>NC_085845.1:173228378-174428378 GCF_035594765.1 Anolis carolinensis | reverse complement strand
TGACACGTCGTGGCACTCAAAGGACACTACACATGATGCATCATCACCTGCTCACTCAAATGCTCCCTTTGGTGTTCCAACTAGTCAACTATTCCTTCCATGCCTATAAGGTGGGGTGAGCAACCCATATGGACTGTTTTTCCCTGAATCATCTGAGGGCTGCACTAGCTATTCCATGTGAACTAGGAAATGACTAAAAGATGACTTCTGCTTCAATAAACGAACAGGCAGAATAGTTCTGATTGTGGGTGAAAAATATAGATATTATGCTAAACCAAGATCTGAGGGGCCACAGGAGAAAGAACCCTTTCTCCTGAGACCTTTACTCCTGTATATTTCCAGGATTTCTAAGTTTCATTCTATTTTGGGATGGCTGACTTGGGCAGAAAATATGGTTTTGGACCACATGTGGTTTGCATGGTTCCCACTTATGATATAAGAATTGCTGTGGGCAATTTGTTGACTTTATCCTAATTTCAAAATCTGGCTACAATCTTTTATGGCTAAGTAGTATTGTAGTGGTCCAGCAATCTCCAGTGTGTCAGCCAGAAGTAGCATCCCTGTCTCAATTCCTCTGCATGTCAGAAATTGCTGGTTGGACACAAAAATGTCAATGTAATGTTTCCTGAATGAGAGGAGAACAGATTCTCATCACCCATGTCATCTGTTACCCAGTGAATGACTATATATTACTTAAACTATTTAGTACATAGAAATAAGAAATATTAATTCATTATGAATTTGCAATCTAGGCTACACATTGCCAATCATTAATTCCAGCGAACGTTTATAAATAGTTGTTAAATGTGATATTTTAAGAGTCTGTTGATTGCAAGTGATAGTCGTCATCATATTGTATTTGTTCTTCTATCTTGGGGTCTTTTTTTACTGTGGAACTTGATCTAAAGTTGTCTTAGAAGCTATCACATTGATGAGGGGCAGCAGGGGAATTCACTAGCCTCCGTGGTGAATCCGCGGGCCAGTGGGGTAATCTTATCACATGTGGGGAAATGTTGCTACATGGTTTCCCCCTACACTAGCCCTGTTGCTGCCTACAGAACATGGGAAGCCTCCCGTGTTCTGGGCGGAGTGTTCTAGGATGCTTGTGGCACGGTTCATCTATGGAGCCCTGCCAGAAGTGAGTTTGTGTTCTGCAATGAGCATAGATAAAGTGTCCTGCAAACATTCTAGGATGCTTGCAAAGAATATAAAAGCTCACAACAGTTAGCTGCAACTATCCATACCTGCTTCTTGCATATGCATACAATAGATCAGATACACATTTGTCGCATGTCCATGTATAGGCATTAGATAGATATGCTATGCATACACACTCCTACCAGGAAGGGTTATGTTAGAAGCCCTTCCTGGATGAAAGGACCCAAGAAATACCATCTACAAACACTACTGAATATCTACATAGAAAGGAATCCTACAGTGTACCTGGTTAGCCTTAAGGGGACTGGAGAAGCAAGGAGCAGGCAGCATCACATGGAAGGAAAAGCCAAGCGGGTGATCTTGGTGTTGTACTGAAGGACACTTTCAGCACTGAATCCCACGTGATCCCCCTTGGGGTGGGACCTCATGACAGTATGGCACTGGCTGCTTTACGCTGTGGCATTTAAAACACAGCTGAGTTAATGAGGAAGGTTTGCTGTTTTGGATTTGTTCTTTGCAGAGTTGAAGGGAGGGCATTTTGGAATAGGAGTTGGGGGGGGGGGGGAAGGTTATGGTAACTTTGAAGTCATCCTTTCTCAAGTTAAGTCATTACTCCAAGGGGAAATCAGGTAGTAGAGGCAGCTGAATACTAAGCTTGTCATCCAGACTTTCTGCTGCTTTGTTATAAATATACACCCCGCTACCAAAGGACCAATTTCAGTGCAGTGTTTCCTTCATAGGGGAGCACATCTGGAAGATTGCCTGGTGGAAACCTCTGTCAGAATGAAAAACCCCATGGGCAGGTATTAACTCAGTCATGCGCCTGTTTACAAAATCTGTTGTAGATGCTGACATGATGTCTTATACACATGCACGTCCTTATGTACGTGCCTTTGTGTGTGTATTCCCCTCTGGAAAAAAGGTGATGGAATAAGCCTGCCAAATTTTATTTGAAGCTACTGGATAACCACTGCGGAAGAAAATCCATCAAAGGGCGATGTTTGGAAACAAATCCTGAAGTAATGGATTCATAATTTTTTCAAAACCTTGTGGTAAAGTTGAGCCAAAACAGATATAGATATATATTTGGAGTGATGAATGCTACATAAAAACTACTAGAGCTCCGAGATCTCCCAAGGAAATGTGGCAAGTGTGTTGAGCTGCATGGGGTGAATCACTATTAACATAGTAACAAAATAAAGCATTTACATGCATCAGTCCTCCTTAAAGTCAATGCTCTAATTTTATTGTGGTTATTTTCAGACAAAAACTGTTCATTTCTTCCATTGTTGTGTGCCATTGGTTGGGAAAATATTCAACCAAGACATTTTTCATCATGGCATTTATATAAGATCAGATTTTGTTTGGAACTGGGGGAGAAATCAGTGAACTTTTGGATATGCTGACTTTAACTTTAAATATGATGATTCAGGGATACTCACTAAGGCTATTTTTAAGTGCCAATTAACAAGTAGTGGGGTGTTAATCATCAACCCTGAATTTTAGTCCAAATTTAAAAGAAGTGATTTAAAGTGCTAAACGTATTTCAAGGATAAAGCTCAACACTTTCATTCTTCCATTAAAGATCAGAGTAACATCTGAAGTAGATTCACTGCCTCACTGACATAAAAAACAACAGTGTTTTCAAACAGAAAAGACAGGACTATTGGGATCTTAGCCCCACTCCTCAGCTGGCATTTGGTTAATGACAGAAGATCCCTGATAACGTATATGGATTTTTGTGTATATTAAAGATAGAGGTCATTTGTAGCAAAGGCGAAAAAAGTTTCTAAAAATAGTTTTAAGATCATCAAAATGTTTCACAAATATCAGAAAACCCTGATGAAGAGAACCCTGGAGTGTCAAGATTTTTTTCCAGTTTTGGACTTATTCTTTGCCTATATTTAATACAAGACCTAACTAAATTTAAAAACCCTTGACTTGCATAAGAAAAAAGTGTAGGTAGGCAGGCAGACATAGAGTAGCCACCAGGAAGGCCCTGTTTCATGCTTTCAGCAGCAGTGCCTATAAGGTTCACAGGGCTGAGAAATGAGTCTCCTCCAGGATCTTAAATCAAAGCAGGTTGATAAGAGAGATTAGAATGGAAGACGGCGAACTTTGTTAGAAGGTAACTTGCAAACTCAAGCCTTCACATCCCTCCATTAGTTTATTATCTTGCTTTCCCAAGCCTTTATACAGGTAGAGGGACACAGAGTACTTGTTGAGTAAATTGCTGAGAGGAGGCTCCATGTTGGACCTGCCCTCAGCTCTGCCCATTAGCTGTCTGAAGTGCTGGCACAATCGTTTCTTGTGCGCTGCAGCATGTGGAATTTCCACTTTCTTCTGACTCAGTGCCTCTCATTCCCCATCAGCCATGTGTAATCGGCTCTGTACTCAATCAGCGTGGGCTGATTCACTCCTTTTTATCTCAAGGCTCTAGCTGCCTGTTTCATTCCTCCTTGTAATTTTGATGGTGTGTGTGTGTGTGTGTGTAAAAGAGGAAGAAAGGAGAGCTCACTCATGATAAGAGTTTGTTTTGGCTTATGTTCTTGCCCTCATTTTCTGGCTCTGGCTCTTGTCAGTCCTTGCATTGCCTTCCTTTTCTATTTGTTGTAATGGGGTCAACACCTGCTGCTCAGCCATGTTCAGATTTATGCACATCTTTCCCAGGAACCCCAAATGGAGCAAGAGCGGAAGACAAGCTGGCATCATACTGGAGAATATCAGGAACCCCAAATTATTCTGCACACTTACCTATACAATCTCTTTCTCATTCAGTCAAACCACACAGGCATATATGTACAGTCTTCTCTGAGAGAGGGGAGGTAAACACACACACACACACACACACACACAAATCCAGGAATTTCTAACTCTTAAACGAAAAATGTGAAGGGGCCCAGGCAAAGAGTGAGCCAAGAATTCAGGGCTGACGCTTGAGGCTCAGGTGTCGGCCATGGCTGGGGGGGCCTTTGCACAACTAAAACTTGTGCGCCAACTGCGACCGTACCTCGAGAAGTCTGATCTGACCAGGGTGGTCCATGCCTTAGTTACCTCTAGACTGGACTATTGCAATGCGCTCTACGTGGGGCTGCCTTTGAAGACGGCCCGGAAATTACAACTAGTACAGCGTTCGGCAGCCAGGCTTCTAACCGGAGCGAATTACAGGGCGAGTTCAACGCCTCTGTTTAAGGAGCTTCACTGGCTGCCATTTACTTTCTGGGCCCAATTCAAGGTGCAGGTTATCACCTACAAAGCCCTAAACGGTTTGGGACCCACCTACCTTAGAGACCGCATCTCCCTCTATGAACCCACACGTTCTCTTCGCTCGTCGGGGGAGGCCCTTCTCTCTCTCCCACCACCCTCACAGTCGCGGTTGGTGGGGACGAGAGAGAGGGCCTTCTCCGTCGTGGCCCCCCGGCTTTGGAACTCTCTACCTAGAGAGATCAGGCAGGCCCCTACCCTCCTCTCCTTCCGGAAGAGCTTAAAAACCTGGCTCTTCCAAAAGGCCTTCGATGTTTAGTTGTTGCTGGATTGATCTATCTGCCCATTCCATAATAGTCCCATTGTTGTTGTCTTGCCATTTTATACCGCACTTTATTGTCCATTCAACTTGAGATTTCCTTTTCCCATTTCGTAACACTCTGCATTTCGCCTGAGATCTACGAATTAGTCTCCTGTTTTTAACACTGTATCCTGCTTGTTGATTTTAATGATTGTTTTTATTGATGTTGATGTTTTTTACTGGGATAATTGTTTTATTGCTTTGTTACTGTTATTTGTTTGTTTTATCGGGCCTGGCCCCATGTAAGCTGCCCGAGTCCCTTCGGGGAGATGGGCGGGGTATAAAAATAAAGTTATTATTATTATTATTATTATTATTATTATTATTATTATTATTATTATTATTAAGAAGAAGAAGAAGAAATGTTGGCCAAAGGTGAAGATACACCACTTGCTAGCAGTATCAGTGTATAGCTCCAGAAAGAACTGTTAGCTAGCTCAAGAGTGATGTTAGTCATGAAGATGGACTATGAAGAGAGGTCTTGGAACTTTAACATAAATTACTCCGTAAGCCTAGTATAGTTACACATACAAAGGTTTGAGGTGGGAAGGATGCAAGGTGGAGAAATCAATTGTACCATGTCAGAATGCCAGTTTTGAATGTTCTGCCTTCTAAATCTGCCTAGCCAGCCAGATCAGCCGAATCAACTCTGGGATGTCGCAGCCAGATCTCCCTCATATACAGGTGAGAATTTAAGATCCTTCTCAAGGACTGCTCCTGACTATGGTTGCCCCCCCCCCCCCCGTGCTCTCCCTTCAGTGACAGGCAAAGTTTTTTGTGTTCTTCAAACAGGGTTTTGATCAGTAACTGCTCAAATGTAGTTTTTTAATGGGTCAGGAAGGGAGATTGTGCTCCACTTTTTAAACGTTGTTATACTTTTGAATAATTTTATACTTTAAAAATGTTTTCAATTTGATTGTATTTTAATTTTTATTGACAGATTCTACCTGATCTTCCTTTACTTTTGTGAGCCCCCTTTGATCCCCCGTTGGGGGACAATGGCATATAAGAGGAAGGAAGGAAGGAAGGAAGGAAGGAAGGAAGGAAGGAAGGAAATTGAAAGAAGAGTTTGTAGCCCAATTCTGAACTTGAGAAAGCCTATGGAGGTATACAAGCTGTATATAGGTAAAGGTAAAGGTGTTAAGTCCAGTCATGTCTGACTCCGGGGGTTGGTGCTCATCTCCATTTCTAAGCCGAAGAGCCGGCGTTGTCCGTAGACACCTCCAAGGTCATGACTGCTTGGAGCGCCGTTGCTGTATATAGCAATGTTCCAAATCTCTGGCCTCTGCTACATTCTATTCCCAAGGACCAAACCATAAAAAGTGAAGTTTCCACAGGAAAAATATGAGATATTTTTACGGGCTGAAATTGCTTCAGAACAAAGCATAAACATCTGGGGAGAAGCTGCCCTGTTCCTGGTTGGGCAAGACTTAGGGTACATCTACACTGTAGGTTGCTGAGACATCAGCACTATTTGCAGAGAAGGCTAAAATTTGTATAAAACTACAATTCACACGATTCCATTATATTAAGCAACATCAGTTAGTGATGTTAAAGTACATTATTTCTACAGTATAAATCAGTGGTTCTCAACCTCTGGGTACCCAAATGTTTTAGCCTTCAACTCCCAGCAGAGCCGGCCCTAGGTATTTTTCAAGTGTAGGCAAACAGAACTTTGGCAACGCCCCCCCCCCCCCCAAAAAAAAAATCACTGAAAAAATAAAAGCGTTGGATAAGCGAAAATGTTGGATAATAAGGAGAGATTAAGGAAAAGCATATTAAACATCAAATTACATTAAGATTTTACAAATTAAGCACCAAAACATCATGTTTTACAACAAATCAACAGAAAAAGCAGTCTCGACTGCGCCCCCGTATGTTTGGCGCCCAGAGCGACTGCTTAATTCACCTCATTGTTGGACCGGCTCTGACTCCCAGAAATCCTAACATCTGGTAAACTGCCTGGGATTTCTGGGAGTTGTAGGCCAAAACACATGGGGACCCACAGGTTGAGAACCACTGGTATAGATACACCTCCAATGGCAAAGGTTGCAGATTAATTTCAAGGACCAGTCAGTATCTGCACCACAAGACAGTCAAGGAAACTATGGAAAGAGAATCAAAAGTATTATCATTTTCAAGCAAGCTGCAAGGCTTTGCCCAGGAGCTAACAGTCCTTCAGGGGACAAGCAGCAACTGTTATTCTCCTGGCGAAAAGCAAGAGCAAAGGGAAGAGTCACACCCAGAAACTTTGGTTGACCTTCCATACCTGTTGCAAAGGTGTTGAGCAAAGAGACACAAGATATTTCCTTCCACAGTCCTTAAACCCTATTGCTGTTCTTGACTAGAGTATACTTTGTTAATCATTTAAATTTACCTATGTGTTAGCTACCTGTTCAACAATTGAGTGGGGGATAATGAACAGGAGTCAATCCTTTTATTGTAAAAAAAAAATGCTTAGCATTGAAAAGCCAAGAATGCCTCAGTGCAGACAGTAGTAATAGATGTAGATAGTTTGAATGACCCAAAATGTCCTCTTTCTTATCTTGCAATCCTGACCTCTTTGTTGCATAAACTGGTACTCTTAGGGATGCTTTTCCGCCTCCTTTCTTTCTGTCAGTCCTCTCTCAGCTCTTCCCTAGAATGCAACTAGATTAGATTGGCATTCTGACTAACCTTCCCCTTAGAATGGAGTTTCCATAATAAAGGTTTCAGTTTGTTTCTCCAAGTCATTGCTGTCTGTACTCCTCAATCAGGATCTCTAACCATTCCACACACTTTCTATCATTTATGACTCCTCCTTCACCTGTTAACATCTCAACCCTTAACCAGAAGAAGCTTTTTCCCTGTCACTGATCTCTATACCAGCAAAAGCTTTTATCTGCAAAATGTCAGTATCAGGCTGTGGTTAAAACAGCAGCTTAAACTTTTTACAAAGTAGCAGCCCTTTCCATCAAGTTCAAGAGGTCTTGTTGTAGAGCTGAAGAGCCTACTTACTCAAACACCCAAATCCTAGCAATTTCATTTGCATAGTATGCAAATTAAAGGTACTAATTAAGCAAAGTAGTTGCAGTAAATCAGCACTCATCATTTGCATATTTTTCTGACTGGCACTTCATTCCTGCGCTTATTTTGTGGAAGACATGAGGGTGTGAGAGAGACAAGCATTGGTGGAAGGCCTTGTCTGACAGCCAGGAAACAGATGGAAGAGGGATAATTATGGCAACTAAGGGCAAAAAATGTTACATTAGGAGGAAGAAATGGTTTGGTAATCACATCGTGCTCATATGGGGATGGTGACATGCGACAACTTGCAGGACAGGCACGCAGGAGGAGAGCTTTAACCAAGGCCAGCCCTACTGCTGGGCTTAGTAGGACAGTGTCTTCAGGCAGCAGATTTCAGATGTTATTAGAGGTCAGCAGATGACTAGTTAGCACACATTTATTATTATCATTTTATTTTGACTGGAAGAGAAAGACATTTTATGTCATATTATCTTGGCTGTTTGGGAACCATATAGGGGTGAAGGTTTCAAAGGAGATGATGGAGTTGTTCCCCCAAATAAGAATCTTGCCCCTTAAAATTAATCTTTCATTCAAAGTCTAAATTTCTAGCAAATCTCCAAAACATCAGTTGAGTATGTATTAGGCATCTAAAGAAAAGGAGCAGGCAGTTACCAAGGGAATGTGGATACAGCAAATAGAAGTGATCTAAGCGTAAATGGTTTTCAGTCTCACTCATGCAATGTTAGACATTTGGAGGCTGGGACAAAATGTCATTTGGTGGCAGAATTTTTATTGGGAAGGCAACGTCCTTATCTCTGCCCACTCCAAAATACTTACACTTCTTGCATAATCTTTGACTGAAGATGAGGGGCATTTGCTATTCTGTCTCTGGCAGCAAAATATTTGCATTAAGAAAAATGAGAAAAAAAGAAAACACAAAGCACTCCTCCTACCACTCATTGATTTCTCCCCCAAATAATAAAAAAACACAACAAACAAACAAGTAAAGGAAAGTGAAAAAAATCACTGGTATTGGTATACAAAGAAGTATCCAACTGCCTAAAATCAAACTTTACAGCAGAAGCATAATTCAGGTTACAGCCCCAAGGCCATACCAGTCATTCAATATAGTGTTGGAACTGTTGATTGGACTCAGACTAGATGAACTAGATAGAAAAACCTGGGGAATTGTGACAGCAAACCGCCCTCTACATTCTGAAAGTGATATTAATCAATTATATCAACTGCACAGAATTGGTTGCTGGGAGGTATTACAAGTGAAGCAAATTGTTGAAGACAGGAAAAAATCATTGAGTGAATATAGCAAAGACAAGAAAGAACAATGTTGATAGATGTATATATAGAGAATATATGGAACATGAAGGAAACAAAGGATGTATATAGGAAGAAAACCTTGAAAAATCTCTTTGAAGCCTGGCAGAACAAATCAGCATAAAGCCAGTACATTAAAAGCAGAGAAGGAAAAGCTGAGAAGGGAAACAACTGGTAATGATTACAGAATGGGATACTGAGAAAAGGAAACCGAAGGACTAATATTTGCAGCTCCAAATAGCATCAATGCAAACAGGAGGGGAAAAACACAGATATTAAACATTGTCAATGTCTATGTAAGAAAAAGATAAAACTCTTTTCTACGTCATTTACAGGAGGTCCAGAACCGGGATTCAAGACAGCTACATCCTTCCCACATGCTTTACCATAGCATTAGGAAAGGTATGGTTGCCGAGTCATTTGGACTTGGCCTTCCAAATTTCCTCCAAAGTGAGATAATATCTGTTCCAAACTTTCACATTATGTATGGATGGCTGTGAAAGAAAGTCTATGAAAGAAGATCCAGTTGGCTGTCATTGCAGCTTCTGCAACTTCTACCACCTGAGACAGTTGCTTTCCATTATCATATTGTATATGGTTGATCCTATAATAGGGTTTCCTGCTCTTGTATCAATGAATATAAAGTAGTTACTTTAGGTTGACTTGTGAGGATTCCTCCTTATGTTATTCTTCACCATTTCATAGTTATTTATGGAGTCAAATTAGATATTGCTGAAGTTTTCCCACACCCAGACAGGCCTTGCCTGATGATTTGCAGTGAATCATCCAGGTGAACAGATCTGGAAAGGATTAATACACCCAAGGTTGATATAAGGGATAGTTTGGGGGCAGCCTACACCCTATGGTTCTCCCCTATCCCATTATTACCTCTCATTCTATAATTTCCCTTACCCAATACCATTTCAATATGCTCTCTACCTACATTTCCTTCTCTGGTCCCCAAATAGCATATCTTATAATGATTGCTGGCATGTATTTAATTATGCCCAAGTAATTTGTAATTAAAACTATTTATTCATGTTTTACAGAAATTAATTAAGAGCTCACCCCCTCTTTCTGTGCTAGAACATGTGTAAGTTGCTATTCAGCTTCTGCCTTGTCAATTTGACCCCTCTTGTTGATAAATTCGTGGATATCTCTCACCTTTCCCAAAAGTTGAAATTACAAACTCAACTGCATCCAGCTATTTTACTTTGGCTGGATGTGCTGCAAGGAACCCATCTGTAGAAATGTTTCTTGAATCCCTGAGGGTCCCACTAGTGCATGTTGTAGCATATCAATTCAAAGGAAAATAATGGGATGCATCATCATTGGCCCCTCATTCTTCAATATATGCATGGCTTATGAAGCGTTTTTCTTTGGGGTGGGGAAGGTATGCTAGAACTCTCAGAATGTTTCAACCAACTAGCCCAGTTACAGATATATTGCTCTATGAAACACATTTGTCTCCTGATGCAAGATCTCAGAATTTTGCATCAGATGGGGAAGGGCTTTGTGTAGTCTGCTATTGTGCAAATATTCCCGGTGGCTTGGTATCACAGCTTTGAACTTGTTGTTGCCCTTCCTTCTCCACCCTCCTCCTCTTCTTTTTAAACTGGACCATTATATACACTGATTTGTCAAACGTATGTGAGTGTTTTCCCATCTTCAGTCAGCTAGCTTTCTAGATGAATCTACTAAAAAGGTTATTAACATCAACATAAAAATAAGAACTGTTTTAGAAAATAAAATGCAAATTCTCTTATCAAAATTATATTCACTGGATTAGTTAAACAGTGTCTGATGCAGGACTTAAAAAGACTATAAATACGAAAATAGTTGTTTTAATATTTATGACACCTCATCTGTTAGTCTATGGACTTGTGCAAGCATTTACAGAAGCAATGGAAACTTTTTGTTTTATGTATACTCAGAAGTAGGCCTAAATGTATTCATTGGGATTTGCATGACTAGTGGCAGCTACTAGCTTCCATGTTAGCAGAAAACCTAAAATGTTATAAAAAGAATTATCTGAGATGTTAAACTTGATTATTTTGGGGGCGGGGTTAGAATTTAGCAGCTTGAATAGCCAGGCTACAATGCAAATAGGATTCACTGTCCCACTGACATGAGTGCCAGGTGTCACCATGTGTGGCCATCCATGTGTTGCTGGACTGCAACTCCCAGCATGCAGCACCATTAGATATACTGGTCAGGGCTATGTAAAGCTGCAGTCCAGTAATATCTGAAGAGTGACATGATTCCCAAGAGTGACATGATTAAGTACTAATGGGCCTTAGTACTTAATAGGTTCTAAGACCCATTGAACTTAACAGGATTTACTGCTTTTGAGTAGATATGCAGTATAATTCCAGATAAAGAGGGGATATCAGCCTAAATATCTGACCCAGCCCTGCTCCTATCTACATGGTATTAGGTGGAGGTCTCCCTATGTAATCTTTAGGAAGCATCACTGGGTCTTACAATAAATCTGATAGACACTGAAGCTATATCATCCAAGAGTAATGGGCATGTTCTTTGGCATGAGCCCCCTTGAAATGAATAAGATTTGCCAAAAGGACAGAAATGTGAGGAATCATTTTTCAGTGCCTTTAATTAATATTTCTAAGTTTTGTACAAATCCTATGAGATCATTCTCATTAGTAAGAGGCCAATGACCGTATCTTCTTCTTCCCTACTGCTATCTCTATCTTTTTCCAGCTATTATGGAAATGAAATCCAACTGTACAGTGTGAATATGGTTTTGGAATAGGATTGTTTAACTCAAAAGACTAGAAACTACAAGATTCCTAATTACAGCTGGAGACTACACGATTTCTAATTAGTGAATGACGTAAGACTTTCTGTAGGTGGCAGAAGGGCTTTTGAAGTTTCATATTTATAGACAGTAACACTGAGTTGTCACAGCCTCCCTCTGCCAGCAATTATACACACAACAGTGCACCCTAGAAATCTGTCTTGTAGCACCTTTATCCCCAGCGCTGGTTCATCTGCCACACTGTGAAATATATATTGCATTTCTGCACAATCAGATGCTTGAATGTTGAGGGACTGAGAATAAAGCAGCAATTTAATAGTTTTGGCACTGATTTAGGAGGTAAACTGAGCCCTCATTTTACTATCTGTTAAGTGGATGCTGAATTTCTGGTGCTCTGCCAGAAGCAAAACATCAGGTAATAAAAATGATAAACAAATAATCCTATGAGATTGTTCTCAAATGCTTCTATATTACCAGAACCATTTATCATAAAATACAATATAGAATTCCATTCTCCTGATTTCCATGTGATAGGGCTTATGTAAAAGGGCAACAGCTTTGTGCAGATGTTCATGGATTACAATTCCCAGCATTCCTCATTCTGGGCAGGCCTTACTAGAATGGTTGGAGCTTGTAATCCAACATCTGCAGAGTTGTACAACTCCCACCTCTCTGGATGGCTCTATCTGGAAAGGTTATCAAGTTTTGGTCATCATCATCAATGTGTCTCTCAGTTGAGAAACTGTATCTTTCCAAATAAGCATTGGAACTCCCATCTGCTCCTGACCAACATTAGTTAGTGGGAAAAGATTATGAGAGTCCATACCAAACTGGAGAGAGATTTTCATTTTGTCTAGAGACCTTTTCAATAAATGCTCCTCCTCTTCTTTTGTAACAATGGACATTTTCCAATTATAATTCTAACAACAACATAGTTGTTTCTGTCTCTTTGTGATGTTCACCAACTATAACAGTGATGGGAGAGCCATCGTTGAAGAGCAACATCTGGCCATCAGACATTATCTGTCTGGTCCATAGAAGAAGGCTTTTTCTAGTGAAATTATCAGAATAACTGACCTAATAGGGACCTGTAGTTTGGGAAGGCACCATTGCACTATCAGAGAAGGCTAAAGGCATTGTAAAATTACAACTCCCATGATTCCATAGCATTGAGCCATGACAGTTAACATGATGTCAAACTGCAGTAATTCTTAGAATAGATGCACTTTCAGAAGCTTGGGAAGAGCTGGAACACAGGGCAGGAAAGATACACACACACGTCACCCCATCACACACGTCACCCCATCACAATTTTTATCTATTTCTTCTGTGCTTAAAATATATTGTAGACTACCTCAAGGTCTTTGGCTAGCAGTTGGAGTACGAATAAGCCAAATGGATTCATGTATCCATGGAGAGGAGTTTATATGCACCTCAATGGATTGTCACCTTGACGTGGTGAGGGGGCTTACGTGTTCCAGTGAACCTGAGGGCACAACCACTGGAGTCATGCACTCCCAGGAGTGGCCACAGGGGAGGATCCAGACCGGGAACAATCCAAAGACCCAAAGACCTCAATGGCGGAGCAGGCGGAGGATAACATGGTACATGTTACAATGGCTGTGAAGGCGGAAGAAGGCTGCAACAGACTGAGAAGCCACTGTCATTGTGTAATCACACCACTGCTGGGACCTCACTCTGTGAAGACTGTGTGTTGACCGGCCGTGCACCGACCTCCACACACTAAAAAAAAAAAAATCACGAACAGGTGGCTTCCAAGGAATGGAGGACCATCATCCTTGAACTACGAGGGATCGCCTAAGAGTTTATATGCATATTATCTGAGAAGAAGTTGAGAAATAAGCAAACTCATAGCTAGAGATGAATTGTGTCACAGAAGGCACAGATGGAGAAGTGTTGGGAATTAACAAAATAATAATATTGAAGAGGAAAGCAAACAGATAGCAAAATCTGGATGAAAGGGAAGAGAGCTGTAATGGATAGACAGTTCTACATTAAAATTGTATTGACTTTTTACCAGTGTAAGTTGAATGCCTTCCCACAAAGGAAACTTGGAAATTGTAGTCTGCTGAGGCTGCTGAGCATTCTCTTTGATCTCTAGCCCCCTGCAGTCTCACAGAGCTACCATTCCCTGAAGATGCTTGAACTAATTCTGTGGTGTGGTAAGATATAAAGAAGAGATTCGTGGAATAAAAGGGATTGCAAAGACCATCTTCTCCAATTTCTTGTGAGTAAAGGTAGGGGGTTATCCAGCCTCCATTTATAAACCACCAAAAAAGGAGAATTCCTCTATCAAAAAGCTCTTTTTATTAGGAAATTTGTACTAACAGTCAGAATCTTGGAATCTTGGATTCCATCATTTCAGGCCCTGTCCTCTGGAGCTTGCACCATTATGTTTTGATGGTTTTTAAATGAATTGTTTTTCATACTAATGATATTTAATTCTGTTTTAATATTTGTATATTTATACATTTTTAAATTTTATTAAATGCTTTTATGTAAGCCACTTTGAGTCTCATTGTGGAGAGAAAAAGCAGGATATAAATATAACAATAATAAATTGACATGTAAGTCCTTCAGATAGTTAAATATGTCTTTCATACCACCTTTCAGTTTTCTCTTCTCAGGTTAAACATACAGTATATACCAAATCCCTCAGCCTTTATCATCTTTATCACTCTTCCAGATATGTTCATGCTTCTCCATAGCTTGCTTAAATTGTGGTGCCCCAAATTGGACACACTGGACATTATTTCTCTTAATCAAAACACTAAAGTCCTATTGATGCAACCTAAAATTGTGTTGGACTTCTTTTTTTTTGCCTCTGTACTACATGGTGAACTCGCATGATGTACTAAGTAGTTTGTGGTCTACCAAGACCCTGGAGCCTTTTCTCCCATATACTTCAGCCAGGTTTATTCTTGTTGAAATTCATTTTTATAGTTTTGACTAGCTTCTCCTACCTGCTGAGATCCTCATGAACTCTGATTCTGTAGAGAATTTGGGTGAGGGAGAAAGGAGAACAAAAGGGGAATAACCACACCAACAGATCAATGAATTGGTATCATTGCCAAAAACCACAGGGCTGGAAAGAGTCTCAATTGGATCAATGTGAGAGAAAAAGCAAAGAGGTGAAGAAGCAAATGCACCTTAGGTGTTCTGCCACATCCTTCACATACTGAGCTTTGTCCCTTTTGATTAGTATATCTGTCTAGAACAAGTTAAATACATTAGGAGCATACAGGCTCATTCTGTTAGGAAGGGAACAGTTCTCTCCTGTATCATTTTATCAGCAGCTAGTGATGCTGACCACATGTGTTTACAGGGTTCTACTTTACCTATTCTTCTTTCTTGCCAGTCACAGTTTGGCAAAACATGGTTGCCATAGTAATCTAGATTAAATACTCCTCTTTTCCCCCCCCCCCCCCTCACCTCTTCAATTCCTACCTCCCATAATTTTGTGATTTTATGATGGCCTGTCTAAATGAGACCCTTGGGACTCATTAAACCACATGAATGAGTCCTGGAACCCCAGCAGCTAGTACACATATGAATCTTAAAATTAGATAATTGTTCCTCCAGCATTAAATCCCGGTGGAGAAGAGGCCCTTTCGGCTCATTGCCCATGGCATACACAAATGATCAGTGCTTACAGGAGCAAACAATCTCTTTTGCACAAGGGCCCATAAAGAATGGAACTCATTCCATTCACAGAGTTCAAGGATGTGAGATTATATTGATTTACAGGGTTTCTGAGCATCCTTTCTGCTAATTATAATTTTCTACTTCATGGTTAGTGTCCTCCAGCCAATGGAAGATGAAGAGCATTTAGTTTTCAAATCATGGAAGCTGCCAATGTTTCACCTCAAGCATCACCCTTCTAGCTTCATTCAATTTATAATTTTGGCCAAATCAGAAACAGTTAAAGAGGCGCAAACTCCTCAGTGAACAGGGCTGGCTCAAGATAGTTTACAAAACAAGATACAGCACAAGATGGTGGCTCCCTATTCATTCCACATACAGAAGCCGGAAAGATTCGAAACTAGATTTTACTTCATCACTGGTGATAGTCGTGATGAACTAACCTGAGCACACTAGATTTATGTATGTCTAAGCAAGCCATATGGCACAACTAGTTCTCTGTTTAAAGAAAAGATCATCCAAAATGAATTGCAAAAGGAGCTGCTGTCACTGTTGCCCCCTAGCTTATACTGCCTGAAGCATTTGCCTCGCTTTCTTTAAGGCATATCCTGCAAAGAAGAAGAGGGTAGAATGGAAGTCTAGAGCAGTGGTTCCCAACCATTTTTTGACCAAAGTCCACTTGACTAGGGCCCACTTTGACCAGGGCCCACTCTCCAACATTAGTACCAAAAGGGTTATGAGTCAGTTGTTGGTCAACTTTAGATTCATTTTGGTTATTTGTGGTGCTGATTCAGAAAATTGCATTGGATAAACCACATCAGCTCTAGTTTCTGATACAGAACATATGCCACCCAGTAGTTGCCATCTGCTCACCCACAGAAAACAATATTTAATCTAGAGCTGATGTAAAAATAAACTAAAGAAAGAAAGAAAGGAGGAGGTTCGTGGACCGGATTTTATTTCTCGCAGCCCACTGCTGGGCTGCAGCCCAAGGGTTGGGAACCACTGGTCTACAGTGATCCATGAGACTGATCGTTAGCAATGTTGTCACCCTTTTATTTTGTCAAATATTAGAAGAGTAAAGTAAATAAAAAAGTAATAAAAAAGAGCTTTGGGATGGGACAAACATACTCTGGTATACAAAGTGAAAAGGACAACTATGGGGCTGTGGTGCAGACGGGAGAGCAAGCCAGTGCAATTAACTGCAATGAATCACTGACCAGGAGGTCATAAGTTCGAGGCCCACTCGGAGCTATGTTGTTTGTCTTTGTCCTATGTTAAAAGGCATTGAATGTTTGCCTATATGTGTAATGTGATCCACCCTGAGTCCCCTTCAGGGTGAGAAGGGCGGAATATAAATGCTGTAAATAAATAAATAAATAAATAAACTATCAACACAATATTTACAATATTTGCTTGTGATTTCCAAACAGTGAGGTCTCAATTTTATTCCAAACATTAAAGAAGAAAGGCAAGGCATTGTCTCTCTTTGGGAACAGAGTTCAGCAACTTAGATGGTTTCTTTAAATACTGGAGTAAAACCTGGTGCAGATTCACTGGCCTAATAATATGGGAGCCATCGGGCCCTGCTACCTATAACTGGTAACTTTTCTGGGCAACAAATGCATGATGAAATTATATTTAAAATCAATACAATGAGTAAGAGCAAAATAATGTTTCTAGTTACAAATGTTTAACTTTTACGGGTTTTTTAAAGAGACATTGCGACATGCAGTGTCAAAGGGGCCTAGAGTGTATAAATGCACAGTCACATCAGGGATTCAAACTGTGTTCTCCATAATTGGAGTCCAACACTCAAGCCATTATCCCACAAGGTTTCTATCACCAGCTAAACTCCCTATCCAAATTAAAACAAGTGTATTATTTACAAATAGGTGATCAAATAATATAAATACTGTAAATATAAACAAAACAGCTTTTAATGACAATGTATAAGGAATCATGTGTTTACTTTTTTAAAAGTTTTAGAACTACAGATCTGTCCTAGATACAACCAAGCTTTGCAGTAACTATTTTCCAGTTCAAGTGTTCCCAACTTCTTAGAAATCTGCATTGTCCAACAAAAACAGCTAAACATATTTTGCTTCCCTCAGTGATTTTGCTTTATCATCTTCAATACATATTCATGAATAGCCATCCATATTTTCTTCCACCACAAAACCATCTAAAAAGATTTCTCAAAACCTGAGAACTTTCTGAGTCTTAGAACATAGGGGATCCTATCAACTTCAGCATGTTTTAAAACGTATTTTATTTGGCTTGGTTTTATTTTATTTACAAGATGTTCTCATAAAATTGATGAACCGATTGCACCAATAAAGTAGCAATTTTGCTTTTTAAAAATACATACCCTAAAACAATTCAAGGCCAACAGAAGATGCTAATATAAATATGGAAGAATAACAGATGAGAAAATTTATGGGTTACATCGAATCTTGCAAAGGAACTGAATCAACCCTGTGTGAGGTTTTAAATTAGAGTGGTCAAAGTGTAGTCTGTGAGCCAAATGGGGTCCTTGCTGCCCCAAAAAGCAGCCTCTTAATACTTCCACAGAAGCCCCAAAATATTGTTCTGGACAACTTATCTCTAGAACAGCTCAAACCCATCATAGAATACAGTAGCTTTGCTCTCACAATTCCAATCCCCTTGGACATATTGCAAAATTGCCAACATTCAGTTAAAAATTAGCCCAAATCAAAACTGGATGCCATGGCCTGCCTATTTCAATTTTAGATGATTTGGGGAGAGGGGGAATGTTTCTCAGAAACCAGTCCAAAGAGAATAAGTAATTCAAATTATGCATAGTGTAGAGCAGGGGTCTCAAACTTTTTCAGATTGAAGCAAAGATTTCTCATGGAGACCCAAGAAATATTTATATTATATATTATATATTATATATAACATATATATATAAGCCATAGGCAAACCTTTGGACACAGGGGCCACATTGCATTTTAAAATTTGACAGATGGGCCAGGCCAGAGACAGATGGATGGAGAGTGTTTGTGTAAACTAATTTTAAAAAATCAACAAATTCTTATGCACACTGCACATATCTAGTTGGTAGTACAAAAAAGCAAGGAAGGAAGGAAAGAAGGAACAATACAATACAATATTCAAAATTAAGAACAATTTTAACCAACATAAACTTAACAGTATTTCAGTGGACTACTCCGGAGGCCATCCAGTCAACTCCCTTATGCCATGAAGGAAAAGCACAAAGTTCCCCTGAGAAGAAAGCAATCCAGCCCCTATAGTAATAGCAGTAGAAGTAGGAGTAATAATAATAGTAATAGGAGCAACCCCAGGGACCATCTAGTTCAACTCCCTTCTACCATGCAGGAAAAAACATAATCACAGCACCCCCTGAGCAATGGGAGGGAAATACGGTTTTCGAAGCAAAGAAGGTTGGGTGGATGGCAAGGAAAGGAGGTGTGGGCATTTCTCAGGAGGAGGAGGAGGAGGAAAGAGGGGAAGGCGGGAAGCAGCGTGGCACCATGGAGCCCCGCTGACTATCACACGTGGAGCCCCAAGGGCTCCATGGAGCACAGTTTGAGAACCCCTGGTGTAGAGAAATAAAGGAGACACCTTTATCATAAGATAGAACCTGAAGACACCCACTGAAGCTGGAGGGCAGGAGATTCAAGACAGAAAAACATTTGTACTTCTTTGCACAGTGCCTACTTGAATTAATGGATTCGTTGTCATAAACTGTAGTCATAGTTGTGAATTTGCACAGGTTTAAAGGGGAATTTGATGAACTCATGGACATTCAAAATATCACATGTTACTAACTAGAATACAAATATTGCACTCAGCATTGAATACCAGTTGCTGAGTACATACCTCTAAGTACACAGATGTCATTGCATTCATGTCTGGGCTCTCACAAGTCAGCAACTGGAAATATTGTACACGGGATGTTGCATTCAGAATGACTCAGCATGATAAATAAAAGCCAGCTGGAGAAGTGTTCTGTATAACGTTTTTATAAATGGTGGTGGATCATGCGGGTGTAGTAAAATAACACTTTCCTATCTTCATAGGAAGGCAAGGGCAAACCCCTCTAAACAAATCTTACCAAGAAAACCCCAAGATAGATTTGCCTTGGTGTCACCATTAGTTGGAAACTCAGGTCTACAAGAACAACAGCAAGAACTAAATTTCTCTTTTGTTCCCAATTCCGATCTAGAGTTGCAAAGAGTGAGACAGTGAAAATCATTGATTCACACCTTGAATTTTATATTTGCTGTATTTTCAGTCCTTTCATGGCTTTACCTACTCCTATTTCTAAATGCTTGGCTGAAGTTCTGAGTTTTTGCTATGCTAAGAATTTGGTAAATGAAGGGAAAAAATCATTTGGAGATAGAATTCTCATTTGCATTCCTTTTGCCCCTCATAACATTAGAGAAATAGTTCAAATAGAATCTTTGAGGAAGATGGCATTTCTAGCACCATTCTTCTACTCTAATGAAGCTTACGGTGCCAAACGTCCTTCTTTCACTCTAGTTGGACACAAAGTAGTTTGGTATCTTGAGCCTCCCTCTTTCCAAAGCTATCACAAAAAGCAACTGGAGATACAGTAGTAAGTGCTCTAAGGGAATATCCTCCCAACCCACAGGTACACAACATACTTTGTTCTGCTTATTTTTTAAAAAAAATCTCCTTTCTTCATGTGAAAACTTGTCTCAATATCATTGCATTTCTCAACATTCTGCCTGAATTTTCATCCCATGTTTCATTTGTATGAGAGTACAAGCCTTTTTCATTTTAGCATGGAAATCGCAAGCATATTTGATATGCAATTTTGTCCATCTTCCCCCTTAACTAAAATGCGCTTGTACATATTCCAGCTTAATACACTGTAAGCTTCAGAACATATGAACTGTCAAGCAATTCATATTGTCAAAAATTGTCAAGCAATTGAAAAGCATTATGTCTCACAAGGACAATTTTGAACATCTCGCTTTCAGCTGAACTCTTTTCCATTCCAACTGGTAAGTTCCTCATTGCTGCTTGCTGTCTCTTGCTCTCTCCTATTTATCTCTCTCACATATATACATGTACACTCACACGCACATACTCCTTTGATAACTAACAGTGGAACATCCTATCTTACCGAGTAGAGCTCCAGATGCTTGTTTCATAGCTGGCTGATTGGGTTTTGACAAGCTCCAGGCAATTCGGACCTGTTTTCAGCAGGTAATTATTTAGTGCTATCAGACTAAGAGAAACCCAGTAAGTGAATCCAGATGTTGGTTGCAGAAAAGAAAATAGGAGAAAGCAATTAGAGGATGACCAGGAATGTAACCCATTTCCCAGCAGAAATGCACTATGAGTCATTTAACCAGAACCAGCTTCCCTTGCACAACACCTGAGACCTTTTTTTTTTGTTTGGGGACAAAAAATGTGGGCTAACAGCAAAAGACCCTGGAGTTCAATGAAGCTACTACCATCTTACCAAGACAACCTCTCACTCCATTTCAAATGCATATTTGGTTTGACCATTCTGCCTAACTGGCAAAGTTTGAGGAGAGTTGTGAGACACTCTCTTTGTTGGTCTCTGCACAGGAGATCAGTAACAAACTCTAAAGGAGCAGAACATGGAAGAAAAATCTTTCTTTGAATAAGTGTCAGGAATAGTCATGAAATATCTGATGAACTGTTATGTAGAAAATGGAATAAGCCTGCCTTCTGCTGTTCCAAAGGATAGGACTCAAAAAAATGGATTACAAGAAAGGAATTACTGACTAAATAGTCCTGAAGACCAGAATTGTTTGCCAGTAGAATAGACTAAGGAGGTGGAAGATTCTCCTTCAATTGAGATTTTTAAACAGTGGTTATATGGCCACTTCTGGGCAGACCTTTAGCCATTGATGTCTGCAATCATAAGGGCTGGGTTATAATTTTTGGGGTCATTTCCAAAGCTATGAGTTTACAATTCCATATTCTGTTGGAAAGGTGTCTGTTACAAGTCTAATGGAAAAAATTAAGAACTACATTTATACTGGGGGTGGGGTTGAAATTGTCCACCTACACTTATTGAATAGACAGTTAGCTTTTACCATGGATGACATCTACTTATTTACTTACTTAGGCAATCCCTCATAGTTCGAGGAGGATTGTCTTCCATCTTTGGTTTCTTGGGGGTGGGTTCTTAGGTGGCTGAAGAGACCTATTCTTGATTTGCATGTTTTCCTGCAGTGAGGACATCGGTTTCCAGGTGGAAGGCGGTCCCGGTCAGGGTTGGCTTGACGGGCCTTCCTCTTGGCATGTTTCTCCCTTAAGCCCTCCATTCGTGCCTCTTCGAACTCCAATTAGAGCACTCAAGGGCCAGGGCTTCCCAGTTGTCAGTGTCCATGCCACAGTTTTTAAGGTTGGCTTTAAGCCCATCTTTATATCTCTTTTCCCGCCCACCAACATAATGTTTCCCATTCTTGAGTTTGGAATAGAGTAGCTGCTTTGGGAGACGGTGATCAGGCATTCGGACAATGTGGCCAGTCCAGCGGAGTTGATGGCGTAGGAGCATCGCTTCAATGCTGGTGATCTTTGCTTCTTCCAATCACGCTGACATTTGTCCTCCTGTCTTCCCAAGAGATTTGCAGGATTTTTCTGAGGCAACACTGATGGAAATGCTCTAGGAGTTGAGTGTGACATCTGTAGACCGTCCACGTTTCACAGGCGTAGAGCAGGGTTGGGAGAACAATGGCTTTGTAAGCCTTGGTATCTCTATGGATATTCCGATCATCACACACACTCTGCTTCATTCTGAAAAATGCTGCACTCGCAGAGCTCAGGCGGTGTTGTCTTTCAGTGTTGATGCTGACTTTTGTGGAGAGGTGGCTGCCAAGGTAGCGGAAATGGTCAACATTTTCTAATGTTACACTATTAAGTTGTATTCCTGGCATTGCAGAGGGATTAGCTGGTGCCTGTTGGAAGAGCACTTTGGTTTTCTCGATGTTCAATGAGAGGCCAAGCTTCTCGTATACTTCTGCGAAGGTGTTTAGAGTGGCTTGTAGGTCTTCTTCTGAGTGCGCACAGGCTACATTGTCATCGGCATATTGGAGTTCTATAACAGATGTTGTGGTGACCTTGGTTTTGGCTCTCCGTCTGCTGAGGTTAAATAGCTTGCCATCTGTCCGATAGATAATTTCCACACTGGTGGGAAGCTTCCCATCAACAAGGTGAAGTATCATAGTGATGAAGATGGAAAATAAGGTGGGGGCAATAACACATCCCTGCTTGACACCTGATTCTACCTTAAATGGGTCACTTTGGGAGCCATTGCTGTCCAAGACTGTTGCCATCATGTCATCATGGAGGAGCCGCAGGATGTTCACAAATTTGTCAGGGCACCCGATTTTTTGGAGGATGGTCCAGAGAGCGCTGTGATTCACTGTGTCGAATGCCTTTGCAAGGTCAATGAATGCCATGTACAGAGGTTGGTTTTGTTCCCTGCATTTTTCTTGGAGCTGTTGTGCAGTGAAGATCATGTCCACTGTTCCTCTGGAGGGGCGGAAGCCATTCTGGGATTCTGGGAGGGTGTCTTCTGAGACAGGGAGAAGGCGGTTTGCAAGGATTATTGTGAGGATTTTCCCAGCGGAGGTTAGAAGGGAGATACCGCGATAGTTCCCGCAGTCTGTTCTGTCCCCTTTCTTGAAAAGGGTGATGATGGTGGCATCCTTGAAGTCTGCTGGGATTTTCTCGGTCACCCACACTTTTTCAATGAGCTGGTGGAGTTGTCGTATCAGCTCAGGCTCTTATTCTTCCTCTCATGTTTTGCTGATGCAGAGATGGCCAGCCTCCGGTGGGAGAAGGAAACAGGTGAAAAGAGTCATTGTGATATTGGCCCCCACCCCGGCTCCAGTTTTTCTTAGAATCATAGTCTAACCATTATTTCTGAACCCAGCTTTCCACCAAAGTATTGTTTGCATCTGTCATATATTTGCAGATGGTTATCTCATATCCTCTTAGTCACTGCTTAATGAAGCTAAATATATTTCTTTTATGCGTAGCTCATAAATCAGTCCCTTTCATTCCAAACTTTCTCCATATTTATTATTCTTTCATAGATGTCCTCTGATTGCAGATCCAGATTTCTGGTAAAGCAGTGAAATTAAAAGCTGACCTACTTGGTGTGCAGCAACCTAACTTTCCACCCCGATGACTGATAAACTCATGTCTAAGATGCTGTGTCAGACTACTTTTTAAAGCGATTCAAAGGCATACTTCTGTTGACAAAGTCTCTGACAAAGAAGCTGCCTCATACAAAGTCTTTTACACTTTTACAGCTGCCAAATTCCCTTTTTGGCAAGATTGAGAAGATGATGAAGGAGAGCTAGAGAAATACAAACCTTTGGGGTGAGATTGCAGCATTCACATCTGTAGTAAACATTGTAATAAAGTGTGAGCTGGGAAAGAAAGGGATGCTACTTGAGCTGATTTTGCAGTAGCCTGTCTAATATAAGCAAGATAAACAGACTAGCTGTTGGAAGGGCAGCTATGAAGGAACCAGACAACATTTTGAAGTGTAATGATTTATCACTCAATATTAAAATTAGGATGGCCCATGCCATCATATTTCCCATTCCTGTGTATGGTTGTGATAACTAGACAATGAAAAAAGCCGATAGGAAGCAACTCAACTCATATGAGATATGCTGCTGGAATTCGGTGGATACCATGGACTACTAAAAAGACAAATAAAATGGGTGCCTGAGCAAATCAGACCTGAATCCTCCTCGGAAGCTATGATGATTAAACTGAGGTTGTCATGCTTTGGCTATATTATATGAAGAGATGACTCATTAGAAAAATATGGTAATGTTTGGTAAAATGGAGGGCAGTAGAAAAAAAGGAAGTCCATATTCCAAATAGATAAGCTTAACCAGAGAAGTAATAACGATTAAGTCTGTAAGAGCTGAGCAGGCCTGTTGGGAATAGGGTGGCTTGGAAATATTTCAATCACCAGAATTCAAGGCTGAATTGCATTTAACAACAAAACAGCCGCTGCCTCTATAATCTCTTTCTGAGCAGGCACAAACAAAAAACAAGAAGGGGGGAAACAGATTAGATTGCCTCACCAGCTATCTCTAGCATATATTTTTCCCCAAAAAAAGATCTATAAGTTTGGTTACTGAAATGGAAATCATAAGAACAGTGGGACCTTGATTCATTTTAGAAGAAGCTTTGAAGTGGTCTCTAAAAGATTTAAATGTTTTTGTTTATTTGTGCAAAGCTTACTTGACCACTTAGCATGCTTAGATTGTTAGTTTTGGGTTTAAAAAACTGTTGAAATGTGTGGAAGCCCACTTCCCCCTCCAACTTAAGAATGCTGTGTGAAAATGAATGAGTGTCATTAGAAACAATAGACTCCATTGCAGTTTGGAGATGAGGTGCACAGTGAGTTTAAAGAAAAACAGAAGAAAAGACAGGCAAAAAATGCATGAAATATTGGGTGCTGGCTGACTGCCTTTCAATTGACAACAGTTGTTAAATAATGTGTTGTGGTGCTTAAATGTTTAATCTTTGTGTGTATCTCCGCCTATGCTCATATTTCATGTTTGCAAACAAGTTTAGACTTAACTAAATGCCAAGTTTCTGACAACATCTAAGAGTGAGAAATAACAGTGCTCCTCTAACAAAAAATGGGAAAGTCGCTCATTCTGGGAGTTGTAACTTTTCCTTGCTCTGCCTTTAACAAAGATCAGTAACCTGATTAGATCTAGAATAAGCATTGTCACACTTCAGCACAAAACATGATAAAGAAAGAAACACAAACAGCAGTCAGATCACTATTTGTGTGTACAATAGATGCTTGTCACTTGTGGGGAAAGCTCCTTTGGAGGCTTTTAAACAGAGGTTAGATGGCCATCTGTCAGGGGTGCTCTGATTGTGCTTTTCCTGCATGGCAAGGGGTTGGACTGGGTGGCCCATGTGGTCTCTTTCAACTCTATTATTTTATGATTCTATGATTCTAACTCATGTATGTACCAAGGGAGTGGAAATATGTAGATCATGCTTGCTGTTTTGCACATGGGCCCAGTGTACATAGAGATATATATTGTAGATTAGGGATAGGGTTCAGAGTGGTTATCATATTTCCCTCTGTGTCTGTATCCATGTCTGTGTGCATGTATTGGTTTGATATTTGGGGCACAAATTGTTCTCTTTTTCTGTTGTACATGTTGATATTGACCTGAAATGCTACAAAAACAAGCGAAAGTACTCATTAATAAAATATAAAATGTGAACATATTTAGAATGTAAAATGTATGGATTTAAGCAACAAACCTATTACCAAACCAAGGCATGAAGCACCTCACTCTGTTATTTCTGAGTTTGGTGCTGTGCCCTGCTTAGATATGTAGGGTAGGTTCAGGCCCGGTTCGTCATGGACGCTGCTGAAGCCCCCGCCTCGGGCGCAGCGCCTTCCTAGGAGCACCTGAGGCGGTGGCGGCGGGTGGCGGCAACGACCACTGGATCGCTCGCAACAGAACCATCATGTATTTTGTATTCTCACGATATTTCATGAGATCTCGTGAAATATCGCGAGATTTCTGCGAGATCTCGCAAGATTTCTATGAGATCTCACGGAAAGCTCGTGAAATCTCGTGAGAATACAAGCTACTTCCTGGTCCCATGCCGAGCAACGCAATGGTCGCCAATGGTTTTCAGCAAAAAATGTGATATGCAGCACAAAATATGGGAAGTTGCTGCCAAATGCAAGAGAAATACAGTTGAACTCTGTAAAAACTACCCACTGTACTGCTATCAGCCTCCTCCCAGTAGATTTAAATCAAGGGAAAGTTTCATGAGAATGGGCACTCCTCTAAATGTCCCTCCAGCAATAGCAAAAAATATCACTCTGGGTAGCAAAGTCAGGCAATTCCAACTGGAGCCCCCCCCCCCCCCCATGAGGGTCTTCCTCCAGGAGCAAATCAAAAATGTGTAACTTGGAAGTCCCTGAACAAACTTAGAAGTGGAGTTGGCAGATCAAAAGACAACCTGGCAAAATGGCACTACCTACAGGAATCCACCATGTTGTGCAACTGTGGAGTAGAACAAACAATTCAGCATCTGTATGCTTGCCCGCCATGCCCTGCCTCATGCATGGAGGAAGAACTGTTTAAAGCTATAGACAATGTGGTCGCTGTTGCCCATTTTTGCCCTAACATTATTTAGCTGCTCCCTTTATTTTATCAGTTTTAGACTTATTTGTGCAATGTTTTTGACACGAAAGAAAGAAAGAAAGAAAGAAAGAAAGAAAGAAAGAAAGAAAGAAAGAAAGAAAGAAAGAAAGAAAGAAAGAAAAGTTTTCAGCCAACACATTCCCAAAAGGAGCACAATTGTCTGGTTCTATCAAGCTGACATCTAACCAACACAGATCCTTTAGCTCCAGAAACATCTGTGATGAACCAGCATTCAGCAACTATTGTTTTGTGTCCACATCACCTATGGGCTGCAGCCATTGTCTATTCTATATGGTGTCAGCTTTTCTGAGCCAAATGAAGGAAATATATCATTTGTTTAAAGAATTTGGCTTCTGTAGCTCTATGCAAGTGGGACAAGGTGAGGAGACAGCAACTAAATTCTGGAGAAGGGTGACAAGGGATTCACCTTGCATCTACTAGGTCCATTTTTTGTCACTTGCATACTTTTCTTTTGAAATCCGCTTGATGTCAACTTTAGGAGAAGCTGAAGTAGGCCTCTCATTAGGAAAACAGCTTGTCTAAGGAGTGACAGAACAAAACTCTGGGAATACTCAGATCTGAGGAGGAAGACAGGCTGCCAAGGGATCAGTTTTGTTAAGGCGAATACCAACACAACGGCCATTCTGAGCTGACACGTGTCTGTCAGCACAACCTGTGCATCCAAGACAGAACTGACAGGGAGCCGAAAGGTTAAAATGAGGAGACTCTTGCTAGAAAAGCCAGAAGGTTATTTTCCCCCCTCTATCGGCTAAAACATTTTTCCGCTTGTCCCAATGCAAGTCATTGAAGATGTGAAATAGCTAAGTGTAACTGCAGACTAGGGTTGTCTGATATTAGGACCTGGCCCTGAGTCTCTAGTTTTCATGAGTCCTTTTCAGGCAGGAGTCAAGAGTACAAATTCTCCAGTTTTGGTAGATTCATCTCCAATCAAGAGGAAAGAGATATGTGCAAATCTCTCATGCAGTTAATAAAGCAACAGCTTGCTACAATTTGAAATGATTGTTTCACTTGTTACTGCAGTTTTCAAAGGTTCTCTAGTTGGGTGGTGGTATGTATTCATTAGCTTCCTCATTCCCTTCCATTCATTGTAGCACCAAGGAATCACCTTCCATTCTGTTCTGCATCCATCTTTTGACTAGATAAGATGTTCCTCTCCTTTCTCCCTAAGTGAGAAGGAATAATCCCTTCAGTTCACCCTTATCTGGGAACAGACACTTTAGCTAAGATTTCTTTCTTACTTTCCAAACAGGATAATAAGGGGCTTTTCTGTGTATATGTGTTCGAGTGGCAAGCTGTAAGCATCTGTGGTTAATACTAAAAACATAAGCTTGATAATTTCACCTTTGGGCTCAGAAACGTCAGAGCCTTATGCAATCCTGAAATGCCAATTCTATTGCAGACCCTTATCTGAGCAGGAAGATACTTTATTTACTGGTATTGGGATAAGCCCCATGCCTGCTGATGTTCATGTCATATTAGATGGACCTCAAGTAGACAACTATTATCCAGAAAGAGTCCTTAAGTAAAAAGGAAATCTTCATAGTACATCTTCCTTTAAGGGGCTACAAGTCAGTCAAAAGCTTGAAAATGCTTGCTAATCATAGAGATATTCTAAATTGTTGTCTTATAGAACAGTCCCACTTGGAGCCATGGGCTTCTTGATTTTAAGTATGGCAAATTCTTGGAAATGAGAATTAACCTTGATAATACTTTGGAAGCTATATGCTCCTTGTCAAACTAAAGGTTAGACAGGGTTGGTGTATGTTTTCCGGGCTGTATGGCCATGTCCCAGAAGTATTCTCTCCTGATGTTTCGCCCACATCTGTGGCAGACATCCTCAGAGGTTGTAAGGTATGGAGGTATTCTTCATACCTCACAATCTCTGAGGATGCCTGCATAGATGTGGGTGAAACGTCAGGAGAGAATACTTCTGGAACATGGCCATACATCCCGGAGAACATACAACAACCCTGTGATCCCGGCCATGAAAGCCTTAGACAACACATTAAAGGTTAGGCACCGGAACTGTAGATGAGACGAAGTCAGACTGGCCTCCTACCCAAATGTGGATCTCAACCCCCCCCCCCCCCCAGGACATCTTGATACCACAACTGCTGTTTTCCCTCTCTGCACAACTTTCTTTTCTTTAGATCAGCAAACAGGGAGAGAATTTGTGCCCTCCTTGCAACAGGAGTCAAACCTACAAACCACAAATAAAAGAAAGAGATGCAGGAAATACTAGTCTTGGCACTGTATCTATTCTCTCATACTATAATGCAATTAACAAATGAACAAATAAAAGAATGCAATAATCAGTAAGTGAAACTATGGCTGGCATTCTCTTAGTGGCACATACTTGCATAAGCACTGTTAGGCAAACTATTGCCATGGCACTACAAACATATTCTGTTGCCAGTGGTGGAAACAGAATTTCATCTTGCAGTTGTACATTACAAAAAACTACCCGGCCATTGGTATATATTTCACAATGTTGCTCTTCTGCATGGAGATTGTGTAGTGTTGAAGTTTGTGAATATTTGTACTACACTGAGCAGGTCTTGGACTGCAGCCTATAGCAACTATTTACTTTTTTTTTTGCTGGTTATGTTTATATCCCTCTGTTCCTCAAATGAGCTGAAAGCAAATATTAAGCACTCTTTTTTGCTACATTATTCTCAAAACAACCCTGTGAGGAAGGTGAGAAGGAGAGGAGGAGATTGGCCAAGGTGATCCAGTGGCTTGGCAAGAAGGAGGGACTTGAATCCGGCTATCCCGAAGCCTTAGGGCAACACTCTAGTCATTATACAGTACTGAATTTCTTGTTCTTATCTTTTTTTCAAGTTTATTTTATGCTAGCAAGTATTCAGGGTAGCTTGCACAGCTATCTTAGGCTATGGCCATGAAAAAAACCTTGCAATCTTTTCTCTTTACTGTGCTATGTTTAGATCACACCTCTGACCAAGATGGATGAGCCTCAGAGTGCCCAGTTTGCATCCTTGGTCTTCTATGATCAGTCAACACTGGCAGGGTCAGGGGGGGAAACAGATGAACACCTTGAATATGACCTTTGCCCATCAGCGTCTGGCTCACTATTCCCAGTCCAGTGCAATGTCTAGGTCTACATCAAAAAAAAAAAAAAAACAGAGAAAATTTGGGGACAAGCAGGGAACACATGTATTGTGAATACTGCTGTAGTATTATTTAGCTTCACTTTTGTTCCTTTCACCCTGGAGTTTTTTCACCTCTAGTGCAGAAATCCTGCTCCAAACCTACAGGCAGGGCTGCTTACATTCTCTCTTTTTCCCTAGCTCCCCAAATCCAAATTTGTTGCCAAGGAAACCAAAATGTTATGCTAAGGGGGGGGGGGGGGTCCGATTTTGCACTCAAATAAAGGAAGTGGAAACAAAACCAAGTTTGATTTTACAAACTTGCTCTTGCCACCTATAACTCATTTTTGTGAGCTTTTGTAACATTCTTGCAAAAAATGGATACTTTGTGCAGAAACAGGTTGGGGTCACGAAAAGGCAGGCATAGATAAGTACATTTAAAAATGTTGCTGTACATGATAAGGATTGGCATACGTTATCTTCCAGTTGATGTTGGTTCGTAATGCCCAGCATGCTTCACATTGGCAATCTTGACTAGGGCTGATGGGAGATGCAGTCCAACAACATCAGGAAGACCACACATTCCCCATCCCCTGCGGTGCACTCGATATGACCCTGGTTTGTTTGTACCTATGGGAACTAGTATCTGTGGGAGTTTTCCCCTGTGGCCTCCCTGTTTGCTGTCAAATCACCCAAGATATCTTTTATAATGAGTGAATGGCCTGCAGGGAAGATGAGGTTATAACTACTACTAGATTCAAAAGGAAATTTTCCATAGCTCAGGATTATAGGCCTTTGTTTTTGAAAGTATAAAGAACAACTCTATCCATTTAGTTCCCTTGTGTAACAATTAGTAACCATGCCTGCTGTCAGCAGCTGGTGGATCCATTACAGGAGCACCATCTGACTTAGCAAGAACATCCACATGCTGGTATCTAACAGCCTTTCCATTTGCTCTCTCTCCTGAGAGATGGTGAGACTGGATGAACGATGCTGTAGACAAACTGAAGTTGGAAGGGACAGGAGAGACCATCTCCAACACACCATATCATCTCTTGGGGTTGGCTTCTCTGTGACTGTACTTGCAAACAGACATCATATATATTTCATGTGAAGCCAGTTTGAGAAACTGTTAGTTATAGCAAGACGGAAACCTGGACCATTACTATTTTGGATGATATTTCCCAGAATTCTCCCAATGAACATGACCAGGGCTGAAAGATTCTGGAAGTTTGTTATTCCAAAAAAGTAACAGCTTCAGATAAATTCAAGCAAGAGCAGTGGTTTGAGTACTAACTATAACTTTCGTAGTACATCTTGTTGCAGCTATTCTGTTTGTATGCTACTTTGAGTCCCATTTTTGAGAAAAGGCAGGAAATAAATAAATACCAAGATACTTTGAAACCTGAGTTTCAATCCTCACTGAGCCATTGACTTACCTAGGACCCAGTCTCCAAGACCTAGAAGAAGGCAATAAGACACATACACCAACAAATCTTGCCATGGTAACCCAGGTATGGGGTTGTGATAATCTTTCATTGATCTGAAACCACATAAGAACAAACCAACATACTGGTCCTGTTGGAGGAATTCAAAATGTCCCAAAGATGCACCAGCAAATATTAGAAAATCACACTTTCTCAGCCTTAGAGGAAGACCATGGTAAATCTCATATGAGTAAATCTTTTGCCAATAAATATTTAGGATAGGGTCGCCATATGTTGAATTCGCCTTGCATGCACATAACAACTGCAACAGTTTCAGGCTTTGGCCAGGACAAGAGTTGTTTCCTCAGCATCTACAGTGATGCTCAGTGTGTTTGGAAACCAACTTCTTTCTCCACAAGATATCTGGAATTTTTTTTCATAATGTGTAGCAAGGAATAAAAAGCAGCCTTTCACCTCCTCACCTCCACATGAGTTGCAGCTGCTTCTAATCACTGTGGTTGACATCTGTCTGGTACTGGAGGAGAACAACTGCCATGACAGGTGATCCTTTTGCATGGAAAGGAGAGGCTTTCCTGCCTGAAAGGCACAGACTGGATCCCTGGGGTGTTCACATCATAACATAATGACATCCCTTTTGCTTACTGCCATCCCAATCCCTGAAGTGTCATTTTAGGTCAAAACAACAACCAAGAAATGCTGAAGTGACTACTTCTGGAAAAGCACCTGTCCCCTTCCATCTGTCAGCCCAAAACAAACATAATGCACTTATGTTTTGCTTAAACCCACTGGACACTTTCCAAAGATAGCCATGCTTAAGTCAACCCAATTGATTTCAGTGGGAGTTTTTCCCCAGTCCCCATGTATGCAGGTTCTCAGATGTAATCATGCCAACATGTGCATCAGTCTCTTGGGCTCAGACATATCCTTGCAATGCTTTTAGATCCCACCTGCATTAGTCACAGAGGTAGTACTTCAATTACACTATGTAACACTATTTGAAAAAAAAATCTGTTCCTGTTTTGAAAGTATTGTTTCCTGTTTAATTGTGTGGTACTTACTTTGAAAGTAGTTGTTATACTCCACAAACGTCATTTTTGTGGCTGCCACAACCTATGTTGACTTAGATGAGACTGTAAGATATTCATTGAAAAACTATAGCAAAATGTGTTGCAAGATGTTCTGCAAAAAAAATTAACACTTTAATAAACTTTTTCTATTTTATGATAGAACCAATTAGGAAATAATATTCATAACCTGGGAAGGGGAATCATGTTACATAGTGCTAGGGCATAAGACTTTATTTTATTTATCGTATCAGAAGCAAAACTGAGGGTACACTTGTAATGTATTTAAAAACACAAAGTTAAAAAACTTGGCATTATACTAAATGTCCTTTGACCAGTAGCTGGCCACTTGGGGTTCCTCTGGTGTTCCTATAAGAAGGTCCTCCATTGTGAATGTGGCAGGACTCAGACTACATTGCAGTAGGTGGTCTGTGGTTTGCTCTTCTCCACTGTCACGTTTTGTGGACTCCACTTTGTAGCCCCATTTTTTAAGATTGGCTTTGAATCTCAGTGCCTTCCAAGTCGCCCAATCTTCAGTGTGATCAGGAGGGAGTTTCTCATCCGGTATCAGCCAGTGATTGGCACCCCCGGTGGCATAGTGGATTAAAGCCTTGTGACTTGGAGGTTGGGTTGCTGACCTGAAGGCTGCCAGGTTTGAATCCCACCTGGGGAGAGAGAGGATGAGCTCCCTCTATCAGCTCCAGCTCCATGCGGGGACATGAGAGAAGCCTCCCACAAGGATGGTAAAAACATCAAAACATCTGGGCGTCCCCTGGGCAACATCCTTGCAGATGGCCAATTCTCTCACACCAGAAGCAACTCCGGTTGCTCCTGACACACACACACAAAAAAGCCAGTTATTGAGGTTCCAGGTTCTAACCTGCCACTTCTGGACTCCTGCTTGCTGAGGTTTTTCTGTGAGTATCTCTGTAGATCTTAGAAAACTGTTTCCTGATTTAAGGTGTTGGTGTGCTGGCTGATATCTAGAGGATGGGATGGAGATGTCAGTGTATAGGGCTACTTAGGACATAAGGGTATTCCAGAAAGGAAACACCCACAGCCAGCTAAGACTCACTCATCCCACCAGAAAAAGCAGGTAATAAAAATTCTGTATTTTAATTATTCTTGGGTGGGAAGCATCCCATAAAATGGCACTGGACGATTCAGAGAAGCCAAATTCCTTCTGGTCTTCTTAGAGACACAGACTAGTTGAAAAGTCAGCGAACCTAAGCAGGAGAAGAGGTGCCATGGGTCCATCTCCTTTTACTATGGATGCAGAGTGGAACGATAAGGCCTCCAGAACAGCCACTCTGATGAACCTCTTCACAGGGTCATGGCAAGGACATGCTAAGTATGAAAAGCTCTTTGCCCATCAAATTTCTATATAAATGATTAACAGTCATCCTGTAGACAGAACTACTGGTTTCCCCAGAAGTGTGAAAATGGAGAATGTCTGTTTATGTATGTCAAATCACTTAGCTCAATGCAGATTAAAAATTCTTCATAAGCTTGTAGGAAAGCTTTTGTAGAGAGAGATCTGGAGAGAAGGGGGGGTGGAATTGCCAGATGGTAACTATCAGTGTAACACACTGCATTTTGGGTAAGCCTTTCACAAATTAAAATTGTTTCCAAGTTCAGGGTGGTGTGACAATCAAGTGATTTGCTAATTACTGGTTAGATGAAAGGGTTTTTAAACCTGTGCTGCTCTATCGCTCTGATAGCATTGCTGTAAACAATTGTGTACATCTCTTCATTGCAGAGCATGTGTTTTAAAATAAACTCTTCAAACAATCAATGATTTGACAGTCCATGTGCACACAAACCTTTCATATGTGCATGTGTATTTCAAATTTGAGGGGAGGGGGCAACTATCTTTATTACTAAAGGTCATGAATCAGGTCTAAATCCAAACATTGTGCTTTATACCTTTAATAATAGAGAAGAAGAAAAATCCCATGAACTATAGCTTCTCCTGCTGATGTTTCTCTAATGTGTAATTTTTGAAGGTGTCAAGATCCCAGGGCTGATGATAGGGAGGGAAGCCAGCACAAAATACCGGGATATGATGGACCAGAAAGGGACCCATAACCGAACTATGGTTGTAACTACACTGTATAATGTGTGCAGTTTGACAGCACCTTAACATTTGTGGGGGTTTTCTTTCAAATGAATAGTTTCTCCATAGGTTTTCAACGAAACATGATGCATTAGATTTTATTAGGAGATCTCATGGTTATAGTAGGATGACTTGTTCAATATTCATTAACTTCCTACTCAATGTTATTTAATGTAAGCAACTATTTTGCATGCGTAAAATATTCCTTTTTAAATTGGCTTGCTTTTTTGTATGCTTCACAACATAGTTTCCAATTAAAAATAATTATTTTGTTTGTAAAAACATAATTCCCACAGAAACCACTTTTGCAGTGACCAGTGATTCAACTCTTCTGCCCCTCTCCCATTTTTGTCTCTGCACTCGCACATGAAAATTGTCTCACTACTCTCCTGGTTGAAGTGATCAGATCAAGGGACAGAGGATAGTTATTACAACATTATAGCTCCATGTCCCATGTATGACCTCAGTCATTTGCAGAAAATATTGTTTTGTGTACACACACCCCACTTATGGATTTTACACACAAAATATGTAGACTCCTGTCAGTTTAGGATTATTCTTGGAAAGTGTCTCAAGTGCGCTTGGTGGGAACATGGGAGAGGGCCTTTTTGATGGCTGCTCCCAGGCTGTGGAACTCCCTCCCAAGAGAGACCAGGATGGCCTCATCCCTGTTGGCCTTCTGCAAGCAGGTCTAGACCTTCTTATGTCTACAGGCATTTGGGGGAAGATAAGGGTCAGACTTTGGGGCAGTTGGGTGGGATTGGGCGGAATATGAGTTCTAGAGGCCGTTTTAGTGTATTCTGTTTTTACCACACAGTTATTTAATTGTTGTTGTTATTTTACTTTTGTATTGCACCTTTTTAAACTTGTTTAGTGTGGAGTGTTAGCTGCCTTGAGTCCCCACAAGGAGAAAGGTGGAGTATAAATAAAGATAATAAAAATGAATAAATGAATAATGTTTCATCAGGTCCCAAAGTGGCTGATGAAAGAAATACAATTTCTCTGTGCACCAGCATATTCTCCTATCTCCCATATTCCCAGCTCAATTATTCGATGGTGGCAGAGAGAAATGAGGGTCTGCTATGGGGTTGGCCCACAGCCTGCTTTGCAATGAGAGCCCAATCCATCTCTACTTCACTGCAAGACACCAGCTAGGTGGGAAGCAGAAACCTCTGTCTCTTCCATTTTTCTATGTTCTTTGCATCTCTGCCCTTGTCAACAAGGCTTTTGCATTCTGTAAAAAGAAACTTGCATTCAGGCAGGATATACTGGAAAAAGAGTACTGGTGAGGAGATGTGACATCTCCCTTGGGGTCTTTCAGGAGAAGCAACTATTGACACAGTCTTCTGCAAGGGTATCCAGCTTCCCAAGACAAAGCATAGCATTCCAAAGGCTCTGCATCTGAGTCATTGTGTTATTAAATATTACCTTTGCCTCCCATTATTCATCTTTCTTTTCTGTGATGTTCTTTTTGAAGAGTTGGCAGTTCATATGAAAAGAGAAAAATCACAGCTAAGAAGGGTTTGGACAGCTCAATGGGCTTCTAGGCACTTCTAGGACAGCTCAATGGGCACTGAAGAGGTTCCCAGATTGAGGCTGCACATTTTCTATGTCTCAGAGCTTGGAAAAATTACTTATTTAGACCACAACTTTATCAATCTCCCAGCTAGACTTTTAACATTTAAATATTAGCCAAGACTTCAATTAATGAATACGTATGTTCAAATTTTAAAAGACAATTTGAATTTCCTGCATGAGGCGGATAGCAATAATGATGTAGCTAATATATCTCATGATCCAGTCCTCCCCCCAAAAAACCTCACCTTAAAAGATCAGGCAGCCACACCAACCAAAGCAGTTCTGATTTACTGGTAGCAGAATATTGATTACTGTTATCAGTCTATACAGTATTAAATATTGGGCTCTTTTATACTTCACAATTATAACATTATGATTCACTTTAATAACCCTATGGAATTCTGAGGTTTGCAGTTTGGAGATGTATCAGATCTCTCTGACTAAGAACTCCAGATATCCCTATAAAATTCAGATTCCAGGATTCCATAGAATGCTGCTATGGTTGGTGTTGTGAGCCTTGAAGTCATATCTGAAACCATGATCCTAAGTTTCCAGAGCCATAGCCCAAGGCTCCAACTGCTACACCATATGAACCCCTCTGTCAGTTATTTTCAAAATTCATATCTTCCAGAAAATCCAGTTCAAATTGTTTAAAGCCTTTTCAGCATCCAAAAGGATAAATGGAGTTTGCTTTTCATTATGGTGTTCTAAGTCTTCCAAAATGTCTAGCACATGTCAAAAGTTATCTTGCAATTGCCTTTTTGATAAAAAGCCCACACCGATCTCCATGAACTATCCTTCAGCCAAAATCATGGTGTTTATTTTTACTTAATTACTTTATTTTTACCCCACCTCTTTCCCATCATAGAGAATCAACATGGGTATTGTGAACAATGTATAACCATTATTCAGTAATGATATTGAGCTGTAATTTTTGTCTCTTGACATTTACATAATGAAGAGTAGTACCAGGAAAACACTTTCTGTCATTTAGTACCACATCCTTCTCTCATATATTTCATATCATTTTTCTTCATCTTTTTGCAATTTACATACTAGCTATTTCCCCAGTTTATTTGCAAATTAAAATTTCTTTTACTTTAACATAATTCATCTTTCTTTTTATCTCATTATTAACATAGATAACTGACTCTGCAAAATCGTAATTTGATTAGTAATAGCAATCTTTGATAGAGACTTTAAAAACTCATTTCCTTTCTCTTTATCTCATCCACAATCACTTGGTTTTTTTCTTTTAAATTCAGAATTATGCTGGATGAAACAACCCTTCTTAACCCCTTTGCTCATATCCCACATCATTCTTTGTTCAAATTATTTTCAAAAATTGTTTGACTTTTTAAAAATTATCTACCATTTTGTACCAGTGTTTCATTCCATCTCCATCTAAAAGAACTGCATATCTTTTTCAAGTAAAAGTCACCAGATCATGATATGAGAGTTATGTAGATAATACACCAACTTTACCAATTCTAGTAGCCAAGTTCTTAGAGACCAGAATTATATTTGTTTTCACTATGAGCTCATCTACATGGGGCAATTTGAGCCCAGTGTAAATATGCTCCAGATGTGACATTTTTTTGTAAATGTGAAACTGCTGTTCAAAAACCCTGGGAGCACATCCACTTCACTGGGGCAGTATGCATCTTAACTCCTCCATGTCAATTCTCACATTAATATTTCCCTTAAGATCCCTCAAGTATTAATCTAATGACCTTATTACATGGGGGAGCCCCCCCCCCCCGGTGCCTTTTCTCCAGAAAGCATGGCGAAAGGCAGATGTGAGGTATGAAGCCATCATCCCGCGTGCCACTTCTGCATGACTCCATTGCAGCTAGCACAACATGGAAAGGCTCCTGTGTTTGGAGGGAAGCATCCAAGGATGCTTGATTTGATCAGTGTGGTGAGGTCCTACATCTCAAACAATATTATTTGTCAGCAGTTCAAATAATGTCAGGCTATTCAAATGTCTCCCCATCTCTCTGGTCATGTGCTTTTTGCCTTAAGAACAGACAAGCATCTCAAGCTCTGAAAATTACCTGGGAAAGAATCCCACTGGAGCATTGCAGCACACCAAAATAACTGGGAGTTACTCTGGACTGTGCCCTGATTTACAAGAAGCACTTCTTGAATATCAAGCAAAAAGTGGGTGCCAGAAATAATATCATATGAAATCTGACTGGTACAACCTGGAGACCATGACCAGACACAGTGAAGACACTTGCCCTTGCACTTTGCTGCTCTGCTGCTGAATACACATGCCCAGTATGGAATATCTCTCACCACATTAAAACAGAGACATGCCGCATTATCGCAAGATGTCTACGTCCTACATAACTGGAGAAATTTTACTGCTTAGCCGATATTGAACCCCCTGATATCCACTGGGAAGTAGCAGTCAGTAATGAAAGGACCAAGGCATTGACATCTCTGGCCCACCCTCTGTTCAGATATCAGCCAGCATGGCAATGTGTTAAATCAAGAAATAGCTTTCTAAGATCTATAGAGATACTCACAGGAACACCTCAGCAAGTGAGAGTCCAGAAGTGGCAGGTCAGAAACCAGAACCTCAATCAGTGGCTGAGACCAGATGAGAAACTCCCTCCTGATCACACAGAAGATTGGATGACTTGGAAGGCATTGAATAGACAGCGCTCTGGCACCACGAGATTCAGAGCCAATCTTAGAAATGGGGCTACAAAGTGGAGTCCATGATATGAGAGTGTGGAAAAGAGCAAACCACAGACCACCTACTACAATGCAGTCTGAGCCCTGCCACATGCACAATGGAAGACCTTCTCACAGCTACACCAGAGGCACTCCAAGTGGCCAGCTTCTAGTCAAAAGAAATTTAGTATAATGCCAAATTTTAAACTTTGTGTTTTTTAAAATACATTATACCTGTACCCTCAATTTGCTTTTGACAGGATAAATAAATCTCTCTGGTTATACTTGCAGTCTTACTTCCCAAATTTTCTACTTCTGTCATTCATTTGGTTCACATTCTTTGACAATTGTGCAATTGATCCCTTGATTCTCTTTATTTCACTTCTCATTTCAGTTTGGCTTGGATTTGCTCGTTTTGGTCATTTCCTGCCTCATCAGCTTAATGTCTTCAAGCATTTTCAGATTCATTTCTGCTATATTTGCTTTTCAGATGGTAATTCTATTGAGGCCTCCTTGACTCAGATAATTTTACTCTTGGTTTAATTTCAGTCCATAGAAACTGTAGAAATTGAAGTCCAAAATAAAAGTCCAGCACCTATGGGGTTAAAACAACCAATCAGTTTCTCAAAATTGTCTCTAGTTCTGAGCACTTTGACCACTAGAGGGTTGCACCATAAAAAGCTTATATTCATATATATGACACAGTCACATGTAATCTTGTTATTTTGTACTTCTAGATGAATGATCCTTTTTTCTATAGCAGATTAACTTCAGTAACTAATTTTCCAAATCCTCCAAATTTCAGTCTTGGAAATACTGTTCTTTTATCGTCTTATTTTTCCATAGATGTTATTCAGTTTAATAATTTTGCTAATAAAGTAATGCCAATTTACAAGAAATCTTCAGTTTTCTCTTATATAACATGAAGAAGATATTCACTAGCTGCTGTTCTTCTCCCTCAAAGGCCAGAACAATGACGGTTGGAATCTGGAAAGGCTGCTGGGATCCAAGAGTGATGAGAACGTGTTGCTAACTGTTGCTTTTGGGATTGTTTGAACAGTGGATTACAATGCTGGAGACCAGGATTTGATTCCCCATGGATTCATGGGAGTCCCCTGATCTTGAGTGAGTTACACATTCTCAGCCCTCTATAGTAGGTAGGGTCACCATGAATCAATAACAACAACAACCTTAAATTGTCCCCATGCTGTCTGAAGGATTCTAGGAGATGCAGTCCTCCAAAAGTAACTTTTCTGGGTTTTGTGTTCTGAAAGATCTCTTCCCGCATCACCATTGGCCTCTAGGGTTGGTTCCCCATTTGCTGCTTCTTTTCATCCCTCCTTTCTGTCTGTGGTCCTGAACTGGAGGAAAATTATCCTTACCAAGCTGGTCTGGTTTACACAGCCCAGAAGCCTATAATTAGTCCTAATTACCAGCATCACAGCTTCATTCCAGCAGCCCGATGCCAGTGGAACGCTCAACAGATGATGTCAAAAAAATACAAATTATCTCAGTGGCGTCTGCTTGCATGCTAAAGACAAAGATGGGAGACTAGGCCAGTGGACAAATGGACAGTGAAGGAAACTAATAAAGGAAAAGAGGCCAAGACAAATTGGGTCAACTGAGATCTCCCTGTTCTTTAAGAGACCCCCTCGAACTTTTCTGATGCTCTGGCTTGTGATTCCTTGCAATTACCTCTCTGGGGAAAAAGAGAGGGACAGTCAGGTATGCATATGATATAATTTCCCTCGAGTTTGAGGCCCTATAGAGTGACCTGACGCCTTGTTTTACAGAGGACAGCATTCTGTTCAATGGCGTGTTAGAAAACAGTCTCTTTATATGAATGCATATTTGATTTAATACTCACCAATTGTCCCCACTTGGCAAGGATGGATTCTATCAGTTACCCTTCTTCACATTTGCAATAGCATTTAAAATGCCCCTGCTTCTGTCTCCTACCCTCACTTTCCCTCTTTGCCCTCAGTTTACTTCAGCTGCTACAAACCAAGTTCAAAATGCAAGAGAAATGAGCAATCATTTAATGGGAGCGGCGGGAATGGAATCTTGCCTGTCCCAGTAGGCTCAGGCAAAAGCAAATTGCTGCAGACTTAATACTGATAATTTTACCATCTTTACCATACTCTGATGTAATGTTGGAAGTTATGACATTTGAGAGAGCAGTGGTTTAAGTGTTGGACTAGCTTCTCTGGATACCAGGGTTCAAAACCCTATTCAGCCATAGAAACCCACTGGATGACATTGTACAAGTTACATTCTCTCAGCCTCAAAGAAAGTCACTGGCACCCCCACCCCACCTGAAAAAATGTTATCACTGTAGCTTTATCTTAGGTTGCCATAAACTGGAAATGACTTGAAGGCATACAATAAGTATGCACTAGCCCTAATCAGTGAAAAGACTGGAAATGCTCCCCTGCTGTATACCATCTGCTGCATCACTTACTACCAATCAAGATTATTTTACAGCAGTAATGTATGTCAAATGGAGTCCAGTGAAAGTCTGGCACAGAACAGGAAGGAAGAGGTTTCATTCATAACTCTCTGTACAGTACAGAGATGAGGAATATGAATTATTCCAAATGGGTTTTTCCATAAACCTTAGACAGCATAGTCAATAATGAGGGATGATGAGAATTTCAATTCAAGATCATCTGGATGATTGTATGTTGCTCCCTGAGGATTGGAGGACTGCACATTGTCAAAGTAATTAACTCTTGCTCCATAGTAGCATGTTGTCTTGCCTTTATTCCTCAAGCCATGCTTACTCAAATGTCCTTTTCCTTCAGACATGTCTATCTTGCCACGCCTTCCCTATTCCTGCTTTCCCAGATGTGTTTAGGACAACACATTTGTAGGACTGCTGTTCAGGGAATTCTGCTACAAGACAGCTAAGGATGTTGGGCATGATACATTTCCATTTTAAGCTCAAGATGGTAAGAAAAGAGTTCCTTGTCTTAGCATTTCTCAGTAACCATTCTGATGAAGATCTGTGTCAATTGGTACCACTGATCATGTGCAAGTTGGGATGAGCACCCATGTAGAGACAGCTCTTTCCTGCTTACCTGGCTTTCTCCTTTCTTCTTCACCAAACTTGGCTGGAAACATTGGGGGCTAAAAGGAAAAAAGGGTGCAGAGTCCAAAAAATATGAGTGGCTGGTGAAGACGACAATGATGATGGTGGTGGTGATGCTAATGTTGTTCCTGATGGCAAAGTGACGCACATTGATAAAGCTTCATTCTCCATCCCCACCCTGAAACCCTGCTCAAACAGCATCTGTATCTCTGAGATTGGTTAGATGCTGACCATACCTGGCATTCTGGGCAACATCCCTGTCTCTTTCCTCTTGCATCGTCAGCCAGAAGCCTGAGCTAGAGCGAGACAAGCAGGACAGAGCAGTGGGCTGGAAAATTGGGTACAGAAGCAGCAATGAATTCTTAATGTCATCTTTTCTGGCGAGACATATTTTGTTGTTTAGAACAGCTTTCTTCATTTTCATTACACACACACATATATGTATGCCCTGATAATCTTGATTCATTTCCCGAGGCAGAGTGGACCTGGCTGCATCATACTCCCGGCCCATGAAAGCCTCCAGGTTTTTGTGTTGATGGCATTTTTACAGACACAGTGAAGAAGAGAAGTCACTTTTTTGTAGTATGTTATGTCTATTTTCCCTCTCTGCATAAACTCTTAGGAATGTGCTCCTTCTAGCCAAAGTAAGGGTGAGGAACGTTTTCCTCCCCTATCAATGACCTTTGGACCATAGAAGGGAGAAAACGCAACTAGAAGCCACTGGCACAGATTGATTATTAGTATTCTTCCATCAATTTAATTGTTAATAAGTACCATAAATGGAGAAAAATATTGTGGTGTCTAGGACAGAAGCAGGGAATCTCTGGCCTTTGTGGTTCTGATCTAGTCTATGGAAGGAAAGCCCTTTCACCTGTGTGTGGGTGTTACTGATTTCAGTGGTATGGTTACATCCACTAACATCTTCTGTGTTTGGCCCCACCACCCAGCTTTATCCAGAGATAATGCTAATACATTCAAATGGAGCCTGGCCCTAAGGAGAAGTGCACAGAATTCCATGCAATATGGCAGATGTTGAGTCCCTGGGTTATAATTCTAGAAGCAGGAAATCATTCAGTCCAAATGGCAATTCCATCCATGATTACTTCCAGTATAACCTGCCTAGACCAAGTTGTCTTCAGAGAATGAAACTACAGGTTGAGTTTCCCTTATTCCAAATTCTTGGGACCAGAGGTTTTTCAGATTTCAGGGGGTGGGAGTTGAAATACCCCATTTATATTTGAATAAATGAGGGACAGGGAAAAATTACCCACTGAGTTTCTCTAAAGGAAATCTCGTAGCACCACTATCAGAAACTTGATTGGGGGAAAGGGAAGAGGTAGAAGACTCTTGTGGTTTGATTTACGCAAAGCCCTTGTAAAAAGCAGATGTCAGGAAAGGGAAAATCCAAATGCATCCAGTTTTGCAGGGTTGGGGAAAGTTAGAAATCTTCAGTTGCCCAGTCATTTCTTGCCACACTTGACCTTTGTATCCCATTTCGAGGATGCCCATCCCACTGCTCACTGCCATTGGCTGAGCAGAAGGACACCACAGCATGGGTTGGCCATGTAGCTGGAGCTTTTCAATATTACCTAAATAAGAAGTATTTTCAGGAGATGTCACATACGAAGCAATCCCTTCTGAATCTCCCTTTTCTACAGAACCTTTTAAGATACCGGGGCCCTCTCCCATTTTTCCTCTGGCAACTCTCCCTTTAGAAGGGCTCAAAATTGAACATTGTTGTTGTTATGAATATTAAGAACAGAACTTCTTCTCAAGAGCAAACCACATAGATGCAGATGTAGATGAATGTATGGAATATAAAATTGAAATATTCTTATTTTGTTTTCAAAGTAGAGGTGGGGATTCAGAACCCGGAATGGCCTGAAACTAAAGAAATGGACACCAGACTCCAGAGCTTGCATTTCCTTAATGAAAATGGTGAGGTTTCATTTCTTTCTTTCTTTTTTTCCCTTTTGGCAGCACCGTAGTAGTACTGTATAGATACTGCTTTGAGAAGCCATGGACTTCATGACTTCCCAAGAACCTCCAAGTGCCAAGCAGACTGTAGTGGAATGTAAATGAGGAACAGACTAGAAGCTTCTACCAGCATCCTCCCATGATTCCCAGATTTCATTTCACACAAAAGTTTCTAGAGTCAAGCATGCAGATGAAGAAGAGCAACACTCTATGGGTCAAATAACAAGCAACTACATTTCTGTGATGCCTTGAAATTTGTAACAGTTGGGAGGGTATGCTAATATTATACAGACCTTCTGGAGGCATAGTATTGCAAAGGACAGGCTTTGTATTAATATCATCAGACAAAGTGTTTCATTTTTCTTGGTAGGCTTTTGATTTTCTGCTTTTGTAACAGCTGGGAGAGGGAGGATGATTTTTTATGCAAATAGAAATAGGTCATGAAGAGAACCAGATAATTGAGGAAGGTGTCTGGTAGGTCATTTTTCAAATCGAGTATTCATTTAAACAAGACTTTATACCTCAACACACTTCAAACGAGGCGATGATGGGGAAAACAATTTTGATATTTGAATTTCAAAGAAATGTGAGGTACATTTCATAGCCAAACTTAAGATATGAATGAATTGACCAAGTGCCCTCTGATCCTGTGCTTTTTTCTTTCTTCTAGAACATTGCAATGATTATATCTCTTAGAGACATATTTGCATTTTACATGAAGCTTCTTTTCCTTGCCACCCTGATGTTGCTCAAGACAGTCAATCATCAGGATATTGGAATTACAAACCCAGAGTTCAGAAAAATTATTTTCTACAATTCCCAGAAATCTTCAATCTTTTGGTAGACCAAAAAAGCAATTCTGCCAAGCTTTGCCCTAACCTTACTGATTTATCACTAAGGGTAAGAAATAAAAAAAATGGGGGCAAGAGAGAAATCTAGAATCACCTTTAAGACTAACTGATTTATAGTGCAGCATGAGCTTTAGTGGATATTGATCCACTTCCTCAGATACACCAAGAGTGATATCAAAGCCACAGTTTTTTAAGACAATTCTCAGTTGTGGTGGTTGGATAGAAAAGTAAGAGAATACAGAAAGATGCAAACTGTGACCTCATCTTTAAATCTTCAAAGAGTTGTGTGAGATCTTTCACATGACTGGTAGTAGTCTTTGAAAATGGTCTATTAGTATTGATGTGTGAAAACAATAAATCTGCTTACCAAACACCAGTTCCCTTGGGGTCAAAACCTTTTCTGGGGAGATTCATGTTGTTACACATGCAATTGGGAGGACTGATGTATTTATGGATACATGGATATATGATGCATGCCATGAAGCCATTATTCTTGTTCATACCTAAGCTAATGGACTGGAAGTTGTTACTATAACGCAACTGAGCTGCTTCTTCCTCCATTCTTTAAGTGTTTTCTTTTTTTAACCAAAAATGTGACTTGTAATTTAAATATTATATGTCCCATAAGGTTTTGAAAACTGTTATCATTAGGGAGATTAGCTCAAAATGCCAAGCTTATATTACATAGCTTTTGCTTCCTGAAATGTTTGATGATGCAGCCTGCCCAAATAATCATGTTTCATAGGCAGATTTTAGGTGTATGTTTTTATATCCTGGGGATATTTATGTCCATCACATGTCTTTTGAGCTGGTGATTTTTAATAAATGCAATATTCATATCCTCTTAGATGTGAGATGTGGGACTAGGGCTAAGACATATGAAGGATGAGACTCCCACTGCCTGCAAAACTAGTTGTTTGCCAATAACCTAAACAGACAACATTACTGCTGCTATAACACAAATGGGAGTAGAGGTGAATAAGATCCATATTCATTAATTTCTGAAAAGTATACTACACAAAGGGGAGCCAGTTAGACCTGGACCGTCTATTGTCACTTTCTCTTCCTTTATGAATGAACAGCAATGCATCTCTAACTGAGACCTTCCAATCTCCATAAAGGTTTTCCCTTTAAATTGGAACCCTTGAAAAAGAGGACTCCAATTGAGATGGGAACCCTCCAAATGTTTAAAAAAGAAGCAATTTCCCCGCAAACACTCCAGAAAAAGAATGATCAGTCTCTGTTGGAAAATTCTGTGAAACCAAGGTCCTTAAGTACAATGATTGACGGCAACAGTTTGCACAACAGAACAGACAGGGAAATGGACGAGGCAGTAGTCTGAATTATTATCTTGATTTCAGGGGTGGGCAGTGAGGTTAAGAAAATTAATAACCTCCTTGACAGCTACTGAATGTCAAGTTACATTCCATAGTTACAAAATCTCTAATGTAAAATTTGCAGTATAAATGTAATAGAATTTAATATGAACATGACATGATTAGTCAGATTTTTAGTGTTTTTAAATGTGCCAATTGCCACCTTTTGTCTTTAGAGTGCTATACCACAGGGGAGAAAAGCCTGTAAAATTCACAGAGCATTATGACTTTGAGCCTGTCCCATTTTAAAGGACCAAGAAGAATAATGGAAATATCACTACTCTGTGAGGGAGGCTGCCATTTGCTGCTGAGTTTCCAGAAGCAAAATACTGAGGTCAATTGTGCTATCAACTGGAATGCTTCCCCTCTACTTATACTACAACTGCCTGCATCCTTCAGCCAGCATAGCCATGTCAGCGGACAGCTTCTGGGAACTATAGTCCAAAAAGTACTGGTTCCAAGCAGTGGCAATTATCCAGTTTGTTGATTTGAAGACTGGTCCTTCCTCCCTTACAACATCTTGTCACACCTTACTGTGTCTGTCATCTTCATTTCCCAGAGTTAAAAAGGCTAAAATGAACGAATTCATCGAAGCTGTATTCTGAAATTGCAGGAGCCTCAAAGGAAATGCTTTTGCTTCTCCACAAATTGGAACATCTTTGTGATTCTTGCAAGCACAATTTAGCAACTGTAGCCTGCAAAGAGAGCCAACAAAAATGTGAGTTCTTTCTAAAAGAAAGCAAAACAAACCAAAAGATCTTTTTACAAAAGTCAAAACATTTCCAAAGAAAAGGATATATTTATGTATTTTTGCAAAAGAACTCTTGTTGGTGTAATTAATTTTGCAAGTGCCTTTGGTCCTGAAATCCTTTAGCCTTGAAATGTGTGTGAGAGTTTCTTTGGGGGTTTGCTTCATTAATTGGTCCAGCAATAGAGCCAAACCATATGGATAAATGTAACAGGATCAAGTTTTTTTTCTCTTTTTTTAAGGGTACTGCTTTAAGGGTACTTTTTCTCAGCACTCAAGTAAATAAGAACATTGGTGGGGGCTTTTTTGCGTCATTAATGGCCACATATTAGGTGGGTGATCTACCAGATCACTGTGGTCCTCATCAGCAATAGGGCTGGTGATACCTGGTGACAGTGCTGTAAGGAGCAGTAAGTGATGAAGTCAACAAGTAGTCCAGCCAGGTATGAGTTTACAACCTTTTAAGCAGGCTTCTGGGACAATAACAAGACTTCACCCTGCATAGATACTTGCTCTGTGACTTCCATACCAGATTACTGGGAATTTACCATAATACTATTCTCATTTTCCACATCTTCCCTCCAACTGTTCCAGTTTGGCAGGGACAGCTCTGATTAATCCTCTGCCATTACATTTTTTCAAATGCTTTTGAAATCTCCCTGTTTCTTTCTCTTCTCCCCCTTTCCCCCTTTCTGATCAGCTTTATTTTAATTGCTGCAAATCAAACTTAAAGTGCAAAAGTGGCTTGCACTCAATTAATTCAGCAAGGAGAAGGGAGTGTATGAAATGTTGCCCGCCCCAGTAGTCTCAGGCAACAGCAAACTGCTATAGCCTTTCCTAACTTGAGTACTAGGAGATTATTTACTTTTGAAATCTTGACCACATTCTTGATGTTGCTTGGCTAGACATGTCTTGGTTTTGATCTGTGAAATATTGGAGGGCACGACAATGTCACAAAGCAATTGCACCTGGGGAACACTGGAAATTGAAATGGTTGTTCACAGTGCTGTTGCTGCAGTCTTTCTATGACACTGCCAGGTAAATCACCAGGATCCACTGAAACTGTGGGAAAACAACCAAAAATAGGGTTTGTGGGAATACTGCTCCCAAAACAATTCTTGCCCTCATGCTGCAGGGGATTCTGGAAGCTGTAGCCCAAAAATAACATTTCCAAGTTCTTACCTGAAATATGTTGCCAAGAGACCTGTCAAATGGGATCCAGTCTAGTAGGTTAATAAGGTGAGAATGTTAAGCATTACAGACTGTTCCACTCTTCTTTTTCCTGTGTGTTCTCCATTATGTTTCCAATCCTGGGATTCTAAAAGTATACTTGCCATACAGTTTATCTTGTTAATGCTGCAGCTGCCATGTTTACCCTTACCTTGCAGTTGCTAAAGGTGTAGTAGGCTTCTTTGGGTCAGAAAGTCAGTATCTTTCATCTCCATGGTGAGTAGAATTCTGTTTGCTCCACTGATGCAGCAAGACGTAAACCAATGGCCATTTTTCTCATTGTATGCCAGCCCATCTTTGACCTCCTGTCAAAGGAAATGCTTAGCACTGACTGTACAATGCTGGCTAGCTAGTGGGAAAATCGAATAAACTGTACATTTCTGCAGGTCTTCAGTAGGCTGAGAAATAATTGCTGAAGATGCTGGAGCAGAATACCAATACCTCTCAGGCAGTCAATCTACGTACCTAGTGATGTCAACTCAATAGTGCTCCTTATCTTGCAATGTTTCTATGATATAGAATTACAGCAGTTGGATACCACTTTAACTATCATGACTTTGTCATCTTCTGCAGCTTTGGGATCAGTATTTTGGTGAGTAATTATAATTGTACTCTGCTAGGGAATTACACTACTACAGTGGTGTCATACCTAACTATAGATCCCAGGAATCCCTATGATGATGCTATGATGGTTAAAATTGTATCAAACTACTATGTGATGCAGGTGCAAGGTCAATTTTATGATAAGTGGGGCAATAACAGTATATACATACATTTCTCAAATAGTGCTTCAGGCATTGGCTAGTTAGCCCATATGGTGGCCACTTACATATTTCCAAATAAGAGGAAATGTATCTTCCCTAAGAAGAAACAAATTATCAGTCACAGAGAAAAGTTCTGACATTATTGGCTGTGCTTATTCAGGTATCTGGTTGGCATAGGATAGACACTATGCTGATGCCTCTCCCCACACATTTCAGATCACTGGGGCAGGGTTAATCATCTAACCTTACATTATAAAAATCTGATTGATGCAAATAAGTTTGTCCATAGAAGATCATTTGTCATTGTTTTGAAATTCTGCCATTCCTGCCTGGAATCAAAAGACCCTTCAGACCCAGGAAATCCAAATAAGGGCAGCCTGTACCCTGGACAGCAGCTTGGTCTGTTTTGCAAACCTTGAATCACTTGGCTGAACTGAAAGCTTTCCAAACCAGGGTCTCAATATTGGAGAGTTTCTCCAATTGCCTCTTGAATTTCCCTCCCATTCATGTTTTCTCTCAGCTTGACAAACCTGATGTTTTCTTCCTCCACTTAAATGACCCCCATTTTATGCATGTTACCTAATTTGCACATGAATGTGCACCATGTACCTCATTTGCTAACTTTTCCAATTCCTTTTTAAAATAGACTCAATGTTTTGTATACACTTTTACTTGGAAACACCCTGTAAACCTTGTAAATGTGTAAATGCTTGATATGAGGTGTTTATTTTCTCACAATAAATCTGAGGAGGTGTGAATATACTGCTTTTCTTCAAGGCTATTGGGGCTGATTTCCCCCCATCTCTAGCCCACATTGCCACCCCAAACACTTTCTCAATGTTTGAGACCTTGCCAACTACTCTCTATGGAAATATAGTGAGCCGGCAAGGAGGGATTACAAAGAGATAGGATGTAAGTTTGTCACTGGCAAGGGTGGCCAAAGCACCTTGTTGTCTCTGACAAAATACAAAAAATCACAGCCTTTCCTGCACCTGTGCAGGTGCATAGTATCCGAGGTTGGCTAAATTCTCCTAGCTACTGAGAAAACACACAAATATAAGTGTCGGTTTTTGAGGGGGAGGGGAGCAATAACAAAAACAAAAAGTATAGAAATGCAGGAAGTGCCCAACTGGATTTGACCAAGTCCAAGTTGGTTCCTAATTAGATCCCTACAATAGTCAATAGGAAGATGATACGTAGCTACAAGTAGTACATGAATGCAGCAACACCTTCCTGCTTATCTTCCCTAGAAATTGTTCCTAAAAGACATACTGGTTCTGATAGTGAAGGTAACAGGTAGCCAAGGTCAGAGACATGCTTAATTGTTTCTCTCTTTTTTTTAATAAGAAATTTATTGCAAATATAGAAATTGATTTTCTCCATACAGGAATCTCCGATTCAAGGAAAACAATTTCGTGCCATTCAGTTTAAAATATGGAAGGGGGCAGGGGACTAAAGAAAGATCAATTCAAAACCAAACCTAAAATAAAACCAAACTTCAAAAATAAATCTCCATACACAACCAAAGTTCACAGGATCATTACAGGAGGAGGGAACCCAAGCGACTGGCGAGGACCCAAACTGGCAGCTGCCTCCAATTGTGTATTACATTCAAGGGGAGCAGAAGTGGGACTTGAGAAGGAGACCTAGAGATGAAGGGGCACTACCCCCAACTCTTGTACCCCAATTCTGTGCTTGTGGGTGGCAGGGCTTTGCTGGGATTCCACCCTTCTTACTACTGGCTCCTTCTCCTGGTGTTGTCATTTGATATTAGGAGTGTAGGAGTCACCTGAAAGCAAGGCCTCATAATTGACACAAAGGCCAAGAATGGAGGAAGTTAATGGTGGGAGAGGTAAGGACCTAAGAAAATGCATCCCTCGGGAAGATGGAGAAGATGTATGTATGTGTGTAAGGTTTGGAAGAAATTTCCATTTTCAGTCCACTTTCAGGTAGGTTTGCTGCCCTGAAATATATGGAGTTAAATCTTCCTCCTGAATGAGATACAGCAGATCAAGGTGGAAAAGGTGGGCAGAGGGTAGATGGATGTGGTCCTTTCTTCCAGTTTGCAACAGAAAGGAACGTCCACAAAAGATTGCAAGGTGACTGCAATCTACTCCATAGAGCAAAACTCCACATAGTATCATAAAAGCAAATATTTGAAGATTAAGGAGCATGGCAGCATGGGATGAAAGTTTCCTCAAAGTCCACAAAAAATCCCCCACCCACCCAGGAAAAAAAAGAGCTCAGTACAAAACATTTCACAGTGAGATCCATTAAAGAACAACTTCCCAGTGTTGTAGTTTGTACACCGTGACTCTACGGAGGCTGTTGTCCCTGATCCTGGAAGAGTTGCACTTTCATCTGTGTGCAGCTGTCATGGCTGTTGCGCAATGTGGTGGTGGCTTCCATATAAAAGTGGACTACCTGCACATTCTGTTCACTGTTCCGTTGCATTTAAGAACAAAGAAGATGGAGCAGATATTTCACTTCTTGGCTTCCTTCTGTGGCTGCCTTCTTCTCAATAAGTTTTAGTGGTGCTGGATATTCTGGTGATCAGTTGAGGAAATATTCATGTAGGCATGTTTATATTGCACACTATGCCCTGTACTGTATCATACTTCAATGGTTTGATTCCAATGGATGAGATGTTGCTAAAGGGAACTATATAGAACAGGCTCTTGGCCTTCAAAATAACTGGCACAATAACTTAGTGTTTTCTCTGACCTGTTCCTATGCCTTCTCAAACTCTGTCTCATTAGTTTCCTAATTCTATCTGTTTCTCCTCAGTCTTCCACCATCACCTCACCACATAACACTGCTATCAGTTTTCCTGTCAAAGCATTTAATAAGTGCAGACTTCCCATTTTTTGACTTTTTAGCAGGAGAAAGAATACATAGGGTTGATATGCTATAAAATGTTTCCTCAAATCAGAGCTAGGGAAAGGGTGTATCTCAGGATATGGCTGGACTCATAACCTGAAGGGGATTTTCTTCACTATTTCGAAAGGAAGGGTCTCCTTCCAACTGATCCACAAACAGAATTATTGGCACTATTCAACGTACCCAATGATGGATAATGAGCTGTCTAACAGCATCTAGAAGGGCATTTGTATTTCCTTCTGTATGGCAAACAGGAATTGTGAGAGTTTAAAGCATCAGATGACTTTGCAGTGTTGTGAAATCTCCATGTCTCCACTGTACCACCCAATTTCCACTGCATTTTCCTGACACCTCCAAAATGTTATGTCAGTAGGAACTCATTTAAGTTTCTCAGGGTCTGGGTTCAATTGATATTTCTTGAAATTTGACTTTCCGCATTGGATCAGCCGTAGGTAAAACAGTGTGTGTGCAGGCTACAGCAAACCTATCTGAATTTCATCCCACCTTAGTATTTGGCCTGATATGAGATGAATGTGGACAAAGTGGTCTGACTGGTGGAAAGATAAAGATAACCTGCACAATCCTTGGGGAAACAGAATGATTCAATAATTCAGGTCAGCTCTATACCATTCTCTGTCTAGAATAGATGGGCTCCAGCTTCCCATTATTTGGGTATACTGGCTAGTAATCATAACACAGCTTTAAACGAGTGCAATTTCATGCAGCTAGTTCATCATTTCCATCCTATCCACCTATTTTCATCTCTATTTCCATTGTGTTGCTTAACTGTCAGAGGCAATGTGGAGCTGCAAGTTGTGAGAAAGTGCAAAGAAGCCCTTATGCTGGTTTAGGGGAGGGTTGACACTAAACTTGACTCAGAAAATTTGTGGCACCTATACATTTATCTTTTGGTTTTCTTGCTCATTCATTCTGTTTTCTGTAGTCTAGTCCACAAACTGCTTCTCTGTATTCATATACCTCTTTTCTTCTTTTTTGGTCACCTGCTTCTTCTGCCTTCCCTCTTCTCTTTCTCTCCCACCATATCTTGTCTCCTTTGTTTTTTGTGGGGTCCTGACTGTATTAACTATTTCCCACCCCACATCACTGCCTCTGAGTGCCTCTAGCAAGAAGCCAGCCTGATTAGCATTGCAAACACATCGACACCGCCGCAGCCAAGATTCCTTGACATAAATTTTCATTTGTCGTTCATGAATATTTCACGCCCACCTCAGGAGGAATTATCTGGCATAGGATGGAAGATAGCAGAGAATGAGGCAAGAACAGCACTGCAGTATTTGCTGTGGCTGTGCCTATGGCAATCATGCACTGGAATCTACACAATGTCTTTTTTTCACAGGTCATAGTTTTAATGTGATAGTTCACTGCGTCCATGTTCTCCTGACCCTCCTTAGCCATCTGCCATTCAGTTCCAGGAGATGCTTGATATCTTGGTCATATTCTTCTTCAGGACAACTCACATGGGGATGGGTTGTGACCAGAATCCATTCCATGGGGGACAGGCATCTGTATTTCCACAGCACTGCACTCAAAAGAGGCAAGTAAACAACCAAGCATAGGCTCTTCTCTTGCAGAGATATAACTAGAAGATTTATCAGAACAGAACAGGAAATCAACTCCAGCATTTCCTCTTCTTTTCAATGGGATAAGCACGATATCTCTGATGTCCAATAATTGCTAGGTTCAAGTGTAGCAAGGAAAGGAAACAAGAACTTCTCCAACATAAGTATCAGATTTCTTCGTTCATTTGCCCCAAGGAATTTTTCCCCCAAAGATGTTCTGGTCTCCGTGGTAAGAACTACAGGAGTATGAAAGAGGATAGATTAAATTTGGGGATGGTCATTTCAGAAAAGGCAGATCACTGTCAAGATCACTTGATCAACAATTGTTGCTTAGGTTACCAAATTACCTGCAGGCTTTTGAGGAAATACAATTCACAGAATCTACAACAATAGAGGGGTGTTTTTTGCTCCCATTAAAACCAATTCACTTTGGATGAGGCCTTCAGGTCATGCCTTTAAAATTAAACTTTTTATTATATCCCTGAACAACAGTTTTATTGGCATGATAGGCTAGCAGTAGATGCTTTTGACCAAGAACTAGGAGTCCTCTTGCCTGACAGCCATTGCTTCACAAGCATTTCTACAGAATCAGGGTTCATGGGGGGGTGGGGGTGGATAATTATTATAGAATGAATATAGATTAAAAGACTGGAGCCATCACTTAGGCCTCAAAAAGTTACCCAAGCCGAAACCAGCAGGGCAATGTGGACTGGATCAGAAGGGGGTTACTATTTTGCTGGTGGCACTAGGTTTGGGTTCTCTTTGGAGTCCGCTCTCTCCCAAAGATTTCAACTCACAATGGTGGTAAGGGAGTATGGAGGAATTTGTGGGGTGGGGCAAAGTGGGAGGAAAAAGCAAAAGAGCATGGTTAGATTTAGTTCTGACAAACCAGCACATACACAAAAGATGTTTTTGCTCAGAAAAATACAGTAAAATCATCATGCAAATATAACGCTTAGATCTCCTCTTTTTTTTCTCAGACTGGTAGTGTGTGTACGTTGCAGTTGAAGTCCCAAACTAGCTACAAGGAAGGGGCCAGGGGAATTTGGAGCAAGTCTTCTTTCACTATTATCTCGCCTTGCCATTCCTCCCCTGTTGGAACTGCCCCATGTTATGCAATATTCTGCCCACAGCCCAAGGCTTGCTTTGCAGGACATAAGAAGGATACAGATCACTTGCAACCTTTCCTTCACATCTAGAAGATGCTTGGCTTGCTACATGCCCCACTTACTCAACCACTCCCCCCTCCCCACTAGTGTTCTGAATCCCTTGTCTCTGTATTGTGGAGAGAGGTGGAAGGGAGGGAGTCAAAGTCAACAGCAGTACACAATCACCCGTGGCCCATCCTGTTCCATAGCATAAATTATGGGATGACAAGGGGAGGCTGGAGTGAAGCAGTAGAAATGAGGAACAATCTTTGCTTGCACCTTCCTTCCAACCTCATTCCTCTTTACCCTGATTCCGAGTCAAAAGGCAAGTTATCTCATTTCCCTAGGGTCATGAAAATCTACATGGGGATGGCATCAGCATGTATTTTTGAAAAGTTACATTAAGTTGTTGTTGTTTCTGGGGAGATTCCTACCACTGCAAGACTATTATAGGAAAAACTGCATCTGCATCAACATAAAAAGCCCAGCTTCCTGTCCAAACTGGATCCAAGCAATCCTGTATCTTCCAGAGAACGCAGCAGCCCTACACCTTTATAATTATTAGAGACTCTTTATATTCAATTTCTCCATAATTTAGAAAGCCAGGTATCCCACATCCAAGTGGTACTAAAGCCTCCTCTCGTTAACAAACTCCCATCTCTCCTACTGCTTTAAGCACCTTAAGGGCATGTTACCAAAGATGCCTTCTGAATCCTTCATGGGGATCCTAAACTGTGCTTGGTTCTGCTGTTATAATTTTCGAAGATCACTGCAGGGAGAAACATGCTGGCATGCAAAGGACAACAGAGCAAGACATCTGGGTTTTCATTTGGAACTCCAATGGAACTTTAGTTTCAGCATTTTTCCAACAGGGATTTAATTTTGGATTCCATTAAACTGGATCCTGATAGTATGTACCTTACTCTCTCTCTCTCTCTCTCTCTCTCTCTCTCTCTCTCTCTCTATATATATATATATATATATATATATATATATATATATATATATATTTAAAACATTTCTCAATGGGCAAGATTTTCACAGTGAATATGCCCCCCAACCTGAAAATGCAGTCACTATTTCTTCCAAAGGAATGTACTCATGAGGGTTCCTGGCTAGATCTCAAAGATAATATACTCCTGGAAGTCTGGCTAGGAAGTTCCCCTTTTGGTGTGTCCCACACACAGAGAAGACCCCAGAGCTTTTATCTTTGGAATCCCTTTCTACTAGGGCTTGGAAACAATTATTTCATTCTATAACTTTGAGTAGCCCCTCATTCCCCAGCAATCATGGGATTTAGGTCACAAAAAGTAACATTTTCAATCTGTGGTCCCTATGCTAACCCACAAAAGTTTTCCATTGGGTCCTCACAGAAAACATCTCCCTAATATTTTCACGTCTCTGTGGAATCTCCTCTACTTGTTTCCTGTGGTGACAAAATCCCTGAGATTTAAAACCCCAACTGCAGGTTTTCACTCACAAGTAGCCCCAAAGCTACTCCTTTTTGTCTGGGGTGCTGTGTGAAGCAAAGAAGTTGGTGTGGGATGAAATGCAACAAGTCAGGAGTAGGCAACCCCTCATGTTCCCCATTATTTGGACTATCCCATTCCTCAATGTCAACCAGAATGGTCAGGGATTATGGGGCTTGTAGTCAAAAACAACTAAAGGGTACTAGGTTGCCTAATCCTTCAGCTAAGAGTGAACAGTAAGCTGTTGCCTTTTCAGACATTCCCTACAAGACCATGGATCCCAGCTGCCTAGCACTAGTAACACTACACAGATGAGCAAAGATGTTGGATATGCTACATCAAGTTTTGAAAAGTTCAGCTTTACATCATTATTCTTTGTTGTTGCTGTTCCTCCTTGCAGGGCAACAACTAGAAAGGGGAGGATACATTAAGGTGCAGACAGATCAGCGAAGCTCACCTTCAGTGCAATGTTGCCTCTCTTGAGAGGAGGAAAGTTCCATGCCTTGCAATGGAAATGAGATCTAGTTTGGAATTTTAGAACTAGGATCTCATCAACCCCATCTCTGCTCTCTGGACAATACTGTTGAGGTTTACAAATAATAATGGGAAGTAGAGGTTTCCCCTTGCAAAGTTAAATCTTGAAAATAAATCACTAGTGCATTCCGTGGCTGCAATAAAGCTTGTGCTTTATTGGTGTGTTCATGGATCTTTGCTGAGAGGCAGGAATAAGAAGAAGTAGAATGGCTGTGAGCTAAAGGAAGATACCTTTTGGTATGATAAAATGTGCCAAATAGCAGAAAGGGTAGGAGTAAAAGCAGGAGGATTGCCTTTTTTATTGGCACAAGAACTTAGGTTGCATCTAGGCCAAGTTACTCATGGTTAGATTCCACTGAAATCGATAGAACATGTTAGCTGTGTCCTCTTAAGCCCCACTGTTTTCATGACATTCCAGCAAACTAATTCTGTTCCCTATCATTTTCTGTAGAAAACAGAGCCATCAAAGACTGGGTCTGTTATATGGATGAGCAAATTACCAATGGTGTAGCAGTATGCTAAGGGCTCACCGAGGTTTTTCAATTTTTATTATTTATTTATATTAGTTCCTTGATTAAATCATCTCTGCCCCTATGGCCTCTGGAGACCAGATCAGAGTAAAGTTTTAAAATGCAGCTGCATAATAATGCATATGAGTAACCCCATATATCTCAGCAACTCTTAGCTTCCTTTTGTCCTTTTCTCATTGTATTTCAAAAATTTGCTACTTTTTGCATTGGTGAGTGGCATCCCTTTCCCAGGAGTGTATGGAAGCCAGGACTGGGTATGGAGAACCAGGAAAACAGCAAGGGGGCTGGTCAATGGGTGAATCTGACTGGCCTGGCAACATCATCAGAGGATGTCTATGATTCGGGATGCCTCAATATATATCTCCAATCTTTTAAAGTGAGGAGTCATAAACTAGAGCTTGCCTGCTATCCTGCCATAAGATTCTGCTCCACAAGGATATGCAATCTAGCCTGGAAGGGAGATGTGTGCTGTTGTCTAAATCATGGTGCTGCCATTGAAGCTCCTTGAGAACGCAGAGGGACTGTAGGTACTGTTCTATTCTCCTTTAACTCCTGGTGGTGGTTTCTTTTTCCCTCTGTAGGATAGCACCCATGTCCCTCTCTTCTTGGAAGACATCTGAATGTTTTACTGAGGTTTGGGGGACTCCTTGAAAGCTAGTGTACTGTCGCCTCTTTCTCCCTAACATATATGTGTGTGGGAGATATGGAAATGACAGAAAAACCTCTCATAAGAACACTGATCATTTCATGGCAAATGAAGCCAGTGTGATCTGTAGCCAGTTGCCCACATCAATTATGGTGCCGGGCTAATGAGAAAGCAAACCTACACTCACCCAAACCATATGCATACATTTTTACCCTTATTTTTGCTTGCACGTATATCAGCAAGATATGGAGCATGTGGAAGTATGAGAGTAGGCCAAGGTGACCCTAAGTATGGAGAGGACATTTATTTGTGTGACACTATATTTTTGTATTGACTTTTGGAGTCCTCTGCATGTCACTGTTTGGTGTGAGTCAGTAGCTCAGATCCAACCTTAGTCACATTTAGAATAAGCTCCATGAAATCTGTGGGCCATGACTCACTTCAAAGCAATTTCTATGAATTGACCCCATGTATGATAAAGGCTGGACCTCACCCACTTTTCTATGAGCCGGGATAGTGTTTCAAATTACCCACACCAGCAGTGGCTTGTCATAGTATCTCGCGTGGATTGAGCAAGTGTCAGCTGAGTACTAACAATATATTTGGCTCCTTGACAATTGGCTCCTGGCTACAAGGTTGGGCCATGTAAATACTACTCTGACTAGATGTGGTCCACTTTGAAAGGCAGCTGCTATGCTCTGATTAAAGGGTCACTTTAAAACATGGGAAGGAAAGAGAAGGATATGGTTATATTATCATTGTCTCTCACACTAGAAGATGAGAAAAAACACTTCCATTTTTGGAAAAAAAAGAACAGGTAAAGAAAAGTGATGGTTAGTATCTTATGTCTATGCCTGGTTAACATCCTTCTCCTCTCACCTCTGCCCAGGAGCCCCTCTTACAGCCATTCCCTCTCTCTTCACCACAATATAAAAGCAAATGTCTCCTTTGAAAGAGTAACAATGTTCCCCATAATGCAGTGGAGACAATTCATTTTACTTGTGGTTTTTCCTGCTCTTTTTGTTTGTTTTGTAAACTTGGGTGATTTTCAGTTTCTTTTGCCAGGTTGGTTGTTTTCACAGTCAGGTGGATAACTTGGTATAAGTGTGGATGGGTTTTCTTTCTTTTCAGTGAGAGAGTCACAACTTCTGCTGAGCAGAGACACCTTTCCAGTAATCCAAGATATCATGGAGATCTTCATCCTTGGCAAACTGGACTTTCTTCCGCAGAGCATGGCCAGCTGCCATGTAAACTTCCTCCCGGTGGTGCTTCTTGTAAGGCCGGAAACGCTCCCAGATCTTATGGGTGCTCTCTGAGGAGTACTCTGGGCTGGAGGAATAGCCCGAGAAGTAATGTCTGGGTGAGAGCTGAGAATATGTGGAGTCCCGCTTGGAACGGGAGAGTGGTTTCAAGAAGGACACCCGTTGGCTTAAGGTGTCACCACTCTCCTCATAGTAGAGAGCTGGGAAGGAATGCCGGTGTTCACTGCAGTGATAGGAAGGTTTCACCTCCAGGTGGTGAATGGCACCTGGGGACACAAGGGGAAGACGATCCAAGGGGCTATTGAGTGGGCTTCCTTTCTCAATGTATTTGGAATCTGCCTTGCTTAACGGTGGGTGATCAGGTACATCAAGACTGAAGACCTTGGCACTCTTGATAGAGCCACTGGAGGAGACACTGCAGGTTTTCCTGGTCACAGCAGCATCTGCACTGAGTTGGCGCTGCAGGGGGTGGTGGGAACTCTCCTTGTAGGGTGGTGAGAGAAAACTTGGCCGTTCTAACCCACCAGAAGAGCCAGCTGGTATGGACTGGCATTCAAAAGCCATGTCAGAGTCAACACCTCCCCCTCCCCCCAAGAAAGAGGCTGTGTCCAACTTTAGAGCATCAATGCAATTGTTGATTATCTGGTTCACTTTGTCCACTTCCTTGGCAATTGTTGAGATCTCAGCTGCTGAACCTTGCCCATTGTCCAGTTCATGCAGGTCATCATCTCTCTGTGACCTGTCTAGCCCATCCCCACCACCTGTCCGAACTTCAATGTAATTGCCCTTGGTGGTAACCTTAGGAGTTTCCATCCCAGTATCCATAGATTTGGATGAAGGCATCTTCTCACCAATCATGGAGGGAAGTGAAGACATCCGTGATACCGGGATAACAGGTGGCTCTCCTAATTTCTGTGATGGATGTACCATTGAACTGGTGTCAATGTCAGAGCCATAACGCATCTCTAGTATGGTTTTCTTGACATTAAGGGATTTTTGCTTCTCTTCTTGTATTCTACGTTTCCGCAGACAATAATAAACAATGCCAAGAATAATAACCATCCCAAAAAGGCATCCTAAGATAGTCATGATGTAATGGGTTGTGGTGGAGGTGTTGGGCACTGGCTCTTCTCTCCCTTTACTGCGAGTGGCAAATGAGAGGCAGGTGTGGTTGAAGCGTTTAGAATTGCGTATAGAAGCCACACAAAAAGTATAATCTGTATGAGCCTTTAGATGTGTGAGAGTGACAACTTCTTTCTTTTTCTTCAGAGTCATTACATCAGAGATGTAACTGTTGTTGTACTGAACAAGCACATACATCTTGCTAAAGGGAGATGGGATTGTGACCATCAAGGTAGCTGAGGTGATAGTCACATGCTGCAGCTTGATGCTGGGGTTAACTGAAGAATCGGTGGTGGAAGATGCTGGAGGTTCAACTGAGAGAAAATCCCCTGGGCTTATGCCTGAGTTTTCAGCAATGTCGTCTGGGTCTCTCTGAGAATCAGTTATGAATTGGGTGGGTTTGATCCTTGAGATGGGGGGAAAGGTGCCATCACCACACATTGACTTGAAGATGGTGATGGCATTGCGGCTGTGATGAGGCCGAGGCATGAGAAGTGGATATCCAGCGAACTCTCGGGGAGTCTCACACTGCAGGCGGTCATAGTTTTTTGTGACATTGTTGAAGGCCACCAACCACATGAGAAAGCCATAGAGGTTGCAGTCACAGTTGAATGGATTCCCAGCTAGTTCACATACCATCAGGTTGTTCAGGCTGGTGAAAGTGCTTCCCTCCAGCCGACTGAGGCGGTTGGAGGACAGATCAATGCTGATCAGGCTGGAACATTCCACAAAGGCATTGGGAGTGACCACCTCAATCAGGTTGTGCTGCACAAAGAGAAACTGGAGGCGGCCCATGCCACGCAGCATGCCCTCAGTCAGGTTGGTGAGCTTATTGTAGCCCAGTTGCAATACCTGCAGGTTAGACTGTCCCATGAAGGCCCCATCCTCAATGTAGGAGATCTCGTTTTTGGTTAGGTTGAGGTCTGTTAAGTTCCCAAAGCGGTTGAGAGAGGAATAAAGGACCACTTTGAGTTTGTTCTCATTCAATCGCAAGTCATGCACAGTGCTGTTGATGTGCTGGGGAATGGTCTCATATGGAGGCTGGTTCTGGCTGCAAATCGCAAGCCACACATAACCTTTATCTCCTTCAATGAGCCAGCAATCACTATAGACCAAGCCAGGAGCAAATAAACAAAGCAAGGTAGCCACCCAGAATCCCAAACGAAGCATGATGGGCTATGTTACCCCTTTAGGCCAAAAGAGGCAAAAAAAAACACAGCCAAAGAAAGAGAGGAGAGCAGAGTTGAATCTGTAGACACACTTGGCACTTAGCAACGGAAGGGCCTGTGGACCCCAGTCCTATGTGATGCCACCATTGTTACAGTGTCTTTTCCACACAGAGATGGAGATAAAAATGTCTAGCTCCTGTGCGATCAAACGGGCTGGATGAAAATTGTACTTGCAGAGAGATATAAATGGATATATATATATATATATATATATATATATATATATATATATATATACTTTGTGCTTCTTCTCAAAGCCCAACAAAAACAAAACATTCAATGACAAATTGTTTTTGTGTGAATCTTCCACATCCGCCCCTCAACGACACCATGATGCAGCTGGAAGAACAAGGCAGAGCTGCCTTCGTATCTTGCGAATGCTCCGTTGGGTGCTGCTGCTTCCTCCTTCTTGTCTCACTGGTCTCCACCAAGCAAGGCTTCAGAACTTCAGATCAAGCATGTTGAAAACAAAAAATATAGATATATAGGAAGCAGAGCTGAAATTGGGGAGGGAAGAAAGGGAGACAGAAAGAGTAGAAGAGAAAAGAACGGGGAAAGAGAAAGATCCATCTGTCGCTGAAATCTGGAAAGGAAACACACAAGAGACAAGGAGAGCCATCAATTAAGGAGGAATTGAAATATAAAAAAGACAGCTAGGTTTGTTAGTTTCACAGGGATGTGGAGAAACTGAGTGCAAAGCACTGTAGAAAGAGGAGGGGCATGTGTTGGATTAGCATTGCCTGTATGTTGATAAGCTTTGGCGAATGAAGCCCTTGTCACATAATCTTGTGTATCATTGATAGCCAGAAGGGTACTTGGGCTGTGTTATGTAACAAAGTCACAATCTTGGGTGGGGAGAAAGAACTCAGAAAATGGGAGGGGAGAAAAGAAAGGCATACAGCTGTGGTTAAGTCAGCTTAGCGTACACCCCCTCCGTCAATAGGGATTTTCAGCTGTTCCTACACAGATCTCCCGCGCACCCTCTGTCTCGGTTTTGTGTGCGTGCATGTGCAAGCACACATAAACAAACACAGAGAAGATAAATAAAGCAGGCTGCTAACTAAATGCTTTTCTCTTCCTGGATGCAAAAAAGATAAATAATTCATTTGTTGTATAACCGCTCCTGTTCCGAAAATAATTCTCTTGCCTTAACAGAAATTTGGAGGGAGGGTGGGTGCCAATATGGTCTTGATGAGTACTTTTAATTGGTGGAGAGAACTGTACAACTGGTCACAGCTGGCCTGGATGCATGCTGAGGCATAGGGAAAGCATGTCAGCAACACTGCTAGTTATCCTTAGGCTTAACTCTCCTTTTAAGAATATGGGTTATCCCTATAATGAGGAAATGTGTGCTCTACCTGTACATTCAGTCCTCGGCATTTGCAAGTTTGACTTCTGCAGATTTGATTATTTGCAGATTTGATTTTTTAAATTTCTAAGAATCTCTCTGTATTTCAGTGTGCTTCTTCGGTCACCATCCAGAGAACGTTGACCATGAAGTCACACTGGAGGTTCTAGACATTCCTAGGGAGGTATTCTTTGACATTTAAAAAACCACTTTTTATTTATCATTTCCCCACTGTGGAGGTTTTGTGTAACCCCAGCAAATGTGGAGAGCTGACTGTACTTTCAAACCTATTATATCCAGGCAGTGTGGATTTGCCATAGTTGTGTGGAACTTCATAGCGGCTGCAGCATTCAGCATGCTGAAGACCTCATGTTTTTTTCCCCTTTCAACAAACACATATAGTACAGTTCCCTGGGCCTCAAGACTCCACATGTGTGTTTGGAACTGCATAGGCAATATCTGGTAAAACATAAGCTGGGGGAAGAGGTTGAAAGGATTATACAGGTTTCACTGTGGTCAAGGAGTGAGACTTCCATGACCCAAAAACAGTAGGAATACATTACAAAAACATGCTTACTTGCGAAGAATATCACTTTTCTTACCAAAGGATTTAAGGTAACTTGCTACAAGAGCTTTGTTTCTTTTTCTAGTATACAAATAGCTATACACAAACCAGCTTTTTCACACCTGGTGCTAATTGTTATATAATATACTGTGAAACAGGCTGTATGTTATGTAACATCCTGAGGGACAAAGTGTTAACAACTGGAACTCAATTGACAGACCCAGTCTTTTAAACTTGTACACGCCTATCTATATTTTATAAATGCATTTTATGAATGTTTTATGTAAGTTAATTTTTTTAACTGATTTATAGTGTATTGTACAGTTTTTATATGTCTGTTTTATTGTAAGCCGCCCTGAGTCCCCTGTTGGGTGAGAAGGGCGGGATATAAATATTGTAATAAATAAATAAATAAACATTTTAAAGGGAGTCCTATTAGATAAGACAAAAGGTCTGTAAAGATACAGCATTGTGTTTCCTGTCACACTGAAAAAAGGTATTTCCACAAGTCTTATAAGGCAGGCATCAAAGCAATTTATTTGTATGGAAGGTCCATTTAGCATGGCTCTCTATAAATTTGTCTATCAATAAAGTGTCCATCTCCAACTCCTGTTTCAGTGAGTTCCACAAATTAACATTGCTTAGCAAAATTACATTTTAGATTTTAACTTTATAAAATATTCTGGGAGGTACATAACCATATTCCAACTTTTCCAAGCCTATGTAAATGAATTGTGCATTTAATGAACACTGGAAATCCAAGTCTACCATTCAATCTGCCCACACTAGGGATATAATTCTTTGCTAATTTTCTCCTTGAAGGAAGGTACATAATATCTTATCTCAAGATTTACTAATAGTTGAAATACCTCTGCCCCTAAAACGATGCTACTAAGCTTTCTAAAAGCATGTTAATATCCTTTGCAGACCTCTTCTCTGTTGGCTCAACAGCACTTTTGTCCATCCTATCATTGCAGTTTCAGCTCTCAGAGCTGAAAAAAACACTATGTTCAAAGCCAAATGAATAAACCTTTCTTTTTCCAACTTTAGCCATTTGCTACACTCCATGCCATGCTTTCCTCTCACCCCTTTGCCCAGCACCTTATGAAAGACACCATACGATCATGCATAATTGGGAAATCCAGCCTTAGCAATAAAAAAGGGAGAACCTGGCAGAAAAAATGTTCAAGAGGTATGTTAGCATTTTGGTTTGATGTTCCTGAGTTTTAGATTACAAACACAGTGACAAGTAAAAGTAAGCTATGCAGTTGGAAGGGGGTTGTTTTCAATCCCTCAATGTCTTGACACACATTTGAGTCAAGTTATAATACCAGGCTGCAGCATTTCCTGCTTTGAATAGTCTTAATTCCTCAAGAAGAAATGAAGCAAAGTATCATCCATCACTAAGGGCCTGTAGGTCCTGAGGCCTACGGAGCCTTGAAGCTTGTACACTCATGGCAATAAAACCCAATGTGGACTCATCACTCACTGACATGGGAGCCACTAGCCATCACTGATGCAAGGGAAGAATCCCCCTCAGCATATCCCCATTCCACCCAACCTCTCTTTGCCAGGAGAAGCTAAGAACTGAAAAATTAGCTGAACATCTTACAAATCCTTGGAAAAACTTAGTTCACCCTGTGGTACATTCACCGATGAAGCTCTAGAAGAGAAGTGATAGCCATGAATATATATATATATATATATATATATATATATATATATATATATATAGGTTTGTTTATAAGATGACACTGGCTGGGATTCCCAGAACCCCAGCAATTCTCTGTTTCCTTTTGTAACTTTAGCTGGAATCCTTTATGGGAAATGGAGTTCCGATGATGTAGCAATTATCTATCTCTCAATAGGAGCCCTGTCACAACTGTTTGTCACAAGACACACTGCATTCTCTGCCACAAAAATCTTACTTTTTCATCCCAAATGCTCAATTTTTTAAAATGGTCTCAGGTCTTGAGGGGAGAGGGGGGGGCTTTGGTGATTCAAATGTTCTGACCTCTGGCAGACAAGGGACACAAAAATAGCTCTGGGGTGCATGTAGTCCATGGACCACACTTTGTCCACTTTTATTTAAAGAAATTCATAGTTTGTGACAAGCCACGCATTCTCTCAGTTGGACCTCATAAACAATGGCTACAAAGGTAGTGGGTGGGGGATCATTTGGTGAACAGAGTTTCAAAACAATCAGGTGAAAATATATATGTATAGAGAAACAATTTTCACTGTGCCCTGTTTTGAATATTTCTTCTAAGGCTGTTCTCAATTTTGAAATCACATGGGTTTATGCACCCAATCAGAAATGGAGAAACAACAATAAGATTGCCCTTGAGAGCAAGTCAAAACCCCAAAGAACAACCTGAATGCTCCCTGGGGTTTCCATACCTTGTGGGCACCCCTTCTGCCACAGCTGATGCGAGCAGCTTTCTAAAGATAGAAAACAATGCTTGCATCAGCAGCCATTTGTCAGCAGTGGAATCTACAAAGTAAGGATACCCATGGGAGGCTTCAAAGTTACTCCTTAAAGTGTCTCCAACAGGCTCTTATACCTGATGGGGTGAGCAGAACCAAATGATGGCAGTTAGCCAAAAGCCTTCCTAGGAGCAAGTTGAATGTCCTCTAGAGACTGTATTATTTAAAACATGGACAAAGCATACCGGAGAGGATGCAAAGCATAGCAGAAAAGAAGGAAACAAGGACATCATATTATATTCCAAGGAAAGAATGCATTTTTAAAAAAATATAAGTGGCTAGGAAGTTTACCTGGCATTGCCTGGTTTAATATTGGTAATTTCATTTACGATTAAATTCAGGAAAAACTTTGACATAGGTGCTATAGGTAGCACTAAAAACCTTTAAAAAACATGGTGTGAAAGTTATTTTACTCCATGTTCATGCAAAATAGATCAAAGAAGCTGAAAAGGCTTGATTGAAGTAGGTCACAAATGGGCACAAAAATGTTTAAAGTATTGGTCTAAATCCAGATTTTAGTTAAAAACTATTTCAGAAATGTGCATTCTAAAGGAATAAATGCAGAAACATGAACTGTTAATTTGGGAGGCATGTTAGGTAGCTGTTAGATCAGGTTAAACTTTACTACAATTTTTACCTTATTCCCTTTACCTTAATTATGGAGTCTTGTTTTAAATGCATACTAATTGTGTATTTTAGTTATGTTTGTATAATTTATTGTCCTGCCTTATTGTTATTTGATGTTTAGGATTTTATCACCTGTTTATGATTGTTTATTGTTTTCCTGCACTTTATGGCATTGAATGTTTGCAGCTATATGTTGTAAATTGTCCTGGGTCCCCGGGGAAATAGGGTGAGATAGAAATAAAGTTTTATTTTTATTTAATATTATTCCCATTAGCTATCACACCAAGTTTGGTAATTCTACAATTAAGCATGTAGGTTTACACAACAACAAGCTGTAGAACATTGTAGAGCTGTAAAGCATTGCAGAGCAGTTTATGTGTCTTTCTCTTCAAGTCACTTGTCAATCTTTGACAAACCCATTCATTTCTTTTTTCTTTGGCAAGGAATACCCAGTGGTGGGTTTGCCAGTTTCTTTTTCTGATATACACCCTAAAGCACCTTATATTCATTGGCAGACACGGCTTTTAACTTCTGTTTTATTAATATTGTGTAATTTATTATTGTTGTTTTCATGTGATTGGCTTTATTGTTGAATGCTCTGATAATGTTTATTTTGAATCATTTTAGTTTATTCTTGTATTATACAGCATGAATAGTTGCCTTTTATGTTGTGAACCGCCCTGAGTCCCCATGGGGAGATAGGGTGGGATAGAAATAAAACTTTTACTTACTTACTTAAGTCTCCCATTCAGGTAATAGCCAGAGCTAGACATGCTTAGCTTCCAATTTCATAAAGGATCTGGTGCCTTTATGGCATTTAGTTATAATGTAGTAGTTAGCACATATACAAGTTCAGATTACACTAGGGACAGGCAAGCTGCCAAAGTCCAGGGGCCAATCTTCAACCTATATGACCTGCCACCGGCTATTCCAGCCTTACAAAACCCTCAAAATCAAAACCTGTTTTGTAAAACAACTCTGTTGCACATTAATAGCTGAGGAAAAAAACAAAGTGCAGAGATCCCTGATCTTTGGTCTAAGACAAAAATCAGCACACCTAGAAGTGATGGCAGAGAGAAGCTCCCAAGTGAAAGAGGCAGTTGTCCAAGGTGCTGAAACAGCTCTCATATAGTAACCTGGACAGCTCCTCTAAGACCATACTTTGAGTTTAGGAACAAAACGTATTGCTAAAGTCACCATCCCACTGACATAAGCTGGAGGTTTTTATGAGTGGGAATCTTTTCATCATTTTTTTCCAGGAAGGGTTTGAAAAACAGGTTCCGGATTTGGGGGCTGAAAAAAGAAGGGTGGCTGCAAAAATGGCCCAAAGGTCCCATTTACCCAACTAGAGATTCCAATCACTGCCTCAAATATGTACACTCCAGTTCCAGAAATAAAGTGAAGCATTCCTTAGTTCCTTTTAACAAAAGTTTCATTATATGCTCAGGCCACAACTTTGATTTCTTGTGTTTTCTGAAAGATCTTCGCTAAGACTATCGCTAAATCCTTCCCTGCTAGAACAAAGACCAATTTCCAACTTCTAGATGCAAAGGCCACAATATAAAATGAAGAAAAGTGAGAATGGGGGGGGGGATGCAAACCCTTGAGGAACTTAATCTGTGCAGGGAGAGATCTGTGCTGATCTGGGTCTGCAGAATTACTGGGGCAGCTGGATTAAAGGATCACAGATCAAGTTGGAGAAAGAAGCCTTTGAATATTCAGTAATCTAAAACCAAGAGCCAAGATGAGGAGGATGGGGGAGTGGGAAGAAGAATGCAGGGAAGATGAACTAGGAGAGACTGGCAAAGCAAACCAAGTAATGAAATGGACAAGTAAGTTTGTGGTCCCTAAGAATTGCAAAATCAGCTCACCTGTGATGTCAAACAACATTATACATAATAGCCATTTAAGCATAAATTCAAAAACAAGGAAATGAATCTCTAAAGAAGAGGTTAAAAGATGCATATTTGCATCAAATTTACATTTGCCATTTAAAAAATAATTGCACACATTCAAACTGAAACAGAATTAATGCAATTTTAGCAGTCATACAACAATACATCACCCCATGGTGGACAAGAATGAGGTCAAGTGTCCTGAATGCTTGCTCCCAGGCTCAACGTTGCTAATGATGGATAGTGTCATTTTCTCTCTGCTTACTGTTCTGTCTCTTCAAACCAGATAAACTGGACACCCAGTCACCAAGGAATGTCCTCTAGAAAGCAGATACCCTCCTTGGCCAGAGCGTGCAAAATGTCTGGAAATCAGATGATGCAGTTTAACTGCTGAAGCTGGAGGGAGAGGCAGGGACTATATGGTGCCTAGTCAGGAACAGCAAATTGAGGGCAGCAAATTGAATAAGCAGTAACTTCCTGATGCCATTTGGGGCATAAGATGTAGAAGAAATCTGGAGACATAACATTCCCAATCATTACTTGGGAATACTGCTGCCATTCTCCTGTGGCAACAAAAGTGTTGTTGCTTTTGTTGTTATTGCTGCAGTAAAAGGAAAGTTCTACACAGATCTTTCAGCTATCATTCATAAATGTATGTATCTTAAAGATGTTTGCTTTGATACTTCTTTTCATCTCAAACTTGAAGGGTTGAAAAGAATGTGTGGCGTTCTACATCAGTTCACAGATACTAGTCCTCATATTTAACCCCCCCCCCATCTTTATATATTCATTATATCTTCTTTGACTTTTATTTTACTCACCTTTCATAATCCCTACACATTTTTTGCAGTCTCTCAATCATCAATCCAGATTTGGTTTATCTGCTTTTCTGTTACTACTTCTCACTTGATCCAGCCTCAGCATTCATCATTACCCTATTATCTCAACTCACCTAGTCTGTCTATGGAGGAATGGATGGGGATGAAAAGTACTTGATTTTTTTTAAAAGATGGAATGTGGGAGAAGGAAACAAACTTGTACATCCAAGATGAGACTGAAATTTCTGAAGTCAGTGGGGCAGTAAATGAATCTATTTAAGGATACTTTATGTAAACTCAAGACTAAAACCGAAGCAGATTCACAACCCTGTTGACCTCATAGCCATCAATCTCCATGTATTGGTGGAGAAGGGCAAGAATTCTGTTTAGCTGATTAACATGGCCTGGTTATAAAATATCAGGATATATATATGAAATTATCAAAATGTGTAAATTTATTTTTAAAAGAAAGAACGTTTAAAAAAAAACAGGTGAAAATATATATGAAATGACAATTTGACCTTCTAAAAGTTTGAAAGGGGCTATAACACTTCTCTGCCCCACACATCATCTGGAAATGAGTAGATTCTGGTAGTCAGAAGTACATTTATTTATTATTTATTTCCATCATTTCTATGCCGCCCTTCTCACCCGAAGGGACTCAGGGCGGCTCACAATCTGGCAAATTCAATACAGTACAAAAGTAAAACATAACAATTAAAACAATCAATTTAAAATAATCCAATAAATACATTTAAAACAGTACAATAAAAATACTTAATCCATTCGTCCACATAAACCTTGCACGTAAACCTTAATCCGGACCGAGTTAAAGCCATCATAATTCATTCAGTAAATGCTTGTTCGCAAAGCCAGGTCTTCACCTTTTTTCGAAAACTCAGAAGGGATGGAGCCTGCCGGATGTCACTGGGGAGGGAGTTCCACAGCCGAGGAGCCACCACCGAGAAGGCCCTATCTCTCGTTCCCATCAGCCGCACTTGTGAGGCAGGTGGGACTGAGATCAGGGCCTCCCCAGACGATCTTAAAATTCTCATGGGCTCATGGGAGGAGATACGTTCGGATAGGTAAGTTGGATAGGTAAGTACATTAAAGATGGAGAAGGAGGAGGGGAGATCCCACCACCATGTGAGCAAAACACAAAGTTCAGTGTTATTGAAACTTACTTAACTACACATTCTATCAGGAGTACTTTGACTGTGTGTTCCTGCATGGCAAGGGGTTTGACTGGACAGCCCTTGCAATCTTATCCAACTCTGATTCTATGAAATTACAGTAATTACCATATTTCTTTGATCCTAAGATGCTGTTTGAAAGATGCACGCTAATTTCAGTGCCACCAATAGAAAAAAGATTTATTTTTATGTAAACAAGCACCCTTGATTTTAAGCTGCACCCCATTTTTAGAGATATTTATATGGGGAAAATCATGTCTTAGAATTTAAGAAATACAGTATCTCTAAATTTATACTTGTGTAAATAAACAGATCCATCTTTTGAGCAAAACTGTGTCAAACCAAGTGCCTCCTCTACTGAAGTTTCTTTTTCACTTTGCCTCTTTCAAACAAAGTGTTCAGTACAGTTCTTATAAAAGGTATTTTTTCCTAAAGCTTCCAGAATCCTTATAAAATATAGCTATCATCCATGTTCGTTATTATTACTATTGTTGTTGTTATTATTATTTTATTGTATGACACAGCAAACAAGATAGACATGCTGGATTTCATATCACAAAATCACAAGTCGAACACTTCCCAAGCGTTTAGGACTGTGTGATGTATTTTCAGATGATACGTGCAGATCCCAGTAGGGTGGCCTTTTGCAGTTGACAGATCGTAATTCTGTCAATGTCTATTGTTTCCAAATGCCGGCTGAGATCTTTTGGCACGGCACCCAGTGTGCCCATCACCACCGGGTTGTGATTATTATTATTATTATTATTATTATTATTATTATTATTATTATTATTATTATTATTATTATACCCCACTTTATCTCTCCTGAAGGAGACTCAAAGCGGCTTAACATAAAAGCATTAGTTTATTATTTAAAATATATCAATATGCAAACATTAAAAGAGAATTAAATATAAACAATATTAAAATGTACAGTTAAAATCCATTAAAACATATTTAGAGTTAAAAACCATACCCCCTGACTTGATCTTATAAATCTTCTTCTTTAAAAGCCTGAGTGAATAAAAAGGTTTTCACCTGCCGATGGAAGGACAGCAAGGAGGGGGCCACTTTGGCTTCCCTGGGCAGGGAGTTCCAAAGTCAGGGGGCAGCCACCAAGAAGGCTGTCTCTCTCGTTCCTACCAACCAAGCTTGAAATGGAGGTGAGACAAAGAAAAGGGCCTCAACTGAGGGTCTCAGGGCCCGGGCAGATTTGTACAAGCCAAATGTGGTCAGCCAAATAGCCTGGACCTGAATCATCTAGAGTTTAAGAGGTCATAACCAGCATTTTGAATTGTGCCCAGAAACAGACTGGCAGCCAGTGTAGCTGCTTCAATTGGGGGGGGGGGGGGGTCTGTTCTCTGTAGCCAGCCCTAGTGAACAACCTGGCTGCAACTCTTTGCTGCTGCTCAGTCGTTTAGTCATCTCCGACTCTTCGTGACCTCATGGACCAGTCCACGCCAGAGCTCCCTGTCGGCCATCACCGCGGCCAGTTCCTTCAAGCTCTTTGGACCAGCTGAAATTTCCAAGCATTATTCAGCACATTACAGTAATCCAGGTGGAATGTAACTTAGGCACGGGCCACCGTAGTCAGATCTGGTTTATCAAGAAACGGGCACAATTGGCACATAAGTTTTAATTAGACAAAGGCTCTCCTGGCTGCTGCAGGTACTCTCCAGGTTCAGTGCTGAGTCCAGGAAGACCCCCAAACTGCAAACCTGTGTCTTTAGGGGGAGTGTGACCCCATCTAGCACAGGCTCGATCCCTATTCCCTGGTCTGCCTTCCAACTGACCAGGAGTACCTCTGTCTTGTCTGGATTAAGTTTCAATTTGTTTTCCCTCATCCAATCCAGTACTGTGACAGACACTGGTTTAAGATCAGGACAGCTTCCTTGGCTTTAGGTGGAAAGGAGTAGTAGAGTTGAGTGTCATCTGCATACTCCGTACTCCAAAACTCCAGATGACATCTCCCAGTTGTTTCATGTATACCTTGAGAAGCATGGAGGACAAAATGGAATCCTGAGGAACCCTACAAATCAATGGCCAGGGGTTTGAACTGGAATCCCCCAGCACCACATTCTGGGTATGGCCCTCCAGGAAAGAACAGAGCCACTGTAAAACAGTGCCTCCCATTCCCATGCCAGTGATCTTTCTCAGAAGAAACTAACTTTGTCACTAACTGTGTACATCTAATTAGATCTCATTCAGTAATCACAGTCTGGTTTGTGCCTAAAGCTACTGACTATATTGTTGAATAAGAATATGAAGCCTGATGTAGAGAATTACACCTTGATCCTTCAGGCAGGACAAGAGGCTGCTGGAATCAAAGGGTTGGAAGAGACCACAAGGGCCATCTTGGCCAACCCCCCCCCCCCCCAACCAGAGGGAGAAAGACTCTTCTCTAGTTTCACTTCTTTCATTTCAATTCCAGAGATTTCTGATCCATGGAAAATTGTATGGATCAGCAAATCTAAGCGAAGCTCATTAACTCTCCTTCTCCCAGTTGACCTAGACCATCATAGGCCTATCCCTCAACAATGAGACCTGCACAAACAACCTGCTGTCATAACCCAAGCTCAGAGACCATCTATCACTTGAGGGAGGAAGACAGACCTCAAGTCAACCAAACCCTAACTATAAATCACCAGCCAGCTGAAGAGATACCAGTAATAGGAGAAAACAGCCTTGTGCATTAGTAGCAGCCAAGAAAGATGCTGACCTGCATTTAGTGACTCCCCCCTCCTCTCTCTCAAAAACACATAGTTATTCACTCACACCAAAAACAGAGAAAAATAGAGAGGGGTGGGATTGTGGACCTCTCATTAGTAATTAGTAAATTGGAGTTATATAAATATCTGCTGTATCACAGAAGAAGAGGAGGGGGATTGGGGAAACAAAAACATTATGTCTGTTATAGTTATTACATCCATATCTTCCACACAAGTATTATTAAAAACATAATCTAAAATTATATACATTCTCCTGTCATCCAGTGTCAAGACTTGTTGCCACATCTTCTCATATCTGATACTCTTTCAATATTCTTTTCCAGTTCTTTGGATGTATTATTCTAGTTTTAATTATTGCCATACAAATCCATAGCAATCAATTCCCTCTGTTAGTAAATTAGTATTATATACTTGAGAATTCACTATATTACAATGTCATATTTTCTTCTCTTTTTTATTTCTTTTTAACACTTCAGAAAAGTTGTATTTTTGTATATCCGCATGTCCTTCTAAAATACCTAAACAGCAAGGCTTACAATAAGCTCTGTTCAAATTAGAGAGTACTATTAGGTCAATTATCTAAGGTCTCCAGAGTCTCTTAAATATAGAATGAGCTAATAGTACGCAATGCATCTATATACCATTTGTGTTATTTTAGTCCACAAAAACTACTGCGGTCATCTTCCTCTGGTTTCCCATGTATTCAATAAAGGGTTTCCATTAATCTTGAAGTTTCTGTGTATTTATTTGCTATGACGTTAAATTTAGTTTGTCCATTTTGGCCATTTCAGGTATTGATAGGCAGAGAGCAGGCAAAATGGCATACAGCACTCCATTCCAGATAATGTGGAAATTGTGGAAAATAAGTGCCCTCATCCAATAGAGAAGGGCCGGTAACAAGGTACAGTAGAGGCTGCCAGGTTGGTTGAGAATAGTAAATATGCTCTGGATTTTAGTCCCAGTTTTGAGGAAGCTATTCAACGTGATGAGTCTATTTTGAAGATAGCGTTTGGACCCTGGTCTAGCACCTTTATAGTTCTGATGAAAACATGGAGCAGATTTACTGTCCCTACTGATATGGGAGTTATTATCCTCTAACATTGATTCAGTCTCTCTGGGTGGAGAACAGAGAAATCTGGGTTCAGCAACAATTCCCTTCCAGGTTTGTTTTTATCACATTATGGTCCAAACATGCTGTCATCTTCATCAAGTGTTACATGAAGGGGATAGGTGGGAGAAGGCAAAAGCCAGAATTTTACTTTTCGGTACAAGATTATAGATGAAGAGCATCCATCCAAAGATCTCATCATAGTGCGTCATCAGTAATAGTCTATGTGGCCACTAAATAAATGCTGAATGTTGCTTAAGAAAAACACATCTGAATGCTATAAGCTACAAGCCTGTTACAGAATGGGCTCTATTTCCTTCTTTTACGATTGGTCCTTGGAAACAATATGGCATAAGCATAGGAGAAAGCTTAATAAGTTACTTTTCTTAGGGAGAACGTGATAAAGTTACATTTTGAAAGCTATGACAACAAGGAGGAATACTATTACTCCATGTGAGAATGGATACAATGAGTAATATTTCCTATTTAATTTTAAAGGAAATTTTAGATGCAGTTGCTGTGGAATTTTCCAAGTTTTTGCACTCTTGTTATCACTCTTAAGAAGTCTCTCCCACAACAGTAGCAGAAAACTAATATTCAATGTGACAAGCTGCTATTTAAATCTATTATGATAACAGTCATCACAGTGAGTTACACAATAAATTACTTTTAAAAAGTTTGTTACTGGGGAAAAGAAATAATATGAAATTTGATTTTGTACTTGGAAAGAAAACTGCCAATGAATGCCAGGTGCTGTGGGCTAGATTTCAGAGGAAGGAATTAGCAAATGACTTCTAAGCATTCTTTTCCTTTAAAAAAAACTGATGAAAATAATGGGGTCACCATAAGTCGATGAGCAACTTGAGGGCATGCACACACAGAGAGAGTGATTTGTAATTAGACACTTCTCAGCACTGGTGCTAAGATGCACAAAACCTGATGCAATGGGAAGCTTCTACTGAGAGGTGCTCATCACTATATCTACATTGCAAACCCACTGGTTCAAGTCACAAGTAACTTAATGGAGAGTGAACCAGTTTATCAAAAACTTGCACATTTGGGAATGCATTATTTGCATGCAGTGTTCTGTGACGGCACCCCAAGGAATAAGAGCATTAGAAAGAAGGCACTTATTCTACCATCACATAAACGGTGCTAAGAGCCTCCCTATTAGACATTTATGCTTGACAGAACTTGTCCAGTGCTCAAAGGAAAGCTGTAGGGATGTCAGAGCAAGCAAAGAGATGGCAAGGCAATATCTGGCCTCTGTTACCATTTCATGTTCAAATAGCACACCTGCCTCCAGTGCCAGAGGTGCCCTTTTTTGGCTACTATAAAATATGTTACCTGGCTCCTTTATGTGATTTGTAATATGTTCACATTTCTCCAGCTCTCTGTCTGAAGCCCGGGACTGTAGGTTATACTGCTTGATTCTATTTCTCACAGAGTTTTAAGACCTTCTCAGGATTGCCAGTGGGCTATTCCATTGATAATCAATCCTGGAAATTCTAACAATGGTGTTTCCTTGTTATTTATTGTTTTAATTATATAAGTACATAAAGCATGGTTTTATTGTTTATGTATTCTTATACATTCCTCGGTGGCGAAGTGTGTTAAAGCACTGAGCTGCTGAACTTGCAGACCGAAAGGTCCCAGGTTCAAACCCCGGGAGCAGCGTGAGTGCCCGCTGTTAGCTCCAGCTTCTGCCAACCTAGCAGTTGGAAAACATGCCAATGTGAGTAGATCAATAGGTACTGCTCTGGCGGGAAGGTAACGGTGCTCCATGCAGTCATGCCGGCAACATGACCTTGGAGGTGTCTACGGACAAGGCCGGCTCTTCAGCTTAGAAATGGAGATGAGCACCAACCCCCAGAGTCAGACATGACTGGACTTAATGTCAGGGAAAACCTTTACCTTTTATTCTTATTATCTTTCTCATTTTTAGTGCATTTTTCTTTCTTCATAACTGTGGAATTCGGACTGTTTTCCATAGATCTGCCACAGCTTTCTAACAAGGGAATTTGAAGTTTCATTCACCTCACTGCCCCTGAGTTTCATGTGCACTTGCCTAGGATTAAGCCCCAGTGAACATTTCTCAATAGATATGCATGCCTCTGTGCTTTAGGTCTCCTTGATTTCAATACGATTTAAGGAGCATTTGGAAATATTACTTTCTGGACTACAGCTCTCAGAATCCCGCAGCCATCATGGCCAGTATACTTGCATCTCAAAATTGATATGGCAGCATATTCCACTGCTGAATAACTCTTACTGTTGGTTAAGTTTTTCCCAATGTTTAGGCGGAATTGCAATTTGAATCCACTGTTCTGTGTCCTAGTAAATACAGCTGCAGAAAACAAGCTTGCTCCATATTAAATATGATAACCTTTCAAATGTTTAAACATGGCTATCATGTCACCTCTCAATGTTCTCTTTTTTGGACTAAACTTATCCAGTTCCTTAAGCCACTCCTCATAAAGCATGGCACCAGACCATCTTGGTGTCCTCTGGATATGTTCCAGCTTGTCAATACCTTTCCTGAACTGTAATGACCAAAATTGGATACAGTATTCCAGGTGAGGCCTATGTATGGCTATAAGACAGTGTTGCAAATGGCATATATGGTGCACCGAAAATCTCAGTCTGGCCCGCAAGAACCCCTCAAATTAACCCTCTCTATTAATCTCCCAATTCAATTTCAAAGTGGCCAGGGAGCCACAATTAGCTATTGGAAGTTCAATACTAGTTGAGCTAATAAAAGAACACCATTGGTTTGAAGGCATAGGGAGTTGATATACTGTAGATGCAGCTGACCCTTTCCCTCCAATACACACACCATAGTGCTCAGAAGTTCTCCTTGTTAGCCTGACATTAACAGAAGTAATTTTGGTGGGCACTAGTGACTAGTGGGCTCAAATCTGAGGAACTCCCTATCAAGGAAGGTTATGTAGTCAAGCGGGGGCAACTTTATTAGGGGGAATTTTCATTTCCTAGCACACATAACAGGCCTCAGAAATGATTCTGGGGAACATACATATGTCCCACAGGACCTATTTTCTCCACGTCTGCATTATACCCTTTAAAAGGGCTCTGGAGAATTGTTTGTTTCAACTGACCTTTAACTGAAAGCATTTTATTCACTGGCTCGTTTTCACTTTATGCAAGCTTGAACTGTATCTGATCTGCTTTTATTGGGAACTTTGTGACTCTTTTTTTTAAAAAAACCTGATGATATTTGTATAGTATTTTAAAACTATTATTATAGTGCAGTTTTAAAATGTAATGCAAATAGCACCATTATGTGTTTTTATGCTTATTTATATTTATGCAATTTGGGTCTACATAATGTGTTGATTTATTGTCCATACCTTAGGGTTTGTGGGATGAGGATTTTGTATTATGTACTTTGTAGTCTTATGTACGCCCCTTTGAGTCCCATTTGTGGGAGAAAGGTGGGATAAAAGTAAATAAATAATAATTATAATTAAAAATAGTCATAAGATTGTCAATAAAACTAATTTCCATTTTTAAAAATAGGGCAATTTAATGATTGTTGGTAATGGTTATATCAATTAATAAGAGATAAATATAGAGATGAAATGTAATCTATAGCTAAGGATGAGAAAGGCAGATTTTAAGAGTGAAAATACAACTGCAGAAAGGATACCTGGAAGTAAGGCATGTAGCGGGGGGGGGGGGGGGGGCTTGAGGGGCTTCAGCCCCCCCCCCCCCAAAAAATTTCTCAGGGTGGTCTGCGAGAAGGCCTTACATTTATTATTTAAACTGTTATATTTATTCATATCATGATCTGATCACCATGCTCACTATATCCCATATGCATGGGGGTATTGGGATAACGATACAAAATGTTTGCTAGGGTAGATCCTCTCTCACTCAGACTCAGCCCCCCCCAAACCAAAATCCCAGCCCCCACCCCACCCCGAATCAAAATCTTGGCTACAGGCCTGCTGGAAGTCATCCTTTTTTCTATTCAGTTCCTTTTTTTGTTATAGAATTTATTATATTTAAGTAGTATAGATTTGTGTATGAAAGGTTTTGCATGTAGTTTGTTGCATGTAATTTGTTTTTGTTATATAGTCAGGTCATTGCATCTACAGGGATTTGGTTCCAAGACCTGCTGCGGATATGAAAAAAAATGATGACCACACCCCATGTTATTAATGACAGCATTGTGAACAAACACAATATAGTCTATGCAAAAGGAGAACTGTAATGACCATATAACATATAGTGACACCAAAATCCTCAATACAAAGCTCAGTACAGTAACATGAAAAATACAATGAAAAAGGAGCAACTGCTCTCAAACAGAAAGTATCTCAGTCTGATATCACACTGATATCAAATAGGGCAAAAGAAAAAGAGGCAGAGTAGGAAGAGGCAGAACTCCATAATCAGGATTTACTGATATATCATTTTGGTGATTTACAATAAATCAGTATGAGTTCCTTGCTCACTTTTGCTTGATTAGTCATGATCAATGGCTTCCAAGTCAAAGAGGAATCATGATTTGCTATTAAAAGGAGTTGTCCAAGGTGCTGAACCCAACCCCTAAAACTGCCTCAGCTTCATGGATAATTTCTTTAAGAGTGCATCTGCACTGAAAAATTAATGTAGTTTGATGCCACCTTAACTACTATGGCTCGGTGCTATGTAATCATGGGAGCTGTAATTGGTAAGGCACAAGCACTCTTTGGCAAAGAAAGTTGTAAAACTGCAACTCCTATCATTCCATAATATTGAGCCATGACAGTTAAAATTGTGTCAAACAGCACTCATTCTACAATGTAGGTGCACCCTAAGGCTTAGAGTAAAATCCAAACTGAACACACACTCTAATGATATGGGAACTGACAACCACTACAAAGATTAACTACAGTCATTTAAAAAATCTCCCATTTTTAATTATACTGTTGAAATGTTGAAAGTAGACAAATTTGCATGTGAACGGGTCTGTATTGCATGGAGTTCTGGTATTAGGAATTACTGGGAATTAGATGTGTGCAAAGCTTTGGAGTTCAATTTGGAAATTCGTATGATTCATTAATATGAATCTCTGAATTACTAATTGGAAAGTGACCCCCTCCAAAACATTACAAATCGAAACACAAGCTCCAAAACTTTTGTAGCGATTTGTAAAGATTAGTTATTTTGGAGCTTTTTTTTCAATGTAACATACATTGCCCATAATTGTCTGGGATGGGAGGGGCAGGGGCTAATGTGATTCACAAGGGCAGCTACATATTGTTTTTTCCCCTTGTCAGCCAGTCAGAAGAAGAAAGCCAATCATGCGGCTTTCTGCAAAGCTGGTCTACTCCCCTCAGCAATTCTGTGTCTTTGTGGTGTTTTCAGGAGAGAGATAAACACATGTGTTTCGAGGTCCATTCTGTTTCTGTGTGTTTCTTAAAACTTACACTTATAGTAGCTTTTTGATGATTCTATTTGTTTCTGTCCTTTCATATCCAGCCTATACCTTCCTCTGTTGAAATGATCTAACTCCAAATTACAGAATGTTCTTCTGGCACAAGCAGAATTCTGAGAAATGTAGTTTGGGAAGGTGAGGACCTCTGTAGCAGAGTATTCAAAAGGCCCGGCCCTAAACTACATTTCCCAGAAGTCTACTCGTGCCAGAAGAATGGGGCTGCCCATGTTAAGGCACGAGTGTAAGTTAAACACATGTGCTTAAACTGGAAAAAAAATCTTTAAAATCTGTGGATAGAATGATTGTTCTGAAACATGGCAGGCTTGCTGCCCAGCTCATGTTGTCTCACCATGTCACAATTTAAGGGAATACTTCTTGTAGTTTTAAAAAAATAATTTTTATTGAAAAAACATTTTAAAAAATACTAAAAATCAGTAGATTACCCAATCTTTCTGAACCTTTGCAGGGTTGATGTCCGGCTTATGTTGTCTCATTATCCAGAAATTCAAGGGGATACCTCTTGCAGTTTTGTTTTTAAAAATATTTGTAAAATTTGTACAAATTTGTAAAATTTTTACAAATTTCCAAAAAATTAGTGGATGACTGATACATTCTGAAACTTGGCAGGCTTAAAGTCATAAATGTTGCCTACAAGTGTTCCAATTTTTGTTCTGATAGCCATAAAAATAACAGATATAAGCCTTGAAGTTTCTCCTCTGTTATAATGGAAGAAATCTTAACGAAGAAATTAAATAGCTTCAAAGATTTGGGTTACAAATTGGAATGGGGCCCCTCCAAATCTTTACAAAATGAAGCAGGGGCCATCTGAAACTCCAAAACTAATTGTATTTCAGCTGTTCTGCACACCTCTTTTAGGAATGTGCTTCTGCATTCTGTGTTTGCCATTCTGAGCCAACAATTTGTTCCTAGCTCCAAACAATGGACTTGAGGATAGGGATGTAAATGATATTCCAAAAGATTCTGATCCTTAATCAGAAAAGAAGGGCTTGAAAATAGTTGAAAAATTGCCAACCACTACAATTTTTTTGTCTTATGTAAAAGCAAAAACGATTAGTGTGCAATTTCGGTTGGTTTTTCCATAAAAATGTACAAAACAAGGTAAAATGCAAAAAAGTCTAAAACCCCACAAAACAGCTTGAAATCTTGCTAAGCAATGAGAGAATTTTTTTGAAATTTAAGAAAGATTTACAGCCCTATCACAAGAGTTAAGGTACACTCAACTTTTTGTCCCCTAGATGTTTTGGACTTTATATCCCAACATCCCTGAAAATTGGCTGTGCTAACTGGTGACACTGGGATTTGAAATCTAAAACCCCTGGAGCACCAAAGGTTGAGAAGCAATATTCCAATAGAAACAGAGCCATCCTGAGGTAATTTTCCTTAGTAGGCAAAGGTACTTTTTGGCACACCCCTCCCTCCCCGCAGTGCGGGGGGGTGGGGACGCACGGCATGGGGGGCTGTGTGGCGCGGGAGGCAGGGCCAGGCCTTCCTGCCGTGGCCTGGCTGGGCCTTCCCGCCGCACAGCCTGGCCCCACCCCCAGCGCGCGCCCCCCACACACACCATGCAGCCCCGCCCCCTGTGGGAAGGCATGGGAAGGAGGAGAGGGAGGTGGGGGTGGCAAATGTTTCGCCTGGCGGTTGGACCGGGCCTGAGTGGAAAACAGAACAGATTCTGCAAGCCTTACACAGTAGGTCTGCCCAGTCCAAAGCTAGTCAAAGGACCAACTACATTGGCTCTGCTATTTGACTCAGCTCATATAAACCAAGATACCATAGCAAGAGGCGTTTAATGTCCCACTCAATGCAAATCACAGGATGCAAGCTTGAACCACTAGAAGTGACTTTAGCTGTCCTTTGCCCAAATCTGGCTTGCGTAAAAGAGTGAGCAAGGAGAGAACAACTGAAGAACCCAAGACCGATTCTCCATTGTTAGACTTACCAAGAGAAGACTAAAGAGGTCCTTTTTGTGAATTTCAATTTGGAAGACAGTAGTTGAGTTTATCTATTAATGCGCAAATGCAAGAGGGCAGCAGATGGTCTGAAGAGGCCTCAAGATCAGGCCTGTGCATGTAAAAAAATCCTTTTTTTGTACTACAATGTCCACAATCCCATAGACAGCATGATTAGGGTTAGGAGATTCTGGGAGCTGTAATCTGAAACAATAATTATTTACTCAAGATCAAGTGTACTGGAGACTTTAGGGTGGATGGAAAGACTTTGGGGTGGATTTTGTGTCTGGGCCTTTAACATATAAAAAGGGATAGAATAAATCAAAGGATTTTGGTGGTATGAGAGATACAGAAGTATTAAATTTAAAGTGGGGCGATTCCTTAACATGTGAAAAAAGCCCACCTCGGTTCTTTATTTATTTTCAGTTTATTTCATTTTGCTCAGTTTAATTTGACCCTTCTACCATTCAAGGTTCTATGCTCCTAATTTGTGATTTGCCAATTTATAATATGTTATCAGGTATCCATTGTCATTTAACTTTGCATTTATTTTTCATCCACTCTCCAACTGATACCAATGATCAGTCAATTCATTAATGTGTAATTTGTGCTCATTGTTCTTCACTGACTATATGGCACTGGTGATGCATGATCTGTCTATGGGCAATTTCATCTGCCCTTCTTTGTTAATTCACTTTTCATCTTGAATCCTCCCCTCCATATATGTAAGTCTGATTTTAATAGCCTGTTTAGATACAATTTTGGTGTCATTTATTGATCTAAATCAAATTTCTTAGCCCAACAGGAATAGACTATTGAACCAATTGTTGCTCTGACCTATAGAAACTCTACGATGAATGTATCACAAGGTTTTCTTGGCAAGATCGGTTTAGAGGCAGCTTGCTGTTGCCTTCCTCTGAGCCTGGGAGAGTGTGACTTGCCCAAGGTCATCCAGTAGGTTTCCATGCCTGAAATTTGAACCCTGGTCTCCAGATTACTAGTCCAAAATCTAAACCACTATGTTACACTGGATCTTATTGCACCAACAAAATTTACATAACTGTTGACTTATTGTTGACTCTAGTCTACTCTAGTTTTGACTTGAAGTTGGCTATTTCAAACATGTTGATGACGCAGAAGGATCATTATTAGGGTGGGTTGGTAACTAGCTAGATAAATAGATATGCAATTCTAGATTGGCTGGATGGGGTGATTTACAATGGAAAAGTAATGCATCTCTCCCAAAGCATAAAAACATACTCTTTGGGCTTTAATTTCAATAATTCCCCAGCCAATTTTCCATTGGCTATGCTTTCTGAAGATTATGAGAGCTACCATCCAAGAAATTTTTACAAGGCCTGAACTCTGCTAAGAGGTCTTTATGACTATTCACAACAGATGCTTCTATGATGCCCATGAAAAGCACTACAGGCATAAATTATCACCACCCATCAGTACCCCAAAACTAAGCTTTCCACGAGTTTGGATCTGTTAAATCCAATTCCCATTACTCCCATGAAGCTTCAAAACTGGGTCCCTTATCTACCTCAAATTCAGGTCTTATCCCTGCCATTAGTTTCAAATAGAGTTGCTAAACTGAAAACCACATAGGACTCTTGTATCTTTATTGGTTGTGTTGCATGGCATTGCAAGGTGTCCCTTGTTTTATGAAATATCTCCTATTTGAGGGTTGGAAAGTTTTTGTTTATATAGGCTAAATCAATGATTCCCAAAGTGGGCGTTACCGCCCCCTGGTGGGCACTGGAGTGATCCAGGGGGGCCGTGATGGCACCTATTAGGACACGGGGGTGGGGCCAGGGGAGGGGCGGGGCCTCTTCCCAAGTGCCGGAGACAGGGCTGAGCCCCTGAGGCTTCTCTTAGGACACAGGGGGCAGAGCTAGATGAGTGGGCGTGGCTTCTTCCCAAGAGCCCGAGACAGGGCTAAGAATCTATACCTCTCCTGAGGCGCTTGTTGGGACAGTGAGGGTGGAGCCAGGGAAGGGGGCGGGGCCTCCTTCCAAGAGCCTGAGACAGGTCTGAGACTCTATAGCTCTCCTGAGAGGCCTTTTAGGACTAAAGGATGGGGCTGTGATGAACCATGGGCCTTGCAGTCCTGCTCAGGACATTGTAATTCCTGATGAAGATGAAAACTTGGGTTTTTTACCTTCCCAGTCTGAACTGGATTCCTCTCAGCCAGATCTTTCCCAGGCAGATCTGGGAACCTTGCACCTGCAAGAAAGTTGTGCCCCAGAAGTATGTCAAACAACCCCAGAGCCTACTTCTCCCGTGTTCTTGCGCCGGGAGTTTTGTAAACAACAGAGAAGTTTGGATTCAGCTTCGCGCAGGAGTGCGAGGATAGCAGCTAAGAATGTTGCCAATTAACACTGGTTCTCGTGAGAATCTTTAAGGAGTTTAACATCTGGTCTCAGAGTTTAGCTTTCGTTTCTGATTCCCAGAGAACCGCTTTGGTGAGAAAGTTGGACTCTATATAGGTGTTTTGCCCGCGTAGCAACTTCGCGGAGTCAATTCGTCAGCCTACGGAGCGAGTTGTGTCTGGACAGCGCGTTCCGGTTGAAGCCTCGCTCATGCTCAAGCCTTGCCTTGCTATCCAGCCTTCGCCTTGCTTCCCAGCCTTGTTTACCTGCGGACCTTGCCTTGTTTCCCAGGACTAATCCTTGCCTTGTTTCACGGATTTTACCAAGTTATTCCACGGACCTTGTTCTTGTTCTTAGTTACCTTGTTCCACGTTCAAGCCTTGTTTCTAGTATCAAGATATTTCCTAGCCACGCTCAAGTTTTATGGACTAAAGGACCTTGTCATCTCCCCTCACTTTGCTTGGCAAAGTGAGTGTTTCGGTTATTGGATTACAACTTTGGACCTTAATATTTCATATTGGACATTATTTCCTTGGACTAGTTTTGACCTTTCCTGAAAGGTCTGCTTCTGGACTATCTTTTACATTTGCTTTTACTAACTTTATATATTTCCTTAATAAAGATATTAGATAGATTCTGGCTTCTGCGTATGGTTATTGGTGCTCTGTAGCCTGGGTCGTGACAGTTTGACTCCGCCACCCTAAGCACCAATTAACCTTGGCCAGAATGTCTACCGGAACCGTACCCGGTGGGCAGCCACTGAGCTACACCATCAGCAAGGACGAAGTGGATCGCATCCGCGACAGACTCAACGCCCAGGATGGAGAAATAAAGGGCTTGCGGGAGCGCGGAATCCGCCTCCCGGCCATGGCGTTGCCTACCAAGTTTACTGGAGAAGCTTCCAAGGTTCATGTTTTCCGTCGCCAATGTCAAGCTTATCTAGAGGCCCGTGATGCCGAGTTTCCCCAAGAAGACATCAAAGTGGCATGGGTTTACAGTCTTCTAGACGGGCCAGCGGCCAACTGGGCGACGGCACTGTTCGACCAAGCCTCTCCACACCTAAGATCAGCGCAACATTTCTTGGACCACCTCAAGGAGACTTGGGGAATCGAGGACAATTTGGAGGCAGCCGGCCACAAACTCCGTCGCCTTTTCCAAGGAGACAGACCTATGTCTCAGTATATAGCCGAGTTCCGAGTGCTGGCCCACAACACCGGCTGGAACGAGGTAGCCCTCAGAGGACAATTCCGGGAGGGTCTCAACATTGAAATGCTGGAAGAAATCTCCAAGGTGGATCCTCCCCAGACCCTCGAGGCACTCATTGATCAATGTTTACGGGCTGAAGTCATGATTGCCAACAGGAAACAGTGGGTTCGAGGCCAGGGCAGTAGAGCCGGGGCAAAACCCCCCGCTCCCGCCAGCGTTCAGCCACGTCCAGTGTGGAGACCCCCACCGCCAACCCCATACCCCAGAGGAGGCGAGGAGGTGCCGATGCAGTTGGGCAATGTGCGTCCCAGACTAGATGCCGCCGAGAAGGCCCGTCGTCAACGCTTAAACCTCTGTTGGTACTGCGGGAACGGGGGCCACTTCGCCAGAGAGTGCCCAGCCAAGGGGAAGCCTGCCGCCCGGCTTGCGGCGGCGTCCTCCACGGAGACGAAGACGTCTGAGCCGACTGGCACACAGCCGGCGGGGGAAGCCAACGACCGGGTGTAGAGAGGCTCGCCAACCCGGTCAAAAAATCCATTCAAGAGCCGCCAACCGGGGTCCTGTTCCTTCTCGTGGTCACATTATGGTCAGCAAAAAGGGGACCCGTCATGATCCACGCCATGATAGACTCTGGAGCTACCAACAACTTCATTGATAGAGAGTATGCCGACTCTCTGGGATTACAATATCATGATTTCAAGAATGCCCGTGTGGTGCAAGCCATAGACGGCCGCCCCCTCAAGACGGGCCCCGTAAGTCAATGGTCGGAACCCACCAGGATGTGGATAAGAGAACATATGGAAGAGATTTCCTTCTTTGTTACCGAGGTTCCCCATTTCCCTGTGATTTTGGGAATTCCATGGCTGACTCTCCACGACCCTAACATCTCCTGGTCCAACAGAGAACTGCAGTTTGCTTCACCGTACTGCCAAAACCATTGCCTCGTAGCCAAGGTATGCCATGCCACAGACACCGAGCCCATCATCACCTTGCCAAAGAAGTACTCCGAGTATTGGGATGTATTCAATGAGAAAGAAGCCGAGAAATTACCCCCACATAGACCTTATGACTGTGCCATTGACTTGGTGGAGGGGGCCCCGATCCCGCGAGGGCATCTCTACTCCCTGACTGAACCAGAGCAAGAAGCTCTCAGGGAATTCCTAGAGACAAACCTTCGCAAGGGATTCATCAGACCCTCTCAATCCCCAGCCGCCTCTCCAGTGATGTTTGTGAAGAAGAAGTCAGGGGAACTACGATTGGTGGTGGACTACAGAGCATTGAACAATATCACCAAGCGGAACAGCTATCCCCTGCCCTTAATCTCGGATCTACTGGATCGGCTTCGAGGAGCCAAGGTTTACACCAAGCTGGATCTTCGGGGGGCTTACAACTTAGTTCGCATCAGGGAAGGGGACGAGTGGAAGACCGCCTTCCAGACCAAATTCGGATTATTCGAGTCCCGAGTTATGAATTTCGGTTTATGCGGAGCCCCCGCAACGTTCCAGCATTTTGTCAATGACATTTTTCAGGACTATCTGGACAGGTTCTTGATAATCTACCTGGACGATTTTTTGGTGTTTTCTAGATCACAATCAGAACATGAGAACCACGTCAAAATGGTGTTACAACGATTGCGGGATCATGGACTTTATGCCAAACTGGAAAAATGCGCCTTTGATCTACAAGAGGTAGATTTCCTTGGTTACCGCATCTCGCCTTTAGGGCTCTCCATGGATCCAGCCAAGGTTTCAGCAGTATTGGAATGGCGGGCGCCAACTAACAAGAAAGAGGTGCAGCGTTTCTTGGGGTTCGCGAATTATTACCGCAAGTTCATTCCAGATTTTGCCCACTGGTCTGACCCAATCACTAGCTGCATCCGTGGAAAACAGCCCTTCCGCTGGACTGATCAAGCAGAGAAAGGGTTCCAGCAACTAAAGAAATTATTCACGTCCCAGCCAATTCTACAGCACCCAGATCCTGGAACCCCTTTCGTTGTGCAAGCGGACGCCTCGGATGTGGCAATTGGGGCTGTACTCTTACAACCGGTGGGAGACCACCTTCATCCCTGTGCCTTTTACTCCCGTCAACTAACCACACCAGAGAAAAATTATACCATTTGGGAAAAAGAACTACTGGCCATAAAGGCAGCTTTTGAAACTTGGAGACATTGGCTAGAAGGGGCCAAATTTCCCATTGAAGTCCACACTGATCATCGTAATCTAGAACACCTAAGAACTGCCCGCAAACTAAACCAGAGGCAGCAACGTTGGGCTTTATTCTTTGAACGTTTCAACTTCCAGATCCATTATGTGACCCCAGCCCAAACCAAGCAAGCAGACGCCCTGTCACGTAAACCGGAATACGCTGCAGGACGCAAGGAGACCTTTGAATCCCAACTGCTACAACCCGAGAACTTTGCCACGCTCACGGTGGGGAACACCAAATCCATTCCCATTGGTTCAACTTCCCCTACTCCAGGACCCATCTGTGCTCAAGAAATCAGGGCTAGTCAGCAAGCAGATGCCTGGGCGCAGGACCAACTTCGCCAAGGTCTGCATTTTCCCTTTTCGCTTAAAGATGGGCTGCTCTGCTATAGAAATCATGTTTATATCCCACCCGGACCGGGCAGGGAGAAAGCGCTTCGCCTGTGTCATGACTGCAAACCAGCAGGACACTTCGGACTATTTAAAACTATGCATTTGATCCTAAGGGATTTTTGGTGGCCCAAGATCCGCAAGGATGTAGAAAAATATGTCAACACCTGCCCAGTATGCCAGCGCTCCAAGATACGAAGGGAAAAGCCCTCAGGGCTTTTACACCCCCTTCCTACCCCATCTCGCCCATGGGAAATAATTTCCGCGGATTTCATCACTGACCTACCACCTTCCTGTGGATTCACCACGATCTTAGTGGTGGTGGACCTTTTCACCAAGTTAGCCCATTTCATTCCCTGCGAAGGCCTCCCCACGGCCAAAGAAACTGCGGATCTATTTCTTCAGCATGTTTTCAGACTACATGGATTGCCCAAGAGTTTAGTCACAGACCGTGGATCTCAATTCACCTCTCGTTTTTGGAAGGCACTACAAAAACTACTGGGCATAGACTCTCGCTTATCTTCAGCTCATCATCCCCAAACAGATGGGCAAACGGAGCGCACCAATGCCACTTTGGAGCAGTATCTTCGCTGTTATGTAAACTACCAACAGGACAATTGGGCTTCTCTGTTACCACTGTCTGAGTTTGCCTACAATAATGGAGTTCAAGCTTCTACAAAAGAAACGCCGTTCTTTGCAAACTACGGCTTCCATCCACGTTTCTTTCCCCCTGTCATTGAAACTTCAGAAGTTCCCGCAGCAGAGGATTGGTTGCAGGAACTCACAGCGGTGCAACAACTTTTGCTCCAGCAACTGGACCAAGCCAAAGAGGACTATAAACGCCACGCTGACAAACACCGCCAGCCGGGCCCTGAAATCAAGGTAGGAGATCGGGTTTTTCTGTCCACTCGCTTTCTGCCCTCCCACCGCCCTTGCCGGAAGTTAGATGCCCGTTTCATCGGCCCCTATCCAGTGGTGGCGCAATTAAACCCCGTGACTTTCAAACTCCAACTTCCGCGTTCAATGCGCATCCACCCAGTGTTTCACCGTTCCCTGCTCCTTCCGGCGGATGGTGTGCGTCCTGATACAGACCAACCGGCCCCCCCTCCTGTTTTGATGAATGGGGAGGAGGAGTTTGAGGTTGAGGACATTTTGGATTCTCGCTTTCATCGCCGCCGCCTACAATATCTCATTGACTGGGTGGGTTTTGGGCCTGAGGAACGCTCTTGGGAAGACGCCTCCACAGTCCATGCTCCTGATCTAACCCGTCGCTTTCATCTGACCTATCCCACCAAACCGCGACCTCGCGCCTCGGGGAGAGGATCCCAGTTTGGGAGGGGCCCTGAGGAGGGGGATAGTGTGATGAACCATGGGCCTTGCAGTCCTGCTCAGGACATTGTAATTCCTGATGAAGATGAAAACTTGGGTTTTTTACCTTCCCAGTCTGAACTGGATTCCTCTCAGCCAGATCTTTCCCAGGCAGATCTGGGAACCTTGCACCTGCAAGAAAGTTGTGCCCCAGAAGTATGTCAAACAACCCCAGAGCCTACTTCTCCCGTGTTCTTGCGCCGGGAGTTTTGTAAACAACAGAGAAGTTTGGATTCAGCTTCGCGCAGGAGTGCGAGGATAGCAGCTAAGAATGTTGCCAATTAACACTGGTTCTCGTGAGAATCTTTAAGGAGTTTAACATCTGGTCTCAGAGTTTAGCTTTCGTTTCTGATTCCCAGAGAACCGCTTTGGTGAGAAAGTTGGACTCTATATAGGTGTTTTGCCCGCGTAGCAACTTCGCGGAGTCAATTCGTCAGCCTACGGAGCGAGTTGTGTCTGGACAGCGCGTTCCGGTTGAAGCCTCGCTCATGCTCAAGCCTTGCCTTGCTATCCAGCCTTCGCCTTGCTTCCCAGCCTTGTTTACCTGCGGACCTTGCCTTGTTTCCCAGGACTAATCCTTGCCTTGTTTCACGGATTTTACCAAGTTATTCCACGGACCTTGTTCTTGTTCTTAGTTACCTTGTTCCACGTTCAAGCCTTGTTTCTAGTATCAAGATATTTCCTAGCCACGCTCAAGTTTTATGGACTAAAGGACCTTGTCATCTCCCCTCACTTTGCTTGGCAAAGTGAGTGTTTCGGTTATTGGATTACAACTTTGGACCTTAATATTTCATATTGGACATTATTTCCTTGGACTAGTTTTGACCTTTCCTGAAAGGTCTGCTTCTGGACTATCTTTTACATTTGCTTTTACTAACTTTATATATTTCCTTAATAAAGATATTAGATAGATTCTGGCTTCTGCGTATGGTTATTGGTGCTCTGTAGCCTGGGTCGTGACAGGGGCTAGGGGTGGGGCCTCTTCCCAAGAGCATGAGACAGGGCTGAGCCTCTGTATACCTCCCCTGAGGTGCTTGTTAGAACACGGGGGCGAGGTATAGAGGTCCAGCCCCGTCAGGCACTTGGGAAGAGGCCCTGCCCCCTCCTCTAGCCCTGCCCCCTGTGTCCTGGCAGGCGCTGCAGGACAGGGATAAAAGCTCAGCCCTGCCTCAGAGCTCGTAACTCAGCCCTGCCTCAGAGCTCGTAACTCCACCCATCCCAATCCCAGCCCTGCATCTTGGACTAGGGGAGAGGCTCAGCCCCGCCCCCTTGATCAGGAGCCACGGCCACCCCTCTAAGCCATGCCCCCCTTTTCAGGGGGTGCTGAGTAATATTTTTTTCTGGAAAGGGGGCGGTAGGCCAAATATGTTTGGGAACCACTGGGCTAAATGAAATGTGGGAGAAAAAAATCCTGTATTTTGGAATATGGGGCCTCCAGAAAGACAGATATGTGTGCATATATAATTTATGAATGTGGACAATATGTTACATTTTACAAAGAACACATGGCTCAGTTAAGTATAATCAAGACTTCCATTTGGTACTTAGGTAAAGCACAAACTTGTTGATAGTTACTTCCTGACTGTCAACACTGTATGTCATAAATTTCATCTGTCTTTTACTGCTATTTTGAAAACCTGGCAACACTAGTTTAAAAAAGGAAATTTCAGCAGGTTTTGCTTATTTTGAAACCAGGTAAAGAGTAATACCTGTGAAAATAGCTTCTTCTGTTCCATTGTTAAAGATACAGGAGACCTCTCCAGTTTTTACTCTGTCAACCCTAATTTCAAGTAGTGGAAAAGGAGAAATGAAGCAACATTGGAGAATGGCCAGGACAACAACTTGCAAAAAGAGCATCACATTGTGCTGGAGAACTAGCAAGACTTCATGATGCGCCTCCCCTTTCCCATGATCCTGTTCTGCTCTGCCTCAGTCTGCACATTTCTGCTAACAGGTCTGTCAGTAGTTGCATATGTGAATTCTCCATTATGCAACTTACTTATGTAACTGGGTAAATAGGACTGTTTACATATTAGCAAACAGTTTAAATAGGCTAGTTGTGTACAGATTTGAATTGAACCACTTAAGCCAATTCTCTGAAACTGAATTTTAAAAAAAAACAGAAATCAATTGTGACCATATTCCCAGGGGTCTTCTCTGGAATGATGAATGAAACATTGCATGTTTGGAAATATGAGCTGGTGTATGTTCTTTTTGGTTTCAGCAACATCTTGCCATAATTATGCCTGATATGTCACCTACCTGAGTTCAGGTCACTCGAAAGAAGGAAGTAAGAACATTATCTGCATACTTACAACCCTTAACCACATGAATATGTAAAATTTCAACTAAATGAATTAGACCCATGCTGACAAGATTTGGGTTTGACTACATTATGTGCCTTCAAGTCACCTGTCAACTTATGGTGACCCCATGACTTTCATAGGGCTTTCTGAGGAAAAGAAGATGCAGAGGTGGATTGCAAGTTCCGTTTTCTGAAATAGTCTACTGTCTCCCATTCAAATACTATCCAAGGGTGACCCTTCCGTGTTTTCAAGATCTGACAGGATCTGGTGCATTTTAAGTATTTAGGCCTCTGGTTAGACTACTGGGCACCATTTTGTGGTTTCCACCAGAAACATATAATAGCTTTTGTAAGCCATCTCATCCAACTTCAAAACACTGTTTTAAACAAAATCAGTCACACAGGCCATTTAGTACAATGGCTCTCAACCTTTGACCCTTCAGATATTGTTGGGCTTAAACTGCTACAATTCTTTACCATCAGCCATGCTAGCTAAGGCTTTTCAGAACTGAAATTCATAATATTGAAAAAGCCAAAGGTTAGGAACAACCCTAAAGAGGAGGCCTTATTTAGTATTCCAACAAGGGAAATAAGATTTAAAAATACAAAAAAAAACCCAAGGGAAATTATGATCTGAATCCTATTTGTGAATCTCAACTAGAGCATACCCATTAATCAGCTGTTGAGTGGTGTCAAAACATCAGTAATTATCACTGATTTTATGAGTTTACTCTGTTAGCAGCTGACAATAGGATTCAAATTCATGTCTCTAGAGAAAGGGATTATCACTCTGGATTGTAAAATTGGCATTCCCACTTCCCATGGGAGCCAATTCCAAATTAAAAGATAGCCCCAGTGATGGATAGTGGGTATTGGCAGCAGGCATTCCAATAGCCCCACAAACCATTTCTTTACCAAATTACAATAGCTACAGTCAACTGCCTTCATGGAACCAGATCTGCCTATTAGTGGTGAACAAATAAAAAAGAAGGCTTGGCTGATAACAGTTCTGAATCTTTGTATAAACATCCTATATGCTGTTACCTTGTTTGGTGAAAAGATCTCCTTTTTAATGGGATCTGCATAGATAATGGCTCTTCAGATGTAACTGAACTGCAACTGCCATTAGTCCTAGCCAGTATAGACACAAATAAGGGGTCAGGGACAATGCGGCTCAACAATATTTGGAAGGGTCCATTGACACACATGACTACAAGGAAACTCATATCATTAGAATTCATACAGCATGAGACTGGCACTTCAGGAAATACTCTCACAGCACTGTCACCTTGCTGCAAGGATAATCTTCAGAGCAGAAATGAATTTGGGGGGAGAAATGAAATAAAAATAAAACAGGATTCAAATCAGGAAATTTGCATGCTATAATGCAAACATAATGCAGTTCAGAATTTCTCCTACAACCTCTGAATTTGAATGACATCACTGGACACAGCATTCTAATCCCTCTGGTGTTTGGACTGGTAGTAAAACCTTTTTTTTTAATCTTGGAAGGGAGACGGACTATACACCACACCTTTTCAGACAACTGAAATTCACTGCCTTAAGCACTGAATCAGGTCAAAAAGATGTGGAGTCAGAACATTTTCACTGTGGGATTCCTTTGGGCCTCCAGTTGCTGATTGCTAATTAGGAGTGAATTATTTTTAATTCTGAAATGAATACTCACTCTAATTAAAAATGCAGCAATTTTGCCAAATGAATATTGTGTGTGCGTGTGCACTCCATAGAGTTTTGTTCATCTTTCTGCTTTCCATTTCACCAACAACTCTTTGATGAAGTTAGGTGGGGATGTTTGTTCATATTTCTATTTTGCAGATGAATTACTGAGGTTCAACTGATTCTCTACACTGGGAAGGTGGGCGTGAGCACGAGATTGCTACTTCTCAGTATTCTGTCAACAAAAAAGAAATAATTATGACTTCCCCAGACTATTGTGTGAAAAAATAGTTAAAACATTGCTAAGCCTTGTGCAGACTTAATTTCAAAACAAAAGAGGACAAAGTCACCACATTTTAAATGAATAGTATTACAGATATGGAACTTATAAATATGGCAGTTGTTTACATTTTAATTAGGGGGAATTTTAATTTCAGAAAAAATAATACTTTAGTTATGGATCATGAACTGAAAGCCGAAGAACCAACAATCAGAAATAGTTACCCAGAATATTGGCTGGAAAAGTTATTTTCTTGGGAGTATTGGCCGAGGAATTCTAGTTGGGAATTATAGCCTAAATAAGACTGTGATATTCTCCTAATTAACCTTGTAATGGTAATTGATGACTTCAAAAGTAACTTTCCAAACTGTATTCTCACCTCGCCTTACAAATATACTTTGCCTGTATAACAAACTATCTCCATCTTGCACATGAGCTTAGAAGAGAATCGTTGCTAACATAAACTGTTCAAAGCCAAAGTAATTGCACATCAAAAAACACAATCATGTAAATAAGCCCTTTGCAATGATCAGAACCCTAATTCTTTAGGCGGTAAGGAAGAGAGAAATCCAAAGGAGATCATTGTGGTCGATCAGATGCCATGAAATGGAGGTGAAGGCTTTGGAAGGGAAAATCTCATTTGTAGCCGATACAAGTGCTCGGCAGGGGGATAATGCGGAAAGTGGACGGGGATTCAGAAACGTCTTTCTTATCCCAGGCCGGGCAAAAGCAGAAACCCTTTGGTTTTACAAAGCCAAATTTTAGCATGCATATTAATATCATTATTAAAGATTAAAGAGGATTTGCATCTTCCCTGGTCCCATTGGAGAGCTTGAAGCAGCCGACAGCAGGGAGTGGTATGGCCAAGCAAGAGAAGGGGCAGGATGGAGGGATCAGCAGGGGATTACAGAATCCATCCAAACAGTTATCACTAATAAATCACTATGCGTCATTCTCTCCCTGAAGGGAGCAGGGCACTCAAAAATCAGCAAGTTCTGTGCAGCAGCCCCCACCATAAAGAAGCACAAAAGGCTGGGAAGACAATTTGCTTGACTTTTGACCTCATCAAATTGAGATGGGAAAGCATAGGTGACTGTCCTTTTAGCATAGAGAATTGCCCCTATAGATCGTCAGCCATCCCGTTCTGAGTTCTGCTTCCCCATCACACTTACATGTGGAAACCTAAAAGCTGGCAATACATTCATTTTACATTCATCACATGGTCAGTATTACTTTTTTAAATCAGAAAAAATTACAATATCTGAAGGCCAAGAGATCCCTTCCTTAGCCCAAGGCCCTTTACATTAAAGGAGACTGACACCTGTTTAAAACCACTTCTTTCCATGAGAAAAAAAAATTCTCTGCCCCAAACCCATATGATACAAGAGGTTGTGCTCCAGTTTAAAACCACTTCTTTCTATGGAATAACATTGCTCTGCCCCAAACCCCATATGATACAAGAGACAGTGCTCCAATTTAAACCACTTCTTTCTATGGGATAAAATTGCCCTGCTCCAAACCCCATATGGTAAAGGAGACTGATGGGATGGGCAATGAAACAGGATGGGGAACTATGATGGTTCCCATCCCACCTGCTTTTCAGCTGGAACCATGGGAGTAAAGCACGATAGGAGGCAGGAGCTCTGGACTGCTGGCTGTATTCAGAGTTCCCTCCTTTCACGACATTTCTGCCTCTTGTCAATTCCAGAAGTAGTTTAACATCATGTGATAAGCTCCATGCCTCTCCATGCTTGAAAAGTGTCCTACAACAGGGAAATTTCTCAATGTGATGAGGTTGATCAGCAGCCAGGTTACTAACTGGAGCCCTGTACAGGGAGAGAACCACTCCCATGTTGCGGCAGCTCCACTGGCTGCCGGTCCATTTCTGAGCTAAATACAAAGTGCTGGTCATAACCTATAAAGCCCTAAATGGCTCAGGTCCAGGCTATTTGTCAAATCACATCTCCCTGTATAGACCATCTCGGGCACTTCGGTCAGCGGAGGAGGCCCTGCTCTCGGTCCCACCCGTCACAAGCATGGCTGGTGGGAACGAGAGAGGGGACCTTCTCCATGATCACCCTCCGCCTCTGGAACTCCCTCCCTAAAAAAAATAAAATGGCCCTCACCCTCCTCTCCTTTAAGAAACTGTTAAAGACACATCTATGCACCTTAGAATATGGAGAGGAGGATGATTAATATAACTGTCTTCCCATAGCAGCTATAGTCTAAATGAAACAAGGACTGAAGATTTTCAGCAACTTGGTCACTTACATTGCTCCAGGTATACGCTTGCTCTGTGCAATAATGTTTTTACTGACTGTCATGTTTAAATCTATTGTTTTTTCTAATGTGGAATTTTATTATGTGTATGTTATTGTCATTTTATACTTTTGATATTAATGAAGAAATTGTGGCATTGAATGTTTGCCATTTATATGTATGTTAACTGCCCTGAGTCTCTCTGGGGAGAGAGGGCAGTCTAGAAATAAACTTCTTCTTCTTCTTCTTCTTCTTCTTCTTATTATTATTATTATTATTATTATTATTATTATTATTATTCACCAGAGTTCCCTCTTTTCAGGACACTTTTGCCTCTTTTCTACCAAGAAGGGCTATGCACGATGGCTGGAAGTAGTTTAATGTTATGTGATGAGCTCCGTGCCTCTCCATGCTTGAAAAGAGGCTGAAGTGCCCTACAACAGGGAAATTTCTCAATGTGATGAGGTCGTAAGTGAGGAATGCAGGGCTGCTAAAGAAACGTAACCAGTGTAGCAGCTGTGGCCTTATGGGGAAAGAACAGGATTTGAAAAACCAGAATTCCCCACCCAGCATTGGGGAGAAATGTTAGCTAGGAAAGAAAAATATGCTAGATCTGTATTCTTTCACTGCTTGGTCTACAACAGCCATCAGGGCATTGTGGGAGTTGTGCAAAAAGATCATTTGCAAATTTCTATGGAAAGAGTGGAGCTAGAAATTGAAAAATTGCTTGTTTATGTTCTTCTTCATTCTCCCACTTTTGGGACTACAGCCTTCAGCTGGCACATCATGTTAACAGGACCACTGTAGGAGTTGTAGTTCATAGTTTTTGGATTTGAAGAGCATTTCAATTTGTGTTAGTCCTGTGCAGAAGCGGTTGAAAACTTCCCTCATATTCCCACCTTTCTGCATGGAAATAACTCTAAGGTGATTTTTTTCCTCTGAGGAAAGAGTGGAAGATATGTTAGTTTTCTCCTTTCCTACATGTGAATGTTTGAAACCTCAAGCTCTCTCTGTCCTGAATATGCACCTTGCAAATTTGAGGTGACTTTTACAAAAACAAACTGAACTGAAATGAAACTTTACCCAGACTCTTAGAAACCCATTCATTTGCACCAGTTCAAGTCAAATGGTACAGTTTTTACCAGCATGAAGATGATCACATTGTGTTGGACTGCAATACAAATGTAAAGCATAAGAAATGCCTGAATACTAAATTTCCAGAGGCTTGTCTAAAGATGCACCATACAAATTCAGGGATGCAAGCTGACATAATGCTGAAGCCATCCATAACTTGAGCATTAGCAGGTTGATTTCATATTTTACACAGAGATGGGAACATTTTGGGCCATGGCTACAGGCATCCCACAAAAGTTTTTGACCATCCGAAGCCTCCCCTTTCCTGGGAAAAATATTTACAGCCTCCAAAAGGACAGCTGGGGCCGAACTTAGGGATTCTTCCATTTAAATGCTATTTTAGTTCCCCTAAGGATAGTGGCTTTTAAAACCCTGGAACACTTTGGGATTTTCAAACACTGGAAGAAAACTGTAATTCTTGCTCCAAAATTATAAGATCAAAATTGATGCATTGATGGACATGGTTTACTGCTATCATTGTTCAAACATTTAAAGTAAGATAGAATTCCATCTTTAAAAGTTTAGATAGGTTGAGTTAGGTTAGGAGAGATGTTATAGACAGAGTAGATGGGCACTGCATCTCAATTATTCAATGAATTTCTACCACATCGTTTTTTTTCAACACTTTGGATTTGAGGGAAAAGCCAGAGCTTGGTAACACTATGCCATTGGACTGCAACGTGAAAATCTCCCTGCAGTATCACAGTATCACTGTCTATTCTACAGTTCCTTCTAAGATATGGCTTGACTTGCTTACTTGAATCTCCTGTAACTATCTGGAAAGCTCTCATGGAACATACTGAGCACTGTGCCTGCAGTGGATCTGGTGGGGCATATGCAAAGGGTGCAAAAGGTTTAGAATGCAGAGAGAATGCATGAGAAGGTTAAATTATTGCATACATAAATAGGGGGGAAATATTGTGCATCGTGCAAAAGGCAGTTTGTATGAGAACACATAGATCAGTGTTAGAAATATCCTTGGATACTCCAAACAACATGTTTAACAGTCAGGTGTGATATAAGATTAGAAAATTCACAACTTCTGGATAGCCACCTATTCTTCAACCCCATTTTAGGCCAAGATCCAATTATGTGGATTTATCAAAGATAAGATTTTTTAGATCTGTATCATGATATGACAAAGAAACAGTATTTTTGACCTAAATTCCATTATAGCATATTTGGATAGCTAGCCCAATCTTGCCTCTGAGTAGTGCAAATATATGGTCTTCTTATCCCATCTAAGTCTGATCCTGTTTTTACTTAGAAATCCTACTGTGTACAATAGGACTTGTTCCTACACATGCAAAATAATGTGGTACATGGAAATTAATCAGAAGAATTCATATATGTTGATAGGCCTCATTTAGCAAGTACACGTGTGCTATTTATTCAATTTTCTCTCTGTACCCAAACAAATACTCTGCAGATATGCTGTATTTCCTGTCCTTTCCTTCACAGACACCTGGATATGGAGAGCTTGTGCAACGTTCAAGGACTCCCCATCAGGCATGCTTCCATCACCCACCAGAAAGCTAGCACCTGACACACGTTTTGACACAGTCCTGCCTCCCCCAACACACCTCAGCTTGCTTTACAGCCTGTCCCCCCTCCAAATTCTTCCATTGCCAAAACACAATGACGGTTATAATTAACAGATTATCTCAGTGCGACAGCTGCAGTCCTTTGAAAATTAGGTTGAATAACAGGATCCTGGCGTATGGTAATTTCTTTTCATCTTCAGAATATTTCACTCACTAGCATTCTCTCTCCCTCTGTTTTTTCGTCTTCCCTTTCTCACTCCTTTTCCTCTTCCTTTTCTTTTTTGCACCCTTCCTGTCAGTTATTCCTTTGCAGCTAGAAGAGCATTGTGGGTGCTCTCCCTCTTTGCGGGCATTTTCATTCGTTTTCTTTCTTTTTAAAAAAATCTTGTTTTCTTTCATTATGCAAGAGAATGGTGGTTGCTAACAGGAATGTCAACGCAGCAGTTAACATAAGCGCAAATGGAGCCGGGGTGATAACGAATGTCTCTGAGCAAGCCCTGCTGGGGAGGGAGAGCACTTTGTGATCATTTGTGCAAAATGACAAGGTGAACTGGGTCCCAGACTGAACTCCACTTGCCACTTGGAAACATAAGACTGTTTACCCAGCAGAGAGACATCAATACCTGACCTCAGTCCCACACAAACAGAGGCATTGCTTAGTTAACAGCTGCCATTTTCGCTGGGGTCTGTATCCCACTGAATGTTCCTGACACCATTGGATCCAGTGACCTCCGCTTGTTAAAATAATAGATCAGCCACTTAATACTCTTATCAGCAAGTATCCACTTCTCGCTTCATCTCTTGTTCCATCAAACTTCTCTGTCCCTCTCCTGTTTTGTGTTCCTGCTACTTCCGTGATGGATAAGATGACCCAGGGCAACCTTTTGAAGGAATAGTTGTGCTGTGTGAAATGTACTAGTTGAACAGAAGGGAGCAGGCAGGCAACATAAATAAACAGTCCTGATCTGTAAAACAGTATACTGCAACCTCCTTACCCATGGGGGATACATTCTTCAACTTATTGTGGAAATCGGAAACTATGGATAGCAGAGAACTCTGTTAAAATGAACAACTTCTGCTGGAAGTTACGATAGAGTTGTCCTGGAGGACTTTGCAAATTCCTAGAGAAGATACCTGCAGAAGTATGCAATAGAACCATCTGGAGAACCAAGAGAAGGCATATTTTGTCAGATGCGGGTAGGTGAAACCACAGATACCAGTCCCTTATCTATGGGAGGTCATACTGTATCAGTCTCTCTCCACCCCCTAAAAAGTGATAGTGTGATCCTGCAGTCTCCCATAGCTGCTGCCCAGCTACAAAAACCACTTCTCTTTTTCACCAACTAGGCTCAAGACAATTCAACTGCTTCTTGTACCTCTACCCACCACATGACCAGTTCTCACAGATGACCAAGACTCTTTGATTTGCAAAGGAGATAGAAACTTTGAGAGAAAATCCATCTGCATGTCCAAAGAGCCAGTGGTATGCCTAGTATCGCTACTTGGCTCATGTCCTCTGCTCATTAAAAACTAAGCATCCAACCATCAAACAGTTCTACCATGAATATACTATCTGATTATCTCAATCTCTCCCTGGCTCTTTCTCCATCAAACATGCTCTTCATCTATTACAACTCCACTCGTAAGCTAAAAAGACAGCTGTACAGACACCCTTCTTGCCTCAAGTCAATGCAAACAGAAATTCCCAGACATGCTTCCTTATTCGCCAGAACAATTTCCACTGTGATCATTTAGAGATAAGTGAGCTTTGTGGAGGAGTCCTTGAATCCGGTCCTTCAGTTAGAACAAGTCATACTCAGAAGTTATTTAACCAAGTGCCCCTGTGTGAGGACTGGTTCCATAATTCATTACTGAACAATTGACATTTTATGTGTGTACATATTCAGTATTCAGACTAATCTCTCATCTTCTGAATGTTGTCTGATAGTATGGTGCCAGGTAATATGTAAACAGCACAGCATGGATATTTATTTTAAGTGATTGCCAGTAGTTATTGTTATAGTTCCAAGGTGCTCCCAAAACTAGCTAGTTATCATCACAGCTGATTTTTTAAAAATAACTCCTCCCTGTTTTCTTAAATTTTTTAAAACAGTTATCAGTATGCTACAAGCCACTGATGTTTGGTACAAAACACACAATTCTCCTGCCTACCTTGTTATTTCAAAAACCACAAGAAAGCAGAAGGAAGATGCATGGGCCATAATGTGAGTCACGCTGTAGGCAATAGTCTCTATCCACCATCATGTGAGGACATACACCTGTAACTGTCAGGACCCTGCTACTAGAGCCTGGATGTGGCTCTGAGTTTCAGGGTCACTGACATTGATAAGACACCTGCGGCTCAGGACTCGGAGAAGAAACGGCTGCTGGACTTGGCGGGGAATTTGCGCGGGGTTTTGCTGAGCGGGAAGAGACTTTTCAAATGAGGGGGAGGGTATATAAAGGATGGTTGGCCGGAGCCTCCCATTCTTGGCTTTTTTGATGTTCATGTTTCCTACAGTAAAAGTTTCTGGTGATAACACAGAGAGTCTCGTGTGTTCATTCAGGAGCGGCTGTGGTGAGCTGACACAAAGCCAAGAATACGGACACCATCCCGCTGTAGCGGTGAGGTGTAACATGCAAGTGGAGGATGAAGAGCTCTTGGGCGCAGGAGGAGGAAGGTCGGAAAGGGCCACTCCCGAGCCGGACGCTGAGTTCCACCAGCTGGCGGCCCTGGCGTCATCCACCGCTTATGCCCAGCCAAATGGGGTAACCCAGAGGCGTGGAGTGGTGCGGGGAGACAGCACCGGAGGAGAGGAAGGCTCACCTTCCCCAGGCCCACAAAGGATGGTGTTTCTGGAGGAGAGGATGTCGGCGATGGAGACCACCCTGGCAGTGATGTCGAGGGCGATGGAGCGCCTGGCGTTTTTGGCGGAGCCAGAGAGAGGAAGGGAACTTCGGGCTGGCTCAATGTGGGACGTGAGCGTGGGAAGCAGCCAGGGCTTTGCAGACCTCCCAGCACCGAAGGGAAGGGAAATGCGAAAGGAGCCCGGCGCCCGGCCCAAGACCCAAACAAGCCTGACGCGGGTGGAGGAGAGTGACGACGAAGGGGAAAAACCTCCGAGAATCCCAGCTACGCTCCCAGCTGAGACCCTGGTGCCCCTGGCGAATGCCGGGCGTGGCACAGGGCCAAGAGAAGCAGCAGCGGGGCCCACTGGTCCGCAAGGGGGCTTGCGACGGGCGGAGAATTGGGGATTGCCACCACAGGGACCCCTACCGAGACGAGAGGAACTAAGGATCGAGTTTGGGGGAGAGTCCTCTGAACTGGATTTTTTCCTGACCACGGTGAGGGGCTATATGGAGGACAATGCTCACACTTTTAGAACGGAATCCAGCCGGATACGGGCCATTGGTGCAGTGTTGAAGAGGGGAGCGGCCAGCTGGTACGTTCAGCTGCACGCGCGGCGCGACCCATGTCTGGGGTCACTCCGACGCTTTATGGGGGCCCTGGAGACCCGTTTCCGAGATCCACTGGAGCAGATCCGGGCGAGGGAGAAGTTGAAGACCGTCTCCCAGGGGCAGAGGTCGGTATCTGAGTATGCGGAGGAGTTCCAATGCCTCGCCGAAAAGGTGCCGGAATGGTCTGCAGTAACAAAGATAGAACTCTTCAAAGAGGGTCTCAGGCGGGAGATCCTCTCCTGGGCGGTGCATCGTGATGAGCCTGACACACTGCGCGGATGGATTCAGCTGGCGGGGCGCGTCGAGACATCGCTGGCCCAGGCGAGGAGGCACCGAGGAGGGCTACAGCAGCGGCCGCAGATGAAAGAGGGGAGCCGGAAGGAGGGATCAACCCCAGCCGGGAGGAGAACGGAGCCGACAGGGAACGTGAGCGCCAGCAGGAGTGGCTGCTTCGTGTGCGGCCGGTTGGGCCACAGGGCTGCCGAGTGCTGGCAGAGAAAAGGGGAAGGCGGAGGCCAGCCCAAACCCAGAGCCGTGGCAGGAAAACACGCCGAGGAAGAACCACCGATGAGGCACCACTCGGGGGGGTTGGTAAGTCAGGACAAAGCTATGATAGTGGTCCCCATTCAGCTTGAAAATGGCAGCAAACAAGCAACCTGCAAAGCATTTGTGGATTGTGGATGTTCCAGGAACATCATCTCCCCTGAATTAGCCGAGGGATTGGGATGCGAAAGAACGAACCTAGAATCCCCAATAGCTTTTTCGCAGTTGGACGGATCCACAGCATCGGGATCGTTAGCTAAGTACAGTGCCGAAGATGTAAAGTGTAAGATAGGGAGTTGGGAAGGAAAGGTGTCATTTGTGATATCACAAATAGCCAGCTATAATGTTATACTAGGCATGCCGTGGCTGGGGCAGGCCAACCCGCAAATCAACTGGGAGGATAAGAGCATGATCTTCAGGATGAATTTGGAAGAAGGGAGCCAGGAAGTTGAGAGGGAGCCAGGGAAAAGGGGGGAGGAAGACTCTATCAGAATAGCAGAACTGGCAGATAAATTACCCCCAGAGTATCGGGATTTTGTGGACGTGTTTGATGAGAAGGAAGCAGACAATTTCCCACCGAAGCGGAGAGTTGAAGTGAAAATAGAGCTAGTCCCAGGAGCAGAGCTTCCCAAGGCAAAAATATACCCGATGTCAGCTAGGGAAAAGGAGGAACTGAGAAAATACATTGATAAAAACCTAGCGAGGGGTTTCATAGAGCCTTCAAATTCCCCTCTAGGGGCGCCTGTGTTGTTCAGGCGGAAAAAGGACCAAACGCTGAGGCTCTGCATTGACTACAGGGGCCTAAATGCAATCAGTACTGTAAATAAATACCCCCTACCCTTAGTGAAGGACTTGATCGCCCAGTTATCGGAAGGACAGATATTCACTAAATTGGACTTAATTGAGGCCTACCATAAATTGCAGATCAAACCAGAGGACAGGTGGAAGACGGCCTTCTCCTGCGCATTCGGATTATTCAATTATCGTGTGCTCCCCTTCGGTTTGTGCGGGGGAGGGGCCGCGTTCATGCAATTAATCAACGAAGTATTGCATCCATTGTTGTACAAGGGAGTCTTTATTTTTTTAGATGACATATTGATAATGTCTCGAACTAAGGAACAACACGTAGAACTAGTCAGGGAAGTCCTACAAAAGTTGAGGGAAGCGAAACTGTATGCGAAGCTTGCCAAGTGCGAGTTCAATAAAGACCAGATAGACTTTCTGGGATATAGGATTTCCTCCCAGGGAGTGGCGATGGACCCTGCGAAGGTGGAAGACGTGAGGGGGTGGGAAGCCCCCAAAACACGGAAGCAGCTGCAATCCTTCCTAGGGTTCGCAAACTTCTATAGAACATTTATCAAGGACTTTGCGCGCCTCACTTTGCCATTAACGGATTTGTTAAAAACTAAAGGCAGGGGAGAAACAGCCAAAGTGAAGGCCCCAGGGGCCAAACTGACATGGACAATAGAATGCCAGGAAGCTTTCGAAGCCCTTAAAAAGCGTTTTACTGAGGAACCTGTCCTACAGCACCCTGATATGTCTAAGGCCTTTGTACTACATTGCGATGCGTCAGACCGGGCATATGGGGCAGTTCTGCTGCAGAAAGACGAGGGGGGGAACCTGAAGCCATGTGGCTATCTGTCAAAAAAGTTTAGCGATACAGAAAAAAACTGGCCGATTTGGGAGAGAGAAGCCTTAGCGATTCTAAAAGCACTAGAGTGCTGGAGACACTTTCTGGAAGGAAGTGGAACACCGTTTGAGGTGTGGACTGATCATAGAAATTTACAGTATCTAAGATCCCCTCGTAAACTATCAGCGAAGCAAATTAGATGGGCCCAATATTTCAGCCGTTTTGATTTCAGACTCAGATTCTTCCAGGGGAAACATAACATACTCGCTGACGCTCTCTCTCGGATGCCTCAGCACGGGGGAGGAATTCAGGAATCTGAAGGGAGCCTGTTCCTAGATAAGCAGTGGGGCCTGGCAGTACTAACTCGAGCACAAGCGGCCAAAGAAAACAAACGTACTGCCATTTCCACGGGGGGAGGAGAAATATGGGAGGAAGAGTTGAAGCGAGCGTATGGAATGGACAAATGGTTACAAACTAACAAGGAAAAGGGAGAATTGTGTGGGGATTTGGTGTTTGTAAATAAGAAATTGTATATTCCTGAATGTTTAAGACGAGAAATGTTAAGGAAGTGCCACGATAACAAGGGTGCGGGTCATCTAGGCCCCACCCGGACTATTAAACTGTTGGCCAAACAATGCTGGTGGCCCGGAATGAGGAAAGACGCCAGGGGGTACGTCACGCAGTGTGAATTATGTGCAGAGGGAAAAACACCACCGGGGAAGCCCCAGGGGCTATTGCAGAAGGTGGTGGAGCCCATGAGGCCATGGGAATGCGTGGCCATGGATTTTGTAGGCGAACTACCCCCCAGCAGAGGCCACAGATACATTTGGACAATATTGGACCTATTCTCAAAACAGGCACACTTTGTGGCCCTGCCGAAACTCCCCTCAGCTGAAAAACTTGCTGATTTGTATGTGAAGCATGTATATCGCCTACATGGGTGTCCCGACAAAATAATTAGCGACCGGGGAGTCCAATTTACTGCAAAATTTTGGGGAAAATTCTTACAGCTGTTAGGAGCAGAAAGGAACCTGAGCTCGGCTTTTCATCCCGCAACCAACGGGGGAGTCGAACGCACCCAACAAACACTGTGCCAATTCTTGAGGATGTACACCAATTATAGACAGGATGATTGGGCGGACCTTCTACCATTTGCTGAGATGGCTTTTAACGGGGCCGTACATTCGGCCACAGGTCGTGCCCCATTCGAAATAGTATACGGACAGGAGGTGGCACCTTTCCCCAGGCTACCCGAGTGGAAGGAAGGAGAGGGCCAGACCGACAAGGAATGGCCGGCCAAAATTAAGCAAGGGTGGCAGACCGTGGTGGAGGCATTGCGGGAAACACAAAAGAAGTACAAGCTCTTTGCCGATCGTAGGCGCCGAGAGGGGGACAAATTGGGCGAAGGGGATCTGGTTTGGCTGAGCACAAAAAACCTGAAATTGGGGTTCCCATCTAAAAAATTGGCTCCACGCTATATAGGGCCGTTCAGGGTAGCAAAAAGAATAAACGAAGTGACCTATGAGCTAAGGCTACCCAAGGACCTAGGAAAGGTACACCCGGTATTCCATTGCAGCCTGTTAAAAAAGTATAAAGGAACTCTGGACAGCGGAGAACAATAGTTGTGTTTAATCTTTTCCTTCCAGGACGAAGGGGAGGAGGACGCCATGTCAGGACCCTGCTACTAGAGCCTGGATGTGGCTCTGAGTTTCAGGGTCACTGACATTGATAAGACACCTGCGGCTCAGGACTCGGAGAAGAAACGGCTGCTGGACTTGGCGGGGAATTTGCGCGGGGTTTTGCTGAGCGGGAAGAGACTTTTCAAATGAGGGGGAGGGTATATAAAGGATGGTTGGCCGGAGCCTCCCATTCTTGGCTTTTTTGATGTTCATGTTTCCTACAGTAAAAGTTTCTGGTGATAACACAGAGAGTCTCGTGTGTTCATTCAGGAGCGGCTGTGGTGAGCTGACATGTAACTATAAAAATTACTTTCAAAATAATTGTAGGTATTTTACATACAGTACAAGAGTGCTTTCCTCTTAAGTTGTAGTTCTCATACAATGCAGTTGCTGCCTTTTAATAAGAATTACAGGTAATTCGTTATCTATAATTAGTTGCTTCCACTCACGACAAGAAAAGCTATAGGTCCAAAATTCTGTGTGCTGAATTCTTTGCATTATCTGCTATCATACCGTATGTTTCTGCCTTAGAACAAGACAGATCGTTGGTACGTCTCAGGACTTAGAAGAATTAAAAGTGTGGGCGGCTTATTCCAAGCAAGAGGGGAAATGACTTTACATTTTGCTTTTAACATAAGAAGGGCCGCGCTCATTAAATTTTTGGCATAATGAATAGTGAAGTTTGGCTCCTTATTTTCTTCTTCCCCTTATCTCAGATCAGTGATTAGAGACGAGAAGATATTTTAAGCACAGGAAGATTTTGCAGTATATGTTCTGTTTTGACAGTCTAGAAAGTTTTGCATGGACAAGAGCTCTGGTGTGCAAAGTTATTACTTTGAAAATTAAAAAAAGCTGCATAATATAATGATTCGCATAGTTATCGAATATATCAACTACAAATGGTAGGAATAGTAAATTCTTTAAAACAACTTCCATTTTTAAAGTGAATGTTCCAAATTTAGCTCCATCTAGCCCAAAACTGTGTGCTTTAATAGGTGGCAGCTTTTCAAAATATCACGTAGAGATCCTTACAGTAGCTTAAGTTGTTTTAAAGAAATGCCAGAGGTTTAATCCAGGGCATGTCTTGGAGTGTTGAGCTGTGGCTCCTTCCTATACAATGGATAGAAATCACTAAAATCTACAAAACATGCATTATGTATAACACTATTAGAGATCCTGAGGCTTGAACCAGGGATGTCATATCTTCAGTAAGAATCGATGGATGTCAATACTGGTTGGGGATTACATAGCCAGAGCAGTGAGCAAGCAGTCTCCATAGGAGATCTAGCCAAGCCATTTGCATTTTTGAGCTAATGGGCATCAGATTATTAACATTCCATCCCTTTTCCTATATTGTTCACTGCCAATGTTTTTTTCTCTCTATTGTTACTTTGCTGCCCTTCCTCATATGTATTAGCTCTTTCTGAATTAACTCAACATGTGATCCCAGGCAACCAGGGATCATGGTGAATAAGATGATCTTACAATATTGTATAGCAGCCAATCTGATTTAGTGGCATAGAGAAGACTGAAAGTAAGAGAGGGGTGTCAGAGTTGATGAATGAGAACCAAGCCAATATATTACCAACATCAAGCATAATTTCTATGCAGTATATAGGAGTGTAACCAGGAGAACACCACAAAAAGTTCAAGGGGCAAATACAGAGGTATCTGTTATATAAAGCAAGATAGTCTCTACTGGGTCATCTCATCATGTAATCTGATTCCTTAGCTTGGCCCTATGAGCTAAAACTGTTTAAGGAAAATTGATAATATTTTTGACTCTGGTTGGCATATAGAAATATTTTAATAAAATAACATTTCATCGCTTCAGTTTGTGTGATGCCAGACATTCTAAAGCAGTTGAAGTACTTACTATTATAGCCCTTCTTCCACCATTCCTTCAAAAACAGTATCTTAGGATTTAACTATTCGCTACTTGAATTCTCAAAATTAGATGCAAATATTTTTTATCAATTTCTTCTTTCCACTGCGAAAATGCCTTTGGAAATTCACATGGAACAATAACAAAGGAAAGATCAACTTTAAAATGGTAGAAGCACAAAGTTGTGGCACAATGGTAGAAGCACAAAGTTGTGGTAAGGAAGCACAAAGCACAAAGTAAAGAGGCAGAAGCATTATTTTCTTCATTCTGTACTCATTGCCCCTATACTATATTGCCCCTGGTGGCACAGTGTGTTAAAGCGCTGAGCTGCTGAACTTGCAGACCAAAAAGTCCCAGGTTCAAATCCCGGGAGGGAATGAGCGCCCGCTGTCAGCCCCAGCTCCTCCCAATCTAGCAATTTGAAAATATGCAAATATGAGTAGATCAATAGGTACCGCTCTGGTGGGAAGGTAACGGCGCTCCATGCAGTCATGCCAGCCACATGACCTTGGAGATGTCTATGGACAACGCCGGCTCTTCGGCTTAGAAATGGAGATGAACACCAACCCCTAGAGTAGGTCATGACTGGACTTAACGTCAGGGAAACCTTTACCTTTACTTAAACTCATTGTAGCCTCTCTCTTTCCTGCTCTCCTCCCTCCCTCTCTCTTCTTGAAACTAATCATATCAGGAATAAAAACCACACAAAATCAACTAATCCAAAGTTCCTCAAAGTTGACAAGAGCAAAGCAGACAGCTATCTCCCAAAGCAGACAAGAGCATGAGGCATGAAAGCTGCTCCCTTGAAGCCCTGTACTCTCTTGCTAGTACTCCCTCACATACTAGCACCTAACTCAAACACACTGCTTGTATGTCAAAGCAAAACACGGACCAAGCAACTCAAAACACTCTTAAGTTGAGGTTCCATTTATACAGTAGAGTCTCACTTATCCAACATAAATGGGCCGGCAGAATGTTGGATAAGCGAATATGTTGGATAATAAGGAGGGATTAAGGAAAAGCCTATTAAACATCAAATTAGGTTATGATTTTACAAATTATGCACCAAAACATCATGTTATACAACAAATTTGACAGAAAAAGTAGTTCAATACGCAGTAATGCTATGTAATAATTACTGTATTTACGAATTTAGCACCAAAATATCACGCTATATTGAAAACATTGACTACAAAAATGCGTTGGATAATCCAGACCATTGGATAAGCGAAGATTCTACTGTATTTTGAAGTGTTAAAATAATAGGTGTTGCCAGTTTAATTCAGCCATCTTTATAAAGATGAGCCAAATATGCAATAGAACCATTCCTACAAGGACTAAGTTGTTCATGGTAAATTAACCATCCAATACAGAAAAGGGTAAACAATTAATCTCCCTCAGATAAAAAAAGTATTTAAGAGCAGTTAGATTTGCCCAGGTATCCAGTAAAGCTCCCCCACAGAAGCAAAACACAAAAACAGACTGTAGAGAACAAGCCCTCTGGGTAGTAGTACTTAATGTTAGTATCAATGATCCAACAAACAAGATGTTTTGCCTGGTGACAGACCACAGCAAGCAAAAGGTTTAGAGTCAAATCTAAAGGCTGAAATGTATTATTTAAGTTTTTACATGGTGTAGTGGTTTGAGCATTTGACTATGACTCTGGAAACCAGGTTTTAATCCTCCACTTAGCCATGAAAACCTACTGGGTGACCTTGAGAGAGTCATCTACTTTCAGCCCCAGATAAGCCCCATGACAGATTTGCCTTAGAGTTACCATACGTTTGAAATGACTTGAAGGCACACAGTGAAAACAACAAACTAAAAAGCCAGCATTTCATAGTAGTTTGAGTGTTAGAGTATTTGTATATCTATTTAAAGTATATCTGTATCACCTCCCATCTCATAAGGACTGAAGCGATGAACAAATAAAAACTTATTAAAACATGCTAAGCTGATTTGAACCAGTGACCCATGGTTCTTTACATACATACATTCATCACTAGAAGAGGCCTCTGGGTGTCCAGAGTTTGAATCCTGTTTGGCCAGAGAAACCTAGTGAGTGACCTTGGCAATTAACTTTCTCTTAGACTTCAAGAAAGGCAATGGGAAACTTTCTCTGAATAAAGAAAGAAAAGCAAGAAAACCTCCATAGTTTGGAGATAACTTGATGATACAAAACATCAACCCATACATTACCATAAATTACCATGTAGGAAATATAGAATTCCCATAGATGCATCAGGAAGTATAAGCTTCTGCTGGATGAGAGTTGTCCCCACCATCCTTTTTGAGCTGCTCCTCTGAACCAACAGCTGCACCTATAGAATTTGGCCAATGCAAATGGACAGGAATGTTGTTTTAGATAATTGTTTAAAACTTTCTCAGGATTCTTCATATTTGGGATGGAAAGAAGTTGATATGTAATCTATCTGAATGCAAGAAAAACCGAAACTGACAGATTTTTCCTTCCCTATTACACACACTTCGTTAATTCAGTAATATCATCAGCTCTGGGCTTTGTGCTATCCTGTTCACTCAGTGGTTTCCAAATTGGTGATTCATATCCCTCCTCTGTTCTCCACTTCTGAAAGTCTTTTCTGTTCATTGACACAGTGTTATTCATTTCCCTTCTTTAGCTAGACATGGAAGCACATTATCTTCCACCACCATTCAAGAAACTGACTCTCAGGACTGCCTGCTCTATACAGGAGTGGTGATTGTGTGACCTATGGAACAGATGTGACCCCAACTCCCTTGCAAGAAATTCAGTCCCACAAAATATTATTTCAACCAACCTCATACCTACCTAACTCACTGTATTTTAAAAGTACTTTTATAGAAAAAAAATTGAAAGATGTACAGTCAATTTTCCACATTTTCAGTTAACTTTTGAGGAGTTGATTATTCATATATTTGATCTAAAAGGTTCTCTCTTGGAATCTCTAGGTTCTTCACTTGTGATCCTATAGTCAACTTCCTCAAATCATTCTGGGTAAATTAATGATTTCAAAAGAGGGAACACCTTTTTGGAAATCTCCAGGTCCTCTAATGAAACCCTACAGTCATCTTTGAGTGGAGCATGACCACTGAGTTGCACTAGATTTGATTCATATTTTGAAATTCACTAGGCTTTACCTTTTATATCCCATTCTGAAATAAAGTTTATAATGAATCATTAATTAACTAAATTTGAGTCACTGGTATTTCAAAGCAACTCTGGAGTTGCTGCATTAACATCAAAAATCTATTATAGTTGTGACTGACAATACTTATGTTAATGTAATGGGTTCAAAATTGGTCTGGGAAAAAGTATAGAGTTGATAATAGAATATAATTTATGGTCCTCATTATGGAAAGTCTCTCCGTTAAAATTAATTTCAGCTAAAACACATGAACAATGTTTTAAAATGATTTATCGATGATGCATTACTCTTCTAAAACTCAGTTATATAAATGAGCAAATATCTGCTGAACGCTGGAGAAACTGTAAGGCTATGGGCACTTTCTTTCACATGTGATGGTGTTCTCTAGGAGTCCAAAGATTTTGAGTGGAGGGTTTCAATCACATGGAAGAAATTACAAATCAAAAAATTACACATTCACCAGCATTGGGTTTACTCTCTTTGTAGACAAAAGAAAATCAGAATCTTATTAGTATAAAACTGGGATCATTTTTTGACTAGACATATAGTGATTGCTCTAAAATGATACAAACAGCTCATGACTCAAGAAATGAACTACATAATGACTACGTTATTGCAGATTGGTTTCCATTTACAGTACGGCTCTTGTATCCACGAGGACTATGTTCCTAAGCTTACTCCGGAAACATGAATAACAGGCAACCCTATTGAAATGAACTGCTGGAAGTTACCATAAAGTCATCATTGTGGTCCAAGCAAATTGACTAGGTCCTCCAGATCAACTTATGATAACTTCCAATGGAACAACCTCAAGGTCGCCACTACTGCTATTTGAGATCCTTGTAATAGGAGAAGCCATTAACTTTTCATTTAATGGGAGAAACAGTGTGGTTTAGTGGCTTGGGTGCTGAACTAGGACTCTGAAGACCAAAGTTTGCATTCCTGCTTGACCATGGAAACCCACTGGGTGACCTTACGCAACTCACACACTCTCAGCTTCAGAAGACAGCCATTGGAAAACTCCACTGAACAAATCTTGCTAAGAAAACTCCATAATATGTTTGCCTTAAAGTCATAATGAGTCAGAAACCATTTGAAGACAAACAACAACAGAAATTGAACCCGGAACCTTTTTTATGCTCAACCATGGTTCTGTTGTATTGGACCAGCTGACTAATCCATTGTCTGAAAAAGGAGATAGAACACTATAGTCATATGCTAACTTCAATCAAATTTCAAAATTATTTTGGAAATTAAAAGGCTATGCCTCCCTTCAACTGGCTCTTTCCAAGTGTGCTAGACTGCAAAAGGCCATTGAGCTTCTGGTTGATGATTATGGGAGTTGTATTCCAGCACAAATGGATAGAACAGATTTATTTACAAAAAGAATATACACCCACATGGTTCACAACGTCCAAAGGAAAATGATGATGTATTCTGGAATATTTGTCTTTGACATTAGCTACAATCTATATAAATAAAAATGTTCTGATAGTTTTCCCCTTAACTTAAACAACAAAACTACACAACCCAAACACGCCAAATTTGGCCACAAAAGACATGGTCATCCGATCCGTGTTTTTACATCAAAAAAACAAGAAAAATAAAGTCCTAATTAGAGGGAGGTGAATAACTGTTTTTCCCCATTGCTGCCAGTTAGAAGGCTAAGCTCCACCCACTTTGTCTCCTAGCAACCCACTCAGCCATTTAATGGTGCCCAGGGCCTCTTCAATCAGGCCTGATCCACACTGCCTATAAAATACAGATTATCTGATTTGAACTGGATTATATGGCAGTGTAGACTCAAGGCCCTTCCACACAGCTAATATTACCCATTTATAATCTTATATTATCTGCTTTGAACTGGATTATCTTGAGTCCACACTGCCATATAATCCACTTCAGTGTGCATTTTATACAGCTGTGTAGAAGGGGCCTCATTTAATCCAATTCTAAGCAGATAATATAAGATTATAAATGTACAGTAGAGTCTCACTTATCCAACATAAACGGGCCGGCAGAATGTTGGATAAGCGAATATGTTGGATAATAAGAAGGGATTAAGGAAAAGTCTATTAAACGTCAAATTACATTATAATTTTACAAATTAAGCACCAAAACATCATGTTATACTACTAATTTGACAGAAAAAGTAGTTCAATGCATGGTGATGCTATGTAGTAATTACTTTATTTACGAATTTAGCACCAAGACATCACAATGTAATGAAAACATTGACTACAAAAACACTGACTACTAAAAGGCCGACTGCGTTGGATAATCCAGAACATTGGATAAGCGAATGTTGGATAAGTGAGACTCTACTATAATATGAAATAATTACTGTGGTAGAATAATACAGAACAATATAATCTCTAAAACCAGGACAGTAAATAAAGAGCAACATTCTGAAAGCAGGGCAATTGGGAATTCCAGAAAGGAAACCATCAGGGCCAGCTAACACTTCCCAACAAAGGATTCTCCCAGGCAGGAAGCAAACAGACTTTGAAGCTGCAAGGCCATTAAATGCTAATCAAGGTGGCTAATTGCAGCATTCATACCTGCCACACTGAGACTATTAATTGCTATTCAAACTGGCCAACCAAGGATTCCACAAGGTAGAAAACGGCCAGGCTTGCAAGCAGCAAGGCTATTCAGAAATCACAAGGCTACTCTGTCACATACAACCAGGCCTTGAAAGGATGCCCTATGTAGAAAGCGGCCAACTTTTAAGCTGCAAGACTATTCAGTGCAGTTCAAACTGGCCAAACAAGGATTCCCCTACTAAGGAAGTAGCCAGGCTTCAAAGCGGCTCTTTGATTGAGGGTGCTACTCCAGCTACTCCAGAAAACGGCCAGGCTTTGAGGCTGCAAGGCTATTCACTGCTATTCCACCTGGCCAACAAATGATTCCCATAAGCCACAGCAACGCGTGGCCAGGCAAAGCTAGTCAATTTCTAAAAGCCAGAAGACACAAGGTAGATCAGGAGAACATATATCAGTGTATTGCAGACTAGACAACTCAGTTCCTCCACATGTTGCTGGGCTGTACTTTCCATCAGTTCTAGCAACCTTAGCCAATGATGAAAGATTTGGATAGTTTCAGTCCACCTATTATGGAAAGTCATGAAAGCTTTTGGTGGCCAATGAATATGTCATTGTAAGAGACACTTTCATTTGGATTTTTCCTAAGATGGTCTGGAAATGTGCAGTAAAAAAACAACATGGGTCATTCCTTCTGACCCAGCACAAGAATGACATTTACATAGGAAGGCATCAAATAACACATTCTCTCTACCCCCCCCCCCCCCACCCTACTCCATCCCCATAGGTTTTCTATCATATATTACAAGGTGGTATAGAGGGAAAATAAAGGATATGGCTCCCATGTTACCAGCTTTAAAATGTAACAGTTTTGGATTACAACTCCCAGTTTCTTCCAATTACTATGCCAGATGTGGAGTTCTGGAAGATACAATCTGAATTTTATTTTTCATGCAGTGTGCACTAGTTCTAAAAACTAAAATAATGTACATTGGTTCTCAAAATCTAAAGCAAATCTTCACCCACATAGAACTTTGCAGTAGTACTGAGCCACAAAGTCTATCATCCCAATTTTTAAAACACAACACCGTCCCACTAGAAATCCCACCCGACAATGGCAGATGCTGGCTCTTAGTCAATGGGTGGTGAATCCTCTTCAGATTTTAATCTAGGCAAGAAGGAAGCTCTTCAAAGTGTGAAACAATTTCCACTGTCATCTTGTCAGGGCAATAAAAAGGTTTGTGTTTGCCCTGATGACAGTAGTGATGAGACCAAACCAGCCCTCCTTGGTTGGGAGCTCTAAAGCAGCCTATTCCAACCTGATGAACAGAAGTGTTATGTTGCCTGGGAATAACAGGGCTTGTAGCCCACACCTAAGTGATCACCAGATTGAGAGAAGCTGCCCAATAGCTGTGATGTCCTATGTTGTAAAGTCTGTAGCTGGTAGGGTGTTTTTAGGACATTTTAAGAACTGTGAGAATAGTTGCTACAGCTTCTTTATTCTTGCAGTCATGCTGTTAGTACGCTGACAATGACTTCAGCCTAGTTCTTGAGGTCATCTATGCCAAGTTATTAATTTATAGCAGGCTGCTATTTCTTGAAGAATACAAACAAGAGCCTGAAATGGAAATGGCAGCTTAAAACCATTTGTAATGCAGCAATAAATGGAAGGAAATGGAGATGGACGTTAAGTGTCTGTGAGGTTAGGGAGAAAATGAAAACTCTCTGAATGTACTCAAGGGTTAGACATAAAAAGCATCAGAGAAGGCAGATCTTATTTTATTTATTTCAACCAAATGTTATTAGCAAGACAGACATGACTCACACCTAGTGTTCCTAGGTCAGGTCCACCCAAAATTCTGGGATTTCAGAGCCAAAACCTTAGTGCCAAAACACATGTGCTGTACAAGAGGTGGGCTCTGATGATATTATGTGAGTAATGTTACAAGAATGATATTCCTTCCATGTGCATGATACATTTATCATCAACCACAACTGTACAGAGTATGTCATACCAATGATAAAAGGGGGTTTTTAAACCACCATATGGGTCCTTTCACAGTACACAGTTATAGCACTATGTTTTCAATTTAATTACCACGGCCCCAGCTTAAGCCACCCCGTGTTCCTTCGGGGAGATGGGGCGAGATATAGATAAAGTTTATTTATTTATTTAAGGGAGTCTGAAATTTACAGTTTGAAGTGGGGCATTTAGAATTATCAGTCGGAAACTCCAGTCCTACCAATTTACAAACTCAATATCCCTTAGGAAGCAGCCAGAACAATTAAGGAAGAATCATAGAGCTACAATTGTCGGCTGTATGTCGAAGCAATTAGGAAAATATGAGCCATATGCATACACTATTCCTGAGGATCAAAGAAAATGGCTCTGAACCTGAGATCTCACAAGACTACTATCACTTCAGAACTGATATGTTGCATGAGGAACCAGCAGGCTACCGGCCAAATCTGGCCCACAAACACATGCTCTTTGTCAGAGTTTCTTGACACTTGGGAAACCCATTTTTCATCACTCACTCAAATAGCTTTGAAAGTTCCTTCTGTTCCTAGTCACCAGTCTTAATATACTTTTTATCTTTAAAAAGGCAGCCTGCACAGAGTGGTGGTTTTAGCATTAGGAATAGGATTATGGGGAACCAGGGTTCAAACTCCGCTTCACCATGTAACACATGAAGCCCCTCTGACTTTCCATCCATGATAGGTTTGCCTCAAGGTCAAAAATGACTTGAAAGCAAAAAACAACAACAACAACAATCCATTAAAGTGGACAACAGATCCCTTCAAGCAGAGTCAGATGGGTGCTTTCATAGAATCATAGAGTTGGAAGAGACCTCATGGGCCATCCAGTCCAAACCCCTGCCAAGAAGCAGGAAAATTGCAAAATATGTAACAATAACCATTCTTCTATAAAGCCAGAAACAAGATCATCCTTTCTGCAGCTTACATGCACTGCAAAATTAGAATAATAGGTGTCTGAGCTCTGAGTTATACTGTGTGCTATTTCTACCAGTGTCAGGGGTTGATAATTGTTGGCTAAGCAGGTGTTTAGACTACAGTTTGCAGAATCCTTTGTCACTCACCATATCAAATGTGGGTGGTGGCAGTTTGAGACCAAAATTTATTGAAGAGTCAAAGTTTTCCCACCCTTGATCTATGCAACAGGTCCTCAAACAAGCACTGTGGAATGTTACAAGACAGATATTCTTCAGAATCTCCCCCACCCCAGAATTGCATTTAAATCAAGCCACTGATTAAGCAAATGAGAGATTTTATAGTTATAACTGAATTTTTCAAAGCTTTTTCCCAAAAGATCTAGAATTCTTGTAAAACAAATTTACGACAACATGACCCTTGTATCCAAGAGGGATACATTTCCAAAGTTATTACGGAAACAGGGATCCATGGATAATAACTGAAATTAACAAATTCTATTGAAAGGAATGCTTTCTCATGGAAGTTACCATAAAGTCACCTTCGGGGACCTAGAAAATACCTAAATATATATTCTGTCTAGGAATTTTCTAGATCCCTCAGGGCAATTCTATCATAGCCTCCACCAGAAGCATACTATAGAACCACCTGGAGAATATAGAAAATTGCCAAAGAGGACATATTTTGTCAGATACACAGATAGAAGAAACCATGGGTACTAGTTCTGCAGGTACAAGATTAACATTGTATGCACAAAGAAGAAAACTAAGTTTTCAGACACATGCATTATGCACAATTGTATTAACTTGTTTTCTTTTCACAATTCATTATGGTTCCAAAAAATAACATTTTTGAAAAGTCAGGGGTTCTGCCAAAGGCTGGATGCTGACAAGAGATGACTCATTGAAAATGAAGAAAAGCAGGATGCAATGGCAGGCATAATACATGCTTAAGTTCAGAGAAAGAGGAGGGGACAAGTACAGCATTAAGGAATAATTGCCCTCAACGGTTAGACATTCCATACAAACAACCTCTGGCATTTGTGTCTGGAACAGAGACACAGTCTAGAATTCTGTTTCTGCATGCAAGTTTCTGCATGACAGGGCCACAAAATTCACTCCAATAAGGAAATGTTTTATGTATGTCTTCCTGGAAATGTTCAACTGATAAGAATGGAGCTGTCATATATAGTTAGTCCTTCACGCCCAAAGATTCTGTACCAATGGATTCAATCAACCACAGATCAAAAATATTTGGGGGGGGGGGGAATGTGATCTCACAAATGGACCATGTCAGAAGCTGTTGTGAAGCAACCACTGAGGTGGGGCGGGGTGGAAGTAAGAGGGTGAAAGAAAGGAAAGGAATAAGAGAGAGGGCTGCCTGGAATGGTAAATTGAAGCAAGAGCCTGGGGAGCCACCTTGCAGTCTCTTCCCTTTTGCAGTTTCTCAAGTCACTTCTGACACAAAAAAGCCCTTTGCTGGGTGGGGACAAGAGCAAATCTGTGAGTTTTTGAATCTGTGAGAGTGTGTGCTGGAACCAGTCTCCTGTGGATAACAAGGTCCAACTGTTAGTAGCAAAGTGCTAGGTTCACCTTAGATTCCTTTTGTTTGCAATAGATTGCAGGGTCTAGACCAGCAAGGGGTAATCATGCCACTTCAGATGTTGAAGGATTACTACTACTGTTAGCCCTGGCTAAACCCCTGCCATGATTCAGACTATTGCTTACAACTGTGTTCCTCGATCTTTGCTGCACATGCTTTGGATTTTAGCTCCAACACCTGTGCCCACTGCAAAAGATGAAATCCATGGTTTCAAGCAGAGCTGACCAAAATGCAGCCCTGCAGTAATATAATAGTATCTGGAGGGCTAGACTTTATCCATGGTGTAGATAAGAAGTTTTTACTTTCCATTGTAAGAACAGCATGTTGTACAGTGAATTTGCAAAGCTTTGCTCCGCAGACAACAGTTACCTGCCAAGTTTTAAACCATAAACCATCCACTCTTTTTCCCTTTGGGGGAGGAGGCACTCTTCTCATTGCCATTTTGAATATTCATTGCAATTGATTCATCCTTCTTTAGAAAATATCACTAATACCTTCTTCTCCTGTTCTCCTTAGCAGACACACAGTCAATAATTGCAACTTTTTGCACTTAAGAGTCCAATGATCCATAAATCATTGTTGTTTTATTTCCTGAATTACACTTAAACTGTTGAATGTTCTTTCAAGAAGGAGGGCTGGGCAACAGCACTTATGGTGTTGAAATGGAGGAACAATGATGCGAAATGCACTGGTGTCCAGGTCTCCAGGGGTGTAATGTGTGCACAGTAATGGCCAGAAACATGAATCACCATTAAAAATGACAAGTCCTCTCCCGTGTTTATTCTCCTAGCAGTCGTTTCAACAATAAGATCTGTTTTACAAGTCGAAATGAGATTCTATTCTCCCTCCCAGCTGCCAGCACAGCAACTGAAAACTGAAATTTACACATCATCAGCAACAATACAGATTGGGGTGGTCCTGCTGCTTTTAAGGAAAGGTGTAACTGAGGGGTGTGTGTTTGCTCTTTTGCTGTGTGCTCATGTAGGCAAGGCTTTGAGAAGGCCCAGGAGGAGGGAGGTATTTTAAAGAGTTTTGATCTTAAGTGTAAACCAAGCAGGTGGCATTCAAATGACCAAGCAACAGATGGGGCAAACAATCAGTGACCTGGTTGGACAGCTTGGACTCAGCAAGAAATGAGAACATTTTCTCTTTATCATTAGTTCAGCATGGGCAAGGAGTCAAAGTGTATACACAAGAGAGAAAATGCAATGTGAAAAAGGAGGAGAAAGCATTATTTTTTTAAAATAAAACATTCACAGGCAAATGCATTTATCCTCATCTCCCGAGTCAGCTATCTTACTGTTTTCCTTATTTTGTCTGTCAGTCTTCACACTCAACTTCCTTCCTTTCCTTCTCTCTCATCTGAGTGATGAGTAAACAAGTCTAGCTGTTCACTTGATGACCACTTAATTTGTTTCTTGCATCACTGGGCTACCTGTAGCAGAGAGAATGTATGCTTGAAATTTGACAGTGCTGTGTACACCATTAAGAGGTTGGAGGTTTGGAGATTTCTACAGAGTCACAGACCCAGGGAGAGAGAGGGCTTCCTATAAAATGAAAGAGATGGTAGAAGGATTGAAAAGCAGAAAATATGTGAGTTTGGATCATTCACTTATGCCAAACATGGAATGGTGGTGGTGGGGTAAATACTGAGGGGAAGAGGCTTGTTGGTAACTGAGATATTATCTTTATTCTAGAATATTTGACCGTACAAGTTTCTTTAGCAAAAAAAAACTACCTTCATTTAATCACTTTCAAAGTTCACTTTGGTAGCAATGAGAAACTTCTGACCCTACAGATGTTCTGGGCTTAATTTTCCAGAAGCCCAAGCTGGTTTGGCCAGTTGTAATGGATTATGGGAGCTATGATCCAAAAAAATTAGAAAGCAAAAGAAGGGCGATGAGAGGAAGGCAAATAATTATTAGCTCTGGATGAAAGACAAAGAATTATTGGCTTTCTATCCAGTAAACTTCAAAGGTGAATAAAAAAGCTGGTGGTAGCTTTCCTATTCTCAAACCCAACATTCTGTCCTCTGAAATGGGGCCTAGGAAAATTACATTTTGGATTACAACATCTTTGAGAAGTGGCTATGCTGGCTGGGAAGTTTGGGGGTGCCAAAAAGTGGCTTTTCCAGCTCTGCATGTGATAGTTTTTCAAGCTGAATGAAAAGAATATTATAACATGTTTAAGAAATGCTTGATAAATATGTCTTTTGAGTGTCAAGAAACTTTGCAAATAAAATTATGGGTTGACAAGAATATTTGCCATTTAGGACTAATTATGTGCAAAATTCACATAGGATTGTTTATGCAAAAAAAAAAAAAACCCCAGCATTTTCTGCACAGAATATTACAAACACACACAAAATGCTGCAATTGGGGGCATATTCTGCCAAAATTCACACTTGACTGATTTGTGAAGAAAACAGCATATTCTGGACATTGGAAGCCTTCACATCATTGCTGTTCTACTTCAGTACCTTAGCCGCCATTGCCCAGGTGCAGCCACCCTTCTGTTTCCTGTACAGACAAGGCTGTTTCCTGGATCAGAAATAAAGTTTTTTGGAACAGAAAGGGTTTTCTGTACAAAGCAATCATTTGCAAATTTTGTGCAGAATAGTCCCAAATTATGAATAAGCTTCTAAAACTGTGATTTTTCAAAGTCTCTCTTGCAAAAGGAAATAAATTGCTAAAATGTCTTGTTGCTTTCTTCAAGAAGACAACTGATGAAGAATTTCACCCTCTGGCCTTCATTGGTAGTCCTGTGCATATACAGAGCAAAAGTAAAGTTTTTGATCAGTTCTTCCATATTCTACAACAGATGGTCCAGAATGCTATGTAGATTGTAAATTTCCTATGTGACATTTTTTTCAACCGTGGGAGCCAGCTGCTGTAGAAGGTGGAGAAACTGATCATGACCAGTCAAACTACTAGTCTGCGTAGCCCAGTATTGTCAATTCTGATTGAAGTGGTTCTCTATGGTTTCAGGTAGAATTAATTTCTAACTCTACTTAGAGCAGTGATTCTCAACCTGGGGTCCCTAGATGTTTTTGGCCTACAACCCCCAGAAATCCCAGTCAGTTTACCAGCTGTTAGGATTTCTGGGAGTTGAAGGCTAAAGACATCTTGGGACCCCAGGTTGAGAACCACTGACTTAAGAGATATCTAGCATTCTCCTGGGGTCAGCCATTCAAGCAGGCTCAACCCTGCTTAGCTTCCAAAATCAGATTTAAGATAGTATATTGAAATCCTTGCATTGTTAGGAACTCAAGTCTTGAGCAGTTAACACAAACCTGTTTTATCATCTATAGAAATATGGTCATGATGATCTCTGTCTTTCATTCAGACCTAGCTGAAATTTTCAAAAGACAACAGATCACCACATTTTATTAAATGGCATGTAGGAAATCACTGTTTCTGATAATTTTGTGGACTTGTAAAATTATATTCTCACTGATGGTGTAATAATCTGATGGAGTCTTGATTATAAAGAAGATAATATCTGATAATGACTCGGGCCATTATCAGGTACCTAATTTAATATTTAATATTTACTTCAATAATTAGAAATTTTTATCAAGCTTAATATGGCTCAAATCAAATGAGTTAAGAATGTATGGGCTTTTTAATGGGACCATGCATGGAGTCTCTACTATGCTTTTACTTCACTAAAAGTAAAAAATTATTGGGGATGGTGAAGGATATTGATTTGTAGAGAAAATTGTTCTCAAATATAAACCAGGGTTTGCCAAGCTTACGTTTACCTACTGGACCTTCACAAAGAAGATAATGATAAGATTCTCTGGATAGAATCCCAGATTCTAGGACTCAGACACAGGGCTTTCAACTTAAATTGAATTAGGCAAGGCTTCAAACTCCACTACAATAAATGTTAGCATTTTAGGATGGATTCAGCAAAACCAAGATAATTGTTATTTCAGAAACACTGTTTTTCGGAATTTTGGGGAAGGAAAAGGAAGAGGGAGATCAAAGGAAAAACAATGAAAACTTCATAAGCTTCACCTGCTTTCCCTGGTTTTGTTGTGAGTCACAGTTTCCATAGCCAGACAGCACTGTACCAGGACTGCCAGGAAAAACACAAGGAGCATCCAAAGATCAGCCCTGCTTTTCTGTGGTCAGTAAATTCATATACAAGCACTCCCCTGTCTAAGGTGATTTCCTCACCAATTGGATGCTATTTTATTTGTCTGAGTGCAATCATTCACAGCCAATGGTTTAATCCAGCAGTTCTTAAATTGTGCTTCCCTGAGCTCTTGGGGCTCCGTGAAGCATACTGAGGCTTTTCCACCCTCTTCCCCTTCCCTTCCAAGCTTTCCTTCCTCTTTCCTGCTCCTCCCCTGCCTCCTTTGCTGCCAAAAGCCTTTCCCTCACCCCCAAGAGCCCTTTCCTCCACCTCCCTTTCCGCCAAAAGCCTTTTTTTCTTTGCCGCTGAGATCCCTTCCCCCTTACCTTGCTTGCTTTCAAAACCCCATTTCCCTACCACTGTTCAGGAGGTGCTTTGATTGTGCTTTCCCTACAAGGCAGAAGGGAATTGGACTGGATGGCCCTTGGGGTTTCTGCTATTACTACTACTACTACAAAGGCCATCTGTTGGGCATACTTTGGCTGTGCTTTTCCTACATGGCAGAAGGGGGTTGGACTGGATGACCTCTGGGATCTTCCACTGACATACTGTTAAGTTTACATTGGTTAAAATTGTTTTTCATTGTAAATATTGTAATGTTCTCTCTCTTTTTTTCTTTTTTTTTTCTTTTTTGCACTACAAACAAGATATGTGCAGTGTGCATCGGAATGTGTTCATTTTTTTTCAGTTAGTTCACATAAACACTCTCCATCCACCTGCGATTGGCCCAGCCCATCTGTCAAATTTTGAAATACAGTGTGTCAAAAAGTTTGCCCGTGCCTGATATATAGTAATTTTATATAATATAATAATACTATATAATCATTTCTTGGGGGCTCCATGAAAAACTTTTGCTTCAAAAAGGTCTTGATGGCTGAAAAAGTTTGAGAACCCCTGGATCACTGTTTCTCACAATGCTGCTGAGAAACTGTATCCACAGTAATAACTATTTTGGTCATGTTGCTATATTTTTCAATGAATGTTCTCTTGATAATTTGGCTAGAAAGCCTTTTTCCAAGATTGCAATGGCAGCTGGTGGACCTGATGCTAGTTGAGCAGTAAATCTATTTTGGGCTTTACACTGAATTTTAAAGCTGCTATTAAGTTACTGAACTTATTGGAAAGGTTAGGATAGCTCCTTTAAAGATGAAAATTCACCACCCCATTGATGGTTTAGCCTCTATCCAATTAGATATTGAACAAAATGCAACAACGAATTAAAGCAGTGTCATTCATAGTGCCAGTCCACAGCTATTGGCTGCTTGTATTGCAGGATGTTTTCAGAAGATCATGTGAATACAATAACATGGCACAGCTATAGTACTGGAGCTTGGCACACTGGGGGGGGGGGGGGGAGGAATCACTGGTTTACCACATCAAATCTAGAAGCACGTGAAATTTTGCAAGTTTTCAATTACAGTGATATTTAGTGATAATTTGAATATCAGATTTGAGCAACACGTAGATACGTGTTTTGGGGTGGAATCCTGAACCATGGTGATGTACTTGTTTCAGCTTTTATCTGGCCACCCTAAGCATTGTCCAGAGTTCAGGGTTATTGTTTTTCTTCTAACCAAGTTTCTAGCTCTTGCATTTATAACCTAGCGCTCACTGCTAAACAAAATGTTCATTCCTGATCTACATGCAGCAAGGACCCCTTCTGAAACATCTTTCCAACTGTAAATATGTGTACATGTGAGTTTTCAGAAAAGCTTGGAGGGGAAAAACTATTCCCAAAATAGAAATTTTCTCTGGGAGGAAATAAAGCAGGGCTTTGGAGGCACATGAAAGACCAAATTAAAATGAATTTAAGAGTGAAAACATTGAAAATGCAATTATGGCTGGAAAAAAAAAGAATCATATAGCAATAGCAGAAAGAACCACTTTTTTACCAAGCATATTAATATTTGTGAAGTAAACCCCAAATTTATGCCATTAATTTGCATTTATTAGCTTTTTCTCTGCCACTGGTTTATAGTCTCTAAGAAATCTTCACAAACATGTGTTTTTTCTCCTCTTCATTTCTGTTAATTAACACTTGTGAAATGTGTGTGTATGTGTGTATATATATATATATATATATATATATAGAGAGAGAGAGAGAGAGAGAGAGAGAGAGAGAGAGAGAGTTTTTGAGGGCTGCTGCATTATAACTAGTTCTAACTCATCAGATGATTCCTACCAATTCTACACCTTTTTATAAAATGCCCATATTCATGAGGACGAAGTCATGGGGTGCAATCATGTCATTTGATCTGGCAGAACCTCAGAAGTGCTTATGCACAGGAAGAAAGAATAAAATGCCCCAGTTTTAATACTACATGTGGCAGACAAAGTGTTAACAGCTTCAAACCACTTATGCTGTCACATTGTCATGTTGCAACACAGTGTTTACACACAAACAATCACTAGGGAGACCTGAATTGGTTTCCTGAGGAAAAGCCAAGCAAAATTATACTGAGTATAAGTATCTATGGCTAGAGCAGGACAAAAAAGTACCCATCAGTCGGACTGCAGCAGCTTAACTGCAGGTGGACAAATTAATTTTTCACAGCTTGGTCATTACAAATTTTTCTGACTGCCTGAACAATATAACGAACAGAAGGTATGCCCCTGTTTCTGGGAGTCTGAGACTCTTGGGTGGTTGGTGTCCTCCATTCCACAGGGTAATATATCTGCTCTGTATCTTGATCTGAACTATTCAAAGCGCCAAACTCTATAACCCAAAAAGGTTCTTAATCTTCGATAGCTTTCTTATGCTCTGGAATGAAAAGGAGATCCAGGGCGGAATCAAGTTCCAGCACTATATGTGATGTACAAAGTGGCCTTTGGGAGGTTGTCATCTTTTTTATTCAGTGCACAAACATGGACCAATGTAGAATTTAGCAATACCTCAGAGTGCTGTAATCTGTTGTGAGCATAAAAACTTTGAACTAAGAATTGTGTTCTCAGATAAACAGAGGGATAAAGGCATGGCTTACTTTTTCAAAAGAGGTGCTCGAATGTAGGATTATATGGGAAATCTGCATAAGGAATTGAGGGGCATATTCTCAACAAAGAAAGCAAGAATGCAATGGCTCTTCATGGAGGGAAAACCATTGTGCAAAAGCCCAGTGGTTATTAGGTAACTAGTAAGCTTAGCTATCCTGAAGGCACCAGTCATGGTATTAGAACCAGCCAGATTCATCACAGAACAAAGATAAAAAATATTATTTTCAAAAAGAAAAAGAATAAAGAGGAACGTCTTTTTGCAGACAGCACCAAGAATCCAGGAACTGTTGCTCCAAAAAGTATCTTTTCCAAGTGGTGGTTCTTAAAGCAGCTTTTGTGGCATGTAGGACAAAAGTTATGGGGAAATTCCTGCCAGCTACATTACTTAGGTCTACTTGTCCTGTACAGCCATGGGATTATCTGGAACCACAGTCATGTGAAGGTCACTCTGTGACTGACCTTATGCATAAAGTTGAACAACACACTTTGGAAAGAGAGGCTAGATTGCCCTTCTGTGTGCAGTCAAAGCAAAAATAATAACAGCCCTGTTAATCAACTGAAAACTCAAAGAGTACTTCTACACTTGACCTAATTGTCTTCCTTCCACAGGGATGGGACTTTCAGGCATTTTATTGCTTTTTTTGAGAGAGGAGGGCTTCAAGTGCAACTGGAAAAGGGCAGAGTAAGCTTGATTTCTACTCTGTCATTATTGTATTGTTGCTGGGTGGATGATGAGTGCTGGGGAGGATAGTTTAATTTATTTGCTGCCTTTCCTATTGCCTTGGCAACATGAACAATGAATTCAAATCAGGAACCCATCTCTGATGTGGTGCAAACAAAAGCTGGGAATACTTACTTGCTTCGGTAGGAGGCAAAGGAGGACAGCAGTTTTAAAAAGTCAATCAAGAGATCTCTAACTCATAATTGGATCTACATATACAATGGAGCCTACAGATTGCAGAGTCTGGATCTGCAATTTCCACCAACCACAAATGTAGTGCTTTAAAAATATAATGGTAGCAATATGAATGAAACCTCTGCATGCATGTCACTAACAAATAATAATATGGGATGCAATTATGCACTTTTTAGACACCCATGAGAAATCCAAAATGGATGCAGAGTGCATATGGTACCTCATATGTAGAGACAAATAAGCAGACATTTCCAATAAGAACTTCAAAATCTGCATTCAAATATATAATGTTCAAATATACATCAGAAACCTTGCATCTTTACCCAAAGCAACATGCAGGGGGTCAATTTTACATGGAGTAGTGAAAGTGGATCTGAGATTTATCCTTCTCCACCTCTCGTAATACTAATATGCAGGACCAGTCAATAAATAGGAAAATATTACACTGCCCCATTTCTCCAATTCTTACAATTTTGAAAATTAAATATGACACAACTGAGTGAGTCCTATGTTTTGAGAATGCCTCTAACACGCAATTGTTCCTCACACACCATGTTTATGCTGGGCATCCAAATCTTTGCCATTGTTGTCCATGTTTCCAAGTCTGAACAATTATTGTAGTTTTTTCCCATTCCAAAAAAAAAATCCATCCACCATATTGTCAACATATTCAAATGCCATGAACTATAATGCTGGAATTACTAAGTTGAAAAAAAAATGAGGGAGGGAGTGTGTAAAAAGAAAATCCTGCTTTCTGCACAGAAAACAGATTTTGTATACATTTGTTATATACAGAATAATGCCTGCACAATAATTAAGGCATGGAATAAGAGGAGAAAATAAACAATATTTTCAATGATTTAATATTTCTCCTAATGAAGAGCCCTAACTGTTGACAAACTCATTTTTACACATCAAAATACATTAATTACATATTGTGCCTTGGTTTTTCTGTTTTTGTTTTGTCTTTTAAAGTCGAGCAACAAAGTACTTCCCTGCCCATAAAGGGACAAAAACGATTATGTGAGCTGTCTTTAAGGCAATCTGAATGTTTCTAAGTGGAGAGTGAAAAAAAGACAGAAAGAAAGAAAGAAAGAAAGAAAGAAAGAAAGAAAGAAAGAAAGAAAGAAAGAAAGAAAGAGAAAACAGGGATAGCAAATCATTTCCATGTCAATGGAGCCATGCTGGAAGTGAGATCACTATCTATAGTTTCACCTAATTGCATTTGACAAAATATGACCTCTCTAGAAATGTTTTTTAATTGAGTCATTTTGCCCATTACCTCTGCTTGGAAAGTCCTACCCCAAAGTTCAGGGCCCTAGTTCATGATCTGCCAGGCTGCTGGCAGCACAAGAAGAGTTTGTGTGCCTGGATAATTTGCTATGCAATCAAGAAGACAGTGCCCACAAGGAAAATGGCATCCATCAATCCATGGCTCTCCACCCAGCCATAAATAAGACCCTGGTAAATCTGAGGGCCTTTCAATCACAAAGTGATTGTAAAATGAACTGAAACAAAAATCTGCTTCATCCTTGAAGCAGAGTACAGTGTTCCCTCACTACTTCGCGGACCGCTTTTCGTGCCCTTGTGTTTCGCGTTTTTTTTTAAGAACACTAAAATTATAGTGTAAATCATAAAATAGTATTATAAATCCCTCTTTCTACTTCCTTCCTAAGGAGAAGCCTAAGGAGAGAAAGGAGGCTGAAGCAGCTTTGTTTTCGCCTCACAAGGTATGCACGTACTTGAGAGGTGAGGAGGGGACAGAGGGAGATTGTAAACAACACAAATATAGCGCCCCTACTTCGCGGATTTTCATTTTTCGTGGTTGGTCCTGGAATGTAACTCCCACAATAAGTGAGGGAACACTGTACTTCATACACATATCATACAATCTATACACATGCATATTTATTCTTGCCAAGACTTGTATTCTTGCCTTCTAGGTTAGCGTCCCACTTCATGAACATGCCAGGTTAAAACTCAAAATTCCTGCCGTGTAGCTTGTCCAGAGGGGCATCCCCAATTGTCATGCCAGAAAGATCTGTCATGCCCAATGTATGCCAGAACAGGAAAACCTCACAATACTTGACACACAAACCCTTGATGTTGACTCTCATAGGAGAGAAGGGAACATGCCAACTCAGCCCTACTCCCTCTTCTATTAGGCAGATGGTACCACAGCGGGTCTTTCAGGACTTGCAGATATTAAGTTGGCTTCTTTGAGTGACAGGTCTTTTCCCAAGATGCCCAGCATGGATGACTAAGGAAAGACTCTGAGCCATCCTAGAAGTGACTTCAGAGAGACTAAACAAGAACACTAAATGTAAAGGAGTGACCTTTGATAGCTATGCTTTGTAACACAAGCAGTCTGATGAAATACAGATTTTTTAAAGTGGTATTTTAAATGACTCTTCCAAAGAGCATTTAAATGCTTGGTGATGATTCTTATCTGCCACAACACTGAACGATGCAAAATAAAATAGAATTGCTTTTGTTATCTGTTCCGACACATAATAGATTCTGTGTGCAGAATTTTCTGTATTTTGATTTGTATCCCTTTACATTTGGATTGCTACAGCTATTGGCTTTTATTAATCTTGAACTTTCATCTGCCTTATTTGCAGTAATGATTCTCAAATAAAAACTCTTGAGTTAATTAACTTTCAATTAAAGGCGTTGATAAACAAAAATAGTTGTAAGAAAGCTCCAATGGACGTGTAATGTAAAGGTCAGGCGAGGGGAGGGAAATTACATCTGGCACCTTCTCTAGCAACAAAAGCCATGTTGAAAAGGTAAATAAATCTGTATTCAGTAATTTTGAGAAACTAGCTTAAAATGTTGGCTAGTGTTTTAGTTTTATTGTGCCAGAATAAAACTGTTACAAAACAAATTCTGAAATGAAATTTTGAAGCATTCCAGTCTGGAATGTGAAAATTAGAATCCACTTTCCAATCATGTTAAGGTGGATAGAGTGAGGTGCTATTTGACTGCAAACACCCAGCATTCTTTGTGATTGGCTAAGCTTACTAGAGGTGCTTTGATTTGAAGTTTAAAAACAGCTGGACACCCACTGATCTCAAAGTCTCACCGATTACATTTTAAGACTACAACAGTACCTTTAATTTGCATAAATACACGTTTCTGCATCATGCTTTTTCCAGAATCCATGGCTTAATGAGGAAAAACCAAAGCTCAGTAGTGAAGGCATGGAGAAAAAGCAAGATTCAGTTATTTGTGTTTTAAAGCAGAAATTGGCAGAAAATATAACCTCTGTCTCCCTGGAATGCTGGAAAGCTTTATTTTTTAAAAAATTGGAATTATGTGGATCATGGGCCAAGCACATCTCAGCACAATCTCACTGCTAAGGGGTTCATCAGATGGGGCAATTTTAGCATCCATCCTGTTTTTGGGATGGAGCCCTATGCTGACCATCACCAATGTTGTGTGACAACCGAAGGAGGCCCTGCCCCCGACTGGAATCTTCATTTCTGCGATGACACTGGGGTCTTGAACTTAGTGTTTTGTTTTCAAAACAAAATTGACCATGTAGTCTCTTCTGTTTTGGAAATAACGAGCCAATACAGTTCACTGAAAAGTTAGAAAACACACACACACACACACACTGCAGCTGCCCACCTCTGATGTAGACCATACAGGACCAAACAGATAAATAGTTTGAGATTGCATAAGGCAAATTTCTGTGTTCCAGTAAACCAGTTATTTATGGAGCTCCCTCTTTCTATGTAAACCTGCCTCAGTGGTCTTCCTCTGAAACAGTCTTTTTCTGAAGGTAGAGAGTGGTGACTGGAAACAGAACCTATGTAGTAGTGGCTACCAGAGCATATAGTCAGCTCTCCACATCTGTAGGTTGATCTTTTGCAGATTTGATTAATTGTAGAATTGATTAATATGTTCTCTTCTGGAATTTCTAGGTCCCCCAGGGTAATTCTATGATCTACTTCCACTCAAACATGTTGCACTGAAAGCCCTAGAGATTCCTAGAGAGAACATTTTCCTGGAAATCACTAGAGCAGTCAGCTTCTGTCATAATTTCACCACAGTCACTCTGGGGGAATCCAGAGACTCTTAGAGAGGTATTCTCTTGGATTATAAATAGTGTTTTTATTTGTTTTTTCTCCATTTTAATTGGGGCCCTGTGCCCCTAACCTCCACAAAAGTGAAAGACATACTGTAAACTACTTTGTCTTCCCTGCTGGTTTTCTGTTTGTACTGAGAAGAACATCTAGATATAGATTTCTTCACTCGTAGTCTAGTGCAGTCCAGTCCATTCTACTCTTCACTCTGCTCCTTGAGCAAGCACACCAGCCAAAACTAAACAAAATGTCCCCAATCATGAGAGGAACAACCTACTCTTCTGTATACAACACAGTGAGTAGCTGCTGTCACAGGATAAAGGGTTATTTAAGGAATGTGTACAAAGTCAGTGGATGCCTGCCTCCACCTTTTCTTCCTGCCCCACAAAGTGCACTGAAGCGGAGGGTGGAAAAGGATTTTCCATTCCCAATTAGGCTTCTTGGCCGCCTGTCATCCCGTGCTCCAAAGTCTCCATCTGCTCAATTATGAATACCAGAAGAAGGAAAAACAAACATTTAATGCCTAATCTAATCAGTCCTCCTCTTGCTAATTAACACCTCTGAGTGCACACACAGGCTTCCGGAGGTATCGGTTGGGATGGTAATGACCCCCAACCTGCATGCACATATGCTTCAAGATAAATAGGAGCAAACTGTCCCAAAACACTCCCAACTAAGGAGTCCGAAGGACAGAGGCGGATTTATTGGCTATTCCTCTTACTTGGGTTTTTCTTCCCCTTCTCCCCCATTTTACTTTCTCAGATTGTTTTGGGCTTTTATTTCTTCCTCCTCCGTGCAAAAAGAATGGGATTGAGGAGAAACGTGCCTCTGCTTGGCAAGAATCCCATACACACACTCTACATCTCTTCCATGAAAGGAATGGGGTCTTGGCAGTGATCCCACCCTGAAACACACACTAATGTGTTGCCCCCTGAGTATTCCTGTGTTGTAATGAAGGGCTCTGTTCAGGACACACGGGGATGCTAATTGAGGGGTCTTCAAAGATGGCATTCTGCAACATGCCTTCATAAAGAGAGGTCTGTGGAGGGTGGGGAGGAGGAAGACAAAAGGAAGGGTTCTCCATTGAATTGAGGAGTTTTGGCTCTGATCCTTGGCATGGTTGTGAAGGCTCTTTCTTTCTCTTCCTTTCCCGGCTTCCTTGCCACCCTGGGTCTCCCATGGCAACTCTAGCATGGTATCAAGCGAGTCGCAGGCATCTGGTGGTACTCTTGCAAGCCCTCCCCTCCCTGAAGCAGCCCAGGGAGTAAGGCAGGAATGAGTAGGAGGCATCTCGTGGCAGGGAGTGAATAGACAAGGCCTGTTTGTGCTTGTAGGAGGAGGGATGAAGGACAAGAGAAAACAAGGAAGAGGAGGTGGCAGGAATACCTTAGAGGTGCAGGAAGAAAGGACTGCTGAGGAGATGAAGAAAGGAAAGTTAAATCCATGAATCTCAGAATGGGGAGGGGACCAGAGCCCCACCACTATCCTAAAAAAGCTAGGCTGTGTGATAACGCCTCCCTTGAAACAATCAGGTACCATGGGGAAATAGCACGAAGACTCCAATACAATTCAGTCACCTGAAGAACTGCAAAAGTGTCCTAGGTGTGTCGTCATCTTTTCATTTTATTAATTAGGTCTAATATATAGTTGGCTCTCCCCGTTTGATGGTTTGACATTTGCAGATTTGAATTTGATTAAAATGTATCTAGGAAGTTGAGCACAGTAACATAATGGAAGAACCAGAGGTTCTTAGAGAGAACACCTCTCTAGGAATCTCTAGGTCCTCCAGTGCAATTCTACGGTCAGCATTTATGAGAAGTTGACAATAGAATTGAGCAGGAAGATAGCGAAATTATCTGAGAAGTGTTCTCTCAGAAATAAAAATGCAGCCACTTTTGTAATGATGGATTTTCACTTTCACAGGCATCCTGTGTCCTTCACCACAGTGAATGTGGAAGGCTTATTGTATTCCTCTTTCTTTGCTATAGGAAATTCTACCAGTGTTAAAGTTATACTTTAAACAATTTTATAATGTTTTGTTTATTTTTTTCCAGCGTCTTCATCATAGTCATATTGTTAGGTGCTTAAAGCTATTATTTGTATTGTCAGTCTTTTGTGTTTTTATTACTTTATACAAGCATGCACAAAATTTGTAAAGATTTGACTGCCAATCTCGAGCTCCCTCCCACCTTACAAACAGTTCCAGCTCCTTGGCTAATCAAAGAACTTTAGGGGTGGAGGTTTCCCATGAAGGGTCAATGTGCCACCCAAGATCTGGTAGCTATCCATCTCACAATATTCAGTGGTAATTCTGGTTAGGTGGTCATTTACAGCATGCATCAAAAGTACATGTCTCCACAGGGTGCACTTTCACTCGAGATAAGAGACCCAATTGTTCCTTGGAATAGTAAGTTATCTCATGTGGGGACATGAGAAAGGCCTCCCACAGGATGTAAAACATCAAACATCTGGGCATCCTATGGACAACGTCCTTGCAGACGGCCAATTTTCTCACACCAGAAGTGATTTGCAGTTTCTCAAGTCGCTCCTGACATGAAAAAAAAAGTTTCCAAAGTAATCAAAGGCAGAAGTCTTAAACCTGTATTGTGTGACCATAACCCCCAGTATATAGGAAACGACCATAGCAATGTGGACTCCTGCCTATGAGACTAGAATTTTCTAGGAGAAGAACAAGGAAAACAAGAATCTTCTCATCACAGGAAATGATGTTTTTCTCTGCAGAGAAAACAGCATTTCTACATTTTAAAGTATTGCTTTCTTTTTTTCAATATTTTTATATTCTGATATACACAGACAATGCCATTTTCTGCACACAAAAAACCAAAGCAATATTTGTGCACAGAATAGTTCCCAAATGGTAAGCTGTCTTCAAAAACTGTGGGGTAAAACTATTCATTCTTTTTCACAAGAATGAAATTTATGATCAAGCCTTTCTTTCTACACAGCATAAAAACACATGCATAGGCAGAAGGGTCTGGCCTTCAAGTCCCTGAGGACCTTTGATCACTTTGTTGTTTCTCCAGAGTGGAAGTCATTTGGAAGAAAAACATTGTGTACGTCATGTGCTGGAGTGTGAGTAAACCTTCTTCATCACTCATTCTAAAGCCTACTAAACCTTATTATGGCTTTCCATCATAATATCGTAGTTATGCCCAAGTCCTCTCTCTAAAAGACCCCAGCTTGAGTATTTTGGCAATGAGACCTGTTCAAAAGAGAGAAAGAACACTCCATCTGCAGTCACTGATGGAGGGGGGAAAGGCATCTCCTACTAAGCTTGTTCTTGTTCACCTCTCTCTCTCTCTCTCTCTCTCTCTCTCTCTCTCTCTCTCTCACACACACACACACACACACACACACACACACACACACACGTAGGTATACAATAAGGTCCTAAAGCAGATTTAGAATCTTGTTAAAACCCAACTCCTCACTCTGGCTTTTTCAAATTGACCTTTCTTCCATACTCTTTCTTCATGCATCTAGCTAATCTGTAAACTTCAGAGAACAACAGTCCGTGTATATGTATACTTAAATTTTTATTTACAGCATATATTGACTGCTGGGATTTTTTAAATTTAAAAAAGTGAGACCAGAACTGGTTGCACAGTAAAGTAATCCTGAGGTTACTGTGTAACAACCTAGTCAGGGAATTATCAAACACAACAAAAAGAACTATAAAGTTAAAATCGTAGGAATTATTTTAGGTTTTTTAAAAAGTCTTCCAACAAAAGGAGGTATGCCCTTATCAGTAAGGATCCCAGAGGTGTTACACCATCATATTTCTGCAGGTCAGATCTAAGAAATGTTGGACTGAAGATCTGAAAATACCCCAGTGTTACCAATAATGACTTCGGTTGATCATCTCTTCTACCTCTAAGAAAGCTTCCTCAGATCTACATTGTCATGATCATATTCTCAAGAAGACACCAAGTGTCCTACCAGGAGAACACCATTTGCACATATTGAACATGTTTAGTAACTGGAAGGGGAAACGTTAATGCTTAGGATCATACAAAGGCTATGAGAATGCACCAATTCCTAAATGTTTCTTCGACAGAAAATAGAACAGACTTCTTTTCATAACTTCACAAAGCAGGCCCAAAATTCATGAGTCAGAATTGCAGGGTAATCTCCCAACAGTAGGAAGTGTTCAACACGGTGCAAAACTGCATTCAGATGTGGTCCTTTACTGAAGGTATTTGCCTAGAGAGTGAACAACCATCTGTCAGGTTACTATAGCTACAAGCCTACTGCACAGAATAATGAAAAGATTAGATGGCCTCTGAGGTCTTATCCAAATTCCAAATTCTATGATTAACATTTTTCAAAAATATAACATAAGTTTGAGAACGCAGCTTCTAGAAATCTAGAGTTTGGGGCAACTAGCTTAATAGTGCAGGAGTTCATGCATTAACCTACATAATCTTCTGTCACCATGATTGATCTGGAAGGAGAGGGAAAATTAGGCAAAAGCGAAGGTAGATAACACCTGCTCCACAATTTTTGCCTTCTCAAACAACCATCTGGCTAACCCTCACACAGAGGTTTGTTTGAAGTTATGCTATCGTATGCAGGCCCTTTGTACTAATATGCCTAAGTAGTTCGTCATAGAAGCAGCAACAGTGATCATATGCTTCCCTTTAAGCTCTGGCGGGATGGTGCTGAAACACTTCAGAGCAGGCAAAAGATAGTAAATGTCAAATAACACATGCTCAAGGATGAATTTTCAGTGGTGTGAAAAGTTTGTGAATCTTCTGGGATTTACAGATATTTTCTGTGATACCCAGTGGCTTGTACATACACCGGTAAATAATGAGTGTTTCGAAGGGCTCAGCCAAAGGATGAAAAATGGGCAGAGTGGTCCAAAGGACTCTAGAAAAAGGAGATTGCAACTTAAATAATGCATTTGTTTTGCCAGGGGAAAAGCCATGAAAGTGAAATTGTAAAGTGACACAACCTACCATCATAAAGTGACACATCTTTCAGGAATGAAATATATATATTTTCCCTTTCATGTGAAACGTGTCTCTGTGGAACAGGATGAGGATCTTGCTGTGTCCCAAGGCCTGATGAAATATTTATGAGAGCCTCCTATGGGTCACTCACAGGAATAAATTCAAGTGACAAAAGTGTTTGTGCCACCGTAGTGACTGAGGAGTAGAGTAATATTAAAATTTACTTGCCTTGTTGTCTCTCTCATTTACATTTTTCAAGCACAAATCTCTCCACTGTTGATATCATTTTGCAAAGATTTATCATTTGAAATCTACATTAAACTATGTTTATGTGTACATACATAAAAATGCAGATATTTCTGCAAGCACACTTCCCTGATTCTTTCTATGAAGTTTTACCCTTTAAATACGTATTTCAATACAATTTCCCCTAAATGCATATTTTTGTGCAGATTTAGTTTTACATTATACACCTCCAATAAGTACAAATAAGTACAAAAGCACATTCTTCAATGTTTCACAGATAAAAACGGGGGCATATATAGCCAGGCAATACCCCAGTGTGATCCAAGATGGCAAAGGTTATTGCAGGGCTGGGCTTTAGCACAGCTGGCTAATCACCAGCAACATTAGATCTCTACTGACTGAAACATTGGCAGTTCAAAGCCCAGGTTGAGGTGAGCACCCGACCTTCAGCCCAGCTCACTGTCCATCTAAGCAGTTCAAAAACAGCTGTGAGTAGAGAAATTAGGCACCACTTAAGTGGGGAGGTATTTTATGGAACCAAAAATACCAAAAATGCCAGCAATCAAAGAACAGGAGGAAAGTTTGTGATCAAGGGCTCGTTGTCATAGCAAATGAAGTGGCAGCACCCCCCTGTGGCTGGAATCAAACACAACTTCTAGGACGCCAAAGTTGGAGAAATGCTGACATAAAACCTCTATCTGTTGTCTGTCCTGTATGTCTAATGGCATTGAATGTTTGTCGTGTATATGTTCTGGGGTCTGCCCTGAATCTCCTACAAGGTGAGAAAAGCAAAATATAAATGTTGTAAATAAATGAATAATAAATAATAAATACAGGCAGTCTCCAGGTTACTAACAAGATAGGTGCTATAGGTTTGTTTCTAAATTGAATTTGTATGTAAATCAGAACAGGTACATTTTTAAGTCAAACTCCAGACAATCCCCCCCCCCCCACCACCACCACCACCATTCTGGTTAGCACAGGGAAGGGTTAAAACCCCTGTAACATTTGTTTTGTTGTCTATACCCCCTATTAATTATATTTTTGTTCTTGTGACAATAGGATTTTTAAAATGTTGGGTTGGTCAGGAAAAAAAGGATAAGTGATAAAACTTCCACAGAGAGACTTTTTTCCCATCATAACTCAAAAATGAATGATTTTCCCCTCCTGGGAGATTTTATCTCACTTTCTGTTGACTCACTCCAGTTTGTAACTAGGAGTTGTATGTACATCAGAAGTTTGTAACTTGAGGACTGCCTATATTGAGGAAGAACAGTCATGTTAGGCAAACTGCTGCAGTTTGCTTTTGCCTGAGTCTATTGGGAAGGGAAGGATTCTCCTACCACTTCTCTCCCTGCTGCTGAATTTCCTGAGTGCAAACTACTTTTGCACTTTGAAATTAATCTGCACCAACTGAAAACAAGCTGAGGACAAAGGAGGAAAATGGAAGTTAATGAGAGAAGCTGAGACATTTTTAAAGCAGCTGAAAAAGTGGGACAACAGCGGATTAATAAGGAAGGCCTCTGCCAAATCTGGACAGTTGGAGGGGAAGCAAGAGACATAAATGACTGAAACAGTTCAAAAAGTACAAATTAGTAGGATGGTTCATACTAAATTACTTCCTCGTCTCTATTCAGCTCTATAGTTGAATAACCCTAAGAAAATGTTAGACTGAGATTTTGAGAGAAGAAATAGCAGTAGAAAACAATACTGAATTAAGGTAAGGTACTAAGATGGGGAGATGTATGGGAAAGAATGAAACACATCTAAAGCACACTTAGGACCTCATTCCACAAAAAGGGAGGGGGTCGTCTTCTTATCTTCTTCTTTTTATTCACCTTAAAGATGGATTCCATCAAACACAGAACTGATTCTGGTTTAAAGATGGGATTTCATCTTTAAAGTATATAGAAGCAGGAGGATTGTGAAGTCATGGAGGAATCGACTCTACTGCTCTACCTGTGCATAGAAATGATTAAAACAAATTATTTGAAGGCAAAGTTGTATTTTAAGGCGGAATGGAACTGTTGGATTTTAAAGTGGGGTGGCAACTATAGTTAAATTCTCAATTTCCTTTTGAAATGGAAGGCTACTGAACACCGCTGATTCCCCCATTTGTCCACCCTTGTGGGGTGAGGTCTTTAATCTGGGTTGAAGAGAAGTGAGGCAAAAAGTAATGTGAATCAAGAAAATGAAACAATTAAGCTCTGAAAAAATCTAGACTTTGTTTTCACGAAGTAGAGCTATTCTGTGACTATTTTATTAACAAAGTATACCATTGGTATTAATGTGTGTTACATGTTTGAACTCCCAAGGTATTGTATAGCTGATGTCAGCATGAGGCTTCTGATTTTTTCTATATGTATTTTGATAGTGTGAACCATAGAAAATCAATATAGAAATCATCTGGTTTTGTTGGGGATATTGATTGTCATGTATATAGTTCCCATGAACATGAAAACCATGTTAACTACTGCTGAAGTTATGTGTGGGAACGCAATCAATAAATGAACCCACAAGTCCTAGCCCTTGATTCACTTCAACTAAAGCATATTTTTGTTGTTGTTATTGTATACCTTCAAGTCATTTCCGACTTATGGCAACCTTAAGGCAAATCTATTGCAGGTTTTTCTTGGCTAAACTAAATCTATATCTAGTGCTGGATTAAGACATGTCAGGGATCTAAATCAGGCTGTGAGTAAAGCAAAGCCCTGAAGCCCATTTTGAAGTGTGTGGAAAAAATCTTTATCCTCTAAAATTGCTCCTGAAGGTTTAGGATAGCAACCGTTTTGCTGAAAATGATATGTGAAGCCTAGTTAGATCTGAAACACCATCCCAAAAGTTTAAATAGTCAAAACAGAAGTGGAGTCCAGTCTCTTCCAATCTGTTGTTTCAGCACTTGGTATGTCTGTAGGACTAAATGAGCCTCTAGCTCATTACAAATGGTCCTTTTCTCCCCCAAGCTCCATAAAGTTAAACAGTAGGGGTAAACAAAGTGTGAACCTGCAGATGTTGTTGTCTATGTAGATTAGTGCTGGTGGGAGTTGCAAAGCAACAACATCTGGGGACTGCAGTTTGCCCATCCCAACTCAATGTATCACCAGAAAGAAGTGCACTGTTTTCTTTATTTTTCAAAATAGCAGAGAAAATAAATCTGATGTGTTCAACAACAATTGATTTAGTTTGTGCATCATTCCAACATTGCTGATAGTGTTCTAAAATAAGTTGCCAAGGAGACTGGCACAAAAAGGTGACAAAATGGTCCTGTTTCCCTCCCCTTTGTAACTGAAACATTAGCATTAACGGTTAATTATTCACAGGGACCAATTCCAATATATACTTATGTATAGGCATTCAAAAAGCTTTTCACCACTCTATTCAGAGAAGGGGATGGTTCATTTTTTGACAAAACCTACAGTACAGTATTATCTCTTATCAGAAAAAGAAACCATCCCTTGTCTGAGTAGACTGGCAGAGGGTAAGAACTAAGCCTATTTTGAGAGAACCCAAAAGAAGCACCAAACCCCTCTGCTCTCTTTACATTATTTTGAGGGGAAGCCCGACAGAGCTGCTTCCAAAGCTGGCATTTTTCTACCCAAGCATTCAGAAAGGCCAGAACCAGTGCTGCAAGGCAGAGAGTAGAGGGAGTTGATACTTCTTTTAGGTTCTGAGTCTCCTTGGAAAGACAGGGCAGGATGATGATGATGATGATGATGATGATGATGATGATGATGATGATGATGATGATGATGATGATGAAGGAACGGACTAAGTACTTGCATTTCAAACCTCGGGTTCCCTTTTTGATAAAGGCCTTTCATAAATGTTGACATACACTGCTTAACATTGACTTGTGGATTGTCAATCTAGTTTTTAAGTAGGTTTTTAAACTACAATTTTAAGATTTATTAATATAGACAGAAAATCATCCAGATATCACAATAAAATCTGAATATTCTGTTTCAGAATATAAAAGACAGTAATACAGGTATCTGAAAAAGACATTCCACCTAAACATTAAGAAGAACTTCTTGACTGTAAGAGCTGTTTTAAAGTGGGATATGGCACCTCGGAGGGTGGTGGAGGTTTTTAAGCAGAGGCTGAACAGCCATCTATTGGGAATGTGCTTTGATAGTTTATTCCTGTGTGGCAGAATGGAGTTAGACTAAGTGGTCCTTCCACCCTTTCCCAACTCTGTGTTTCTAACTAGAAAGAGTTACTTATCCAAAAATAACCTTACAGTAGTTGTAAATGTATGCAGTGACTGTGTGAGAATGTGTGACTACTTTTTAAAAAAGAAAACAATTTGTGAGGCTCTGATTGGTTTTAATTGTGCAAAACACTCTGGAGCCACTCTGGTAAAAAGTAGCAAAGAAATATAATACAAAGAGAAATAAAGGGGCAATGTCAAGTTAATTAAATCTGCATTTGGGGATGTTTCCTTTGAAGGAAGGGGCTTAGATATTTTGTGAAGTTTGGTCCAGAAGCAAGAAAACTTCCATGCTCTGATTATAACTACTGTGCATCCTGACCATTTCTGAATGTGTCAGAAACATGAAGGCTGGCCATTCTGGATGCACTCCAGTAATTTGCAGGATCCGACTGCAGCACTTAATCCTTCACTTTGGCTACAAGCTTGCAGCTGCCCCTGTCATCCTCCTCAATTTCCATTTTAATATTCCAAAATTAAATTCTTCAGCTTTATTAAACAACCAGCATATTATCTTCACACTGAATCTCTCAGCTAATGAGTCTGAGCTTGTCAGAGACACCATGGAACAGAAATCCCCTTATATTGCCATGTCAGCAGGAGGATTACATTTGGAGCCTCTCTCTATCCATGGCAATGCCTTGCTTTCCCTTCCCACTGTGGTCTCCGCAAAGGGACAGATTGTATTTCAAAAAAGAATAAAACCCAAACTGAGTGACATTTCTTTTACATTTCAACCTAGAATCATAGAGTTGGAAGAGACCACATGGATCATCTAGTCCAATCCCCTGCCATAAAGGAAATGCATGATCAAAGCATGACAGATAGATATTCAGCCTCTGTTTAAAAGCTTCCAAAGAAGAAGCCTCCACTACACTCCAAAGCAGAGAGTTCCACCATTGAACAGCTCTTATAGTCAGGAAGTTCTTCCTAATATTCAGGTGGAATCTCCTTTCCTGTAATTTGAACCTATTGAACAATTTGAACACTTCTCATAGGGCATGGTCTCCAGACCTTTGATCATTTTGGTCTCCCTTCTTTGGACACATTCCCTCAACCTAGACACTTTACTCCTTCGGATGCAGTCCAAAATCCCATCCATTTTTTTAGCTGCTGCATCACACTGTTGCCTCATGTTCAACTTGTTGTCCATGAAGACTCCAAGATCTTTTTCACATGTACTGTTGTCGAGCCAGGCACCACCTATTCTGTATATATGCATTTCACTTTTTCTGCCTAAGTGTAGAATATTTTGTATTTGTCTTTGTTAAAATTCATTTTGTTAGTTTTGGCCCAACTCTCGAATCTGTTAAGGTCATTTTGTTCCTGTCCTCTGGAGTATTACCTAACTCTTCTAATTTGGTATCATTTATAAACCTGATAAGCACGCCCTTTAAACCTTCATCCAAGTCATTAATAAAGATGTTGAACAGTACTGGGCCCAAGACCAAACCCTCAACATTAAGTCTAGTCCAACTCTGGTGGCCGGTGCTCATCCTCATTTTTAAGCTGAAGATGCCTTCTAGGACATGTGGCTAGCTTGACTGCATGGAGCACTGTTGCCTTCCCGCCAAAGTGATACCTATTGATCTACTCCACTAGTCACTTCTTTCCAGGATGAAGAGGAACCATTGGTGAGCATTCCTTGTTTTCAGATGCTTAACCAATTATAGATCAACGTAATAGTAGCATTGCTTAGCTCACATTTGATTATTTGTTTGCAAGCAGGTTATGAAGGACCTTGTCAAAGGCCTTACTAAAATCAAGATATGCTACACCTACAGCATTCCCTGCATCTACCAAGCTTGTAACTCTATTGAAAAAAGGAGATAAGATTAGTCTGGCATGACTTGTTTTTGAGAAATTCATGTTGACATTTAGAGATCATAGCATTCCTTTCTAAGTGGTTGCAGACCGCCTCCTTAATGATTTGCTCCAGAATCTTTCCTGGTACTGTCAGGCTGACTGAGCGGTAATTGTTTGGGTCCTTTTTTTCCCCTTCTTGGAGACAGGGACAACATTTGCCCTCCTCCAGTCTGCTGGGACTTCTCCTGTTCTCCAAGAATTCTCAAAGACTATTGCCAGTGATTCTGAAATCACTTCTGCTAGGTAAAGGTAAAGGTTTTCCCTCAACATTAAGTCTAGTCCAACTCTGGTGGCCGGTGCTCATCCCCATTTCTAAGCTGAAGATGCCTTCTAGGACATGTGGCTATCTTGACTGCATGGAGCACTGTTACCTTCCCGCCAAAGCGATACCTATTGATCTACTCACATTTGCATGTTTTCAAACTGCTAGGTTGGGAGAAGCTAGGGCTAATAATGGGAGCTCACCTCATCCTTCAGATTTAAACTGCCAACCTTCCGGCCAGCAAGTTCTGCAGCTTAGTGGTTTAACCCACTGTGCCACTGTGGCCCCTAGTTCTGCTAGTTCATCGTGGATGTAGTCGATCTGGCCCTAGAGACCAGAATTTGTTTAGGGTTGCCAGGTATTCCCGGACAACTTTTTTACCTATTTTGGGTTGTATTTCCCCTATTACTTTGTTCACTTCATATTGCTCAGATTGAAACTGATTTCTTTTTGTGAGAAAACTGAGACAAAGAAGGTGTTGAGTAGTTCTGCCTTTTCCCTATCCTCTGTCAGCATTACACCATCTTCTCCACACAAAGGTCCTGCCGTTTCCTTGTTCTTTGTTTTTGAACTGACATAACCAAATAATCCCTTTTAATATTTTTAATTTCTCTGGCATGCCTGAACTGATTTTGTGCTTTTGCCTTACAAACCTTTTCCCTACATGTGTTAGTTATTTGTTTTAATTCCTCTTTGGTGATTTCAATCCTTTTCCATTTATTGTGCATGTCTCTTTTAAATCTTGGTTCAGTTAAAAACTCTCTGGACATCCATTCTGGTTGTTTTACACTTATTCTATTTTTCTCCTTGCTGGCACTGTTTACAATTGTGCCTTCAGTATTTCACTTTTAAGAAACTCTCATCCATCATTAACTCCCTTTTCTTTTAGTATTCCTATCCATGGAATCATGCTCAGTATTTCCTTAAATTTCCTGAAGTCAGTTGGCCTCATACAGTCCCCCAAATTTTCTTATATTCATGTCATTTGGTTTCAAAGCCTGGGGGTGTTCAAAGTAATTAATTTCTGGTACAGCAAATGTGTAGCAATGAGAACCCTGAGGTTCACTAACCCAGTGATTTCAAACTATCTGAGGGGACCAGCAATTTTTCCCCCAAGATCACCATTAAATTTCTGCCCATTGGGTACAAGTGTTTTTTTCTTACCTGGAAGTTTACCAGGGACCAGCAGCCAATGGCACAGATCCAGGGACAACCATTTTGAACAGCACTGCAGTAGTAAAAGCCACGTGTGAAACCAAAGAGTAATAAAACTAGGGATATGCAGAACTGTAGAATCAAGACCTTCTGAATGTATGCTCAACCCATATGTTCATTCTCATCAGGGTGGTCAGTCACCTGCATCTGAAACATTACACATGATTTCAACATCCTAATTTAGGAGATAAGTAAACCTGTTCTTATTATAGTTGTTCAACCATCAGTAAACAGAGACACCTGCTGATCATCCAGAGATTTACCAAGCTTTCAACTTTTCCAAAACTGGAAAACAAACAGCAGGAATATTAGGTTTTCTCACCTGGAAGTTGTGCCCCCATCCCCAAAGAAACTTTTCCAAGCTCTGGATGTATCAGCAAGACCTGATCTACCATCTATCCTCCCCTGCTCTATAGCAATAATGAATTGCTTAATGAATTGAATTGTCATATTGTCAATTTACCAAATATCAGGTCCCAGACTACATCAGGCTGGACTCTCAGTAGCTATCTTACATCCCTTGGACAAGGATGGTTGCAAAAAAAAAAATAGAGAACAAGAAGCCATGAAAATAGGTAAACAACACCCTTTCTGTTTGGTGACTTCAGAAGAAATGGCAGTTTTTCTGACTGGGAAACTTGTCACCCAACTAAGGTCTGTACAGTGATTTTGTCTCATCACTGCACATAAGTCAAATAATATTGCATGGCCTCCAATATAAACTGTCAACATATGAAATTATAACAATTTACTATTGGATGTTCAATGCCATTTGGTATATCTTGCTTCCTGGGTATATATAAGGATCTCAACACATTGAGGGCCACATCGTACATGATAGCGGAGGGATCCAGCAAATCCAGCAGGCAGCATGGGGAACCTATCACCTCATGGCCCACATCATCTGCATCGCCCTTTACCTATGGAAAGCACTGCCGCCCGGAGCCCCGCTAGAAGTAGATGCATATCATTTGATGGGATCTGTCAGGCTCCGTCCCTCAACTGTGGTGAAAGTGTCATTGGATGGGTAAATTTACCTGTGTGATGAGGCTGTAAGAATTATAATATTGGGTGTTCCAATTCCTAAATTACAGGACACAAGTGAATAGTGCTGTTGAAACATACTAAAACAATGCTATAGAATTGCCTCACTTTGAGGAGAGAAAAGCATCGTCTTTCCCTGCTTCTCTTGGAGAGATCCGAAAGCAGAGAAGGATGTATTTAAGCTGGAATCAGTGTTGAGTGAATGGTGTGCTCAGCACCAGGAGAAAAAAAAACACTCCCTCCTTTTTTCCACATTGAATCTTTTCCCACCTGAAGAGGGGATAAATACTGTTGAAAAGGGATTTGAATTACTCCTCCATTTGAGGTCACCCCACTTAAAAGCAAAGCTTGAGTTTATTATGCTGAGGCATCTCTGCACAATACAAAGCAACAGTGACAGGATCCAAGGACATGCAGAAATGAGAGCCAAAGGTAGGGTGTTGGTGGTAATAATCCTTCTGCTTGCCTGACAGATAATAGCTTCCTCCTCCCCAAGAAAAAACCCTGAAGGTCTAGCACAGGAAATCATTCTTTATCTCCCCTCCCCTTTCCCTGCATTTCAAAAGCTTCTGGTAAAACTGATGCCTTTACTAGATAATGCTGCTCTGACCTCCTAGCTCAATAAAAGAAATCCAAGCCAACCTGAGTGATGCCTTCAAAGCTGCCTCCACAAACCCTTCTTGTAAATGCGCAAGCACTTTCATTCTACATTGCACAGCTAAGCGGTATTATTATGGAAAGGATGCTGACTGAGTGCATACGCAGAAACCTTTCAAAAACCAGAAGGCTGCTTATATGCATGATTTCTTGGACAATTGTGGTTATTTCACAATCTCATTGCGCACAGGTAATCTCCACTCTTCTAAGGGAGGTCAAGTGATCTGGCACATTCAAGAGAGAAGGCGCTCAGCAGCACATCGGGGTGGCTGTGGGTGCACAGATTGGTAATAGGTGCTGTTGAGCGTGGGAGTAAAGGCTAATGCATGCATATTAGCAAAAGAGGATTTATTAGCACACGTGGAAGAATGTGAGGCAAAATTTAGAATATTCATATATCGTGGGCAGTGAATATATTGAATGATATATACATATACATGCCTGAGCATGCATAAGAAAGATATAGGAATGTGTGTAGAAACATATTTTATACATATGCTTTCTTCAAGCTTAATTTCAGCTGTTTTTTCTAACCAGTGATCAGAATTCCACTCCCTGTGTCCCTGAAGGACACCCCAAGCCTCCTTTGCAAACAAAAACCATGGCCATGAAGAACCGTATCCTATAATCTTCCAAGCCTCAATTTTAAAGCTCAAAGAAAGGGACCTTTTGGAGGTTTTAAATAAACTTTTTTTTAAAAAAGATGAATATCCAATCCTTTCTGTTTTGAAACGTCTTGAGTGTCCAGGAAGCTTTGAAGACAGGGCAGAGTGACCTCCCTAGACCTTCCATTGCTTCTCCATGTAGCTTGGGACCTAGCTACCATATAGGAGTTAGGGTTCCCAACCTCAAAACCAGGGAGGGCTCTTATACCTATAATAGTTGTGCAGAAGTCTGGATTTCAACAGGTGTTGCTTTTCATGCAGCAAGGTAACAAGCAACACCTCTTCTACAAAATACTTAATGGCACAGGCATCCTCTTCATTTTTTATTTTGGCAATTCTATCTCATTCTGGACATTTAACTTTTGAAGATGCTAGAATTTACTCTGATGAGCATGCATGAGGGCACATTAACCTATGTCACTCTAAAACCACTTCTTTCACATTTCCTATCACTCTCCCACTCTGCTTTCAGAAAAGGTGTCCAGATACCTCCTGGCCTTTTAAATCCATTTTAGATGTGCTTTTAATGCTTCCAATTATGATTTTAGAGCATTAAAATATAGCTGTTTCTGACTTTTTGGGCACTCTCCTGATTGTGCATATTATTTTTCTTGTGATAAAAAGCAGTATAACAATATTAAGAATATAAACAAATTATTCAGCATCTATGCAGCATCTTCTGTATCTAAACTAGAGATGTAAATCTTTGCTTCTTTCATGTAAGAATGAAGAATTTCAAATGGTTTCTCTTCACAGGGTGAGGTTATCAGAGTTTTTGTATACTTTAAACAATTCTTTGCATCCCAAGGATTTACTATGGAAAAAAAGTGCAAAAAAATCTGGTTTTCTCACAAAGCAATCTTTTTTGTACAGAAAATATATTTGTCTAGAAGACACTGCTTTTTGTGCACAGTGGTGGATTCTGTGGGAAAATCTTTTGTTTTTAACAAAATTTTGTTTTGCCAAAATATTTTGTTTCATAACGTTCCTGTTTTTTTGTTTTTTAAATCCAATTTCCATAAGTCAATCATGTGCTCAGTGGGGTGCCTCGATGTGTTCAAATATGTTTTCTTGTATATTCACAACATCTCTAATCCACACAGATTTAGTTCTAATTACTGAATCAACCTCTTGCCCTGGGATGATCTAATTGCCAGCCCCACAGTTCAGAAACCATACTGTACCACCAGAAAAGCTTAGATACTCTCCAGATATTATATTTCTCCAATTCCAATATGCCATCAATTGTAACACACACACTAATTTCTTTGTGATAGAGAAGGTAAAACCCATTGGAGACAATAAAAGACTTCTTCTACAAAGGGAGTCTTTCTGGACCTTTAAATTAAACTCTGTATTCCCCAAAGGACTGAATGATAGGATTGATTTCACCTGTTATCTTTAGTGAATTGAGTATTTCAGTTCACCATGCAAGCCATAGGGCACTTGCAACTTGAGAAAAAACACAGAGCCCTGCAAGAGTAACGACGTGTAAGTCAATTGTATTTTTGTAAACTCTTTTATGTACTAGATTAGGAATTGGAAAACATATGGGGTGTTTATACATATCTATTTTGGTATAACCATCATAGTTACTATTAGTATGTACCTATGTTTATGTTTAGAAATTGACTACATTGAAAAGCCTTGAACTGAAGCAGGACCAAGCAAGTAATTAAGATTAAAGAGACAGCAATAAATCCACAACATACCGCAGAAGATCCTGAGAATCTCAGTAAGAAGAAAAATACCATACATCAAAAGACTATTTAAGACCTTACATAAATAACAACAACCTGAAGAAGGACTTCCCGAAACGAGGCAGTGTACCCGGGATTACTTGTTGTTGCATAGTTTTGTTCTACATACACACAACAGCTGTGGACTGTTTTCCGTTGAGTTTGATGTATGCTTTACTTTATATGTTACTCAATAAGGTTGTATAATTGTATATATACCATAATTGTGGACTGTTTTCAGTTGGAGGTTTATGTGTGTTTTACTTTATATGTTTCACAATAAGTTAGTACCCGGTTGGGACTGTAAAGAAAATACTCTATATACTAGCATACCACAATACACACGCAAAAACCTACACGAGAGTATATACATTTAAGTTGTTGTTTTTCTAATATATATATATATATATACCATTCTTATAGCCTAGTATTGCATCTTGCCAGCATACTACAAGGGAGAGAAGACTCCCTTCTCAGGAGTCAGAGTATTACCCAACATCGGCATCCAGAAAGCAGGGAGGAGGGAAGCAAGAGAAAACAAAAAGCAGACAAGAAAGGTTGTGAGATGGCCATTGCAAAGATGAACCCTGCTGAGAACGGGGTAAGATTTTTTTCCCTACTCTTTCCGACCCTTTCCCTCACTTTCCCCTGCTTCCCTCCTGCATGTGTTATGAAGTCCCAAGATTTCATCCGAAATACATGCCCCATGAATCAAGCTTGCAAAATAAAATTGTGCTTATTTTCCAAGGACAATTCACAAAACAAAACATACTCAGTAAAAGCATCTAAATACACAACTGAGGGGAAAGAAACTCCTGCCATGATAAACAGCTATCTTTTATCACTTGGGGGAAAACCTCTGCAAAACACAAATATGTTAATCATATAATCTACTTTGACTTCAAGATGAACTGTGTAAATTGCTCTGAACATTTAGGAAAAACAAACAGAATGGTTAGGCATCACCACCATCACAATATTTCTTTTGTAAAAACAAAGTGAAATTAATACAACTACAGCTGCAAAATGGGAATGGCATAGATTTCTAGTCGAATAAAAATGCACATAATAAATGGGATATAGAGGGTGAACTTGGCAGGTGAGGCAACATGTGATTTGCTCATCTCTGCCCTTGCAACTGTCTTAGGCAATAATTCCTAGTCTTTGAGCTTTCACGTGTTTGGACTTTAATTCCCAGAATCCCTAGCCATTGGCCCAAAGGTCAAGTGTGGAACAGCAGAGATTCATTTGAGATTCTTGCATTTTAGGCTGCATAAATCCTTATAACTCCTGGCTAAATCCAGAAAGCACATCACACATTTAATACATTTAGCATATTTAATATATGCAAACAACACCATACTATTAGCAGAAAATAGCAAAAAAAACTTGGAATGATTACTGAAAAATTCCAGAATGAATGTGCACTGGCAGGGTTCTAGTTGAAAAATAGTGACCACATAACTTTAAAGCATACAATAAAATATTGAAGTAATTCAAGATGTTCCATACTTTGGCTCAACCATTAATCAGAATGATGATTGCAGTCAAGACATCAGAAGAAGACTAAGACCTGGAAGTGCTGTTATGAGGGAACTAGATAAGATCCTGAAGTGTCAAGATATATAATTGAATATGAAAGTTAGGATTGCCCAGGCCATTATATTTCCCATTTCTATTTATGGCCATGTAAGCTGGACAGTGAGGAAAGCTGATAGGGAAAACATCAACTCATTTTAAATATGGTGCTGGAGAAGGGTTTTACATATACCGTGGACTACTAAAAGGCAAAACAAGTAAATCCTAGAGCAAATGAAGCCTGGACTCTCCCAAGAAGCCAAGATGACTAAATGGAGACTGCCATACTTTGGCCATATCATGAGGAGATGCTAGAAAAGGCAAAATGCTAGTTAAAGAAAAAGGCAGCAAAAAAGAGGAAGACCACATTCCAGATGAAAAGATTAAATCAAGGAAGCCACAGCTCTTAGTCTGCAAGACCTGAACAGGGCCGTTGAGGATAGGATGACTTGGAGGTCTCTCGTTCATAGGGTCATCATAAGTCAAAGTCGACTTGATGACAGTTAACAACAGCAACAGCAACAAGATTTAGCACCACAGCATTGAACTAAAAGAAAAGAGAAAGGACCTCAAGGAAAAGCACAAGTGACAAGAATCATTTTATGCCAAATTACCTTTTTCTACCATGTCGCTTACACCCACCCCAGGCCTGCTAGTCTTCTGGATTATAAATGACCATCAACATGGGTGATTTGTTAGTAAACAACAAGCCCTCCCCAGATCTTCAAAGACCTTCATTTGGTACCAGGTCTAGAACTGTTCCGTTCACAGCTTGACATACATAGCTTGAAAATCTGTCTAAGCAATACCTGTCATCTTGGGGAATTAATAAACATGTTATTGTATGTGTTTGCAAAGAACCCAACAAGGGAAGAGGGGGAGGACAGATAAGCAACTTCTGTGGGTCAAATCTTCTCTGTATCATCAGCAACAGCACTATCACTGAAACAATAACATCTTTCTGCAACAGTACACAAAGGATAGCTTACCCAAAGCCAACACAGCAGAAAATGAGGAAAATACAACAGATAAAGAAAATGAACTAAAGTGGTTGTTTTAAAGCAACAGCTTTCATTGTCAAAGACGGGGAAACATAACATTGTTTCCTTTTCCTGTGTTGCTAGTGTGTGCCTTCAAATCATTTCTAACTTATAGTGACCCTATCACAAGGTTTTCTGAGAGTGAGAGTATGTGATGTATCCAAAGTCATCCAGTGAACTTTTATAGTAAAGCAGAGATTCCAATTTGGGTCTCCATAGTCATAATCTAACATGTGACTTTTCCTTTCCTCTGCCTCCAGTTTATCCTACTAAGTCAGGTATGGCAAATCTTTGGCCCTCCAGGTGTGTTGGACTTCAACTCCTACAACTCCTAACAGCCAGTAAGTTGGCTGGGACTTAGGTTTTTATGTATTTTAAAGAATGTTTTTAGGTGAATGTGTGTTTTAACAATGTTGTAACCCACCTTGAGTCATGTGGAGAGGCAGGCAAGAAATAGTAATAATTGTTGTTGTTGTTTTTTTTGTTTTTTAAAAAATAATTTTTATTGTAGAATTTTATTTAACAATTATCTCCTAAGGGAATGGAGAGAGGGAAGATGAAGGGTTATAGGATGGGTGTTGGGGAGGGGAAAGGGGGTGGTGGCGTGAGGGGGGAGCAGTCCAGGGGAAGAAATAGGGATTGGGGGTAGGAGAGGAGCCCTAATTGGGGTGGGGGGAGGGGATGGGGTGGACTTCCGCTCTACTATCTTCTGTTAGTCTTCCTGCTTGATTCATCTTCTTAACTCTTCTTCTATGTATTCTTCAAAGTATGTCCAGTCCGTTTCTTTCATTATTCCTCCTGTATTTTTTTTAATCAAAAAAGTTAGCTTATCCATATTCTTGATGTCCATTACTTTGTCTAGCCACATCTCTCTAGTAGGTGTTTCTGGGTGTTTCCAATGTTTGGCAATTACCAATCTCGCTGCCGTTATTAAGTAAGTATAGATTTTGTCTAAATTCTCCTTATTTTTGGCTTCTACTTTATTCTCTTTTTCATAAATATTATATAAACCTAGTAGGTAATGGTCCGGCTTACATTCCAAATTAATTTTTAGAATTTTCCTACATTCCAAATTAATTGTTGACCAGAACTTTTTAACTTTTTTACAGCTCCACCACATGTGGATATATGACCCAACCTGTTCTCTACATCTCCAACATTTATTATCTGTATTTTTGTACATTGTGGCAATTTTTTTAGGCGTCAGGTACCACCTGTGAATTGTTTTAATCCAATTTTCTTTAAGGTCGGTGGCCCGGCAGTACTTAATTTTTTTATTCCATAACTCCTCCCACTCATTTATTAGAATTGGTCTATTTAAGTCTCTTGACCATTTTAACATCGATTCCTTTGTTACTTCTTTTTCCGTGGCCCACTCCACTAATTTATTATATAAAATAGTTATCACCTTTTTATTTCTTTGTAGTGTTATATCCCAAAACTCATTACTTGAGTTGAATCCCACTTTTTTGTCAACATTGAAACTTTCTTTTAATTGGTAGTAATGAAACCATGACACATTCTTATAGTTAATTTGAATTTCTTCTAATTTCTTGATCTCTGGTTGTCCTTCCTTTGTGTTTGACCAGTTTAGTACCTCCTTATAAGTTGGCCAGGATGACCATCCTAGTTCTCGTCTTTGATTCGCTTCTAGCGGCGAAAGCCAGAGCGGTGTCTTTTCATGGAAGAATCTTTTATACTTGATCCAAATTCTTAATAGAGCCGATCTAACGAAGTGGTTACCAAAATTTCTTTCTATTTTATGTTTATCGTGCCATAAATATCCATGCCAGCCCCTTCTTAAATTATAGCCTTCTAGTGATAAGATTTTCACTTTTTTTAGATTCACCCAATCCCTAATCCAATCCAGTGCACAGGCCTCATGATATAGTTTAAGATCTGGCAGGTCGAGCCCGCCTCTTTCTTTGGGGGTTAACATCGTCGATAGTTTAATCCTAGGCTTTTTGTTATTCCATATGAACTTTCTTATATCCTTATACCAATTATTAAATAGTTGATTGTTTCTTATTATAGGGATGTTTCTGAACAGGTACAGCATCTTTGGGAGGACTGACATTTTAACTGTAGCGATTCTGCCTAGAAGAGATATCTTTAAATTTTTCCATTCCTCCAAATCTTTTTTTATTTCTTTCCATTTCCTCATATAATTAAGCTCCAACAAGCGATTATTTTTTGCCGCAATCCAAATGCCTAAATATTTAATTTTATTTGCTAGTTGGAGTCCCGATTGCTTCTTTAATATTTCTTGGTCCTGTAATGTCATGTTCTTTGTCAAGATTACCGATTTATCTTTATTAATTTTAAACCCTGCTAATTTACCGAATTCTTCAATTTTATTTAGCCAAAGCTTAGTATTGTCCTTAGGGTTTTCTATTATGCAGATTACGTCATCCGCAAATGCTCGGACTTTTGTTTCCTGTTTCTCTATTTTTATTCCTACTAGCTTTTTATCTTCCCTAATTGATCTCAATAAGATTTCTAGTGCCAAAATAAAAATTAGAGGCGAGAGCGGGCATCCTTGTCTAGCCCCTCTATTAATTTTGAAATTTCCAGTCGTTTGTCCGTGGACAAACGGTTGTTGTTGTTGTTGTTGTTATTATTATTGGAGTTGAAGTCCAAAATACCCGGAGTTTCAAAGTTTGCCCATGCCTGTACTAAATCATCATCTTAAGCATGCTTTCAAGCCAAGATTTGAGGCTATTTGTGGTTAAGAGGGAACCTCTTCAACTTTTACAGTGTGGTTAGTATCAGTGCAGATGTGACATAAAACCACAATTATAGATTGTGGGTCTCTTGTGAAAGAGGAAAGGGGTCTAGGCAAGGAGAGCCTACAATGTATGCAATTTCATAACCTTGGTTAAGTTATCCGCAGGATTACACCTGCAGTGAGTCTACATGCATCTGTTTCTGCTATATTCAATTCACCTGACAATTCAATTCACCTGACATATGGATGAATGGACCCAAACAGTACCACGAGAGAAAGTTTGGGGTATGTGTCTGCATGAAAGTGCACCAGAAGACATGACTGCAGAAGCCACTGGCTCATTACTTAGCGGGTAGAATCTTCCAGAGAAACTCGATGACAGCTGCTCCCCCGAGTCTCTTGGACACCAATTTTTTCTCTCTCCCTCTTTCTAATCTCTGTGATGTAAATCCATTTGCAGCGAGTGCCTAGGGACTTTTAATTCCATCGGCATTAAATGCACTAAATCTCTATTACCAAAAGCTTTTAGGATTTTCTCCTGAATCTACAAAGTCAGGTTTGCAACATGACAAACTCCAGTTCTTGGGAGCTTGTGGAAATTAATTTGTACATGCTAAATGCCAGGATCACAATGGGACGGCTGTGACATTTCCCCATTTCTGACGGTAAGCTCCAGCCACTGATCTGCAGAGGGGCTGGGACAGGCATTGTATCCCCAGGTACTACTCTGAGATTCGGCTGCCAAGCCTCAATGATAGAAGTTTGCTGAGGCTGCGGTATAGGACAAGTGGGCACAGTGCCATCATATTTTAAGGCTGGAGATTCCCAATTGCCGTAATGGAGAGGAAATGATGCACTTAGAATTTCTATGCCAGACCTTTCCTCATTGACTCATTTCTTGCGGAAAGCAGATGGGGTGACATGATTGCATCACAATGTTTGAGTATCTCGGACGTAAGTTAACAGGGAGAATGATGCAGATTTTCCCTGTCGTTGCAGATTTCCAGGTACTCAAACTGTCTGGCTAGACCTGCTTATTCAGGGAGATTCCTGAACAGTATGTGGGATACAGCCAAGGGGGAAAAAACCAGAAGAAGAAAATGAGAGACTGAATACCGACCAGGGTAGTTATACCGAAAATGATGCAGATGTATCTTGGCCCTGCAAGAGTCAAAGGCTGTAACCTACAGGAAGCAATGCGGCTGCATCTCTGCTCCAGCTGCTCCCAAGTGCTGCAATGTAAATTACCAAAGGCTGCAATCTACAAATTACGGAGGCAGTCCTGTAGCTTTTCAATGAAGCTCTTTAGCAATAAGTGATTTGTGGATCACAGCTAAGGATGTAATTATCAATGAACTGCTGGCTCCCAAGCAGCCCTACTGAAAGAAACAGAATATTCAAGAAAATTGCCGAAATGTAATAGTTGAAGGAATCATCCAGAGGGCAGGAAAGGCTAGGAATAGGAAGCACCAGATTCAAAATAGCAGCACTATTATGCTCCTAATCATTGGTACACAAAACACTTCCTGTTACATCACTACAGCAGTTAAAAAAGTACAGAGGAACAGAGGACAAAAATTCTCAGTCTTGCACGACTAAAGGAAGGCACAGGGGAGTTTGGTGCACTGCATCAAGCAACCTGAGTGCTATTATTGGAAATAACTCTTTAGCAGTGTTTTTACATCCCAACGGTGATATGCAGATATATTACTCATGTGACCCATCATACGTTCCTAACACTTTTTCTTGTCAATTTTGAATCTCTATTGGTGTATCTATACTATAGAATTAACACAGTTTGGCACTATTTTAACTGCCAAGGTTCAGTGCTCTGGAATCCTGGGAGTCATCATTTTGCAAGGTCTGTAACTTTCAGTGTCTCATCAAACTATAAGTCCCAGGAAATTACAGATCTTTGATCATGCTAATTAGGGGTTTCTAGGAGTTTTCATCCAAACCAGTCATCTCTCCGCCCTTTCCCCCGCCCCCACTCCCTGTTTTTGCAAAAAGTAGTGCTGCAGTCAAAGCTGGGCTTTGGAGACAACGCCTGGCACCCTGCAGCTAATTAGACTGATGGAGGGAGGGTGAACTAGATGGCCATTGGGAGAAGAGTATGTGGGGTGGGCAGTGGAAAATCTGTGCAACATGTTTACTGGACTGGCATGGGCATGCTAGTTGCTGCTGTCTCTTTTTGTCTTGCTTGTAAATGAATTTAACAGAGACTACGTGTTTGCATATATACATAGTTCCAGATGCCCATTTTACAATTTTTGCTTTAAAAATACATTATCCTTTTCTTGGAAACAGAGTGCATTACCATGCAAATGTGTTTAGCATCAGGGGAGCAGCAGTAAACTAATTTAACACACAACATGAAAGATGGTGTACAGATCTGCAACTTAAGGAAAGTAAACCCAGCTTTAGTGCTTACATATATATGCTGCTGAAATGCCTTATTGTTCTCCAAGCTGAGTATTTTAAAAGTTTGTTTCCTGAATCTTTTGAGTTGTTTTATCTCCATAGATCATTATACAATAGTTTGTAAAACTACTCTGTTGTATTATAACACCCAGAATCCCCCAGCCAAGCTAGCTGTGAGATTTTGTGAGTTATAGCCCAAAGGGGCAACTTGTCCAAAAGCTGATTAGATGTCTATGACTTTCATAAAGTCACAGCTCAAGTTACCCTCCTACGGAGGAGAGGGATCAATGGTGATAAATAAATGCACCTCTAACAACAAATAGCATAGTTTAAAGATAGCATTAGTAAATTCAATTTATCCACAAAAGCTATGCCAGTTGTGGGAAAGCTGCCTGGATTTCTCATAATCCCACAGCACAAACCTTAGTTGACAATAAAGTTATGGAAAAAAACAAACTCAAAGTGACTTTTGTCAAAAAGGCGCTGCTGAAGAAAACCTGTGGTTAAAACGTGTAGGACAACTGACCTTTAAGCCTCAGGCAACAACCAGCAAAAGTTAATTGTGACTAAGTTCCATTGAAAATAATAGAATGAGACTCAGTCACGACTCATTAAGTTCCATCGATTTCCAATGGTTTAGCCACTGCTAACCTTTGCTAGAGCTGGATTGTGTCTGTTGCGCTTTAACAAACAATGGCAGTACAACAGCCTTTGTGCTGTTTTTAAAAAAAGGATTTCTAAGATTTGCTCATGTTGCTATTGTCTATGTAAATATGAATGTTTTCTTTTCCAATTATGCTATTTATTTCAAGGGGATAAGCTAGGAAAATCACACCGTATCCAAAGCAAAGTAGATGTTGTCTTTTTGAAGAGAGAGGGAAAACCGTCAAAAAAACAACATTCAGAATCACTGCTTGAGGGTGAGATTAATCTCCTGCCTTTCTGATTTTAGATAAAAGGGCAAAGCAGGAACAGAGGAGTTGGCTTAAATCAGACGGATGGCACTAGGTTTTAACCATTTCCCCCAGGTGGCCAGTTTATACCGTCTTCATCCCTATTTGTCACACTGGATATGCATGCTATGGCACCTATAAGCCTCTCCCATCAGGTAAACTAATTCCAAAACAACCTAACAGTGAATGGGTTAGCTTCTTTTCAGTGCTGTGGCCCTAATCTAAATTTCTTCCCTTCTTTCTAAATTGAAGGCAAACTAAAATGAACCCTGCAGACTTCATGACTTCAGCCACAAGTAAAGCTTCCCCCTTCTTCTCCCTTTTTGCTGTTTGTTAACCTCTTGCCCCATGAACAGATCTGAAAATTCTGATATCTTGCCTATTTTTGCAAAGCTCTAGTTGGCCTCATTAAAGTGCTGCCCTGGCCTGGTTTTGACTTCAAAACGATGCACAAAAGCACTGTTCTCGCTAATGGTTAACTCTTCATCCTGGGGAGAAGTTACTAGTTGGGGACCTTGCGGTACTGTCTTTGCCCAGTGTGAAAATGATGGTAGAATAGAAAGCATGTTTACCAAATTTTCAGTTAACATCAAATAGGATGTAGGATATTGCAAATACTCCAGAGGAGAGGAAGAGAATTCAAAATAATTTACCTCTCATTCACACCTCAGAATTATAACAGTTTGATGCCACTTCAACTGCCAAGAATACATCCTATGGAATCTTGGGATTTGTAGTTTGTTGTGGCACCAGAGCTCTCTAATAGAGAAGAATGAATATCCCACAAAATATAAATCCCAGAATTCCATAGCCTTGGGTCATGGCAGTTAATGTGGTGTCTAACTGCTATAACTCTGCAGTGTGGATACAGCCCTTGACAGTATGGAAGGTAGGGCCAAAACTAATAAAACTCATGTCAACATGTGCTACATTTAGGAAGGAAAAATGGAACACACTAATATAGGATAAATGATAAGTGTCCCGAATTCAGTATGTGTGAAACAGATTTACAGGGTCTCAGTAGACCACAAGCGAATCATGATTTAACAGTATGGTGCAGAAGCAAAAAAAAAAAAAAAACCCAGTGTAATTCTGGATTGCATTGACAGGAGCATAGCATCCAGACCAAGAGAAGTAGTTGTCCCACCTTATTCTGCTGTGGTCGGATCTCACCACAGTCCCAGTGGGATATCTACAGAGAAAGATGACTAAGAGGATCAAAGGTTTGGAAGGCAAGCCCTATTTGGATTGGATTAGGGAGCTGGGTATGTTTAGTTTGGAGAAGAGAAGGCTGAGCTATATTTAAATATCAGAAGAAATGTCATGTAGAAGATGGAGGCTTGTTCCAGAGACTAAAATGTGAACCAGTGGCTTCAAATTACAAGAAAAGAGATTATACCTAAACAATAGGAAAACCCTTTTTATTGTAAGAGCTCTTTTACAGTTTGATGCACTTCCTCAAAAAGTAGAGGGCTCTCTGTCTTTGAAGTTCATTAAACAAAGTTAGGATGGGCATCTTTCAGAAGTGTTTTGTTGCACTTCTAGGATTCCAACTGGATATCCTGTTCCTAACTCTCCCATGTCACATCTAGCCAATAGTGTTCTGGACAGCTCTGACAGTATGGACGAGGGGTTGCAAAAAGGGCTGGTATTGCAGTTGGAGATCAGCAGCTCCCAGCAACCCTCCCAGCCTACCTTACTTACTGAAGAAGGGTCTTCAGCAGCAGCTACCACTTCCCAGCAGGAGGAGCAAGCAGACGCCAGGACATCAGGACAAGCTGATGAAGGGTTAAGTGTTCTGTCTCTTTCACAATTCAGACATGAGTGTGCTGCGAGGTCTGATTGATTAGCAGAGAAACAGGCTCTTCACAAGCAACATCTGAAAACATAAAATAAAAGGTTCTCAAGTTTTCAGTCTTGTTGAGGGAGGCAACATCTTGCTTAGTGGTGAAACTCTAGACTCTGGATTATTAGCCTTGTTGACTCTGTACTTCTGCATTTGGATTTTGCCTTTAACTTTATACTCTGCTATCTTCAACCTGCCGGCTTTGTTGACTATAGAATTGGAATTCTTGTTGCTGCCCACACTTTTGAACTCTTTCAGCATGACCATAGTTATTTGGGCTTGGAGCTCAGACTGTATATCGATCCTAATGAATGGTGCCCTAAGGAATTTGGCTCTGGGATATCTATGTGTTGTTATTGGGACTTTATTTGAATATTATGTTATTTGTTTACTGTAACTTTAAAAAATCAGAATGAACAATAACCAATTACTTGCAATTAATGTTTTATGCTGAAACAAAAGTTTAATGTATTTATCTTCTTAATATGTATCTGTCTGTGTGGATGGATAGATAGATAGATAGATAGATAGATAGATAGATAGATAGATAGACAGACAGACAGACAGACAGACAGACAATAGATAGACCATGTATTCCACCCAGAATGGGGAACTCAACATGGCTTGCAGGAATTAAAACAGATATAGATGAAAATAGGCCTGATGTAGGTATCACTACAATATGTTTTTTAACCATGGTACATTATGTAGTTTTACTAAATATTTAGAATATTAAGCAATTATTATGATTATCACAAAGTAGTCTAACTAGAGATAATATTTTGTAGCATAAATGCAATTTTTTGTAATGTAACTGTAATTTTTGACTGCTTTTACAACTGGAAGTGCATGGCTTCACTAAACGGTAGAGGAGGTATAGGTGTATAGGAGGTATATGGTTCGAGTGCTGACATATGTTCTGCATTGTGCTGCCATCTTGTGCTGTCATGGATTTTGAGGTAACCAAAAGGTGCATGGGAGGGGCAAAATTTTGTACCATAAGCCACCATTTTATAGAATTCAGATGTTGTGTTGTTCTAAAAAATAACTGACTATTTAAGGATTTTGAAACTTTCATTAGGAATGGTTCTCCATATGTTATTAGGCTGCAAATCCCAACAAGCCTAGGAAGCATATCCAAAGGTAATGAATGCTGGAAGCTTTGATAAAACAACACTTGGAGTAAATGGACACATGATTCCCACTCCTGCCTTCATTAATTACTTTTTGAAAGAAACTTTCCAAGTGTGAACATTGCTCTTAGAAATAGTTCAGAAGCTCCTATTATTCACAATAGGCCCTCCACATTTGTAGATTTGACATTTGAGAGTTTAATTATTCATGGATGTGATTAAAAGGATCTCTCTTTAAATCTCTAAGTCCTCTAGTATGATTCTGTAACCAGCTTCTGGAAAAAATAGACCACAGAGTCATGTCGGAGAATCTAGAAATTCCTGGAGAGGTGTTCTCTCAGGTAACAAAAAAAAAGCAATTCATTATGTGCAGTTCTTCACTTTCACTGGGGTCCTGTGATTTTAACATCAGCAAGGGCTAACTACTAATCTAGCAACAAAAGGTGTGTTTTTTTTTTGAGCTAGACATTCTGATCACTTTATTTGCTGTTCTGCATAAATAGTGGTTGCCTGTTTATTTGGATTAAACCTCTATAAACAAATAAAGACCACAAATACGTTAAAGGACCACTGGCACTCATATGTAGTTGGCCAAACTGTAAAAACAGCATATGGAGGATCTGATGTCTCAACCATCTGTAAGGCTAGTAAACACCATGGACAGAGCCTTTCCTAACCTGGAAAATAAATTTGTCCCCTTCATGGTAGGCTTTTAGCCAGGCAGTAACTTTTTTTCTCAATCCTGTCAGTTTTTGAATAATCATTCTGTTGTATCTGCTGCTGTTAGGTTTTTTATCTGATTGCTGTATCTGATCTATTGATTTATGTGGTATTGCTGTACATTTGTTGTGCAATCTTATTAAGTTATAATATTTTGATGCTGCCTTTTCTATGATCTTATTATGTTGTTTTATTGACTACTGCAAAGTGCCTTGGAAAGATAATCTGTCCCAAAGGGTGGCTAAAAAATATATCAGAAGAGACGGATACTGGAGAGCACCCAACAAAATCTACTGGGAAAAAAAGGGAAACTACATCTCCAACTGCTCAACAGATGGTCTTTTTATTTTGTTTTATTTTGATAAAAGCCCACCGTGTTTTGGTCTATGTACTAAAAAAGTATAGTAAATGGAATGAGATTTTCAGCTCCAGAAATTTCTGTAGTGAGATTGCATATTGCCCCAAAGAAGGCCAGTGAAATATATACATAAGCTGGAAGATTTAAGACTTTTTTCAGAAAGAAAGAAAGAAAGAAAGAAAGAAAGAAAGAAAGAAAGAAAGAAAGAAAGAAAGAAAGAAAGAAAGAAAGAAAGAAAGAAAGAAAGAAAGAGAAAAGAAAAGAAAGTCCCCTCTTTTCCTTGTGGATTAACGTTTACCAGACAAGCAGGCATACAGACCAATATGTATGTATAGTATGTATATGATGGCAGCAGATGAAATAAAGGCATGCTGGTCTGTAGACCATTGTAGGTCCATAAGACATTGGCCTCTGGGCCATAGAAAGTTTCCAGAAAAGAAAGCATTGAACCCACTGTGAACCAATATAATACTAAATGCTGGCTCCTTGCCAAAGGGAAGGTGAAACTGCCAGTCCCCAGACCAGGTAGTGTGGGGTAGTGGTTTGAGTGATGGATTCTGTAAAATCAAGATTAACATTTCTGTTGGGCTCTAGAAACAACTGGGTGACCTAGGGCAAGTCACACTCTCTTGCCCTCCAAGGAAAGCAATCTCTAAATGAATTCTGCCAGGAAAACCCAGTTATCAGATAGCCTTAAAAGTTGTTGTAAATTGGAAATGATTTGATGACATGCAATTAAAACAACAATCGCATATCAATAGCCTAACAAATCTTGATCTAAAAGACAATATTGCCTACTCATCCCTGGACTGCTTTGACTTTTATTCTTCAAATCTGGAATATTTACTCAATAGGGCAGCTGCTACCATGACAATTTGGTGGCAACTCCCATATTAGCTCTCTATAATGTAAAAAGCACTTCTGTAACACAGGATATGTCTTTCTTTGTTGAAGGGATAGAAGAACCAAATGGCAAGTGCTAGGACCACAGCAGCAAATACTAAGATTGTTCTGAGAGAATCATTTGTTGATGGCGACATTTTAATGACATTGACATGGGACTGTTAAGTAATAAAAATTACTTTACTGGTGCTGCATGCAAACTATGAACCTCATAATACCAACCCCTGACCTATCTGTATCACCTCACTTTTCATTTAAACATTTCCACAAAAACTGTTTTCCATGAAGTTATGTCTAAGCATCTCAGGGTCAAACTCTGCAACAATATCAATATCTTCGTGCTGGTTTTTAAAATGCAAACTGCATCCACAGCAGCAGCAGGGATGGAGGCTGCCAATTAATCACAGCAGGTATAAAAGGGTGGATTTAACCCTTTCTCTCCTTGTGGTTTATTGTTGTTTTTGAAAATCCCTCTTCTGAACTGACTGTGATTAATCAAATGCCCTTGGCCACATTCAGTGTTCACAACCCTCCCCCTGTACTATTAAGTATTTGTACTCAAAAAATCATACATCTAAATCCAGTTGGGGGCACTTGGAAAATGTCTTCAGGTAAGAAATAAGCTTTGGAGAATGCCGCGATTAAGGAACTGCAAAGAAGCTTTCTTAACTTTTCCTCCCAGACTCCATCTCCTCTATTCCGAATCACTTTCTTTCCCACCTTTGGGATTCCCATTGTGGAAGCTTTATTGGGAAATATGTGGCCACCAGAGTTTCATTAAGAACATTAGTCTGAAAATTCTTTAGGAAGATACATTTCCTATAAGATAGCCAGAGTAGAGAGAAAGTGCCAAATATATACAGAGAGAGCACACGTGCGCACACACTCATGCATAGATAGAGGTAAATCTTTGCCAAGAACAAAGGGTTTCTAAACTTTTCACTCTGATGAATGAGATCATGAACGTTTTGTCATTTTACATTTTTTTGCATGTTTTAACAAAACAAAATCAGCTGTGAACAAAATTTGCACCCCCTCAATATTTATTTTCAGAAGAAACACATTCGTCATCACAAAAAAGATAGTTTTTAAATGCAAACAATTTTTTCAAAAGTTTTGAAATGATTTATTTTTTAAAATAAATTAATTTGTTAAGACATTTCTTAGAGATGAGAATGTTTTTGAATACACTGCAGGAGAGCATGAGGGAGCAAATGGGAATCTGAGTGGGGCAAGGCTTTGAGGCTGAAGGGGGAACAACATTGAGCTGCTGTGATGACTCATGGGCCATGTAGTCCCGTTCCTAGTGCTGTTGTGACAGATGAAGAGGAAAACTTGGGTTTTCCACCTTTTCAGCCAGAAAGGGAACTTTCCCAGCCTGAATTAGAGCCCTTGCACCTGCAGGAGGTTTGTATTCCAGAAATCTGCCAAACAAGCCCTGAGTCAAAATCTCCCCCATTTTCTCGCCGTAATTATTATCTACAACAAAAAGGAGTTCAGCAGGCTAATCGCCGAAGCCTGAGAATCGCAGCAAAGCATTCTGATGATTAAGCCTGCTTCCATGAGAAATTTTAGGGAGTCATACATCTGGACACAGAGATTGACTTTCGTTTCTGGTTTCCCCAGAGAAGTGTTCTCTGGTGGGAAACGAGGCCCTATTTAGGTTCCTTGCCCCTTTTGGAATCTTGCGGAGTCAATTCGTCAGCTACTGGAGTAGCGTGTGTGGACAGCTACTCCGTTTCCAAGCCTCGTTCCTGTTTCCAAGCCTTGTTCCTGTTTCCAAGCCTTCGTTCCCAGCCTTGTTTACTTCCACGGATCTTGCCTTGCTTCCCGGACCTTGCCAAGTAAATTCCACGGATCTTGGTTTTGCTCCTCGTTTCTTGTTGCCTTGTTCAAGCCTTGTGTTCCAAGTATCAAGTTATTACCTAGCCTTGCTCAAGTTTCATGGACTAAAGGACCTTGTCATCTCCCCTCACTTCGCTTGGCGAAGTGAGTGTTTCGGTTATTGGATTACAACTTTGGACCTTAATATTTCATATTGGACATTGTTTCTTTGGACTAATTTTGACCTTCCCTGAAAGGTCTACTCCTGAACTATTTCCTACACTTGCTTTTATTTCCCTTATACAATTCCTTAATAAAGATATTAGTTAGATTCTGGCCTCTGTGTATGGTTATTGGTGCTCTGCAGCCTGGGTCGTGACAGTTTGACTCCGCCACCCTAAGCACCAATTAACCTAGGCCAGAATGTCTACCGGAGCCGGACCGGGGGCCCAACCACTCAGCTACACCATCGACAAGGATGAAGTGGACCGCATCCGTGATAAGCTCAATGCGCAGGAGGGAGAAATAAGGGGATTGAAGGAACGCGGAATCCGTCTCCCGGCCCTGGCGTTGCCAACCAAGTTTGCTGGAGAAGCTTCTAATGTACATGTTTTCCGTCGCCAATGCCAGGCTTATCTAGAGGCCCGTAATGCCGAGTTTCCCCAAGAAGACATCAAGGTGGCGTGGATCTACAGTCTCCTAGACGGGCCAGCGGCCAACTGGGCGACGGCACTGTTCGACCAAGACTCCCCACATCTAAGATCAGCGCAACAATTCTTAGATCACATTAAGGCGACTTGGGGGATTGAGGACAATTTGGAGGCAGCCGGCCACAAACTCCGGCGCCTCTCCCAAGGGGACAGACCCATGTCCCAGTACATAGCCGAGTTCCGAGTGCTGGCCCATAACACCGGATGGAACGATATAGCCCTCAGAGGACAATTTCGGGAGGGTCTCAATATCGAGATGCTGGAGGAAATCTCCAAGGTGGATCCTCCACACTCTCTTGAAGCACTCATTGATCAATGTTTACGAGCTGAAGTCATGATTGCCAACAGAAGACAATGGATCCGAGGCCAGAGCGGTAGGACCGGAGCGAGACCTCCCGCTCCCACCGGCGTCCAGCCGCGTCCAGTGTGGAGACCCCCGCCACCAGCCCCATACCCCAGAGGAAGCGAGGAGGTGCCGATGCAGTTGGGCAATGTGCGTCCCAGATTAGATGCCGCCGAGAAGGCCCGCCGCCAACGCCTAAATCTCTGTTGGTACTGCGGATACGGGGGCCACTTTGCCAGAGAGTGTCCAGCCAAAGGGAAGCCCGCCGCTCATCTGGCGGCGGCGTCCTCCACGGAGACGAAGACGTCTGAGGCGGCTGGCGCACAGCCGGCGGGGGAAGCCAGCGACCGGGCGTAGAGAGGCTCGCCAACCCGGTCAAAAACCCCACTCAAGAGCCGCCAACCGGGGTCCTATTTCTTCTAGTGGTCACCTTGTGGTCAGTGAAAAAAGGACCCGTCATGGTCCATGCCATGATAGACTCAGGAGCCACAAACAACTTCATTGATAGAGAGTATGCCGACTCTCTGGGATTACAATATCACGACTTCAAGAACGCCCGTGTGGTGCAAGCCATCGATGGCCGCCCCCTCAAGACAGGTCCAGTAAGCCAGTGGTCGGAGCCCACCAGAATGTGGATAAGGGAACACATGGAAGAGATTTCCTTCTTTGTTACCGAGGTTCCCCACTTCCCTGTGATTTTGGGAATTCCATGGCTGACACTCCACGACCCAAACATCTCCTGGTCCAACAGAGAACTGCAGTTTGCTTCAAAATATTGCCAAAACCATTGCCTTGTAGCCAAGGTCTGTCATGCCACAGACGCTGAACCCATCATCACCTTGCCCAAGAAGTACTCAGAATATTGGGATGTATTCAATGAAAAAGAAGCCGAGAGACTACCCCCACATAGACCTTATGACTGTGCCATTGACTTGGTGGAGGGGGCCCCGATCCCGCGAGGACACCTCTACTCCCTGACTGAACCAGAGCAAGAAGCTCTCAGGGAGTTCTTAGAGACAAACCTCCGCAAGGGGTTTATCAGACCCTCTCAATCCCCAGCCGCTTCCCCGGTGATGTTTGTGAAAAAGAAGTCAGGGGACCTACGCTTGGTGGTGGACTATAGAGCATTGAACAATATCACTAAGCGAAACCGGTATCCCCTGCCTTTGATCTCGGACCTCTTAGACCGGCTTCGAGGGGCTAAGGTTTACACCAAACTGGATCTACGAGGAGCTTATAATCTAGTTCGCATCAGGGAAGGGGACGAGTGGAAGACTGCCTTCCAGACTAAATTCGGTTTATTCGAAACCCTGGTCATGAATTTCGGTTTATTTGGAGCTCCCGCAACGTTCCAGCATTTTGTCAACGATATCTTTCAGGATTATCTAGACCGGTTCTTGATTATCTACCTGGACGATTTTTTGGTGTTTTCTAGATCACAATCAGAACATGAGACCCACGTCAGAATGGTGTTACAACGATTGCGGGATCATGGACTTTATGTCAAGCTGGAAAAATGCACTTTTGATCTACAAGAGGTAGATTTCCTGGGATATCGTGTCTCGCCACTAGGGCTCACCATGGACCCGGCAAAGGTTACAGCAGTATTGGAATGGCGGGCGCCAACCAACAAGAAAGAGGTGCAACGTTTCTTGGGGTTCGCGAACTACTACCGCAAGTTCATTCCAGACTTTGCCCGCTGGTCTGATCCAATCACCAGCTGCATCCGGGGAAAACAGCCCTTCCGCTGGACAGAACAAGCAGAGAAAGGGTTCCAGCAACTAAAGAAATTATTCACGTCCCAGCCAATCCTTCAGCACCCAGATCCTGAAACCCCTTTTGTCGTGCAGGCGGACGCCTCCGATGTGGCGATTGGGGCTGTACTCCTACAACCAGTGGGAGATCATCTTCACCCTTGTGCCTTTTATTCCCGTCAATTGACCGCACCAGAGAGGAATTACACTATTTGGGAAAAGGAACTTTTGGCCATAAAGGCAGCCTTTGAAACTTGGAGACATTGGTTAGAAGGGGCCAAATTTCCCATTGAAGTCCATACTGATCATCGGAACCTAGAGCATCTAAGAACTGCCCGCAAGCTAAATCAGAGGCAACAACGCTGGGCTTTATTCTTTGAACGTTTTAACTTCCAAATCCATTATGTAACCCCAGCCCAGACCAAGCAAGCAGATGCTCTGTCACGGAAACCGGAATATGCTGCAGGGCGCAAAGAGACCTTTGAGTCCCAGCTGCTACAGCCCGAGAACTTTGCCACGCTCACAGTGGGAAACACCAAATCCACTCCCATTGAATCAACTCCCTCTACTCCAGGGCCCCTTTGTGCTCAGGAAATCAGGGCTAGTCAGCAAGCAGATGCCTGGGCACAGGACCAACTTCGCCAAGGACTACATTTCCCCTTTTCGCTTAAGGATGGGCTACTCTGCTATAGAAATCATGTCTACATTCCTCCAGGACCGGGCAGGGAAAAAGCACTTCGTCTGTGTCATGACTGCAAGCCAGCAGGGCACTACGGACTATTTAAAACCATGCATTTGATCCTAAGAGATTTCTGGTGGCCCAAGATCCGCAAGGATGTGGAAAAATATGTCAACACCTGCCCAGTATGCCAGCGCTCCAAGACAAGAAGGGAAAAGCCCTCAGGGCTTCTGCATCCCCTCCCTACCCCATCTCGCCCATGGGAAATAATCTCTGCGGATTTTATCACTGATCTACCACCTTCTTGTGGATTCACCACAATCCTAGTGGTGGTGGACCTTTTTACTAAGTTAGCCCATTTCATTCCCTGCGATGGCCTTCCCACGGCCAAAGAGACTGCAGATTTATTCCTTCAACATGTTTTCAGATTGCATGGATTGCCCAAGAGTTTGGTCACAGACCGTGGGTCCCAATTCACCTCTCGTTTCTGGAAAGCACTACAAAAACTATTGGGCATAGACTCTCGTTTATCTTCGGCTCACTATCCCCAAACGGATGGGCAAACTGAGCGCACCAATGCCACTCTGGAACAATACCTTCGCTGTTATGTGAACTACCAGCAGGACAATTGGGCTTCCCTGTTACCGCTGTCAGAGTTTGCCTATAAAAATGGTGTCCAGGCCTCGACTAAAGAAACCCCGTTCTTTGCAAACTACGGCTTCCATCCACGTTTCTTTCCTCCTGTCATTGAAACCTCAGAAGTTCCCGCAGCCGAAGACTGGCTGCAGGAACTCACAGCGGTGCAACAACTTTTGCTCCAGCAACTAGACCAAGCCAAGGAGGACTATAAACGTCACGCGGACAAACATCGCCAGCCGGGGCCCGAAATCAAGGTAGGAGACCGGGTTCTTCTGTCCACTCGCTTTTTGCCCTCCCATCGCCCTTGCCGGAAGTTAGATGCCCGTTTCATTGGTCCCTATCCAGTGGTGGCGCAACTTAACCCCGTGACTTTCAAACTCCAACTCCCACGCTCTATGCGCATTCATCCAGTGTTTCATCGCTCTCTGCTCCTTCCGGCGGAAGGTGTGCGCCCTGATGTAGACCGGCCGGCCCCCACTCCTATTTTGGTGGATGGGGAGGAGGAATTCGAGGTTCAGGACATTTTGGATTCTCGCTTTCACCGCCGCCGCCTTCAATATCTCATTGACTGGGTGGGTTTTGGTCCCGAGGAACGCTCTTGGGAAGACGCTTCCACAGTCCATGCCCCAGATTTAACCCGCCGTTTCCATCAGACCTATCCCGCCAAGCCGCGGCCTCGCGCCTCGGGGAGAGAGTCCCAGTTTGAGAGGGGGCTTGAGGAGGGGGATAGTGTGATGACTCATGGGCCATGTAGTCCCGTTCCTAGTGCTGTTGTGACAGATGAAGAGGAAAACTTGGGTTTTCCACCTTTTCAGCCAGAAAGGGAACTTTCCCAGCCTGAATTAGAGCCCTTGCACCTGCAGGAGGTTTGTATTCCAGAAATCTGCCAAACAAGCCCTGAGTCAAAATCTCCCCCATTTTCTCGCCGTAATTATTATCTACAACAAAAAGGAGTTCAGCAGGCTAATCGCCGAAGCCTGAGAATCGCAGCAAAGCATTCTGATGATTAAGCCTGCTTCCATGAGAAATTTTAGGGAGTCATACATCTGGACACAGAGATTGACTTTCGTTTCTGGTTTCCCCAGAGAAGTGTTCTCTGGTGGGAAACGAGGCCCTATTTAGGTTCCTTGCCCCTTTTGGAATCTTGCGGAGTCAATTCGTCAGCTACTGGAGTAGCGTGTGTGGACAGCTACTCCGTTTCCAAGCCTCGTTCCTGTTTCCAAGCCTTGTTCCTGTTTCCAAGCCTTCGTTCCCAGCCTTGTTTACTTCCACGGATCTTGCCTTGCTTCCCGGACCTTGCCAAGTAAATTCCACGGATCTTGGTTTTGCTCCTCGTTTCTTGTTGCCTTGTTCAAGCCTTGTGTTCCAAGTATCAAGTTATTACCTAGCCTTGCTCAAGTTTCATGGACTAAAGGACCTTGTCATCTCCCCTCACTTCGCTTGGCGAAGTGAGTGTTTCGGTTATTGGATTACAACTTTGGACCTTAATATTTCATATTGGACATTGTTTCTTTGGACTAATTTTGACCTTCCCTGAAAGGTCTACTCCTGAACTATTTCCTACACTTGCTTTTATTTCCCTTATACAATTCCTTAATAAAGATATTAGTTAGATTCTGGCCTCTGTGTATGGTTATTGGTGCTCTGCAGCCTGGGTCGTGACAGCTGCATTCCTGCAAGGTACTTAGAAGAATTACTTTTGTGGACTACAGCTCCTACTATCCCCTATACACCACCTTAGACCATAAAAATTGAAAAAAGTCATAGTCTAAACTGTTCTCACAGTTTCTTTGCTGCTGGCAGCCACTATTTCAGGGGTGGGTCTGCTCTGGGAGTCACTATAGGCAATTTCAGGCAGCGGGGAACAGTATCTTCTTCCACATTTTTCACACTTCCATGTTCTCTCTGGGCTTCATTGCATTCCTCACAGTGGCTGGGGAGGATGGAGGGAAAGGACTGTCATGGCAACAATGTGATCATCCCTTATCCAGAATCCCAAAATCCAAAATTGTCCACTTGAATGGTTGAGATAGTGATGCTTTTGTTTCTGATAGTTCAATGTGAACATACGGTACTTTGTTTTAGGTACATAATTATTAAGCATATGTGTATTTTTATTTCATTATATATAAAATACGAATGAATTTTGTGCTTAGACATCATTTCCTTCTCCAAGACATCTCACTATGTACATATATGCCAACACGGGTATCCACAATCTGGGGGGGGGGGGGGATCCAAAATCCAAAACACTTCTAGTCCCAAGTATGTTGGATAAGAAATGCTCAATTTGAATTGCAAACAATCATTACTGTAATGTGGCATTAAAATATTTTATGGGAAAAAATAAGACCCATCCACTTTACAAAAGAAGAGAGAAGAGAAGAAATTGGTTTGAGATAAAGTGTTTTACTCAAATACTAGGAAAAGAAACTCCCAGAAGATATCAAATTGGTTTCCTTATACTTTTTGAAGACATATCATGTTCCCTTACTCATCCTAGTTCATGCAATCTCATGTTGCTAACAACTATACTGGACCTTGCGAACTTGCTATTCTGTATCTGTTTGTTAATATAATAGGTTGGGTTTTGTGATGTCCCATGGGCCATGGAGTCCTGGTCCCAGTGCCATGGTGGCTGATGAGGAGGAAAATAGAGGATTTCTGCCGGCTCAGCAAGAGCCGGAATCTTTCCAGATGCCTGATGTTGATGTTTCTACCCGAGAGCCCATTACGGAAGACCTTGACCAGGCCTTTCCCACTGCCTCCCCTCCTTTTCCCAGGAAACAGTCCTATGCGGCGGGCAGGAGTGAGAAAGAGCAGGTTCGGAGGAGCTTGAGAATAGCAGCTAAACAAGACACTAATTAGCCATGTTCCCCTGGGAATTTCTAGGGAGGAACGCATCTGGAGGGAGATGTGTTTCGTTCTCCTTTCCCTTGGGAAAGGAAGCTGGACACTTGCTTTGCAGAGAAATGAAACCGGGATAAAAGTGCCCGACAGGAAGAATTCCGTGCGGAGTCAACAGATCTACTTCGGGAGTGATTTCGTGGTTCCAGCCAAGTGTGGACTTCGCAAAGTCCGCAACTCCAGTTCCTTGCCTTGCCTTGTCTAGCCAAGTATTCAAGAACTATCTTGCCTTGTTCCCAGCCTTGGACCTTGTTTTTAGTTTCAAGCCTTGTTTCTAACTTTGCTTTGGACTTACTCTGAACTTCGGAAAGAATTTGGACGTTTCCCCACTCTATTGCTTGCAAATAGAGTGTGTTTCGGTTTGGATCTTCAACTTTGGACTCTAATATAAAATATTGGACAATATAATTTTGGACTATTTCTGACCTTTCCTGAAAGGTCTTTTATTGGACTATATTTCCTACTTGTTTTTATTATTCTTACATATTTTTTTAATAAAGATATTAGATAGTTTTTGGCCTCCGTGTGTCGGTTCTTAGTGCTCTCGTTGCCCTGGGCGTGACAGGTTTATGCTCTATGGTGATGCTTAGGGAAGGGGTACAAAAACAAAAATTAATAAAAACTGTCTCCATTTCTGGGGTCTTCTTGAAAGGAATATGGTTGTGGAGACCATCTTCATGTTCTCAGCCTCCCAGACCCAAATCACCCAAGAAAATATATGGAGGGCTGAATATTTCCATAGCTTTATCTTCTTCATTTTAGTTACCCATCTTTAAAAGTTATTTCATTCTCTCTTCCTCCTTCCCCTTCCCTGATTTTTCTCCAGCATGTGAAATAATGCTGGAAAATACCTCTTCGCATGCAGTGGATGCAAAGTGCTAATCTGCCTTCCTGGGAGAAAAATGGTAACAAATAACCTTTTTGACTTGGATTTCCAGCTCAGGTGCTACTGCTTGTGGGGTAGAAAATTCACATGGAAAATCCAATTTATTTTCAATAATCATTTTAATTGAATTTGCTGGCCTTAAACTGCAGCAGGTATAAAATTAGCACTGGCCTCTACCGGCTGAGAAAGTGCTCCTTGACATTTTTCGTCATTCAGTGACTAACACTGAAAGGGGAGGAGAAAACTCTGTACTAGAAGCATCCAAACCTCCCAGCTGAAAAATCAAAATCCCCCCTTCAGATTAAATAAACATATTCTATCTTGCATTTCTTTGAATGCAAAATTTGTGTTTTTGAAGTCTTTAAAATCTTGTGGAAAGTGGGAGAGGGCCAAAAACATGGGCAAAATAGTAGTAAATATTCTACAATGAAGTGGGTTGTACCCCTGGTTACTGGAAACCCTACTGAGTCCCCACTCTTCCCTACTAATTACTGAACAGTATCCTAAAAGTGCCAGATCCCATCTGATCTTGGTAGCAAAGTAGGGTCAGACCTAATTAGTATTTGGATGGGAGACCTCCATCAAATACCAGGTGCTGAAGCTACATTCCAAAGGAAACATCATGAAATTCGTGAGGTCACCAAAAGTCAAAGGGCGCCTCGAGGACACACACAGACAAACACATGGTGAGAAAAACTAGTAACTTCTGGTTCTCAATGTTTTCTGATTTGGAGATATAGACAAATAACAAAACTCTGGTGTGAGATTATCAGGCTTCCTGCCATTAGATTTAGAAACTTGATCTTCTTAAAAATGAAAACAAAGCTTCTTTTTCTTCTGATTGTTCCACCAGATTAAGTGCCAGATGATAAAGCACATATTAGCATTATGGCATGTTATGTTCAAGAATATATTCCCGGGATGGTTTTTGTTTATGTAACCCTTCTCAGATTTTGGGAAAGTTACTTTTTGGACTACAACTCCAGCATAATTCCTCAGTTGGATAGTCTTATATTTTTTTAAAAATAGCCTTTACAATATCTGCCTTTTGATTAAAAATAATTAAAACAGGGGGGAAAGGCTGGGTAAACTCAACTCCTTATGCACAGATTCTTCATCCATGGAATCCACCATTCTCATCTTGAAAATATTCCAGAAATACGTTAAAATTCCAGAAAACAAACATTTAGAATAAAGGGCATCATTTTACTATACCACTGTATATAAGGGGACTTCAGCATCCATGGATTTTGGTATCAACATGGGTGAGATCATGGAACCAAATCTCAATGGATGCTAGGTGCTCACTGAGTAGTTTCTAGATCTGTGAAATAGGGATGATAATAACCCACGTCAAGGATTCAGTGTGAAATAAGATGTCCACATGAAAAGAGAACAGGTAACTCTCAATTTTAACAGTCATACAGTAGAGGAAATTTCAGCAGGTGCACAAGCTACACCTGCTGACATTCCTTCTCCCACACAACTAGTAGGAAAGGAAATGTCAACAGGTGAACAAGTTACATCTGCTGAAATTTCCTCTCCCACACAACTGTAAAAGATGTGGGAGTCCTGTTCTCTTTCCCAAGTGCAATCTGCATAATTATTGGGAAGGGAAGATATTTCTGTACAGGGGATCAAATATATCAATGGAAAATTGCTCCATCAATGGGTATTTATTGTGTAAACCAGACACCCACATTTAGGATGAAGATACCAGATGCTAGAAACAGAGAATAGACAAGTTAATCCAGTACTAGTTCTGCCCAGAACAGACTCATTGGAATCTATTGTACCTGAGTAAGAAATCTCACCCACCTCCAAGACTCTACTTCGAATGGTATCAACTGTGGATTTCACCCAGGGTCTTGTTTTCTTTCTTATACCCAGCCTATAAACTATAGCCGGGCACTGCTGGATAAAACTGGCATTTAACTTGACCTAGCTTTGCAGTTTTCATTAGTATTAATTTGTAATGGTTCCTTGATTGTAGTTCTTATTGTCAGCATGCTGTTTTCTCTAATCCAAAATAAAAATGAGTCAAAATAATAAGCATTCAGAAGAGGTTTGCCAACGACTTCCTCTGAAGCTGAGATACTGTGATTTGCCCAAGTTCACCCAGTGGGTTTCATGACTGACCCTGGTCTACACAGTTGTAGTCCAATGCTCAAACTACGACAATATGCTGACTCCCTCACACATCCTATTCCAACCAATTTAAAGCTGAAGACCTGTTTGAAAAAGAAATTATTTGACTGCTGGCTAAAAGGTGGACAGAGAGGGGACCAATCAAGTCTCCCTTAAAAGGGAGTTTTATAGTTCAGGAGCAGTTACTGAGAAAGCTTTCTCTCTGTCATCACTAGGCAAGTGTATATGGATGATGAAATAGAGAAAAATCCTTTGCTCTAATACTGTAAAGACTCATGTAAGCTTGTAAGGGGAGACATGGGCTTTTAGATAGTCTGGACCAGAGCCATACAGGGCTTTACAGTCATAAACAGCATGTTTAACTGTGTTCAGAAAGAGACTCCTAGCCATTAAAGATGTTTGAAGATATTTAGGTTTATACCTCCAGTGCTCCTGCACAACATTCTTGCTGACTGGGGATTATAGAGGATGTACTTCAACACATCTGAAGTGCACTCAGTTGAGGTTAAGGCTGGCCCAGAGGTGCATATTTTCAAAGGCCAAAAAGAAAAAAATTGAATCATTCACCCACAAATGAAAATGCTGAGCTGGGCTGTAAAATACTCTCCATCAGTATTTTGCCAATGGCCACAGTGGAGGCCTCTTCAGCATCCAATGCTGATGCTTAATGACAGAACTAGTTTGCTTTCCAGCTATGCCTCAAAGGAGCAAAGCCAAAGGCAAACACAGAAATACTCTGTGGATTGGAGAAGAGAAATAGTGGAAGAAAGAGGGATGCCACTGTAGCTTTTACATGAAAGGAAAACTCTGTTGCTTAGACTGGCTAGAAAGGTTCCAAGCACTTTAAAACTCAACACACAGGCAGAGACATACTGTTTTAGCTTTGACTCTACTATATTCACTATGCACAGCTTTTTCTTCTAGACATAGCTCAGAAAAAAACTGTTCTGGCTTTCAGCAGATGATGTGTTTTTCCCTGCACCAAGTGGCTGGTATGTGCAAGTCAGTCAGTCAGAGCATTGATGTTCTAGTCCTGCTAGTATTGAACTTGGAACTATCTCATTCCTTTTCCAAAGCTGAGGGCTGTGCCTGGTTCTAATGGGCTGGCCATTACATAAACCACAAAATTACTTTTAAGAATTTTTTTAAAAAGAAAAAATGATCTGTTGATCTACAATTTTTACCTTCCCCAACCAGTATACAAATCCATTCATCCAAAAACCTCAGGACTTGAAAATGATGGTCCAACCATTTCGCAGATGTAATATCCACAGTGAGCAAATTGCAATGCAGTGTGATACACAGCAAACTTACCGTATCACTGAAGAATAGGCAATACACAGCTCTGGGGCTGCATTTAGCCCTCTAAGGCTCTAGATTGGGAAAGGAGATATTTTCTCAAGAAAAGAGTGAATTCTATCTCCTGGAAGCCAACTGAAGCAGCAATTTGTTTTTATTTAGGTTACACATACCCTTTAAAGTCCAATTTTTACTACTTGAAGTGGAATTTCAACCATTTTCTCTTTTGCTTATTTCATTCTTTGGCATTGTTCTCAATCTAGGTAGCCCAGAGACTAAAAACTGATCCTTTGAGTTGTCCAGGTTACTCATCTCTAATGTGTCCCTTCAATCAGAACATCAGGAATCCAAACCTCTTCATATAATGGGAAAACCTAAAGTTGGTAGTGTACACACTAGACACCTCAAAGAGTTCTGCAATGCACTGTACATTGGGCTGTCTCCGTAACAAGTTCAGAAGCTCCAGTTAGTTTGAAACATGGCAGCCAGATTGGTCACAGGAACATCTAGAAGCTGAACATATTGAACGTATATGAAAATCACCCCACTGGCTTCCAATTAGTTTCCAGGCAAAATTTTAAAAAAAATGTTGGTTATAATCTTTAAAGCCCTACATGGTTTAGGTTCAGGTTACCTGCAGAATCACCTTTTCTTATACAATCCGTTCCAGATACTGAGGTCCTTTGAGGGACATTTACATCAATCAGTCAGAACCCAATTGGCAACTATCTCCTAGAGGACCTTTTTATCAGCGGCCCCTGGACAGTGAAATGACCTGCCAAAAGAGTTTTGACAGCTAAATAAGTTGTCAAATTTTGACACAAATAAAGACCGATCTCTTCTGGCAGGCCTACCCAGTCAACTTTGAACTATGAATTTTAAATTTACATTCCATTATTATCATGTTCTAATCTTTATAGTATGTAGGAGAGGTGGGTAACAAACATCATCATCATCATCATCATCATCATCATCATCTCCATTCAAGAATGATCTAAGTTTCCAGAAGCATGCTTCCTGTGCCGTATTGTTTCTCTCAGCTTCTTTGGGCCAAGCTGGCCTCTGATAAATCATTATATGACCCTAGGTCCTTGCTGGAAATGGGAGATTTTGTTTGTATGCCTTGAAGTTGTTTCCGAACCATGACTACCCTAAGGCAAACCTATCGAAGTATTTCTTGGCAAGATGTGTTTAGAAGAGGTTTGCCTTTGTCTCTGCCTTCCTCTAAGGCTGAGAGCGTGTGATGTGCTGAAGATCACCCTGTGGATTTCATGGCAGAGTGAGGACTCAGACTCTGATTTCCAGAATCATTATCCAATGCTCAAATCACTACAATGGGGGGTGGCTGCTTATACAGTATATACTTTACACACCTAAATTCTGCAGGCTGTTCAGCTTCAAGGAGAGAAGAGAGACCAGGCCAAGAATGAAAGGGAGTGAATCAGAGCTTTTGAGGTGAACAATGCAGAGCCATAACTCCATTGATTGCCTTTCAGCTTTGAATCAGTGGCAGAGGTAAAGAGCAAGGAAAATCTGGGAAACTCAAACAAGTAGCTACATTATACAAACTCTCCTCTCTGTATCATCAGTTACACTGGGGCTTCCCTGCTGCTTGTGACGTCACAAAGCGTTGCAGCAGAGCTTGGAAAAGTTCCTTTTCAGACTGCAACTCTTCAAATCCACAAGTTATCAAAGGCCATTTCACTTTCTTTTAATGCAGGAAAGAAATGTTTCCAAGCTCTGCTTAACGTTTTAAGCATGCAAAAAAAATCAGAGCTAGCCCATGACAGTTTGATGCCTGAACAAAAGGTCAAAATGGTTTCCTCTCCATACACAGAAGCTGAAGGCTGAGTCTTATGTTGAGATGAACCACAGGACAGGGCTCTCAGCCTGGCTGATGTTGTCCATCTTCAAGTCATTTCCAGCTTATGGTAACCCTAAAATGAACCAACCACTGGGTGTCCCTGCTTGGGATATGGCTGCAAGGGTGTAATTTGCCTAAGGTTACTCAATAGTTTGTGGTGGCTGAGCCAGGATTCAAACTCCAGATTAACTCTACACTCAAACCACTACAGCATCCTGGTTCTCTATTCTCAGCCTTTCTATAATATTTGCCCCCAAATATTTTCAGCCATACTTGGGAGCAAAAGGTTATTTCATAGTGTTTTAGATAAACCTCGTAACATGCTCATCTCTATTCCTCAAAACAAGGAAATGACCAAGGGCCTGAGAGAATGGTTACTACTATTGTTGTTAGTTGCTACCAAGCTGACTTCAATTTATGGCAAATCCATGAATGAGAGAGATCTAAATCACCATTCTCAACATCTCTGATCAGATCTTGCATATTCCGGGCCATGGCTTCCTTAATTGAGTCTCTCCATCAATAATGCAGCATTCTTGTCTTCCTATTTCCTTTTTACCTTATCATTCCATGTCTCATAGCCTCTTGCCTCATAGATGCACACAATTCCATCACCACCAAAAAGTAGTACCATGGTGGGGAGGGTCCAATAATTCTCCAGGATTGGCCATCAAATGACTCACTTTGCCTCATGATGTAGGCTTTCCTTGATAAAACTGAAAAAATAACCCCTTATAAAATTAAACCTGAAACAAATGAGAAAACAGAAATGTTCTATCCATGTAACTGGAATCAGAGATAGAGAACTAAGGTTAAACCCATTCCTTAAAAAAAACCCTCATTTTATTACAACTTTAAAATTGATGTGAATATTTAAAACATGTTCAGTGTTCCATCAACTACCGTACCATCGGCCATTATGTAACACTAATGTACCTGCATCTTACTTTTTTACTTTCCTTTGTCTCTTTGGCCCTCAGCATCATATCTGCTAGACTGTAAGTCGTTTTGGCAGAGGCCTTTCTATTTTGCATTATTGCATAATAGGGCTTAGTAGATTTTTTTTAATCAAAAAAACATCCTTCCCTCTGAGGTTTTTTGTCTGTGTCTTCTTCTCCTCATTTGCCTTCCTACCCTTCTCACCACAGCACTCCTGATGTGTTGAAATTCTTCTCTTTCCCTTCAAGCCACTTCCTCGCCGTCTTCAAAGGTTTAATTAAAACCTCCTTCAACATATTCCCTGAACCTGTAATACTGCATCTATGTATCAAGGTGACAACTTGATGTTTAAAATAACAACAAAGTAACTTCATTAAACTAAGAGCTAACGTATAGCGTAACTAACAATTTGGAGTCCCAGATCTAACTTGTCAACTGTCATATGCAGTATCTGTCACATCTCTTACCCAGATACTTCTCTCAAATAAAAAGGCACACTGAGCACTATCAGCACAGATACCCCATCCTTTCTATTATTCCTACTGCTGCCAGAAAGCCACCTTCTCCAACAACCACCCTGTCAAGGAGAAAGTTAGTCTGAGAACCAGCATAGAAGCAAAATGCACCTTTGGTGATAATTCCTATCACACAATGCTGTGGATAATCTACTGCCAGTCTGCCACCTTCTCACAACAAACCTGTCTCCTGGTATTGACAGACATACCCACTAATAATTTTTTTTAAGATGTTTTTTAAAGATGTTTTTAAGATATTTTTAAATTGTTGATTTTAGCCGGTTCTTGTAAGCTGCTCCGAGCCCTAGGGGAGTGGCGGCATATAAGTTTGAAAAATAAATAAATAAATAAATAATAGCCCTGGATTGCACCATGATCCCAGCAATATTAACTCATGCAAGTCCACTTCTTTACCATTTAAAAATAAATAAATCCAGACAGAGCAGCACAATTGCAGGACGGTAAAGTGTCGCCAGGATAGACCAGTCAAGCGTTGCTGTTGTGCATCATCCTGGTAAATTGCCAGTATCTATGATCACATAAATACAGCTGAATGGCAGCTTCATGTGATAAAATCCTATGAGGCAGTGACTGGTCTCCGGTCAGTTACATGGTTTTACAGCTCAGTGAGGATCAGATTGCGCACTTCTAAAATCCTTCTCCATCACACTAATCACCACCTGGTTCCCTCATTATGCCTAAATGAAGGATACCTCTCAGATCAGTCTTCGTAGCACTTCCTCCAGATATCCATCCCATCTTTCCAGCTGGCATTTCTATGCATAGCACTTTTGATAACCAGGGTAACTTTAATAGTTGCATCCAAGAAACATCTTAGGAATTCTTTGAATATATTTTTGTCCCATAAACGGACAAACTGAGGGCTGTTTTTGATGAGGGGAAGAGAGAAAAGAAGATAATATCATACCTGATGAGAAGTTAGAAACTTGGATTCCCAATTCCCATAGTAATTTCAACCTACTGCTCACTCACCCAGTTTGGAAATATCTTTTTGGAACACTTCACAAGTGTGTAGGATTTAATTAACTTGGCTTTCATTTACACCACTGCCATTCAATGCGGTGGTCTTTGAACCAAGTCTTTGGCTATCAATCCTGGGAGTGTTATTAGGAAAGAAAGAATCGGTTGCAACCAAGGGGCACAAATATGATACTGGTTCCCATGTTACATTGAAGGAAAACAATCCTGATAGTCTTAAAATCATTTGTTGATAGTGTAAATTGGTGTTTCTATCTCACTTTCTATTCCTAAATCTAGAGCAATTGCTTTTAAGTAGCACCAATCCCAAACATCTCAATAGAAGTATCAAAGGAACCCACAACTTACTTTTCCTCCAGGATAAATGCAGCCAAATTTTATCTTCTGCTTTCTCTGACATCCTGAGACCAAAGAGGACTTGGTCTGTGATCCACAAGAAAGCTATATTGATTGATACATGTACTACTCAACTGAGTACAAGAATGAATGAGGAAATGCCTAACTTAAGGTTTCCTATTCTTGGTGTTTAGGGGGGAGAAAGCTGCAGTTGCTAATGCTCGGCTGAAAGCGAGGTTTCCACATTATCATTAGGACCTGTTTGGAGTCCCAGGCAGCTATGCTATCTTCCACAATGCTCTTCTCCCAAATGAACACACACATTCAGCACCAATTTTCCATTTCTCTAAGCAATCTGCCATTGTTCCACAGCTGTTAAATATTCATGGTTTCCACTAAGTTGGCTTTCCCCTTTGAGTCCACTTTGGGGAGATAAAGTGGGGTATAAGTAAAATAATAATAAAATAATATTTTTCTTGTTTTTTATTATTATTTCTCCAAACCTTGAGCCTACCAACAGGGTATGTTCTTCTTGGGTATGTTCTCTGACCATACAGGGATACACTTTTAGAAAAGGATTCTGAAGCTAAGGTACAGCATGATAGCCCCATCCAGATTTTGTTGGGTTATAACTTCCAGAAGCCTTAGCCAATACAGTCAATGGTCAAGAATGGTGGGAACTGCAATTCAACAACAATCATGTCCTAAACAAGAGTCTAGTTTGCTTGGACTAGCAAAAGAGCTTGCAAAATTACATTTTTGACTGAAACCCCTAAATCAGTATATTCAGTGGGCAAGTTTTGCTTAGCAGCAACTAGAATAATCATGTCTCTTATGAGTGTATGTTTGTTGGAGGACTAGCATATAACTGTACTCCAATCAGAAACATATACCCCACAAATACAGATATAAGGATCTCACTGTATTGGTTTTTTTTTGAAAGCTCATATATATATATATATATTTATCTTTCTGTTTATCTCATTGTCTTTAACCTTAATTAGTACACTATTCTAAAAATGGTTCAGGATTATCAGAGAAAGGTTTCTTGAATAGTAATGCTTCGAAAGTATATAGAATACAGCTTGGGAAAGTAAATTTTCAGGACCACAGCTCACAGAATCCCCCAAACAACACATGTATGAAGAGGTGTGATCATCCCTATACAGAAAGTCTTTAGACTAGAGCTGTGTGGAGGAAAAGGAAAAGCAAAACAAATCCTGCCACAGTTATAAGAAGGCAAGAAAGCAACAAGGGGGAAAAAGCAGAGAGGTGGGCAGTTAAATAAGAAAGAGCTCCATGAACTCCTGATGAGGCAACAGAAACTTGAGTGTCTTACTAGCTGGCAGAATTGCTAAGGAATTGGGAGTTTTCCTGGATAGGAGACTAATTCAATCTAGATAGGAGACTGGTAAGTACTGTGTAGAGTGGGAGTACAACAATAACATCAATGGAGATTAGCAATTTAGTGCTAATGCTATAAAGAGAGCATAAAAGGGTAAAGGTTTCCCCTGACGTTAAGTCCAGTCGTGACTGACTCTGGGGGTTGGTGCTTATCTCCATTTCTAAGCCGAAGAGCCGACGTTGTCCATAGATATCTCCAAGGTCATGTGGCCAGCATGACTGCATGGAGTGCCGTTACCTTCCCGCCGGAGTGGTACCTATTGATCTACTCACATTTGCATGTTTTTGAACTGCTAGGTTGGCAGGAGCTGGAGCTAACAGCGGCCACTCACGCCACTCCCGGGGTTTGAACCTGGGACCTTTCGGTCTCCAGCTCAGTGCTTTAACGCACTTCGCCACCGGGGCTCCTTAAAGAGAGCATACAAAAAAAAATTAAAAATCCAAAAGGAGCCATTTGAGGGAACAGAACCAAAAAGAGACTGTAGGTTGCAGATCACATGTAGAAAATAGCAGGGGACACACATCAAACATCGCAACCCACATCATAAGTAAGAAATCCTCAAATCATCTGAAATGTGCCACATTTGTAAACCTTACTAGTAGATCAACATTGGAAAATATCAGATTGAAAAACACCATTGTTCTAATAAGAATGAAAAAAAGGAAGAGTAAACCTCCAAAATCCCATGGACAGCAAATACTGTTTGGTTGAGTAGGTGGGGGGTGCACATAGAAGAGTGTCTATTGCTATGCACCAACACATTTGGACAGTTTGGATAAGCACACCACTACTGAATATGTGTCCATTAACAGTAGTACATTCTGGGATTTATGATGATGCATATAGTTGCTAGCAGGATCAGTTTGTAGGTCTTATTATCACAAGTACATCCATGCATATATGATCAAAGGAGATAATGCCTGTCTTGCATTTTCCCTGCATGTGCATTTAAAATAAGCACACAACTAGCCTCCACCTTGATACATCAATTCATCGATTCACAATTCACAGGTTCACAATTGCCTTTCAGTAAGGATATAATGAATCTAGGATTTCAGAGGCTTGGTGCCACAAGCTATCATCAATTATCATTATTATCATTCATCCAATTTAGGCTATTAATACAGCCCTGTGTATTAGTGGAGTTATCTGGAGGCAGAAAGGCTGGCAACATCTGTGTAAGATTATTGTGAAAAATTCATAGCCACCTAAGACTTGACAGGTGCTGCCAAGCAGCAGGCCAGACTTTCACAGCAATTGTTGGTCTACAATTTAGGCGCCATTATGCAGGTTTTATGAGCTTGCAAACATTATTTTTCTGGAATGCAGCTGCCATAATCTTACATAATCTTACAGACAGCATGGATTAGATTTTATTTCAGTAGAAAACCTAAGCAGAAAAAACTAAAATCCACTGATATAGGGCGTGTGATCCTTGACTGAAAACTACATGTGAAAGGGATCTTTCATCCTTTGCAGATCACAGGCTGAACATTAATCAATGTGTTGCCGCAGCTAAAAAAGCGATGTATAGTAGAGCCTCATTTACCCAACATAAACGGGCCAGCAGAATGTTGGATAAGAGAAAAAGTTGGATAATGAGGAGGGATTAAGGAAAAGCCTATTAAATGTCAAATTATGTTATGATTTTACAAATTAAGCACCAAAACATCATGTTTTAAAACAAATCAACAGGAAAAAGCAGTTCAGTACTTGGTAACGTTATGTTGTAATTACTGTATTTACTAATTTAGCACCAAAACATTGCAACGTATTGAAAACATTAACTACAAAAACATTGACTACTAAAAGGCAGACTGCGTTAGATAATACAGAACGTTGGATGAGTGAAGGTTGGATAAGTGAGACTCTACTGTAGTTCTAGGCTGTACCAATGGATATACTGTCAAGACCAAAAGAAGTATATTCTGCCTTGGCCAGGTATCACCTGGAATACTACGTCCAATTCTGGGCTTTTCCTGCATGGCAGGGGGTTGAACTAGATGGCCCACGTGGTCTTCCAACTATTAGTCCATGATACTATGCTCTAGAGCAGTGTTTCTCAAACTGTGCTCCTCCAGGTGTTTTGAACTTTAGCTCCCAGAGATCTCAGCCAGCTTACCAGTTGTTAGGAATTGTGGGAGCTGAAGTCCAAAACATCTGGAGGAGCATAGTTTGAGAAACACTGCTCTAGAGACTAGGACACAGAGCAATTGATATGTGAAAAGGAAGTTGTTCTTCTCAAAGCTAGAGGTATGACCAATCTCCCGCTGTCTGCTGGCACCCTACTAGATTTGAAAGTGGTACAATAGAATATTGTTGTTGGACTAAAATCAGCAGCATGCACCAATTTTAGCCCAAGTCACCCATGGAGCCAGCCAGCTCCCATCACATGATGTCGAGTCCACTCCATGGGTGAAACAGGACGGAGCTGACGTATGCCACTGGCAGGGCAACATGGGAGAGCTCCCGTGTTGCCATACAGTCTATGGGGGGGAAGCCACACACGCTCATGTTCAAGGTCTTTTCAGAGAGCATTTGACTTTGCCTTTCTCTGAGGCTAAGAGAGTGACTTGTCCAAGGTCATCCATCGGGTTTCCATGGTCAAATGGGAATTTTAAGCCTGGTCTCCAGAGTTGTAGTCCAAATAACTAGACCATGCTGGCTCCCTTATATATATACAGAAAACATACAAACAGTATAACCCCCGTATCAGTAGGGATACACGCCTGAACTAATAGTGAAAACATGAAAATTGTCAATAATAGCAAACACTATTGAAATGAATGGTTTCTGCTAGAAGTTACCATAGTGTCACCCTGGTGGAACCAGAAAATCCCCAGAGAGATATCCTCTCTTGGGGTGACTCCATGGTGACTTCTGGTAGAAGCGTACAATAGAATTGCCCAGAGGACCTAGAAAATCCTAGAGAGGGCATACTTTGTCAGATGCTGATAGGTGAAAACACAGGTACTGTGGGTAAGGAGATCATAAGTGTATAACAAAATAATATGACTTTCCCCCTTCCTTTACATTCTAATTTAATCTCCTTTCTTGTTCTCAAAATAGCTTCCCAGTCAATGCCCTCCCATTCAAGATGAGCATCTATTTCCCTTAGCTTTGCCATCCTTTCCATCACCCTTTACTAGGTGTGTCCATTCCTATCTCTCCTGGGTGCTCTTTTTCCTCCTGCATCCAACTTGATTAACATGCATGTGCCTCTCTTTTTCATTTCCCTTGCTACAAACCCAACCAATTTCTGTCAACAGGCATTTGAGGGAAGGGGGGCTATTAGTGCCAGGCTTCCCTTTGAGCTCATGGCATGGCTGCTGTGTTTAGCAACAGCAAAGAATCCCGCCCATTCCTCCTCACTGAATCCTCCCTCTGTTTCCAGAATGGAGCACTACAAACTCCCTTTCTATTTGCAAACAAACAGTGTCTTGAGAGAGAACATTTGCCTCTGCGCTGGCATACAGAAATCTTACTGTTAGCCATTGTCCTTGTCCTGCCATCTATGTTATTTACAAACCCAGCTACATTGCTGCCACCCCATCTACAAACATGAAACCAACTAATTCTGAATGACTCTACCTCTACCTAAATTAAGTTATCTGATTTGTAACAAAAATCCCAGAATATTGTGGTGTTCTGCAGAAAACACATAGTTCATCGATATGAGCAAGAAGGCAGAAGTCAATAGCCTGAGCATCTGAGTCCCACCAGCACACTACTTTCCCTTCCATTATATAAAAAAAGAGATTTTCAGTGTCATCATCACTATCTAGATGTTAGGAAATATTGCATTAAATGTCCAGAAGATGTAATCTCAATGGCCTACCAAAGAGTTGGCGAACTAGGAGAAGATGTTTGTGGAGTGCAACTGCATCTCTGGTCACTGATTATTCTGGGTATAGCCAATGAGAGTTATAGGCTAAACCACCTGGAAGGCTACAGGTGCCCACCTCTGCCCTAAAATAATGGTGAGAAAAGTGAAGCCTCCTGGTAAAATGTGGCCTCCAACCATTTGTATGGGTGCTTGACCACTCAAACACTCCACAATCCTGAATTTTGTAAAAAAAAAAAAAAAAAAAAAAAAGGGGGGGGGGGAATCTGCAAAAAGCAAATTGCTGAAATTGACCATACAAGCTGTTCTCTGCCTCAGAGTGTGGTGGAAGCTCCTTCCTTGAAACTTTTAAACAGAGGCTGGATGACCATCTGTCAAGGATAGTTTGTGCTTTTCTTGCATGGTGAGGAGTTGGACTAGATGACCCATGTGATCTCTTCCAACTCTATTCTATGATTCTATACAACCTAATGTGCAATATAAGATTGCCCACAAAATGCAGAAACTGTTGTTCCTCTTTCTATACAGAAAGTGAACATTTCCCATTCAAAAGATTTGTTTCTATCAACCTGTGAAATTTTGCACATGGGAGAAAACGGGTAAGCAGACACATAGTGCTTAAGTCTTTAATCTATGTTTTTAAGTCTTTATCCAGTTGCTTCACTGCACACCTAGATTGAGACTCAACAAGCCACCACAAGACTTCCAAAGAGTAATAGGAGTGCTGGCACAGCAATTACAAGCTGGGTACCTGGTGAAGTGATTCTATGTCCCACCATGCTGGGCGCTTGTCAAAAAGCCAGTCTATTATTTTGGAGAGAAAATAAGTCAGGAAGTGTTTAGTTTTCTTGATGCTGTTGAATGATAACTACCCTCATCCCTCACCAAGTACACCCACCAAGACCAATTGAAGTTGCAATGCAGTAACATGTAGAGAGCTGTTTTTGTTTATATGCCATTAGGCTGGCTTTAATCTGTACTACTCAGGTCTTTCACATTCAGGCCCATGGCTTCCTTTCCAGAGTTTAGAAGCCAAAGCTGGATTCTATCATTATTAATAATAATAATAATAATAATAATAATAATAATAATAATAATAATAATAATAATAATAATTATTTCTTATTTGCCTCTCCTCATGGCTCAAGGTGGGTTGCAGAATAATGAAAGCACATAAACATTGTAAAAATACCACAAATACACATATTAAAATGTATTTCTATAAAAGATACATATTCCTCTCAACATATAAGTAACCCTTTTTTCCCTTTATATACATCACTTTTCTTACTGCTTACACTTTCTTCTTTCTCACTCTGTTCATTTCCTCTTCTCTCCATGCCACATCCCCACTTTTTGGAAGATCAATTCCTCCTTTTAGTAGTTCTTTAAAATAAACAGCACACAAAAGAAAATTGTATTTGTAGCCCTGATGAAGGCTCCTTAAAGATGTCTTAAAGGACCTCACCACACTTACCTTTTTTAGCATCCTAGGATGCTAGAGGGAAAGTCCAGCGACAAATGGGCATACTGCCCATCACATGACATCACTAAACTTCCTGTTTAAACCCCCACCCCAGTCTGAGTTGAACTGTCACAAAATACTTCCCTCCTAACATGGGAAGGTTTCCAGTGTTGTGCTGCCAGAACACTTCAGTGCCACTTTGCAAATGCTTCCCCTGTGTGATGCGGGAAGCATCGCCATTCGGGAGTGGCACACAGAGTGACAGAATCATGCCACATCCCTGCCATTTCGCCATGGAGGCTGGTGAAATAGCAGGGGGTGGTCGTCCATTTGATGAGGTCAAATAGACCTTCAGATGAAAGGGGTTATTCCAGCCGCTTGCAGGTATATATGTGCCTTCAAGCCACCTGTCAACTTACGATGACCTCATGTATTTCATAGGCTTTTCATGGGAAATCAGAAGTGGTTTTGACAGTTCCTTCCTCTGAAATATAGCTTACAATACCTTGTATTCATTGGTGGTCTCCCATCCAAGTACTAACAAGGGCTGGCCCTGCTTAGCTTCCAAGATAAGATGGGATCTGGTGCCTTGACGCAACATTAGCAAAGCATTACGAGAGAGTAGTGTTATTTGTATCCAAAAAAAAGGCCCTCACTTTGAAAGGCTCTTATAGCAGGAAACATTCATAGCACATGGCAGTTCCCAAAGAACCTAAGGTCAATTTGACATGGAAACTGCCTCTCATACCATAACAGGAGTTGCAAGGATGCTATTTTAGACAGTCCCTCTAGCCATCTGCTGAACTAACAATGAAAAATTGTACCCATCACCTTATTAAAGAAATACCAGAGCCAGACTAGACAAAATATCAATCAAACAATTAGCCATTGCGTGAATGGTTTTTCAAAAAATGAATCATAAGAGCAGGGAATAGATGGTTGAAACTGGCACCCAAGGGATTTTGGAGACTTTAACTCATTGTGCCTAATCCAGATCAGGATTCACTGTCTTGCTATTTGTATTGGGGGAAGATTTCCCTCTCATGCTAATGAAACCCTTCTTTCCTTTAAGAATAGCAAGTGTATTGTGCCTGACCTAGACTGGGATTGCAACTGGAGACAAAGTGTTAAGAGACCATTCTTCTGGGTGGAGCCTAATCCAGATTGTATATGTGAATGTAAATATACCTGCAGCCACCATACCTAATATGTATAAAAACTGTGCCACTGACAGTTGCATGAATTGTTTCTTTTTCCATTAGCACATCAATCACACAATATGTGATTTGCAACACTGTACATATTGACCTAAAATTAATAGTAGACAATGGAAACCATTTCTGAATACATATAGACATACAAGCATTCATTCACACACCTATATATTGGTAATTGGCCAAATGTGCTCAGTTTGGTTTAAATGGGGGAAAGTAATATACTTTGGTTTTGAAAATCAAATCAAGCTTTGCTTTTTTTAGGTAGTGAGTGTAGTAATATCACAATAGGGAATAGAAAAGATGATTTCCCTTTGAGTACATTCTAAACTAAGGTGGTGATGGCTGTGGAAAATTTTAATTAATTCATCAAATCATATCTGTGGTTAATAATTTTAAAGATGTTGAATGACTAATGAGGTTCTTCCTCAATCTACTATGCTAAATTCACAAATAATGCCATTCTGGATATATTTATTTGGAAATATAAGTTCCACTGTATTATACAGAGTGAATTTCTAAATGTGCATTGTGAGCATTGTAGTTATGGCTATGGAAGACTGCAAATTTGCAGGGGCAAACATCTGATCCTTTGTCAAGATGTGTAGCCAAACACATCAAAAGATAGTTTCTCTCCATCTCAAAAGTACACCATAAATTATTCTGGACCAGTGAAATGATAAAGCAAGGCAAGCAACATGCAATGTAAAAAGTGGACTTGGACCTCTCCAGACTCCCAAAATAGTGCCTTTGTAACCAAAACACAGTGAACTACCTCTCCTGGAAGCACCCTGGGATTTTTCGGTAGAAAACAAGCTGGCTCCATCTTGAACATAACAATATTTAAAATATTTTTAAATTTTTACCATGTCACTTTTTAATTTATTCTATAGTATACACACCCAGTTTACTAAGCCACTCCTCACAAAACATCATTTCCAGATATTCTACCATTTTGGTTGCACTTCTTTGCACACATACAGCTTGTCAAAGTCCTTTTGAATTGTGCCCATAACTGGCCACAGCATTCCAGGTGAGGTCTGACAATATTCACTTCAGCTTTCTGTATAGAATTGCTGCCACCATTACAATGTTAGGCTGATAGCTCATTACAGGTCTTAGTCCAAACCTTTAAAATGTAATCTAAGATGCTAAACAGCATGCCCCAAATCAACTCCACCTATAAAGTTCATGCTCAAAACCGGAAGAGATTCTCCATCCCAGGAACAGAATAGACATCATTTGTCACTTAGTTTTTCTCTCTTTCTTTTTAAAGAGGAAACTGTTTAGCAGGCTTTATAAGAGAATTAGATATAACATGTATCCTTGGTAACTGCTGGGATTTGGTTTCAAGACCTTACATGGATATCAAAATCTGTGACTGCTCAAGTGCTATTATATATAATGGCATAGTACAGGGGTTCTCAAACTTTTAAAGCAGGGGCCTGTTCACGGTTCTTCAGACTGTTGAGGGGCCGGACTATAGTTTGAAAAACCAAACAAAAACAAATTCCTATGCACACTGCACATGCTTTATTTTTAGTTTTAAAAACACCATGAAAGAAAAATACAATATTTAAAACAAAGAACAATTTTAAGCAATATAAACTTACTAGCATTTTAATGAGAAGTGTGGGCCTTCTTTTACCTGATAATAGTCAAGTTAATTAGGATTGTTGTTGTTGTGTGTCTTCAAGTCATTTCAGATTTAGGGTGACACTAAATCTAGTTTTGGGGTGGGGGTAAATAAACTTGGAGGACCATATCTGGCCCATTGGCCTTAGTTTAGGGATCCCTGGTATAGTAAAATGGTGTCTTTTCTATAAAATGGATGGGAATAATTTCAGCTATAGTTGAATTGAATCCATGATTACAAATGGTACCCACTGCGCCAATAAAATAAAGCTCGTCAAATTTAAAATTGATTTAAAGTTTTGAAGTAGAACTTTACAATATCTGTTGTTTTTGATGGTGGTTTGTTGTGTGCCATTCTGATTCATGCCAAACCTACGGCATTAGCTAGAGCTAGACAGTATCTTCAACTATCAGAACCAAAATAGCTCTAAGTTCCAGTTATTGGAGAACACAGGTAGAAAGGTGTTAATGTATTCTCATGTCTTATTTGTGGGCTTTCAAGGAGAAAGTAAATGGCTACTATAGGAACAGAATACTGGATTACATAAGTCTTCTCTGTCTGACTAAACACAACCTTTCTAGTGACCTAATGACAATATACCCAAAATTGCATTCCAGATTTTATATCAGTGATATTTAAGGTCATATATATCAGCACAAATGATCTTTTACTCTTGCTTTTTAAAGATTCTATCCCCATACTTTGGATAACCTGCACTGTTCATGGAAATTTCCAGAGATCATATTTCTTCCTAGTTTTTCAATCTGTTTTGCCATTTTAAGGACTCTAAAGGCATTAAAGCTCTGCTTCAGCTGAAACACCTAGTCACAACAGAAACAGACTTGTACCTATGACTGTAATTGAAATCTTGATTTAAATCAGCTAAAAATCCTCCATTTAAATCATCACTGTTACCTGCTTTTCTATTGTTATGACCTCTTGTTTTTTTTTAAAAAAAATACTCATCCTTACAAATTGTATCTATTGAGTTACAACTAATTAAAGACCTTTACTAGAGACTAGAGAATAAATCATTTTCTTCCCTATGCAAGAGTCTCTAACTGTATGCTTATCACTGAATATTTTTAGGTTTGTATTATCTCTCCATTTTTAGAATATTGTTAAAATACAAAGAGATGTTACTGGAAGTATCCAGAACTATTCAGAAGTTAGGACAGTGGCTGTATTGTTCAGTTGATAGTTTTTAATGAAGTAGAAAGTTGTTTCCATGATAACAATAAATGGCCAATAATAAATGTTCGCAAATGAGTTTCATAACTATGATGTATATTTGACTTCTTTCCTTCCTTTCCACTCTCTTTTCTACTAGAAGACTAACAGCCCTTTCTCCCTGCAAACACCACATCCTGAGTACAATATAGTATAAATTATGTTATAAGGTCAATCTATGCCCCTCATACACACACTATTCACTAATACAAAAAAACAACAATTAATTGTACATTTTGACACAGTTTCCTAAACTGGCAATTGAAAGATATCAATTTATTAATAGATGGGTTGCTAATTCTTAGAGAATGAATAAGAAACATGTGGCTTTCCAGATACTGATGGATTGCAATTCTCATCAGCTCTGTGACTAATTACTTTTTAAATGCAATTTTCCAAGCAATACTCAAAATCTGTTAGCTTGTGAGTCAACTTCCTCATGTGCTTTCACCAGCTTTCTGCATTCAACTACACAAAAACTATGCCTTATTCCTCTTCTAATTTTAACTCTAGTCCCTATGATCATGAGAAAAACTCCAATATCTTTTTTTCACCACAGCACCCAGAATCGTCTAGTCAGCATAGCCAATAGGTATGCTGGCTGGAGTTATAGTCCAAAAAAAAAACAAAGGTTTCCACATACTTGGTGTGAGATGCGAGTATTCCTCTGTTATAAACATGGGAATCAAATGACTTGGTTGCAGAATTAGATATGAATTAATCTCTCGGTGTTACTTTCCTCCACATTCAAATCCCATTGATTCAAAATGATTACTACTAATTTATTACATTAACAAAACAATTATGTATTATTCAAAGGTGCAACACTTGTTAGCACATAACAATTAAGTAATAAATTTTAATTGTAAAAGAATTGCATTTTTAAGGAATGAAGAACAGATTAATATTTAAAGAATTATTTCCAAGTCCTGTCCAGTTCAGATCCAGAAGACATCTCTGTACCAAAAGCAGCTCCCAACAACAACAACAACAACAACAACAACAACAACAACTTCTAGTGCAATCACTCGATGAAGACTCATCCAAAAGAGGACAAAGCAATGGTAAAGGCTGCTACAGTACAAACAATTATGGTCAAATGTATTACCTCTCCCAGAGTATGGAGTATGGAGAGGGAGATAGAGGGTTTCTAAATAGAAGAGGAGGGAAACCTATCCAACATTTCCTCCTCTGCATTACATAAACATTAAAAATGAGAATTGCAAGCCTGGAATGTGTGTGTGTGTGCCTATGACTAAGAAGTGAAGGATAGAACTGGGTAAAAGGAACAGAGTTATAAACAGAAGAAGCCGAGTGTGCAGTGACTCAAGGCTCATTTACTAGCAACAGGGAGGCAAAATGTGTTTTTGAAGTATGAAAGAGCAGCAACTTGAGCCAAGCGGCACAACTCCTAATTCGAGGAAAAGTCCCTTCAGCAAAGAACAGTTACTGAGCCAACATTATCTGCCAGACAATGCCCTACATCCACTGCACTGGCCCTGGTGAAAGGTGAACACAGAGCTTCAGAGATTAAACCCTTTACATATCCACAGTTAAAGATGCCAACTTCTACATATTCCTCTAAATGTGCAGAGAAGGGGGGGATGACTAAATGAAAAACAGAGGTGTGAACATCTACCTTGCAGGCAAGCAACAGAGAATAGCACATAAAAAGACTATCATGACCAAGAACACAGCTCTGCTGCAGAGGTTAAGCCCATCTGACCCATCAAGTAGCGTGAATAGGAAGCTTCCCCAGAAACATTCCCTCTAAGGAAGAATTGGGAGATGCCATGCAACTCCTTGGGTTTTTGATGGAGGGTGCCGGTTGGAAGAATCCCATACAAAACTGCAGTCTGATGCTCAGTTTCCATGATTTCTAGGTTTTCCTATCCCATCTTGCCTGCCCTGCCTTGTCTGCTGTCATGAGGAAAACTCCATGTACAAAAAGACACACACTGAGGTTGTGGCTGGGACACCAAATGGAGGAACCCAAGTAATGTGCTTCATTGACTGCTTAACTCATTACTAAGCCATGTGCTTCATTAGGGGCAGAGACCCATGCCTCCATCTCAATGTCATAACTACTGACATCACCATCACTGAGTGGGATTTCACTTTTTATAGGTGAAACCTTCAACCTTCTAAAAGGTGAAGTGCCTCTTTCAAGGATTTGGTATTGACAGTTAGGAGCATAAAGCTAAAATATGTTGGGATTTTTGTGCCATCCTTTTGCCTTTGGCCCTGCCCACCACTGGAATACTACTGGAATACAGTCACTGAGAATTTCTCTAAAAGTAAATCTGAACATTGGGTTGAAAGATGTTCCCCACCTTCCAGGCAGAGAATCCATCAAGCAAATGACCTTAGATACATTTGAATGTTTGGCTACAAGTGGGTGCACCAGACTGAAACCTAACTCAACACTTGGCCACAAAAAGCTGAATGTCTTTCCTGCTCTTCCCCTAGATCCTTTTTTTTCCTTCTGCTTTAAGGATATGCAATACCTCTTCCTCTCTTTCCCAACTTCTCTCATTCTCTTTTGCAGCATATGATACTTAACCAGTTGTTTTATTGGTTTATTTTTGAAATATGATTCCAAATGGGGATTTTTTTGAAGTGCTTACAATAAATATGCCAAAACAGACAAAAATAAATTCAATGTGGAGCAACAGCAACAGTGTGCTGCAACTGCAATGTCTCACCAAATGCTGACATGGCTTAAAGTGGCTGAAGCCTGGCTGATATGGGCTGAAAGGCTTTTCAGGATAGGACTCTAATGGAGGCTGTGGGTGCATCAACACTGACAAATTAATGTAGTTTGGCACCACTAAGTGCCTTGGTTCAATGCTATGGAATCACAGGAGTTGTACTTTTACAAAGTCTCTAGCCTTCAATGTGTTGTTGAAGGCTTTCATGGCCAGAATCACTGGGTTGCTGTGAGTATGGCCATGTTCCAGAAGCATTCTCTCCTGATGTTTTGCCTATTCTCTAGCCTTCTCTACCAAAGAATTCTGGTGCCTACAATTCCAATGATTCTATAGCATTGGGCCAAGGCAGTTAGTGGTGTCAAACTGCATTAATTCGACAGTGTTGATGCACTCTAAGACTTCAATTTTCTTAATCAGAGACAATGATTTAACTTCCTAACTATCCAAAACAGACAACTACCAGAAAGTGCAATCACATGAAATTCTGAAAACCTAGCATGAACAAACCCAGGAGAATATCATATTTGCTGTCATCTATCAGATAATACAGCTTTATCAATGAAGCAGATGTGCTCCTGGGTGTCACTTCTTTAACAGAAACCCTGTTAGCAGAAGTAGAAATAACATGGAAAAAATATGGACAGTTCCCTACATTGCAAAAATAAAGCGCAGTTCAAAACTAATATTTTGCATATGTCAAAAACATTCAGGGGAGTTAGCCTTGCATAAGTAAACAAAAACACTGTGAACCTTCTAGAGACTACAGTAGAGTCTCACTTATCCAACGTTCTGGATTATCCAATGCATTTTTGTAGTCGATGTTTTCAATAAATCGTGATATTTTGGTGCTAAATTCGTAAATACAGTAATTACTACATAGCAATATTTCATATTGAACTACTTTTTCTGTCAAATTTGTTGTATAACGTGATGTTTGGGTGCTTAATTTGTAAAATCATAACCTAATTTGATGATTAATAGGCTTTTCCTTAATCCCTCCTTATTATCAACATATTTACTTATCCAACGTTCTGCCGGCCCGTTTATGTTGGATATGTGAGACTCTACTGTATTTGAAAGTTTCTTCTCAAATGCATCCTGGAATTATGGTATTATTTTTTTCTTTCAACATCCTCCACTTTTCTTACGATTTCCATTTTGCTAGTGAAACTTATAGGCCTGTGCTGTTCCAACATGCCAGGATAAGCAGACAGGCTAATCTGCTTACCTCTTTCCCTTTGGTTTTGCTTTCCACATAGGCTCAGTAAGTGATTCTGGAAGCAGCTGTTTATTTTGCCTGTTATTGTATGTAAGCACACAGCTGCAATAGGATCACCTAGAGTAGAATCCCAATCTTTCTCAGGTCAAGTTTTATTGTATTCTTTAGTGCAAACACAATGCTGTAACTCAGCAATGAAAGTCTGCTATTCTCTAACCCCTCTTTTACTATCCTCTCAAAGCCAGTGGCTGCAAAACAACCAAACACACCTCCAACTAGACAAAAGATAAAAAATGGTCAGACTGGTTGGTGTCCCGTAAAAAGATTTTTTTAAAAGATGCTACTTTGTCATAGGTGTTTACCTCCTTATCACACTGCACTGTTATAGTGTTATTCTTCCACTTTACCTGCCATGACAACATCATATGAAATTCTGGGATTTAAAGTTTAGGGAGGAACCTTTAGAGTTCCAGGGTCTCACCACACCACAAATCCCAGAATTCCAGAGGATGTTGCCATGGCCATCGAAGTGGAAGAATAACACTATAACAGCCAAATGTATAGGATAACTGAGGTATGTCTGTACTAAATAAGAAGAAAGTCACTGCCCCAAAGTAGCATATACTCTGGAGTGGGAGAAATAACTAAGGTTGTAAATATTTGTATGTTTTATCTTCAAATGCAAAAGTATAACTATTTCTCAATTTTTTCTCCTTGTTAGGCAAGATTACAATAATTTCTGTGTATTTTGCACAGATAACGGAGTACTTTTGTAATATGTCTCATATTCTGGACAAAAAATGTCGATGTGATGCAAATAATTTTTAAAAGTCTCACAAGCAGAAAACCTGATGGCAAATCACCATTTTTTCAAGGGGAAACATTGTTGATTTGAAACCACCTTTTGCACTAAAGACAAGAACATTTGCAAGTACTCCTTATATTCCTAGCAAAAAGAAGGAAAGAAGATGGAATAAGGAAGTTTACATGAGGGGAACTGCCATTAAGTTTGTTTGCATTTACAGTAGAGTCTCACTTATCTAACATAAACAGGCCGACAGAATGTTGGATAAGTGAATATGTTGGATAATAAGGAGGGATTAAGGAAAAGCCTATTAAAAATCAAATTAGGTTATGATTTTACAAATTAAGCACCAAAACATCATGTTATACCACAAATTTGACAGAAAAAGTAGTTCAATACGCAGTAATGCTATGTAATAATTACTGTATTTACGAATTTAGCACCAAAATATCACAATGTATTGAAAACATTGACTACAAAAATGTGTTGGATAATCCAGAACGTTGGATAAGCAAGTCTTGGATAAGTGAGACTCTACTGTACTTATATTTGTTTGTTTGTTTGTTTGTTTGTTTAAATATTTGTATCCTGCCTCTTCTTCATGAGAGCCCAGGGCAGCAAACATATAGAACAATATAAATAATGTAAATCATTCCGTATTTAATTTATGAATAGTTTCTAAAAGACTTTAAAACATATGAAAACAACTCAACAAGTAAAACAGTCTTAAAAGGCTAAATGAGGTTGGTCCCCCCCCCAAAAAAATAATAATAATATGCAAGCTTAAAACTAAATAAGGCTCCAAATAAAAAGCCGTATTTTGACCTGGGATCAAAAGAGAGCAATAAGGGGAAGAGTTGGGCTTTCAAGGGGATGGCATCCCATCACTGGGATGCTCCTATTGATGGGTCACAAGGGAAGGTCCCTCCAGCAGATCTCAGTCCTTGGGAAGATATGTACAGTGAAAGGCATTTCTTAAGGTGTCATGGTCTTTTGAGGCTTTGAATGTCATGACCAGCACTTTGAATTCAGACTGGAAGCAAACTGCAATTCCTTTAAAAGTGGTGCTATATGTTGTCTATGTGGCCTCAAGAACAACCATTTTCTTGTTCCACTTTGCATTATCTGTAATCCCAGAGTCATCTTCGAGGGCAGCCCTCCCAGACCACATGCTACAAGTAGCATGGCAAAAGTCCGTATACTATCACCCACTATGGGTGCATCTACACAGTAAAATAAAGTTTGACACCACTTTAACAGCCATGACTCAATGCTATGGAACCCTAGGCTTTGCAGTTTGGTGAGGCACCAGCACTCTTTGGCAGAGAAGACTAAAGACCTTCTTAATCTACAATTCCTGTGATTCTATAGAAACAAGCCATAGCTCTTACAGTAGTGTCAAACTGAATTAATTTTACAATGTAGATGCACCCTGGCTCATCTGCTTAACATGTAGAAAGATGGCTAATACCTGAATCAACTGCTAATCCCTGAATAAGTTTAAACCAGGTTTTAATAAGTTTTTATAATGTAGTCCTTCTCTTTTGCTGAACAACAGCACATGCCTGTTTCTTCACTCTCCTTGGGACAGAGATATTATTTCTCCCATTTCTGTCCCACCTTGGAGTCATTAGTTTTTTCATAAAACAAGCAATAAAACAACAATGTAGATGATTAGCCAAGTGAGCTGTTCCTCCTCTTCCTCCTGCCTTTTCCTTGAACACACTCAGTAGTGCCTACACATTTGTTTATCCTCATTTGCCTGTACTCTCACAACAGCCATCAGCACACATTTCTATTTCCAGATTCTGATAGACAGGGGCCAACCCAAGACATTTTGCTACCTGAGGCAAAGAATAACATGATGAATCCATACATGCACACAGAAACACTCTACATGCAGAAGCAAACTGGACTGGCATTTGAATTTTACTTAAGCACTGGTGACAGGATAGATCCTCCATCACAACGGAGGGAGCAGATTCATTTAGGTAATACTGTATACTATCTGGCGTGTGGCCAACTTATCACTGTTTTACGCTTAGTAGTTCACTTCAAGTTACATTATGGGGAGAGTCTGAAGAATTGTGTTTCCATTTGTTTTAAGCCATGACTTATTGTGGCTTGGTGTTTGAATTTGTTTATGTTTTGTTTTATTTTGGGGTTTGAGCTTGAAATGAGCTGCTTTGAGTCTGATTTTTTTTTGAGATAAATAAATAAATGTTTTAGCTTGGGACTAATTTGCTTATTTTTAACAGCCTTACCTTACAGTCTGTAGACAGCCAACTAAATTCAATTGGCTTCAGTTCAAGCTTGGTGAACGAATACCTTTTTATTACTATCTTCTTAAATGTATAATGTCTCACAACCATGAAACAGTTGTATCAAAACTCTAGTGTTTAGATTTTATAGGACTACAGCTCCTACAATCCCCAACCACTACTTACAATAACTGGCAATTGTAAATGAAGTCCAAAAACATGCACTTAGTGACATTTACTATAACATTTACTATGACAGTTACCAGGTTGATGCTTTCTATGTAATAAAAATAATACCAAATACACAGTCATATAATCCAGTTATGAAACTTCATAGCATGGTGGACAGAGGAAAACACTCCCCCAAAAACATAAATTATATTATGATTATATTCTCAGAAAAGAAATCAAGTTGGGTTTAGACATAAATCCTTTAAAGCTTGTTGTATCCAATTTAAAAACACATCCTACTTCTTTCCACAGTAATAAGATTTTGTAATCAAACCTGTGAGAATATAGTCTATCAATAATCAATTACTTAAAAGCATAATTATGTATGGGAACATTCAACAAAATGGTTTACTAAAGATGTATCCAATTGTTTGATCCTCTATATGGGTTTTGCTTTACTTTCTGTAATATAGGAACAAAGAATTTTGGTTATCTAATCATGTGAAAAGCTCGATACAATGGGATATTACTGAGTACCAGTAATTGACGTGTTTGGATTTTGCTAATCATGTCTTGCTTTCTCTAGCTGCACTTTGGTGTTATGATTGTTTTTATTAATGTGTTAAAGTTCTAAATGAATATACCTTGCCTATTCAGACATTTAGAAATTAGACCTTTGCATTTTAAAATGGTATGAATACATTTCAGTTAGTAGATTTTGCATGACATTAATGACATTGTATGTTAGGATTTTATTTCTGTAAGCTGCATATGAATCAGGTATCGCAATAAAAGATGCACATATTGTTACATACACAATAGAGTTCAGTGATTCATCAGTTCTATGTTCTTCAGCACTTTGGAGGTTGTTTCATCCAGTTTAGAGTTCTTGCCTTCATTCTGTTTCGTTTATCTATGCCAGTACCCACCAACACATGGGTGGGAAACAATGCCTCTCCAGATATTTTGGACTACACCTTCTATAATCCTTTACACCATTGGCTGTGATTACTACAACTTCTAGGAGATGAGTTCCAAAACATCTGGAATCTCCGAGCTTCCCCTCTCCTCCCCCAAAAATGTCCCACTTGCATTATGAACCTGAGAAGTTAAGCACTGACTGATTGTCAGGAAATCCCTCCTCCGATTGGATTGTAAAAAACTATTCTGAACACATAATCTCTAAACCCTGCTAAATTGCTAACTTGGAGAAAGAAATGTGATTGACTAGAAACGTTCTAAATGTCTAAAAACACATGGTGGGGAGATGGGACATTTTAAGAAGTTATCTCAGCATTACAGATTTCCAAGCACATGTTTAGCTCAGGACAAACACCACTGGCAGATGCCCCGATGGGATGGCATCCCATTCATCATCAAGACCTGCAAAGTATATGTTGTCTGAAGAGGAATATCTGCGGCCTGCTGCACTCCACTGCAAGCAAGTATGTATAATATTAACTCAGTGTGGAAGGAGGGGGGATTGCATTGCCCTCTCTTTGCTTATCAAACACAAAAAAATCAATGCTTGTTTGACAAAGAGAGGAGAGGCATGCACTGCAAGGGTGCTGAGTAGAGGAATGAGAGTTAAGGCAAGAAAGGAACAGATGCAAGAAGAAAAAGACAAGTAAAGAGAAGAAAGCTTTGGGTGGCACACAACTAAACCGCACCGGTCACCTTCCTACATACTGATTTCCAAAGAGCAGCTACACGCTGAGCTGCCAAAGGAGGCTGGGCAATTGAGAGCAAGCAAGAGCATGAGTTCAGCAGAGAATGAGCAGTGAGGAAGGTTCTTCTCCCACCTTAGATGCACCTCTGCACAGAGAACAGATGTGGGAGAAAGGAAAAGGGATAAGGGGGCATATCACTAGGCAAGAAGGTTCTCTTACCTCCTCCAGATGGTTGTGCTTTGAACGCCAAATCGTGAAGAAGACAGGTCAGGTAAATCCGTGTTGTCTCCGAGCCTTGGAAGAAAGGGATATTTAATCACGTCTAGGGATGGTCTGTGCCTCGTTGATCTGGCTCTTTGATGGATCGGAGCTTCAGCGGATTCATTGCTAAGCTCTCCGTCTGCAAAGGAATGGGGGGAGGGAGGGGGAAGAAAAAGCCAGAGAGTTGGAGGGTATATTCACTTCTTTCTTAGGTTTCCAATGGCAACAGGATATGCCACAAATGAATAGTGAGCACATTTGAGTGTATGTATGTGAGAGAATGGGAGAATGAAGGAGGGGGTGCACAGCTGCTTACTCCACAGTCAGTGTGGGGTATAACCCAGAAGGGCATATCAATGATCATGGAACGAGACAAGTGAATTTAAAGGGGAAACGAGACAGATGGGTCTAGAGATGCTAGCATAAGTCAGGGCGAAGAGGGCCTTTTTTGACTGTTCATCTTCGCAATGGGCAAGCAGGTATCTACATTTGGGTTGGTCATTTATTCTCTTGGACATGGAATAGTTACTCTCTGGGCCCTACATGAAGTGAGAAAGAGGGCATAGTCCCCCCACCCCCCCGGGTCCTCCAACACAATCCTGCCTAAGCCACTCCACAGGAGAATGCCAGGTTTTTAGGCCCACATGCAAAGTACAAGAAATATTTTCAAACAAGACAGTCACACAACCATAGGGGTAATTGCTTTGAGTGTCTTTCTGATCTGTTCCATCATACAATATCATTTATGTTGAAACTATGCAGTGTACTTTAATCACATTTGTGAGTAACAATAGCATAGAAACCATCCATGTGCCCCACCATCTCCTTCCTATATTATTCAATAACATAATGCTGGAAGTCAATGCATAGTAGGAATTTCCTTCTGACTACTGGAATAATGCTGGCCGAAACTACAATAGGGCTGTTGCCAACATGACCACAGATGCCCTGAGTAACTATGTGGCATGGAAAAGAGCCAGCCTGCAATTACTCCCAAGACCTTAATCAGAATGGGGAAAAGTGCAAAGGTCCTTGAAAGCATAGTTGCCATTGCATCATGGTGAATGTAGACACTGCCTCTTCCTAGGCCAGTGGAGGAAACATAGCACGAGCAAAAGCTCTGTTTGTGGTAATAATGCACCCTAAAAAGGATAGGGTATAAAGTGGCTACAGAAATATATGTGCCCAGTTTCTTTTCATTCCAAATCAACAACCCCATGTTGGCCTACACATACACCCACAAGCTACCGGTAAATCATACACATGACCTGCTTCTTAAAGAAATGTCCACTTTTGTAACAAAACTGTTTCCTCTTCCAGATTTTGTAATGGTTGGTGCAGTAAGAAGCTGCTTTCTGTGTGGTTCAGTTTCACTGTGTCTCTGAGCAAAGCTTTGAAAAATTCATCTTTTGAACAATAACTCTCAAACATTCATAATTAGAGTTTTTCGGTAGATGTACATAAAAAGTAACTTTTCCAAAAACTGCTTCCAAGCAAAATTATCAGACCATTTGGTAAACAGTTTTCACATATAACTGCCAAAATCAAAGACATTATATATTTTTAGCTTTGCTCCGAGAGTTCAAAAATTGTTTGTGATTTTTTGAAAAGTATGCCTAGCAGTGTCATTGGTTCCTACATGAATCAACATGAGGGGGGAGGATGATGGGGCTTTAGGAGCCTGGCAAGCCTCTGAGTGATATGGTGTATTTTTGCCCCGGGAGGCAGAATATTTCTTGAGTCATCCCATCCGGTCTGGAGATGATGGCTTCCATTCCTCTAAAGAGAGAGTCGCCTACTACCAAGACCTGTTTCTTTGAGGATTGACAGGGTCCTTTTTGTGCAAGGTAGTGTGTAGGTCCCCTAAAAAGTGCTCCTGTTGAAGTGGATTGTGCAAACTGTTGTCCTCCTTCTCGACATCCCAAGTGCATTCATCAAGGACAATCCATTGAAAGGCGTCCAAGAGCCCATCACTCTCCCAAGGGTGTTCCTGTTGCACCTGGTCTACGATTGGGAATGGAGCATCAGCATGATTGTATAAGTGTGAATGTGATGATGCATTGTCCCCATCAGGGCTATCCCCCACGCATTGGTTGAGGGTGGCCCAATGAGTGGTATCTAAGTGGTGGTCCTCCACAAGATGTGTTTCCTGATCACATGTTAGTGGTGTAAGAATTTGGAATCTGTTGTGTAACTCAAGCTGACTAAATGAATTCTGCGGAGGCTGCCTGGTCCTGTGTCTCTTTCTACTGGTGACCTCCTTCCAAGCCTGAGGGTTGTCCACATTTGAATTGATCTCCCCATAAGGTACCGTATCATGCTGGGGTTGGTGCAATAATTGTTGCATATCTAGAACAGAGTGATGTGCGGTATCCAAGAAGAGCTTGAGTTCCTGAATGTTCTTAAGGGTCTTAATACGGTCCTCGAGATGTAGGATCCTCTGTTCCATGAGAATCAACTGTTTACACTTGGAGCAGATATAGTTGAATAGGCAAAGAAATTGTCTGAATGCTTTGTAAACAATGAAAATGGAATGTCACCAAATATCATTTGAGCTACAAAGATCTTTTGAGATCATATAAGTGACAATGTTTTACCTTCACTTACTTTGTGATTGTTGTGTGCCTTTAAATTGCTACCTAAGGGGAATCTATAATGGAATATCCTTGGTAAGATTTGTTCACAGAGCATTTATCTTTGTTCTCTTCTGTAGCTGAGAAGAGCCATGTCACCCACTAGGATTCCATGTAGTCCAGTCTTCAAAACATTACATCATGTTGTAATGACAGTTCTTCACTTGCAAGGGATGCGAACATACATTGAATACAATGTAGAGAGACTATATAAATCATATGTAAAGGCAAAACTGGGATAACAGTCAATGGGGTGCAGTAGCCAGCATGCACTGATAGGGAAAACATGTCTCCAAATCCCAGCTCAGTCCTCACAAAATACACCAGCTTAGCATGAAAAAGTTGCAAGCCCTTCAAATAACCTACCATGAAGAGCTTTTGCAAAGTTTAGAAAATAGTTTTGAACTCCATATGAAAAAAAGGATGCACTTTGAATAATCTGTCTGGCAACCTACATTTTTGTCTGCCTGTCCCTCTTTCTCAAAAGTAAATGTGCAAATGCTCAGAAAAAACAGACTAAGATAGCATTGTGACAAGTCACAGCATCTCACAGATACAACCAGAACAAAATAGTCCCTAATGTACAGAGATATGCATCAGCAAATACTGAATGCATAGGCATAAAGACACATAAACCCACCCACACATCCTCCTAGATTCTGTACTGAATCATGGCTGCCTTTAAATTGCTTGAAAATATCTCTGCCTTCCCATATTATCTAGCCTCACAAGAAAGGGTGATAACCAATGAATCTTTACTTCTTCTTCCATTTGACCCAGTGCTTATTTGTATCAAATCTAGATAGCCATTACCAGTTTATGTCCCCCTTCTCTTTCAAAACAACCAGATTGGGTTACATCCAAGTAGCAAGTAAGCACTCCCAGAAGTCTATGGGGGCACAACTTGTCATGCATTTTTTTCAGGGTTTATATGTTGGAAAGTGGCCATGAGGGATAAACCTCAACTACTTCTTGTGTACATCCATGATCAATGTCAATTCTTCACCTTAGCCTCACCATTTTCTACCCATCACTTTCTCTTTCTAGGGTCCACCACAGTTCAGGATCTGCTAGTCCAGAGAAGAAGCCGCCTGCACAGATTTAAAATTTCCTCCTCTCTCTCTTGTCCTCCTTCACTTTGGTAATAGAGTCCTAATTTGCATGCAAAGAAGATTCTTGAGGTCCCACCAGCCCAGAATGCTGTGAAATTGGGTGATAGCAACACACCAGGGGATGTGATTGCAAATCCTAAATACAGCAAAGTAAAGCATAAACTGAAATGGTAAGCAGACATTAGGAAGGGAGAACAAGTCAAAGTGCCCAGGTCAAAGGAAGGATGGAAAAGCGTAAGGAGAGATGGTAGAGGGCAACATGAAATGGATGCTATGAATAGCATTATATAAAGCTTTCTTAACATGATGGGAAGATGAGATATGCTTTTTCTATGTTGTATTTTTTGTACAGTGAAGACACTGTAAAAGACATATGGTAGAAAAGAGGAGTCTAATGACTTATTTACTCACGATGCCAGTATTATCAAACAATTTTCAACTCAATATTTTAAACTACTAAACAAGCTTTGGATTAAACATACTAGGACATGTGTATGCAAGGGTGTTTTCTATGTAGTGCTAATCTTATTTGAGAGTACTTTAAAACTAGTCAAAATTAAGCCAGAGTTTGAATCCTCACTCAGCTACAGAAACTCCCTAAGTGACCATGGGCATGCTACACTCTCTCAGCCTCTGAGGAAAGCAATGGCACTCCTGACTAAATCCTAACATAATAGCATCTACTTGTGTGTTGAAAGCAAACAACAACAACAACAACAACACACTATAAAGGTGTGAGGCAGATATGTGGGGCAGAGACACTCACCTTGTGTAAGATTAAAAGAGGTGGAAGAACCACCCTTCATTTTGGGCTGTGATTTCCTTCAGCAGCCATATTTGTTGCAGATAAACTAGTGCCCTTATTCCATTTGTCAATCCCAACTAGAGTAGGGCCACTGAATCAAAAGGCATCTGCCAAGTTGACACTTATATAAATTCCACTGATTTAAGAGATCTACTCAATTTTATAGAGTTGCAATGTGTATATTCTCTTGATGATAAAGCGGCATGTCTTTCCCTACCAAGTACAGCCTGATCGGGGCAGCTTACATGGGGCCAGGCCCGATAAAACAAACAAATAACAGCAACAAAGCAATAAAACAATTATCCCAGTAAAAAAACATCAACATCAATAAAAACAATAATTAAAATCAACACGCGGGATACAGTGTTAAAAACAGGAGACTAATTCGTAGATCCCAGGCGAAATGCAGAGTGTTACGAAATGGGAAAAGGAAATCTCAAGTTGAATGGACAATAAAGTGCGGTATAAAATGGCAAGACAACAACAATGGGACTATTATGGAATGGACAGATAGATCAATCCAGCAACAACTAAACATCGAAGGCCTTTTGGAACAGCCAGGTTTTTAAGCTCTTCCGGAAGGAGAGGAGGGTAGGGGTCTGTCTGATCTCTCTAGGTAGAGAGTTCCAAAGCCGGGGGGTGTGATGACCCATGGGCCTTGTAGTCCTGCTCAGGACATTGTAATTCCTGATGAAGATGAAAACTTGGGTTTTTTACCTTCCCAGTCTGAACTGGATTCCTCTCAGCCAGATCTTTCCCAGGCAGATCTGGGAACCTTGCACCTGCAAGAAAGTTGTCTCCCAGAAGTATGTCAAACAAGCCCAGAGCCTACTTCTCCCGTGTTCTTGCGCCGGGAGTTTTGTAAACAACAGAGAAGTTTGGAATCAGCTTCGCGCAGGAGTGCGAGGATTGCAGCTAAGAATGTGGCCAATTAAGACTGCTTCTCGTGAGAATCTTTGGGGAGTCTCACATCTGGTCTCAGAGTTTAGCTTTCGGTTCTGATTCCCAGAGAACTGCTTCGGCGGGAAAGTTAGACTCTATTTAGGTGTTTTACCCGCGTAGTAACTTCGCGGAGTCAATTCGTCAGCCTACGGAGCGAGTTGTGTCTGGACAGCGCGCTCCGATTCAAGCCTCGCTCCTGCTCAAGCCTTGCCTTGCTATCCAGCCTTCGCCTTGCTTCCCAGCCTTTGTTTATCTACGGACTTTGCCTTGTTTCCCAGGATCAATCCTTGCCTTGTTCCACGGATTTTATCAAGTTATTCCACGGACCTTGTTCTTGTTCTTAGTTACCTTGTTCCACGTTCAAGCCTTGTTTCAAGTATCAAGTTATTTCCTAGCCTCGCTCAAGTTTCATGGACTAAAGGACCTTGTCATCTCCCCTCACTTTGCTTGGCAAAGTGAGTGTTTCGGTTATTGGATTACAACTTTGGACCTTAATATTTCTTATTGGACATTGCTTTTTTGGACTAATTCTGACCTTTCCTGAAAGGTCTAATTCTGGACTATTTTCTACACTTGTTTTTATTAACTTTATATATTCCTTCAATAAAGATATTAGATAGATTCTGGCCTCTGTGTATGGTTATTGGTGCTCTGCAGCCTGGGGCGTGACAGTTGACTCCGCCACCCTAAGCACCAATTAACCTCGGCCAGAATGTCTACCGGAGTCGTACCTGGGCCGAGCGGCCAGCCGATTACCTACACCATCGACAAGGATGAGGTGGACCGAATCCGTGATAAGCTCAATGCACAAGATGGAGAAATAAGGGGTTTGAAGGAACGCGGAATTCGTCTTCCGGCCATGGCGTTGCCAACCAAGTTTACTGGAGAAGCTTCTAAGGTTCATGTCTTCCGTCGCCAATGTCAAGCTTATCTAGAGGCCCGTGCTGCCGAGTTTCCCCAAGAAGACATCAAAGTGGCATGGGTTTACAGTCTTCTAGACGGGCCAGCGGCCAGCTGGGCGACGGCACTGTACGACCAAGCCTCTCCACACCTAAGATCAGCGCAACACTTCTTGGACCACCTCAAGGAGACTTGGGGAATCGAGGACAATTTGGAGGCAGCCGGTCACAAACTCCGTCGCCTTTTCCAAGGAGACAGACCTATGTCTCAGTATATAGCCGAGTTCCGAGTACTGGCCCACAACACCGGCTGGAACGATGTAGCCCTCAGGGGACAATTCCGGGAGGGTCTCAACATTGAAATGCTGGAAGAAATCTCCAAGGTGGATCCTCCCCAGACCCTCGAGGCACTCATTGATCAATGTTTACGGGCTGAAGTCATGATTGCTAACAGGAAACAGTGGGTTCGAGGCCAGGGCAGTAGAGCCGGGGCAAACCCCCCCGCTCCCGCCAGCGTTCAGCCACGTCCGGTGTGGAGACCCCCACCGCCAACCCCATACCCCAGAGGAGGCGAGGAGGTGCCGATGCAGTTGGGCAATGTGCGTCCCAGACTAGATGCCGCCGAGAAGGCCCGTCGTCAACGCTTAAACCTCTGCTGGTACTGCGGGAACGGGGGCCACTTCGCCAGAGAGTGCCCAGCCAAAGGGAAGCCTGCCGCCCGTCTTGCGGCGGCGTCCTCCACGGAGACGAAGGCGTCTGAGCCGACTGGCACACAGCCGGCGGGGGAAGCCAACGACCGGGTGTAGAGAGGCTCGCCAACCCGGTCAAAAAATCCATCCAAGAGCCGCCAACCGGGGTCCTGTTCCTTCTCGTGGTCACATTATGGTCAGCAAAAAGGGGACCCGTCATGATCCACGCCATGATAGACTCTGGAGCTACCAACAATTTCATCGATAGAGAGTATGCCGACTCTCTGGGATTACAATATCATGATTTCAAGAATGCCCGTGTGGTGCAAGCCATAGACGGCCGCCCCCTCAAGACGGGCCCCGTAAGTCAGTGGTCGGAACCCACCAGGATGTGGATAAGGGAACATATGGAAGAAATTTCCTTCTTTGTTACCGAGGTCCCCCATTTCCCTGTGATTTTGGGAATTCCATGGCTGACTCTCCACGACCCTAACATCTCCTGGTCCAACAGAGAACTGCAGTTTGCTTCACCGTACTGCCAAAACCATTGCCTCGTAGCCAAGGTATGCCATGCCACAGACACCGAGCCCATCATCACCTTGCCAAAGAAGTACTCCGAGTATTGGGATGTATTCAATGAGAAAGAAGCCGAAAAATTACCCCCACATAGACCTTATGACTGTGCCATTGACTTGGTGGAGGGGGCCCCGATCCCGCGAGGGCATCTCTACTCCCTGACTGAACCAGAGCAAGAAGCTCTCAGGGAATTCCTAGAGACAAACCTTCGCAAGGGATTCATCAGACCCTCTCAATCCCCAGCCGCCTCCCCAGTGATGTTTGTGAAGAAGAAGTCAGGGGAACTACGCTTGGTGGTGGACTACAGAGCATTGAACAATATCACCAAGCGGAACAGCTATCCCCTGCCCTTAATCTCGGATCTACTGGATCGGCTTCGAGGAGCCAAGGTTTACACCAAGCTGGATCTTCGGGGGGCTTACAACTTAGTTCGCATCAGGGAAGGGGACGAGTGGAAGACCGCCTTCCAGACCAAATTCGGATTATTTGAGTCCCGAGTTATGAATTTCGGTTTATGCGGAGCCCCCGCAACGTTCCAGCATTTTGTCAATGACATTTTTCAGGACTATCTAGACAGGTTCTTGATAATCTACCTGGACGATTTTTTGGTGTTTTCTAGATCACAATCAGAACATGAGAACCACGTCAAAATGGTGTTACAACGATTGCGGGATCATGGACTTTATGCCAAGCTGGAAAAATGCGCCTTTGATCTACAAGAGGTAGATTTCCTTGGTTACCGCATCTCGCCTCTAGGGCTTTCCATGGATCCAGCCAAGGTTTCAGCAGTATTGGAATGGCGGGCGCCAACTAACAAGAAAGAGGTGCAGCGTTTCTTGGGGTTCGCGAACTATTACCGCAAGTTCATTCCAGATTTTGCCCGCTGGTCCGACCCCATCACTAGCTGCATCCGTGGAAAGCAGCCTTTCCGCTGGACTGATCAAGCAGAGAAAGGGTTCCAGCAACTAAAGAAACTATTCACCTCCCAGCCAATTCTACAGCACCCAAATCCTGGAACCCCTTTTGTGGTGCAAGCGGACGCCTCTGATGTGGCAATTGGGGCTGTACTCTTACAACCGGTGGGAGATCACCTCCATCCCTGTGCCTTTTATTCTCGTCAACTAACCACACCAGAGAGGAATTACACCATTTGGGAAAAAGAACTACTGGCCATAAAGGCAGCCTTTGAAACTTGGAGACATTGGCTAGAAGGGGCCAAATTTCCCATTGAAGTCCACACTGATCATCGTAATCTAGAACATCTAAGAACTGCCCGCAAACTAAATCAGAGGCAGCAACGTTGGGCTTTATTCTTTGAACGTTTCAACTTCCAGATCCATTATGTGACCCCAGCCCAAACCAAGCAAGCAGACGCCCTGTCACGTAAACCGGAATACGCTGCAGGACGCAAGGAGACCTTTGAATCCCAACTGCTACAACCCGAGAACTTTGCCACGCTCACGGTGGGGAACACCAAATCCATTCCCATTGGTTCAACTTCCCCTACTCCAGGACCCATCTGTGCTCAAGAAATCAGGGCTAGTCAGCAAGCAGATGCCTGGGCGCAGGACCAACTTCGCCAAGGTCTGCATTTTCCCTTTTCGCTTAAAGATGGGCTGCTCTGCTATAGAAATCATGTTTATATCCCACCCGGACCGGGCAGGGAAAAAGCGCTTCGTCTGTGTCATGACTGCAAACCAGCAGGACACTTCGGACTATTTAAAACTATGCATTTGATCCTAAGGGATTTTTGGTGGCCCAAGATCCGCAAGGATGTGGAAAAATATGTCAACACCTGCCCAGTATGCCAGCGCTCCAAGATACGAAGGGAGAAGCCCTCAGGGCTTTTACACCCCCTTCCTACCCCATCTCGCCCATGGGAAATAATTTCCGCGGATTTCATCACTGACCTACCACCTTCCTGTGGATTCACCACGATCTTAGTGGTGGTGGACCTTTTCACCAAGTTAGCCCATTTCATTCCCTGCGAAGGCCTCTCCACGGCCAAAGAAACTGCGGATCTATTTCTTCAACATGTTTTCAGACTACATGGATTGCCCAAGAGTTTAGTCACAGACCGTGGATCTCAATTCACCTCTCGTTTTTGGAAGGCACTACAAAAACTATTGGGCATAGACTCTCGCTTATCTTCAGCTCATCATCCCCAAACAGATGGGCAAACGGAGCGCACCAATGCCACTTTGGAGCAGTATCTTCGCTGTTATGTAAACTACCAACAGGACAATTGGGCTTCTCTGTTACCACTGTCTGAGTTTGCCTACAACAATGGAGTTCAAGCTTCTACAAAAGAAACGCCGTTCTTTGCAAACTACGGCTTCCATCCACGTTTCTTCCCCCCTGTCATTGAAACTTCAGAAGTTCCCGCAGCAGAGGATTGGCTGCAGGAACTCACAGCGGTGCAACAACTTTTGCTCCAGCAACTGGACCGAGCCAAGGAGGACTATAAACGCCACGCTGACAAACATCGCCAGCCGGGCCTCGAAATCAAGGTAGGAGATCGGGTTTTCCTGTCCACTCGCTTTCTGCCCTCCCACCGCCCTTGCCGGAAGTTAGATGCCCGTTTCATTGGCCCCTATCCAGTGGTGGCGCAATTAAACCCCGTGACTTTCAAACTCCAACTTCCGCGTTCAATGCGCATTCACCCAGTGTTTCACCGTTCCCTGCTCCTTCCGGCGGATGGTGTGCGACCTGATACAGACCAACCGGCCCCCCCTCCTGTTTTGATGAATGGGGAGGAGGAGTTCGAGGTTGAGGACATTTTGGATTCTCGCTTTCACCGCCGCCGCCTACAATATCTCATTGACTGGGTGGGTTTTGGCCCTGAGGAACGCTCTTGGGAAGACGCCTCCACAGTCCATGCTCCTGATCTAACCCGTCGCTTTCATCAGACCTATCCCACCAAACCGCGACCTCGCGCCTCGGGGAGAGGGCCCCAGTTTGGGAGGGGCCTTGAGGAGGGGGATAGTGTGATGACCCATGGGCCTTGTAGTCCTGCTCAGGACATTGTAATTCCTGATGAAGATGAAAACTTGGGTTTTTTACCTTCCCAGTCTGAACTGGATTCCTCTCAGCCAGATCTTTCCCAGGCAGATCTGGGAACCTTGCACCTGCAAGAAAGTTGTCTCCCAGAAGTATGTCAAACAAGCCCAGAGCCTACTTCTCCCGTGTTCTTGCGCCGGGAGTTTTGTAAACAACAGAGAAGTTTGGAATCAGCTTCGCGCAGGAGTGCGAGGATTGCAGCTAAGAATGTGGCCAATTAAGACTGCTTCTCGTGAGAATCTTTGGGGAGTCTCACATCTGGTCTCAGAGTTTAGCTTTCGGTTCTGATTCCCAGAGAACTGCTTCGGCGGGAAAGTTAGACTCTATTTAGGTGTTTTACCCGCGTAGTAACTTCGCGGAGTCAATTCGTCAGCCTACGGAGCGAGTTGTGTCTGGACAGCGCGCTCCGATTCAAGCCTCGCTCCTGCTCAAGCCTTGCCTTGCTATCCAGCCTTCGCCTTGCTTCCCAGCCTTTGTTTATCTACGGACTTTGCCTTGTTTCCCAGGATCAATCCTTGCCTTGTTCCACGGATTTTATCAAGTTATTCCACGGACCTTGTTCTTGTTCTTAGTTACCTTGTTCCACGTTCAAGCCTTGTTTCAAGTATCAAGTTATTTCCTAGCCTCGCTCAAGTTTCATGGACTAAAGGACCTTGTCATCTCCCCTCACTTTGCTTGGCAAAGTGAGTGTTTCGGTTATTGGATTACAACTTTGGACCTTAATATTTCTTATTGGACATTGCTTTTTTGGACTAATTCTGACCTTTCCTGAAAGGTCTAATTCTGGACTATTTTCTACACTTGTTTTTATTAACTTTATATATTCCTTCAATAAAGATATTAGATAGATTCTGGCCTCTGTGTATGGTTATTGGTGCTCTGCAGCCTGGGGCGTGACAGGGGGCCACGACGGAGAAGGCCCTCTCTCTCGTCCCCACCAACCGCGACTGTGAGGGTGGTGGGAGAGAGAGAAGGGCCTCCCCCGACGAGCAAAGAGAACGTGTGGGTTCATAGAGGGAGATGCGGTCTCTAAGGTAGGTGTTTGCATCAGAAATGGTGAAATAACAAAATTCAGATGCTGCAGAAGCAGAATCTGTCTATCTACATATCACTGTATACACAGGAGCTGTTTCTCTAACTAGATATTTTATACACTGGAGGGTTTACCTTCTAAAACTGCCCACGATTGCAATTTAGTGTGGGATTTTGGATTGCTTCCAGAGATTTGCGGCACAATGTATGTGCTTTAGAAAATGTCTAGCCATGATGGTTCTTGAAGACACATTTGAAATGAAACAGCCGGCATAGCCTGCAGATGCAAAATACAGAGATTAGCAGGTTTCCCAGTTTCAGATTTTGGAAAAAGAAATCAGTGCATTCAGCATGTATATGCAGCACTCTACAGTTGATGTTGTATCTATTTTAAAAAAAACTCCAGGACACAGAGCTTGTGGACTATGGTGGCTATTTTCCTCTAAATCCAGCACACACACCTGAGATTGGTTCACACATGGTTATGCTTGAAGACTATAGGAAGCTCCTCCATGGCTTTCACACATTGAGAACATTTCAAACTGTTGGGACACAATGCTTTCTGATTAAGCCAGTTCACAAACATTCAGTGAACAGTCACAATGGCTACAATAATCACACGTAGAGAAACCAAGTAATAAGTTATGTGTATGTATGTGTGTGTGTGAGAGAGAGAGAGAGAACCAAACCAGACTGTGACACACACATTAAAAGTTGCTATTATTATTCCACTGCTATAGCTGCACCCTGGGGAATACTGGGGTTTGTAGTTTAGTGAAGCCCACAAACTTTGCTTAAACTGCAAGTTACAAGATTCCATATGATGTTGTCATGACAGTTAAGTGGAACAGTCACACTACCCAACCTTCCCCAAACCATTATTTTAAAAGACATATATCTCATTATACAAAACCTATTTGAACTTTGTTCCAGAAGTAACCTTCCTGATAAGTCCTTCAATTGCCCACAGTTACATGCAAGTCGCAATGTGTATATTCTCAATGATAAAGTGGCATGTCTTTCTTTACCAAGTACAGCCTGATCCAGTACCCAAATTTATCTCCAGTCCTGACAGTATAGAGACTCCCTGAGGAACCCGCTGCTCTCCACCTTCAAAGAGAGTCTTGAACTTCACACTGGATAGTGACAAGTTTGATTTTGCAAATATTTGTGGGGGTTATTAACAAATGATTCATTCGTCTCACATTCCATATTCGTATAATATGTGTTGGACTTTCCTTTCACCTTACAGCAAATCAAGAGCTTAACTTCCTTTTGGTTTCAGTGAAGTTAAGTCATTTGTCATAATGCTCCTCAAAGAAAACCTCTGCTGTACCCCAGTTCAGAAGGAAGCAGACCCAGCTCATTGAATGCATTTCTCTCTGCACTCCCTTTTGTTTCATTCTGGATTGCCTCATGATAGGTTTGTATAGGAAAATGGTGCATCTTTCTGTGCAGTACTAACAGGGCCGGTTTAACCTATAAGGCCGCTGAAGCGCCCGCCTCGGGCGCACGCCGCTAGGGGCGCTGTCGAGGCGTCGACAGCGCCCCCGTAGCGCCGCCGATGCTGCCGCTGCGCCGCCGCCGTTTGGCTCAACGGCCTTGCAGCCTGGGCTCAACACAGGCGCAGATCGCCAGCCGATCTGTGCCTGCGTTGAGCAGGCAGGGAGGAAATGGGCGATCTGTCCCGTGCGCACGCGCGCGGGGCAGATCGCCCATTTCCATGGTGCCTGCTCAACGCAGGCGCAGATCGCCAGCCGATCTGTGCCTGCGTTGAGCAGGTAGGGCGGAAATGGGCGATCTGTCCTGTGCGCATGCGTGCAGGGCAGATCGCTCATTTCCACGGAGCCTGCTCAACGCAGGCACAGATCGCCAGCTGATCTGTGCCTGCGTTGAGCAGGTAGGGCGGAAATGGGCGATCTGTCCTGTGCGCATGCGTGCAGGGCAGATCGCCCATTTCCACGGAGCCTGCTTTCTCGGTGATTGAGGTTTTTTTTTTGGGGGGGCACCAAAATCCTTTTTCGCTTACACTTGAAAATTTCCTTGGGCCGGCTCTGAGTACTAACATGTGTTGGCTGTGGTTGCAGTGCCATTGTGTCTGAGACATCTCTGCATTGCTGCTGCTGCTGCCCAATAGATGTTTGGGACATTGAGCAAACGCCTGTTTGATATAGGATCCCCACCAACAGCACTATTACCAGCAGCATAACCTCTTGTCTCAAAGAAGCATGCAATCCCATCCCACCACCATGGAACAGTAGTGCCATTGTTTGTGAAGCTCTCTCTCTCTCTCTCTCTCTCTCTCACACACACACACACACACACACACACACACACACACACACGTTCTAAAATGGCAGGCCAAATGGTATTGGTCTTCTTTGTTGCTCCCAATGAGCACAGAGCCACTGAGCTTATGGCATGATGAGCCTAAATTATTTCCATATTCTTCCTCCATACATTCTTCAAAAATATGCAGACAACATTACTTTGACATCATCATTTCCTTGCCCTTTCTCCTGCATGTTTCTTTTTAAAAAGTATCTGCCTGATGAAAAATGTATTACAGTAGAGTCTCACTTATCCAACATAAACGGGCCGGCAGAATGTTGGATAAGTAAATATGTTGGATAACAAGGAGAGATTAAGGAGAAGACTATTAAACACCAAATTAAGTTATGATTTTACAAATTAAGCACCAAAGCATCATGTTACACAACAAATTTGACAGAAAAAGTAGTTCAATATGCAGTAATACTATGTAGTAATTACTGTGTTTACGAATTTAGCACCAAAATATCACGATATATTGAAAACATTGACTACAAAAATGCGTTGGATAATCCAGAACGTTGGATAAGCGAGTGTTGGATAAGTGAGACTCTACTGTATATTAAAAGCTTACACATAAAAGTATATATTTCTTTTTGGCTAGCCTAAAAAAAATATAGCCAAATGCGGACTTTGGAATATCTGTATTTTCTGTTGAAGGGCTGCTTCTGTTTGAAGGACTGTTTTATTTTTTGTTTGAAGTGCTGTTTTAGTCCACATCTGTTATAATTATTGGCTCTGTGTTTTAGGAGGATGAAACCAAAAGGCATTTTCAGCAGGGGTGCAGCCCACACTAAATCCTGTCTGCCAAATTTAAATTAGTGAAGTTGTCCCTCCCTGATTTAAAAGGTCATAATCATTTCTAAATTTGCATCCAAACATATAAATCAGCACATGAAAACTCTATGCAAATGTGTGCCTGCTTCTGTCCTCTTTGTGAAGATGTGCCTTCACTTGATCAAAAGAGGAAGCACAGAGAGAGCAACTAAAGAAACCTCCCAAATTTCCTGCTGTGCCAACATCCACATCGACTCCCTTTCCATTTAATTAAGCTCGAGAGACTCTCCCTCAGTCGCATTAACTTTAAGAGGCATTGCATGATGTACTTTTCTGGAGGAGAAATTAGGTCTGTTAAACTAGTAGCCTCCCCTCCCCTCCATCCCAAACCCTGTTTTCACCTACATTAGCTCCCCTTCCTCACATTCTTCCGTAACATCTCTTTTGCATTACGTTCCTTAAATAATGCAGACTGGAGGGGGAAGAGGGAGAATGAAAGAGAGTACTTCAGAGAAGAGGAACACTACATAGATTTAACACCACACAGAATGCAACCAACACATATGACCAGCTTCCTTGGTTTGTCACTCAGCCCTGACATGCTGACACTGTGGCAGCTACTCCAGTTGCAACTACTGTGTCAGGAAGAGGGCACTTGAGAGAGAGCTCTCTACTTAACACTTACTGCAGTGTGGAATAGAAGTTTCTCTCAAGTAGAGGCCACACTCATCTTGAAACGAAACCTGGGTCTAGCAGCAGAACTGAAATCTGCCTCCATTTCAAAACACATATACATATACACCATTTCTCATGCCTGTTGATCAGATGTTGTTTGTCTACATCTCCTATCATCCTTCACCAAGCTGGCTGTGGCTGATGTGATTTGCCATCCAGAAACATACTGAGTCTTTCCCATGTGTAGTTTCAGATAACAAAGGTTGACCCTTAGTCCTTTTAAATGACTCTGAAAGTGCTTCCCTCTCTCATAATACTAGAATTTAGGGCAGAGGTCAAACTTCTTAAACAGAGGGCCATTTCACAGTCCCTCAGACTGTTGGGGTCCAGGCTATAATTTGGGGAGGTGGGGGAAATGAATGAATTCCTTTGCACACTGCATAAATCTTCTTTGCAGTGCAAAAAAATGAAAGAACAAAATAAACTTACCAGCATTTCAATGGGAAGTGTGGACTGCTTTTGCCTGATGAGATCATCAAGGTAATTAGGACTGTTATCGTTGTGTGCCTTCAAGTCGTTCCAGATTTAGGGCAACCCTAAGTCTAAAGTTTAGGACTGGGGGCAGGTGGATGACCTTGGAGAGCCATATCCAGCACACAAGTCTTAGTTTGGGGACCCCTGATTTAAGGGTATTCACTGAAGCTGCATTGTAGGGAGCTTCAGAATGGATAAACTTTGGAATTCACTGCTTCGAGGTACAATGATGGCTACCGACTTGGATTGGACAACTTTCAAATGAAGGCAGATAATTTATAGACTTCAAGGCCATAACTAGCTACCTACTAGACAGGATGGCTGCATACCACATCAGTATCAGAGATAATATACCTCCATGGATCAGTTACTGGCAAATGTGAGGTGGAAGCTCCTGGTGAAGTTCCATCCTGCTGGAAGTTTCCAGCTGATAAACGGTTGGCCACTGTGAAAAGGGTATTGGATTAAATAGGCCCTCATTCCAATTCAACAGGGCTTTTCTTATGTTATTATGAACCGTTTCCCAACAACCATGAAAACAGGTGTAACATTACAAAGGACTCCTTTAATAGCTCATATTTCAACAGGGGAATCCCAAGAGGCATTTAACAATACATGCCTTTCATAACTTGGAAGCAGTAAAATACAGGTGTTTATAGATGTGTCACAGATGCAAATAACGATTGAAAAGGTATGAAAAGTAGCCTGATTGCATAATGTGAGCTAATTACATGGCCGTCACGGCAAGCTCAACAGAACAACGAGCTCACAAAGCATCTTCCTTATGCTAAACCCTCTCTAGCACTATCACAAAATAAATAAATCAGGGAAAACAAGCTGCCTGAAACACAGGAAACAAACATCCTTCCCATTTTCATGAACAAACAATAAAAATGCTACTGTTAATTGTTTCCACAAAAATGAAATATTTGTTCAGAAAAAAAGAAGGGATGTTTTGTCATCCTGTATCAGCTTACTGTTATAATGGATTGAAATTCTGCATTAGTTAACATTTCAATTTAGAGGGTGGAAGGATCAAACTCTTTCTGATCTCTGATATTTTCACATATGTTCCTCTATAAATTCATCCTTTTTTAATTTAGTCTGTTATGTTTCTTAAAAATGAACATTTGGACACATTCTTTTGTATTTATCGCTTGACAAAAATACATTTTTCTCTGAAATGTACATTGCCCTTTTGTACAGTTTTTGAGGTACAAACTGTGCTGCAAAATTAGGAAACCTGGAAAATTCAAACAATAAGTGGGTTCCAATCTGCACATAATTCCAGAAGGTGAGGATCAGGTCACATCACTTCAAAATGCAAACCGAATAAAACGCCTACCCTTTCTTCATCTGATTTTCTTTCTCCTGAGCAATCCATACACCTCTGCCATAAAACAGAAAGTATGTTTGTTTCTGATACTTACTTAAGACAATGAGGCATACCTCCTCATGGCACTGGATGTCCTTTTCCTTACTTTCACAGCCTACGTTTTTTCCACAGTAGTAGCTTGGAAATATTACATAGTTGAGGGTCTTCGTTTTGGCCTACATTTCCCAGTGACCATGCTCTTTCTGAGAGTGGCAGTACATTTTTCTTGTCAAGATAACATGATCAGATTATAGTTTGAGGTCCTTGGAGTTGTACCCAAAAAAATTTCCCAAGAAACTATGCTAGCTAGGAGAATCTAGGAGCTATAGTCCAAAAACAGGAACTCCATCAAACTCTGCACAGAACATGAGCTGGATTTGGGAACAAAGAATACATGCAGGACCTTTTGAACACCAAGAGTGATTCGAAGCTATGATCAAAGCAACACTTAGTAACTTCCTATGACTACTCATTGCAAGGAGAACAAGCAGTTCTGGGCCACCTGAACATAAGGGGTGCATCCACACTGTAAAATTAATACACTTTGGCATCACTTTAACTGTCATGGCTCATCACGGGAGCTGTATTGTTACAAGGTCCTTAGCCTTCTCTGCCAAAGAATGCTAGTGACTCAACAGGATTCCATAGCATAAAATCATGAAAGTTAAAGTGGTGTCAATCAGCATTAATTCTACAGTGTAGATGCACCCAAGCAAACAGTTACAAATCTTCTTATTCAAGTATACTGAATATGGTCTTCTTCAATTGATGTTTTATATCAGAATTTGGGACTGCTGGCCTTCTAAAATCTACATGCTTTGGACTTCAACCTCCACAGCTCCCAAGCAGCATGGTCAAAGATAACGGACTGTGAGAGTTGTAGCCCCAAATTATCCAGCAGGTCAAATGTTCCTCGTTCCTGCTCTATACCATTACATTAACTCAGGCCGTCTAGCCTTTCCAAGCAACAATCACTTCATTGCTACAAATGGCTACAAGGTTACCAGCAGTTTTGCCATACTATTCTCTGTTAGTTTTATTATCAGTTTGATGGTAATTTTGCTTGACATTTGACAACTTAACATTTGCCTTACCTTTGCTAACATTCACTCTGCAGTGCTTGCTGCTGATTGCAATGTATCAAACTATACGAGAGGCACAGAATTGTACCAACTGGTCTTCTACCTCAGGTCCTCATGGAGTTTCATTCATTCACACAGAAAACTTTGCAATATAGAGAGCACTCTTAACAAACCACAAACTGTTCAAAAATCAGAGATAGGAGAAGCATAGCTCCCCCAATGTTGGACTACCAATACCCACCATTTTTTGCCATTGTCTATGTTGGCAAGTACTCATGGGGGTTATAATCTAACAACATCTGGAAGGCCATACTTTGTTTACCCTTGACACACAGAGCCCCATTCCAAATTTTGTTTGTCCAGCAGGCAGTTGCTTCTTTGTTTCATCCCAAAATTCCTTCAGCTAAGTATGACATATGGCCATGATGCTTGGAAGGCTTCTGGAAGACATAGCCCCAAAAGTAACTTCTTCAAGCTCTGGTAGAAGGAACTTATGTTAAAAGCATGTCAACAGTTGAAAACCCCAATGAGAGAAACTCATCAGTGCGTTTCTTTCTGGTGCATCTTCTGTTTATTCTGCAACTTTGTTCTCCTAACACTTTCAGGAAGCACCCTTAACTCTAGGGTTGCCACTCTTTCCCCTTTCCCACCCTCACAACCTTTCAAACCAGTCCACAAAATTCAGAGGTATAACTTTTCACATCAAGTTTTCTCAGCATCAACAAAACATCTAGTGGCTTAAAATTCTACACACACAGTTACTGTCAAGATACAGGTGTCCCACAAGCAGAATTCTTAGTTGATTACTAATTTCACTTTTTCTATATCCCATCAACCTTATGTTCTTTTTAAAGCCATTCTCTTTTGCCCTTTTGCCTGTGTACTGTCTTCTACACTGCTCACCTCCTTTTAATTCATTCTCTTTACTGCATCCCCGTTTTTGGCACAGAGTCTTTTCAAGATTGTCTCATTGGGGTTATTTTGAAGACCAGTGTCAGCATCTTTTAAGTTTGAAAACAATTTGTTTCTAAATATTGTTAATGTAAGACAAAATGCAGAAGAGAACTATTTTTAGGTCTAATCATGCCAAAGCAGATTTTTTGTTTGATTTACAGACCGAGGAAATATAAACAAATTGTCAAGTAGGATTTCATCTAGTGAGCACTTCCTTAGGTTTCATCCTTAAGTTGGTTGCTTCATTTCTTGTAAAATTAAATTTGCCATTAGGCTGGTTATATGCAGTGGCAATTTTCTGTGCTACACCTATCAAATGGTTTTTCCATTAAAATTGTTTTTATTTTTGTTTGTAACAGATATATATTCAATATTGGCAGACAGTTTGTTTTTAGAAAAATTGCTGTTGTTGTATGGCTTCAAGTTGTTTATGAACTATGGAGACTCTTACAGAGTTTTCTTGGCCAGAGGTTTGCCATTGCCTTCCTCAAGTTGAGAGATTGCAACTTTCTCAAGGTGACCAAATAGATTTCATGGCTGGGCAGTGGTTCAAACATTGGTCTCCAGAGTTTTAGTCCTACACAAAATCACAGTGATTCCCTTTTAGAAAATGGTGCCTAATAAGTTGAAAAACAACCACCCCTGTATTCTGAAATAACTCAATAGCACCCCAGAGCATCTGGTGATTTGGAGCAAGGGTAGCCAAAATAAAAACATATAAAAACAGAATAAGAACATCTTTGTCTCTGAGGATGCAGCTAGACTTTAACCTCTTTTTATCAATAATCCATCTACTTGGAACCACCATGTCTCTTTTGAAATACATTTTGAATTGTTAAATGGGTAGACTCAACCACTGAGCCATTTTAAGTTGCTGATTTAGCCTACTAACATCAAAATGGAGGTTACCATGCTGTTGGGGAAAATGCCAATCTTTTAGTAGGGAAAACCACCCATGCCCCCAGATCTGTAGCATAAGCTAACACTTTATTCTAGCTACTCATATTCTAGCCAAATGCAAAAATTTCTGCAGTGCTTGCAAACTTTACCCTTTGGATAGCAATTTCAAGAATATTCCAGTCAGTATGGCTGTGGCTGTGGAAGTGGAAGGGATGTCAAAGGCGACACAATTTGGTTTTCTCAACTAAAGCAAAAATCAGCAACTTCAGAAGAGTTGGGGGATTTTTCATTAGGAGCCCCAGAGTCGTGTGGGTGTGTCCTAAGAAAACAGGAAGTGAAATTAGCTTACTTTTGCTTTAGTTTTGGTTTGGGAATGAGACATGGGGCAAAAATGCTATGTTTTATGATATTAGGTCAAAATCACCAAATAAATTAAAAAATTGGGAGACTAGGAGCATTTGGAGTCTTCAACAAGTCCTAGAGCAGGGGTCCTCAAACTTTTAAAGCAGAGGGCCGATCCACAATCCTTCAGACTGTTGAGGGGCCGAATTGTCATTTGAGGTAAAAAATTAACAAATTCCTATGCACACTGCACATATCTTATTTGTAGTGCAAAACAACAACAATAACAATGAAAGAACAATACAATATTTAAAAATGAAAATAATTTTAACCAACATAAACCTATCAGGATTTCAATAGGAAGTGTGGGCCTGCTTCTGGCCAATGAGATAGTCAGGTTAATTAGGATTGTTGTTGTGTGTCTTCAAGTCATTTCAGACTTTGGGAGAGCCTAAGTCCAAAATTATTTATTTATTCATTTACTACATTTATATCCCACCCTTCTCACCCTGAAGGGAACTCAGAGCAGCTGTATGTACATACAATATATTATATTATTAGCATAGCACAATATTAGCATTATATATTACTATATTGAACTATACCACTATACTGTAATATTATATGTAATATATAACATATAATTAATATTATTATATGGTATTATTATTAGTATTATATTGTATAAAATGATATTATTATCAATATCTTTTGGATATACATTATTAAAACTGATATAAAATATTATATTATAAATGAGGGCAGGGGCCAGGTAAATGACCTTGGAGGGCCGCATCCGGCCCCCGGGCCTTAGTTTGGGGACCCCTGTCCTAGAGGGTTGGGTTTTTTCCAACCCTAAACTTTTCTAAAGTTATGTGGGGCAGGGGCTGAAACACCAATAAGTCCAAATCTTAAAATATACCTATCCTCCCTACTGCTTTTGGCAAATTAACTTGCTGAATGTTTGAAGATAAATTATTAAGAACCCCAAACCTATAGTGAGTTATAATTTCAGATTTGTTGAGCTAAAGCTATGAACTAATAAAACTGTATTGGTTGCAAACTAATAAAAAAAAAGCACAGGGGAAAACAAATAGTTGGAAGGTATAGTATGCTGCAAGACTATGAACACACATCATTTTTATTCCACACTGAGTTTGATAAAACTATAATAATTGCTTGCAACTTGGTTTCTCATAAAATATTGCTTCTCGATTGACCAATGTTAGAAGACTTTGAATCCAAAAACAGATATTAAGAGTGTTCTGAAGTTTCCAATTATATAAAATTATACATTTAGCTATCAGCATTCTAGTAAATAATTTCCCTGCCAAAATCCTAGGAATTAGGCATATGGTTCCATAAAACATATTCAACTTCTATTTGTTAATAATTTATGACGTACATTAACTGTTTTGATATTTGTTGAGAAAGAGGTAATAACTTCACAGAGCTATGAAAGATGTACAAGAATGGCTTCCAATCACTCACAGGTTCAGCACTAATCTTACAGGGAGAAGCCAACAGTGAAAAAATAAATCGTCCAAAATGTGTGATGGAAAAATGAGTAACACATGAAACCTTTTTATCATAGGTGGTGGACTTGTAGAACAGCCAAAAAAATTGAGATTCAAATTTTAATAGTTGATGTTCAGCTGAAGTCTGAACTGCTTCAGCTAGGTCTGGTAGGAGAAAATTATTACAATATATGACTGGAAAGATTACTGCATGCCCAGAAGTTGAAAAATACAGCTGTACCAATAATGAGGACTGGCTCCTGAAATTGATGGATTTAGCTGAAATGGACAAACTAACAGCATTGATCAGAGAAAAATCACTGGTGACATTTTTGAAAGATTGGGAACCTTTAATTGGTTTTTGGCAAAGAAAGAAGAATAACATGTTAACTATAGGATTTGATAATTAGATTTGGTAAAACAGTAGAAATATTTTACTGATAATCATAATCACAGCAATTATTTTATATAAATATGTATAATTATTGTTAGAAAAGTTGGAGGTCAAATGTAAATTCCTTTCTTGCTATGCTTCACAACTCTTATTCTTTCTTTACTGTCTTTTTTTTTCTTTATTGTTGTCTGTATATCTGTTGATCTTTTATCAAGTTGGCAAATGCTTAATGGAAAAATTAAAAAATATAAATTGGTGTCCACAATATCTTAAACATAATTTTTGTTATATAAGCCTCGTTTAGATACCCAGTTCAGATAATGTGATTGCAATGCAACTTTTGAACACAGAGGTTTTAGCTTGATTCTCAATTTAGTGTTCCATCTGTCCCTAAAAGAATCTAAATTAAGAACTAAGGATTTTGAAATAACCTCATACAGCAATGTATTTGTTATATATAGAATAGACATATTTGCTCCCATTGGATAAATTCCAAGGAATCGGTTACATTCAGTGTATCTGGACCAAAGTTTTCAGCAATACTACTCCTTGTAGAATGGACCTAAACTCACATTCTTTATAAATAACAATTAATGTCTTACTTCCTCAAAACTTACTTTATTTAGTGGGTATGAGATGGGATTCCTTACATTACTCCTATTGTTGAACAACTGGGAGAGAGTTTGGCCATCTATTGTAAATCATCCTGAGATCTATCTATAGATCCTGATCTGTCGGTCTTCATTCTATGATGCACAGTACTCATAGACGAATGATTTCTTTGGGGGATTACCACTCCCATGATTCCACTGGTTGGGGATTCTGGATGTTTTAGTCCAAATGCCCAACCCTCTTTCATCATACTTTTAACCATTATAGGCTGCTGTTATATTCTGGTCCCTTGGGAGAGAACTGGGTCATGCACCTGAAAACACGTGCATGTTCTAACTTTCCTTCCATCTTCTTTACTCCAAAGCTTCATATCAAGAACTTTCCTGAACCTGTTGTCGAAGGCTTTCATGGCTGGAATCAATGGTTTGCTGTGAGTTTCCTGGGCTGTATGGCCATGTTCCAGAAGCATTCTCTCCTGACGTTTCAATGTGGGCAAAACTTCAGGAGAGAAGGCTTCTGGAACATTTCCTGAATTTGTGTGATAGCTAAGAACATGATAAAATTATTAAACACTATCAAAATTCTAAAATGTTTAAAATATCTCTGAAAAATAAACCTCTACAAGGCAAAAAGTAAAGCATACATTTTCTAGAAAATGACAACTACTGTATTACAATTGTTGTATTGATGCACATGTTCTGGATGTCAGTGCACAGCAGATAGAAACTCACACAACTGGTTGGGTAGGATTTTCACTGATAACTTTATAAGAGGATAGTTGAGGCTCTTTGTGAGTGAAAAAACAGAATATGAACACAAGACATAGGAAGCCATGAAAGTGGCTTAACGACTTAGACGAAGGGTTAGAAGTCACGATCATCAAGTTTGCAGACGACACCAAACTGGGAGGGATAGCTAACACTCCAAAAGACAGGAGCAGAATTCAAAACAATCTTGACAGACTAGATAGATGGGCCGAAACTAACAAAATGAAGTTCAACAGGGACAAATGCAAGATACTTCATTTCAGCAGAAAAAATGGAATACAAAGATACAGAATGAGGGACGCCTGGCTCGACAGCAGTACATGTTAAAAAGATCTTGGAGTCCTCGTGGACAACAAGTTAAATATGAGCCTACTATGTGATGAAGCTGCTAAAAAGCCAATGGGATTCTGGCCTGCATAAATAGGGGTATAGCGTCTAGATCCAGGGAAGTCATGCTACCCCTCTATTCTGCCTTGGTCAGACCACATCTGGAATACTGTGTCCAATTCTGGGCACTGCAATTGAAGGGAGATGTTGACAAGCTGGAAAGCGTTCAGAGGAGGGCAACTAAAATGATCAAGGGTCTGGAGAACAAGCCCTATGAGGAGTGGCTTAAAGAACTGAGCATGTTTAGAATGCAGAAGAGAAGGCTGAGAGGAGACATGATAGCCATGTACAAATACGTGAAGGGAAGTCATAGGGAGGAGGGAACAAGTTTGTTTTCTGCTGCCCTGCAGACTAGGATGCGGAACAATGGCTTCAAACTACAGGAAAGGAGATTCCACCTGAACATCAGGAAGAACTTCTTCACTGTGAGAGCTGTTCAGCAGTGGAACTCTCTCCCCCGGACTGTGCTGGGGGCTCCTTCTTTGAAGGCTTTTAAGCAGAGGCTGGATGGCCATCTGTCAGGGGTGCTTTGAATGCGATTTCCTGCTTCTTGCCAGGGGGTTTGACTGGATGGCCCATGAGGTCTCAGCCAACTCTACTATTCTATGATTCTATGATCTGCTTTTTTATAAGCAGAAACATACTATGTAGGAGAAGAATATAATATGGTCATACACCAGTTAATGAACTAGATGTGTTCCTGGGCATTACTTCTTTAACAGAAAATGTGGTACTATGCATATGCTCAGGCATCTACCCCAGGATAGGGGTAGGACAACTGTATGTCCCAAACTCTCCTTTTTTACCAGTCCTGGAGTGGATCACACTTCTAATGGTAAGGGGACAGCTTCAAACAGAGAAATGTCTGCAAAGTAGGATATTTTATAAAGCAGTGTTGCAACTCATGCAGGTCTCCAAACATTCTGGGACTGCAAATCCCAAAATTTTACACTATTGGCTATGTAGGCTAGGACTACTATGACATGCAGTCCCTAACTCTTGAGGGCCATATGATTCTGAACCTTGTTATAAAATTATTGTCACATAGGCTGCATGATTTATATTCATTTTATTCCCCTTGGACTCCACAAAAAGGAACTTTGCCAGGCATGTATACACACAAATAGGAAAAATCTCAAGCTGCACTTTTCTCCCCACAGTTTACATCCTTTGAGTCTGCAGCTAATAGAGGATATCATTCTGGCATGAACACATATAATTCTGATTAGCTAAGAACCATGCTCATGGCGAGCAACAACCAAACGATGTAATAGGTTTTGATCAATCTTCCTTTCATGCCATCTGCTAGTAAAGTCAGCTGGTTAGACTGTCTGAGTGTTAATACCTCAATTCGCCTGTATAACAGCAAATAGTTCACCAATGCGACAGTCAAAACTCTTTATGCAGGGAAAAACGAAGCATCAACATTAGCACCCCGACTCTAGCATGCTGTCCTTTGTCCACCTTACATGTTGGACATGGCTTCTTATTCCAGGCTATCTGCTTCCTTGTAGAATATCCAGCTCCAGAGGCCACATGTCAACCAGTTAATGGGGGAGTCCACTTGCCTGTTTCTTTGTTCTTAATTATCATTTTTAATGCAGCAGTAGTGGTGCTTCGTCACTAGTGTTACATTTGGACAGCATTTCATTAACCTTTCCAAGTAGACGATGGCCTTAACCGGCACCGCCTTTCAAGAAGGTCAACTGTAGAATGCCAGAAGGACAAATCTTTCTGTGCACAGCCAGCTTTTCCCCTCCTCATCTTTGTGAAATGAAGGGGTGACTCTGAGAATCAAATGGGGGGGGGGGGCACTAAAGCAAGCCAGTGATCTCGCCCATTCCAGTTCTGACGCAATCCAAGGGTTTGTGTTTCCCCCCTCTGAGTTTAAAGCCACTACTTAAAGTGGCAGAACAGATTGTACAAGAGGCTCAGAGAAGGGCCGCTTCTGTAGACGTACAGATGCTGGCAGGTTTAGGAATCCTCCTCTGACCTCAAACTCCTAATGGGATTCTACCAAATGATTTATTCTGTTATTTTCGGAAATTTTGTTCACTAAGAAGGTTAGCTGTACAATACCAGAGTTTAGGACTTTCCCTGCCGTTCACAATCCGTGCCTAGATCCCACTATAGATATTTGACATCTTTCCTCCTCTTTCTAACACAGGAGTGGGTAACATGCATATTGTGGGCACCTCTCAGGGCCATGCCTTTCTCTCAAAACCTCCAATGTTCAATTGAAAGCAAGGATTTCCCATGCTTTAAAATGTCTTGGGTGGCAGTTTGCCACTGAATTGCAGACACAAACCACAAGCCATTTAAAACAAGTAAAATGTTTGCCTTACATAGGAGTTTCCTGGTTGGTTGCTGAAATCTAGCAGTGTCCGTGAGGTACTATACAGGCCACGCCTGTCCTGGGTGGACACAATTGGCTGCTGGGTCCAATGAGCATAGTATTAAATGTGGCCAAATGAGCATAGTATTGAATGAAGGAAGCCCTAGATTCCGGTCTCTGCTCTTTTTTAAAGTGCCTGCCAGCAGAATCCATTTCATCCTGCTTGGATTTCTTTTGATCCTTTTCAAAATGCTTCTTTCTCTTTGAGCACGATTGCACTATGAACATTTTATGCATCTGACAGGCCAACTACACAAAAAATGAAAACTCTTTGGGTTAATATTTAAACACACAGTTCAATTGATTTTCTCAAGGCTGACCTCCAGAACTACCAGCTGTTTTCCTTTAGGGCTGTTCAAACTACAACCCGCTAAAACTGAAACTGTGATGAAAAGGTGGCCAAACAAGGATATTAATTTACTAATAACAGCATGGAAGAAACCTTCCTAGTTCCAAATTCCCGCTGGGATGTGCATCTCACTAATGCCTGCATCTCAACCACAGCCAATGGTTATGCTAGTTGGGGGATACTGGAAGCACAGTCCAAACAAGTACATTTTCCAATCTCTCATATGAACACATGGAGTCGGGCATGGATAGGGAACAACATACAACAGCAAATGCCTTCAGGGTAGTTCATTGTCATAAAAAAATAAGTCAAATGAAAGCTAAAATTAAAATATAGACAAATTAAATACTAAACTATTAAGGTAATAATAATAATAATAATAATAAAACTTTATTTATACCCCGCCACCATCTCCCCAACGGGGACTCGGGGCGGCTTACATGGGGCCATGCCCAAGATAATACAATAAACCATAACATAATACAATTAAATAATACATTACATAAAATAAACAGTACAACATAAGATCAAAACAGCAATATAACACGAGCGGGCCGCATGAATACTACATTTAAAACTAGATTAAAAATTAAAACTCTGGGTGAGAAAGGGATCAGAATAAAACCTCGAGGGACGGGACATCAGATAGTGAACCAGTCTAGAGGATAAATATCGGGGGGGAGTAGCATAGAACATTTACTCTCCGAAAGCACACCGGAAGAGCCATGTTTTTAAATCTTTCCTGAAGGCTAAAAGGGTGGGGGCTTGCCTGATTTCAATGGGCAGCGAGTTCCACAAGCGAGGGGCCACCGCAGAGAAGGCCCTCTCCCTTGTTCCTACAAGGCGAGCCTGAGATATAGGTAGTGGCGACAGGAGGGCCTCCCCCGATGATCGGAGAGGTCGGGCAGGTTTATGATAGGAGATACGGTCACGAAGGTAGGCGGGTCCCAAACCGTTTAGGGCTTTATAAATGATGGTCTGCACCTTGAATTGGGACCGGAAGATGAACGGCAGCCAGTGGAGCTCCTTAAACAGGGGAGTAGATCTCTCCCTGTAACTCGCCCCCGTTATTAGTCTGGCTGCCGAACGTTGGACCAGCTGTAACTTCCGGGCCGTCTTCAAGGGAAGCCCCACGTAGAGCGCATTACAGTAGTCCAGTCTAGAGGTAACTAATGCATGCACCACCGTGGTCAAGTCAGACTTCACGAGGTATGGTCGCAGTTGGCGCACAAGTTTGAGTTGTGCAAAAGCCCTCCCGGCCACCGCCGACACCTGCGCTTCAAGCGTCAGCGCTGAATCCAGGAGGACCCCCAAACTGCGGACCTGTGATTTCAGGGGGAGTGCAACCCCGTCCAGCACAGGTTGCCACCCAATACCCCGATCCGACGAGCGACTGACCAGGAGGGCCTCTGTCTTGTCAGGATTGATCCTCAGCTTGTTCCTCCTCATCCAGTCCGCCACAGCGGCCAGGCACTGGTTCAGCACCCGAGGGGCTTCCTTGGAGTCAGGTGGGAACGAGTAGTGGATTTGTGTGTCATCTGCGTAGAGATGGCAACACCCTCCAAAACTCTGGATGACCTCTCCCAGCGGTTTCATGTAGATGTTAAAAAGCATGGGGGATAAAATAGACCCTCAATACAAGGTAGTAAAAAGCTATGGTGGCGAAGGAGTTAGAAGTGTGGGGCTCAGGTTGGGAAACTTACATTTGGATGTTGTATCCTCATTATGGGCTATTCAATGACAAATGATGGCCCTTTTATTTTCCCATATATTTTAATCTTAAACCCATACAGCGCTTCTTCCCCCCTCTCTGCTGTGTTAATGTTTTGCCGCTTGTGATTTTATTGTGAATTTATTGACTGTAACTTCTATTGTTCTTCTCGACATTCTGTTTTAATACGTCACTTCTCATTTTTTATGGTTTTACATATTAAACAGTAAGGTAATGTCAGTTCAGGGTAGTACACAAATATTGTTAATGAATATTAAATTCAAATCCACATTTACACATCATTTACTGGCTGTAGGCAAGCCAATGTTGTGCACTGTAGAATTCCATTAGAGAATTGTTGGGGCAGTTAAAGAAGACTGCACTGCAGAAAACGCCACATTTGAATATATAAATATATCCTCATTCTCGTCTGAATCGGAGTTCACAGTGATTAAAATCAGAACCATTCTGATTTCTGTATTAAATTGTTTTATATATGATTGCAATGTGTGCATTTAATTGTAATACTGTCTTCATTTTTAATTGCTTGATTGTATTTTGTGCAGTAGCCACTGGAACTACATTCTCTGAACTGTTTTGTTACTGTTTATTATTTATGTCTTCAAATGGTTTTAGTGTCAGATAATTGTTTTTTTGGAGCAAGGATAGGAATTTCCCTTCAGATGTAGTTGGAGTTGAAGTCCTATCAGCCCCAGCCAGTTTAGCTAAAGGACTGCTGGTCAACATAGTTAAATGTTAACATCATATTTTTTCCCAGTAATGCGACTCAAGGCTTACAAATTATAAAAACCCAATACAGATGAAAAACAATACAAAAATCTTACGAAGATTACTTTAAAAAAACAAGGAAGCAATTATGTAGAGTGAAAGCCACTTAAAATGTATTGGAAGACAATATTAATTGTATGCTGTACTGTTTTGCTAATTTTTAAAAAAGCTTTTTAAAAGGCCTTTCACAATCAACCCCTGGAAGCCTGATAGAATACAAATGTTTTTATTTGCCAGATGAAGGACAGCTCAGAGGGAGCCATCCTTATCTCCTTATGTGAGAAAGCTCCAGTATCTAGGAGCAGCCACCAAGAAGGCCCTCTTCCTTGTTCCCACCAAATGAGTCCAAGAATGCAGTGAGAGAAAGGGGCCTCTCCCAAATATCCTAGAATGTGAATAGGTTCATATAAGGAAATACAGCCCCTCAAAAACATCTGAAAAGATGCACAATTCAAACCCTAATTCATGGATACCACATGTTCTGGTTTGGTGTTACTACTTTTCTTTACTAAAAAAATAGCATGCAAATATTTGAAATATAACGCCAGTAAAAAATACACAGGCTTCCACATTTGCTGGGGTTAGGGTACAGGACTCCATGAAAGTGGGAAAACTGCAAAAAACAAAAAGCCACAAACTTTTTTTGACCTGAGAGAATGCTCTTTTAGCAATGTTTATGTCCTCAGTGTAATTCTATAGTTAATGTCTGCCAGAAGTTGTAACATGATTTTCCTAGAAATCCCTAGGGAGGTCATGTTACTCAAACTTGTGAATAATGAAATGTGCAAAAGTCAAACAAAGAAATATGAAGGGTCAATTGTATATGGATCTGCAGATCCAAAAAGCAATATATAAATGAATGTATTATGCAGGTTGATTTAAAGTTCTCAATCCTGTACTTCTATGACTGTAAAATTGGGTTGATCAAACAGCTATACCAGTTGAACAAGCTTACCAACCTGCCTAGGCACTTAGATCAGGAGTGGGAACTGTGTGGCCTTCCAGATGTTATTAGATTGCAATGCTCAGCATCCTTCTTCATTGGCTATGCTGGCTGCAGTTGCTGGGAATTGAGGTGCAGCAACTTATAGAGGACTGCCCAACTCTTAAGACATATCCTCAGATTCTCTATTCCCTGGCTTCCATTGGAATGAGAGGTACAGTGAGCTTCCACAAAGGCCAAGGACATTTTGTGGGTGAAGCTTCAAATCTTGGGAAGTAAGATGAATGCAAATGTTGGCCTAAATCGAATTGCTTCTTCCAGCTAGAAAAGACACACTGAATAAACTGCTGGGCCGAACAGCAAGACTTATGGAAAGCTTTCTGATACACAGGAGGGTCTACACTACTTGAATGCAGCCGCTAGATTTAGGCCATAATATTTAGGGGGGATCAGATCAAAATGTTCTTAAGTTGCCAGGGCATTTTAGACTGTACACATCTGTTAACTGACTGAATAGATTTGTTTGCTGTTTCTCCATTTTATTTTAATAGTATTTAATTTTGTGTTAAGTAATAGAATTTTTATTTTATTTTCCAGTGATAATAGAACTTGGTAAAGAAAGAGAGGGAGGGCCTACCTGGCAATTATCCTTAACAGTAGCTACTAGTCTGGAGGATTAGATCTTTTTGGTGATGGCACCCAATCTCTTGGAATTCAAAAAGCAAAACTCTGCCAAAAGGCAGTGCACTGAAAGGCAGAAATGGCATTCAGCTTCAAACGAATGCTACTGAAAGTATTGTGTTTACTTAGTCATTCCCCAGCTGGTTAATTAGTCCCATAGCTCTCTTTCTCTGTGTTGATTATTGGCCTGTATTAATTATGTATTATTATTAAGTGCTTTAAATTATTTGATACTGTTCTTAAATCATATCACAGGTTTTTTTCACATGCATTGCTAGATTATACAATTTCAAGTGGTACACAAATAGTACATATAAAACAACATAAAATAATTATAGTACATGCTTTTTAAAACGTTACACCTCCTTCTGCCCCTCCTCACACGAGTGTCATAACCCAATGACTGTGGAAAAGCAAGATGAGGAACTTAGGAGAGCGAATTCTTTTTTAACTGTAACCCAGGTTCTGAGAGTTGCAGTCCAAAAAGGAGCTGCTCTAATTGTTTCGATCTAAGAGTTGATAGATGAATGGTTTAAATAAATACGTAAACAAACAAACAACGTATTCAGGCTTCAAGTTAAAGTATGAAGGAGATGAGGTAGAAAATGATAAAGACAGCTGAGTTCCTCTCAGAACACATCTGAATGTGTTGCCAGCTCCTTTAGAAAGCAAATGGGAAGAGGATTCTATCAGAGGGGTTTTAAACTGTAAAGCCACTTTGCATCCCCTTTGGAGGAGCTAAAGTGGTGCATTAATAATAATAATAATAATAATAATAATAATAATAATAATAATCCAGTCTCTTACTAACACTGTCCGAATTTTTAGCACTGATATCAACATGGAGTTTGGTTTGGACAAATGTTCGACAGTGGCATTGAAGAAGGGGAAAATCATTGAAAGTGAGGGCATAAATATGCCTAATGGCCAAACAATAAAGTGTCACCAGCCAGAGGCCTATAAATATCTGGGCATATTACAGCTGGACAACATCAAGCATGAACATGTGAAGACTGTGGTCAGTAAAGAATACACACAAAGGGTCAGAAAAATTCTCAAAAGCAAGCTCAATGGAGGCAACACCATCAAGGCCATAAACACCTGGGCCATGCCTGTCATAAGATATACTGCTGGCATTATAAACTGGACACAGATGGAACTGGACAATTTGGACAGAAAAACAAGAAAACTCATGACCATTCATCACTCACTGCACCCTCGCAGTGATGTTGACCGGCTATATCTGCCTATGTCACGATCCAGGCTGCAGAGCACCAATAACCATACACAGAGGCCAGAATCTATCTAATATCTTTATTGAAGGAATATATAAAGTTAATAAAAACAAGTGTAGAAAATAGTCCCGAATTAGACCTTTCAGGAAAGGTCAGAATTAGTCCAAAAAAGCAATGTCCAATAGGAAATATTAAGGTCCAAAGTTGTAATCCAATAACCGAAACACTCACTTTGCCAAGCAAAGTGAGGGGAGATGACAAGGTCCTTTAGTCCATGAAACTTGAGCGAGGCTAGGAAATAACTTGATACTTGAAACAAGGCTTGAACGTGGAACAAGGTAACTAGGAACAAGAACAAGGTCCGTGGAATAACTTGATAAAATCCGTGGAACAAGGCAAGGATTGATCCTGGGAAACAAGGCAAAGTCCGTAGATAAACAAAGGCTGGGAAGCAAGGCGAAGGCTGGATAGCAAGGCAAGGCTTGAGCAGGAGCGAGGCTTGAATCGGAGCGCGCTGTCCAGACACAACTCGCTCCGTAGGCTGACGAATTGACTCCGCGAAGTTACTACGCGGGTAAAACACCTAAATAGAGTCTAACTTTCCCGCCGAAGCAGTTCTCTGGGAATCAGAACCGAAAGCTAAACTCTGAGACCAGATGTGAGACTCCCCAAAGATTCTCACGAGAAGCAGTCTTAATTGGCCACATTCTTAGCTGCAATCCTCGCACTCCTGCGCGAAGCTGATTCCAAACTTCTCTGTTGTTTACAAAACTCCCGGCGCAAGAACACGGGAGAAGTAGGCTCTGGGCTTGTTTGACATACTTCTGGGAGACAACTTTCTTGCAGGTGCAAGGTTCCCAGATCTGCCTGGGAAAGATCTGGCTGAGAGGAATCCAGTTCAGACTGGGAAGGTAAAAAACCCAAGTTTTCATCTTCATCAGGAATTACAATGTCCTGAGCAGGACTACAAGGCCCATGGGTCATCACACTATCCCCCTCCTCAAGGCCCCTCCCAAACTGGGGCCCTCTCCCCGAGGCGCGAGGTCGCGGTTTGGTGGGATAGGTCTGATGAAAGCGACGGGTTAGATCAGGAGCATGGACTGTGGAGGCGTCTTCCCAAGAGCGTTCCTCAGGGCCAAAACCCACCCAGTCAATGAGATATTGTAGGCGGCGGCGGTGAAAGCGAGAATCCAAAATGTCCTCAACCTCGAACTCCTCCTCCCCATTCATCAAAACAGGAGGGGGGGCCGGTTGGTCTGTATCAGGTCGCACACCATCCGCCGGAAGGAGCAGGGAACGGTGAAACACTGGGTGAATGCGCATTGAACGCGGAAGTTGGAGTTTGAAAGTCACGGGGTTTAATTGCGCCACCACTGGATAGGGGCCAATGAAACGGGCATCTAACTTCCGGCAAGGGCGGTGGGAGGGCAGAAAGCGAGTGGATAGGAAAACCCGATCTCCTACCTTGATTTCGAGGCCCGGCTGGCGATGTTTGTCAGCGTGGCGTTTATAGTCCTCCTTGGCTTGGTCCAGTTGCTGGAGCAAAAGTTGTTGCACCGCTGTGAGTTCCTGCAGCCAATCTTCTGCTGCGGGAACTTCTGAAGTTTCAATGACAGGGGGGAAGAAACGTGGATGGAAGCCGTAGTTTGCAAAGAACGGCGTTTCTTTTGTAGAAGCTTGAACTCCATTGTTGTAGGCAAACTCAGACAGTGGTAACAGAGAAGCCCAATTGTCCTGTTGGTAGTTTACATAACAGCGAAGATACTGCTCCAAAGTGGCATTGGTGCGCTCCGTTTGCCCATCTGTTTGGGGATGATGAGCTGAAGATAAGCGAGAGTCTATGCCCAATAGTTTTTGTAGTGCCTTCCAAAAACGAGAGGTGAATTGAGATCCACGGTCTGTGACTAAACTCTTGGGCAATCCATGTAGTCTGAAAGCATGTTGAAGAAATAGATCCGCAGTTTCTTTGGCCGTGGGGAGGCCTTCGCAGGGAATGAAATGGGCTAACTTGGTGAAAAGGTCCACCACCACTAAGATCGTGGTGAATCCACAGGAAGGTGGTAGGTCAGTGATGAAATCCGCGGAAATTATTTCCCATGGGCGAGATGGTGTAGGAAGGGGGTGTAAAAGCCCTGAGGGCTTCTCCCTTCGTATCTTGGAGCGCTGGCATACTGGGCAGGTGTTGACATATTTTTCCACATCCTTGCGGATCTTGGGCCACCAAAAATCCCTTAGGATCAAATGCATAGTTTTAAATAGTCCGAAGTGTCCTGCTGGTTTGCAGTCATGACACAGACGAAGCGCTTTTTCCCTGCCCGGTCCGGGTGGGATATAAACATGATTTCTATAGCAGAGCAGCCCATCTTTAAGCGAAAAGGGAAAATGCAGACCTTGGCGAAGTTGGTCCTGCGCCCAGGCATCTGCTTGCTGACTAGCCCTGATTTCTTGAGCACAGATGGGTCCTGGAGTAGGGGAAGTTGAACCAATGGGAATGGATTTGGTGTTCCCCACCGTGAGCGTGGCAAAGTTCTCGGGTTGTAGCAGTTGGGATTCAAAGGTCTCCTTGCGTCCTGCAGCGTATTCCGGTTTACGTGACAGGGCGTCTGCTTGCTTGGTTTGGGCTGGGGTCACATAATGGATCTGGAAGTTGAAACGTTCAAAGAATAAAGCCCAACGTTGCTGCCTCTGATTTAGTTTGCGGGCAGTTCTTAGATGTTCTAGATTACGATGATCAGTGTGGACTTCAATGGGAAATTTGGCCCCTTCTAGCCAATGTCTCCAAGTTTCAAAGGCTGCCTTTATGGCCAGTAGTTCTTTTTCCCAAATGGTGTAATTCCTCTCTGGTGTGGTTAGTTGACGAGAATAAAAGGCACAGGGATGGAGGTGATCTCCCACCGGTTGTAAGAGTACAGCCCCAATTGCCACATCAGAGGCGTCCGCTTGCACCACAAAAGGGGTTCCAGGATTTGGGTGCTGTAGAATTGGCTGGGAGGTGAATAGTTTCTTTAGTTGCTGGAACCCTTTCTCTGCTTGGTCAGTCCAGCGGAAAGGCTGCTTTCCACGGATGCAGCTAGTGATGGGGTCGGACCAGCGGGCAAAATCTGGAATGAACTTGCGGTAATAGTTCGCGAACCCCAAGAAACGCTGCACCTCTTTCTTGTTAGTTGGCGCCCGCCATTCCAATACTGCTGAAACCTTGGCTGGATCCATGGAAAGCCCTAGAGGCGAGATGCGGTAACCAAGGAAATCTACCTCTTGTAGATCAAAGGCGCATTTTTCCAGCTTGGCATAAAGTCCATGATCCCGCAATCGTTGTAACACCATTTTGACGTGGTTCTCATGTTCTGATTGTGATCTAGAAAACACCAAAAAATCGTCCAGGTAGATTATCAAGAACCTGTCTAGATAGTCCTGAAAAATGTCATTGACAAAATGCTGGAACGTTGCGGGGGCTCCGCATAAACCGAAATTCATAACTCGGGACTCAAATAATCCGAATTTGGTCTGGAAGGCGGTCTTCCACTCGTCCCCTTCCCTGATGCGAACTAAGTTGTAAGCCCCCCGAAGATCCAGCTTGGTGTAAACCTTGGCTCCTCGAAGCCGATCCAGTAGATCCGAGATTAAGGGCAGGGGATAGCTGTTCCGCTTGGTGATATTGTTCAATGCTCTGTAGTCCACCACCAAGCGTAGTTCCCCTGACTTCTTCTTCACAAACATCACTGGGGAGGCGGCTGGGGATTGAGAGGGTCTGATGAATCCCTTGCGAAGGTTTGTCTCTAGGAATTCCCTGAGAGCTTCTTGCTCTGGTTCAGTCAGGGAGTAGAGATGCCCTCGCGGGATCGGGGCCCCCTCCACCAAGTCAATGGCACAGTCATAAGGTCTATGTGGGGGTAATTTTTCGGCTTCTTTCTCATTGAATACATCCCAATACTCGGAGTACTTCTTTGGCAAGGTGATGATGGGCTCGGTGTCTGTGGCATGGCATACCTTGGCTACGAGGCAATGGTTTTGGCAGTACGGTGAAGCAAACTGCAGTTCTCTGTTGGACCAGGAGATGTTAGGGTCGTGGAGAGTCAGCCATGGAATTCCCAAAATCACAGGGAAATGGGGGACCTCGGTAACAAAGAAGGAAATCTCTTCCATATGTTCCCTTATCCACATCCTGGTGGGTTCCGACCACTGACTTACGGGGCCCGTCTTGAGGGGGCGGCCGTCTATGGCTTGCACCACACGGGCATTCTTGAAATCATGATATTGTAATCCCAGAGAGTCGGCATACTCTCTATCGATGAAATTGTTGGTAGCTCCAGAGTCTATCATGGCGTGGATCATGACGGGTCCCCTTTTTGCTGACCATAATGTGACCACGAGAAGGAACAGGACCCCGGTTGGCGGCTCTTGGATGGATTTTTTGACCGGGTTGGCGAGCCTCTCTACACCCGGTCGTTGGCTTCCCCCGCCGGCTGTGTGCCAGTCGGCTCAGACGCCTTCGTCTCCGTGGAGGACGCCGCCGCAAGACGGGCGGCAGGCTTCCCTTTGGCTGGGCACTCTCTGGCGAAGTGGCCCCCGTTCCCGCAGTACCAGCAGAGGTTTAAGCGTTGACGACGGGCCTTCTCGGCGGCATCTAGTCTGGGACGCACATTGCCCAACTGCATCGGCACCTCCTCGCCTCCTCTGGGGTATGGGGTTGGCGGTGGGGGTCTCCACACCGGACGTGGCTGAACGCTGGCGGGAGCGGGGGGTTTTGCCCCGGCTCTACTGCCCTGGCCTCGAACCCACTGTTTCCTGTTGGCAATCATGACTTCAGCCCGTAAACATTGATCAATGAGTGCCTCGAGGGTCTGGGGAGGATCCACCTTGGAGATTTCTTCCAGCATTTCAATGTTGAGACCCTCCCGGAATTGTCCCCTGAGGGCTACATCGTTCCAGCCGGTGTTGTGGGCCAGTACTCGGAACTCGGCTATATACTGAGACATAGGTCTGTCTCCTTGGAAAAGGCGACGGAGTTTGTGACCGGCTGCCTCCAAATTGTCCTCGATTCCCCAAGTCTCCTTGAGGTGGTCCAAGAAGTGTTGCGCTGATCTTAGGTGTGGAGAGGCTTGGTCGTACAGTGCCGTCGCCCAGCTGGCCGCTGGCCCGTCTAGAAGACTGTAAACCCATGCCACTTTGATGTCTTCTTGGGGAAACTCGGCAGCACGGGCCTCTAGATAAGCTTGACATTGGCGACGGAAGACATGAACCTTAGAAGCTTCTCCAGTAAACTTGGTTGGCAACGCCATGGCCGGAAGACGAATTCCGCGTTCCTTCAAACCCCTTATTTCTCCATCCTGTGCATTGAGCTTATCACGGATTCGGTCCACCTCATCCTTGTCGATGGTGTAGGTAATCGGCTGGCCGCTCGGCCCAGGTACGACTCCGGTAGACATTCTGGCCGAGGTTAATTGGTGCTTAGGGTGGCGGAGTCAAACTGTCACGATCCAGGCTGCAGAGCACCAATAACCATACACAGAGGCCAGAATCTATCTAATATCTTTATTGAAGGAATATATAAAGTTAATAAAAACAAGTGTAGAAAATAGTCCCGAATTAGACCTTTCAGGAAAGGTCAGAATTAGTCCAAAAAAGCAATGTCCAATAGGAAATATTAAGGTCCAAAGTTGTAATCCAATAACCGAAACACTCACTTTGCCAAGCAAAGTGAGGGGAGATGACAAGGTCCTTTAGTCCATGAAACTTGAGCGAGGCTAGGAAATAACTTGATACTTGAAACAAGGCTTGAACGTGGAACAAGGTAACTAGGAACAAGAACAAGGTCCGTGGAATAACTTGATAAAATCCGTGGAACAAGGCAAGGATTGATCCTGGGAAACAAGGCAAAGTCCGTAGATAAACAAAGGCTGGGAAGCAAGGCGAAGGCTGGATAGCAAGGCAAGGCTTGAGCAGGAGCGAGGCTTGAATCGGAGCGCGCTGTCCAGACACAACTCGCTCCGTAGGCTGACGAATTGACTCCGCGAAGTTACTACGCGGGTAAAACACCTAAATAGAGTCTAACTTTCCCGCCGAAGCAGTTCTCTGGGAATCAGAACCGAAAGCTAAACTCTGAGACCAGATGTGAGACTCCCCAAAGATTCTCACGAGAAGCAGTCTTAATTGGCCACATTCTTAGCTGCAATCCTCGCACTCCTGCGCGAAGCTGATTCCAAACTTCTCTGTTGTTTACAAAACTCCCGGCGCAAGAACACGGGAGAAGTAGGCTCTGGGCTTGTTTGACATACTTCTGGGAGACAACTTTCTTGCAGGTGCAAGGTTCCCAGATCTGCCTGGGAAAGATCTGGCTGAGAGGAATCCAGTTCAGACTGGGAAGGTAAAAAACCCAAGTTTTCATCTTCATCAGGAATTACAATGTCCTGAGCAGGACTACAAGGCCCATGGGTCATCACAGCCTAGAAGATCAGGGGGCAGAGGACTCTTACAAGTCAAACAAGCAGTCAAAGAAGAAGAACATGCCCTGGCAGAATATGTAAAGCAAAGTGAAGAACCTGCTTTGATTGAAGTCAAAAATCAGAAACTCCTCAAAGCACAGCAGACAAAAAACCAGTACAAGAAAGCCACACTACAAACTAGAGCTGACAGCTGGCACAACAAAACATTGCATGGAAAGTTCCTTGACAAAATTGAAGGAAAAGCTGACAAGGAGAAGACCTGGCTCTGGCTCACGAATGGGACCCTGAAGAAGGAGACAGAAGGCCTGATCCTTGCAGCCCAGGAGCAAGCCATCAGAACAAATGCAATTAAGGCCAAGATTGAAAAATCAGCTGATGACCCAAAATGCAGACTGTGCAAGGAAGCTGACGAAACCATTGATCATCTCCTCAGCTGCTGTAAGAAAATTGCACAGACAGACTATAAACAGAGGCACAACTGTGTGGCCCAAATGATCCATTGGAACGTATGCCTCAAGCACCACCTCCCAGCAGCAAAGAACTGGTGGGATCACAAACCAGCAAAGGTCGTGGAAAATGAACACGCAAAGATACTGTGGGACTTCCGAATCCAGACTGACAAAGTTCTGGAACACAACACACCAGATATCATAGTTGTGGAAAAGAACAAGGTTTGGATAATTGATGTCGCCATCCCAGGTGACAGTCGCATTGATGAAAAACAACAGGAAAAACTCAGCCGCTATCAGCACCTCAAGATTGAACTTCAAAGACTCTGGCAGAAACCAGTGCAGGTGGTCCCGGTGGTGATCGGCACATTGGGTGCCGTGCCAAAAGATCTCAGCCGGCATTTGGAAACAATAGACATTGACAAAATTACGATCTGCCAACTGCAAAAGGCCACCCTGCTGGGATCTGCACGCATCATCCGAAAATACATCACACAGTCCTAGACACTTGGGAAGTGTTCGACTTGTGGTTTTGTGAAACGAAATCCAGCATGTCTATCTTGTTTGCCGTGTCATACAACATCGTTGTGTCAATAATAATAATAATAATAATAATAATAATAATAATAATAAAGCCATGACCTATGTTTTCCCTGTAAATTGCAAAAATGAGCCCTGTAACACCTGAACACTCCAGCCATTCACTGATTTGATGTATAGCAAACATGAACTATAGCAATAATGTGCTTAATATGGGAGCTCAGACTAATCTTAAAATATGTATTCATTACTCATGGGATAGAACTATAGGGGGGAATTACATCTTGAGATGGGGAAAGGTCAAGAGTTTGGTAATAAGACAGTCTGTGTTCCAATTTACTACTGTTTTATCCCTCCTTTGCCCAGAGCTTGGAAATATTACTTTTTGGACTGCAACTCCCCAAATCAATGTCAATTTGGGATGTTGTATTCCACCAAAGAACAGGTCACTTACCTTTAACTGTGCTTCTTCAGGGAGTCATCTGTGATCCAATGAGTGGTCATGTGTGAGTCACAGAGGCCACAAATAAATAGTAACACTCTCATACTCTACTTCTGAACACATTTCATACCATGCAGCCAGCCCTCTGTATCTTCAGGTCCAGGGAGAACTGAAATGTGTTCCAAAACATGAGCTTGAAAAAGCCTTTGAACACATTTCACCACTCACCAAGAGCCCTCTCTTCTTTAATTAATCCATTCCCCAACCCAACTCTCCCATTCATGCTTTGGGCCTCTCTAACCCTTCCATCCACTGTTTCCATCCACACTTCTCTGCCTGTTTATTTCAAATGACCTGCACGGCTATTTCGGGCCTCTTCTTAAACAAGAGCGAGTCCCTGATTGCCATTCAAGATGGATTCTCATTACTCCAAAGTGTCCCTCTAGGAGACATATTAAATAGTCCACGAGGTTAACTTAATCCAGCTGATTCTGTGTGGTCTCAGCCCGAATTCCCGATTAAATTAACATCCTTGAATCTTAATTAGCGTGTGAGGCAGAGGTTGCCTTAATAACGGAGATAATAATGCACAATGTTAAAAATAATCAAGCTGTGCCCTTCCTGCATCACACATGCAAATCCCCTTCAGAGAGAGAAAAGTTGCAAAGGGCAACACCAACTAAGAACAGGGGGTACATTGGGCTAAGAAAGTGCAAGCGGCTATGTGGCTTAATTGCTAAATTATATAGAGAACTGCTTTGTTATTTCAATGCCTAGCATCACCCACGCTGATACATCACAGGTAGGACTGCATGGAACATTCTCAATCAAAGATTTTGGACACATCTGCTACCCCATCAAAAAAATCTGAGTATGCAGAAAGGAATTCTTGAGGGAAAGGAGGAAATATTTATCTCCTGGTCTCCCTCAAGGGACTTCTAAGTGGTATATATGGTTTGTGACTCTCTTGTTCCCCACTTTCTTTTCATAACATCTCTGTAATGTCAGTCACTCAAATTTTTCAGTCTGAGTTTCTAAGTTCAATGCAGCTCAAGTTCCAGTTCAACATACTAACAGCGTTAGTCCCATATTCTCCAACTGTCCCAATTTGGCAGGAACAGTTCCATTTAATCATGCCATTCCACTTTTTTCAGCTGCTTTTAAAATGCCCAAGTTTTCTTCCTTTTACCATTTTCTCCCTTTGTCTTCAGTTTATATCAGTTGAATTCAATACAAGCAGTTAATTCAGTAGGGGGAAGAAGGAAAGAGAAAGGTGCAGAATATATTTATAGTAAAATAGGCACCTTTGAAAAAGAGCCACCATCACCAGAAAATAAATTTTATAAATGCATGCACATACATACAGAGAGAGAGAAAGAGCAGACAAAGCCATCAGGATTTTCCCTGAGCCATCTTTAGAGAAGGAAACGAAATTTGCAAAGTCGAAGAAGGGACCCTTATTCTGGGAGTTTAAATCCAAAAAAGTAAATTCTCTAGATTTGGTCCTAAATATATATAAAACTTCACACACTGTTAACGTGCAGAACAAGACTGTCTCAGAGGGATTCACATTGCTGCAAGGAGAGTCCTAAACTTTCCACTAACCCCGATCTGCAATCTAGTTTTCTTATGTGCAACAAACAGGTTGTAAGATGAAAGCTTCTTGATTCCTATACCTTGCTGGCCCCAGGAAGAATAACAATGAGATTGACAAAGTGAGCTATCAGCATTTACTCTGATTTCATTAAAGACAGGAATATTTAACCTTCTGGGGTGGAGACATTTTTGGTAATTTGTGCACTGAAAGTGTCCCAAAAGCTTGCAACTAAGGTATTGCCTAGGTATTTCAAAACTGTGTAAAACCACATGCCTGCCCACATGTTAGAGCACACACAAAGCTCAGAAAAGTTATTTGGAGGGCCTGCAATACCCAGAATCAGTAAGCCAACATGGCTAATTGCCATTCTGGGAATTGCAGCCCCAAAAAGTATCTTCTAAGGAGCCACACAAACTCTCACTGATTTGGGGCTCCCTTGCACCTCTAGAATAGCCAGCTCACAATGTTTTAGGGATGACTTTTCAGATCATCTTTTCAAAATCTAAACTCTATGGAAACCATTTTCAGATGTGTTGGGCTACATCTCCCTTGCTGTAAATTCATGGAACTTACAGTTTCCAACATCTCTGAAATCATTGAACTTGTAGTCTAACATATCTGAAAAGCACCAGGTTAGGGGAGAATGTGCTATACACAACAGGCCCGTTTCTCTTTAATTTTTTTCCTAATTAATTCAAAATCAAGGCTGGCCCAGAGCATCTTGCTACCTAACAACAAAGGCAAAATTGTATAATTCTTCCATTTGCCACATATATAAACCAACTTAACTAGCAGTTGAACCTTTATAGCATTCAACTTAGATAAGGCAGTTGATTAGTTTAGGGCAATCCAGTTAGGTAGCATATCCAAATATGTCCTCAAAAAACAGGGAATGGGTGACATGGAAATACAGCCCCCCAAAAAAGGCAGCGAATGCACCCAGCATCTGCTGTTTGAGGATAGAGATTTATTCTTCTTAATGATAGGGCCAGCCCTGTGACAACCTTATTTTGACAATTTAGCCACTGAGACACTCTGACCCTTTGGTTCCTCCTTACCAAGGTTAATCCTCTTTGATTAATAGGGATGAGACAGTTTGCCCCCACTCACCTCAGACACAATCAAAAGTAATCCAAATCATTAAAAACAGTTTTAAAATTCTTTGATTGGCCATTCCCAAAGCTGATAATATACGAGCACTCTACCTATCAGACATTTACCTTCCCTAAAAACACTCCTGTCTTTAGAGCTGTTTACTAAGAGCCCATTTCTCCAGTGGTTACAAATGCATAGATTTTTACCCCCAAAGCCCCTGTTTTTCCAGACAGAGCTCTTCATCTAGCAACACAACAGAGGAACTTAACTGGAGAAACGGGGACTGTAAAGCTTCGTCTTTTCATGGAAGCAATGGACTAAGAGTTTCTGACATCTGTTTTATAAAGAAATGCAGACTTTTTAAATTATGCAATCTCTTTCAACAAAACAGACTTGGAAACACATTAAGAATCATGCCAGCTTGCACAATGTTTCTGTTCAGAGGGGCTTTTCTTCCCACTGCTCTGGATTTCCTGGCAGCATCTCTTCAAAGGAAGTATAAACTGGGGTTTACGCCACCTCCAACTTTAATCCAAGCAGAAGCAGAAATTGTAGACTTTCATGCTCTTTCAAGTAAGTTTTACTGAACTTCCAGATTTTATTCCCAGGCCTAAAACTGATAACCTTTGCTGGCATCTTTGCTAATTACACTCTTCTGACCTTCGTTCTCTGTTACCACAAGCCTCCTTTCCATTTGTCCCTCTTTTCAGCCCACCGCCCATACTGGACCCTTCTCAGCCAATCAGGCTTTACTATAATAAATGAAATATCTCCATACCTTTGGGTATTTCAGATAACGTTACTAATAATCAAGGGCATCTCTCACAGGAATGTGGAAACTGGAACAAATACGCAGGGATGTTTTCTGTGGTGTTCTATTTCTTCGCCGTCTTTCCTTCCTTAGGTAGTAGCCACTTCTTTATAAACCTTTAGATTGAAGTAAATGATTCCAGTATGATGTTCTGCTCCTTTTCATGAAAGAATGCTATCATCAACTCAATGGTTTCCCTTGAGAAGCAATTGGTCAACCTTCCGAACTGCCTTCTAGGTATAGTGGGCTGCAAACTGGTCATAATGAATAGGGAACTATAGGATTTGTGGTTCAGCATATTTGGAAGGCACCAAATTGGAGAAGACTTTAATATGTAAAGTGAAGTGTCCACTCCTTTTCTCATGGCTTTTATAGATTTTAACTTGAGTATTTTTTTAGGAAAAGGCACTGAAGACTTGTTAATCTTAAATGTCATGACTATCATTAATACAAAACCTTCTCTAATTACAAAGTTAATTTTGTACCTTTTCACAAAATCTCTGCCTAATATGTCTAGTCTTTTACAGATTGGAGACAGAAGCCATTAAAGCAGGCATGGGCAAACTAAGGCCCGGGGCCGAATGCGGCCCCCTGAGCACTTACCTCAGGTCCTCCTCATTTTCCCTGTCCTCTTGGCATAAGGACGTGGTGACCTGCCACATCCTTATGCAGAAAGGACATGGGAGGAAGGCATGCAGCAGGTGAGAGCCCTCTGGAGTGCTCTCAGCGACCTCATGTCTCATCCTACTCCCAATATAAGGATGGTATGAACAGCCTTGTCCCTATGCCAGGAGGATGGCTCGAGGAAGACACACAGTGGTTGAGACCCCTCCGGAGCACTCTTGGTTGTCGCCTGTCTCACCCTCTTCCTGGCATAATGCGGAGAGGACAGCCTGAATATCAAGGGAGGAAGACTGGGGAAGTTGTTGCATGTCCCTTTTTCCTCCTGGCATAAGCATGGGGTGAGCAGCCCCATCCTTATGCCAGGAAGACAACCTGGGGATGACACGGGCCCAGCCCCATCCTCTCCCAGGCCACCTCCCTCCTTGGTCTGTCCCACCCAGCATGTGCCCAGCCCCCCGCCCTCCCAGTCCGGCCCTCCTGGCCAGGCCCACAATGTGGCCCCAAGGCAAAAATGTTTGCCCATGCCTGCATTAGAATATAGGTTTCTCAAGACATCAATGATGTCAGTAATGAAATGAGGGACAATTACAAATTACACTTATCTGGAGCCCACTGTATTTGAAAACTGGATAAAAATAATTCAGGTTATTTTAATGACCCCAAAAGAGGTCAAGTACTAAATTTAGACTAAATTATGGAGTCATTTAGAATCATAGAATCATAGAATAGTAGGGTTGGAAGAGACCTCATGGGCCATCCAGTCCAACCCCCTGCCAAGAAGCAGGAAATAGCATTCAAAGCACCCCTGACATATGGCCATCCAGCGTCTGCTTAAAAGCCTCCAAAGAAGGAGCCTCCACCACAGCCTGGGGGAGAGAGTTCCACTGTCGAACAGCTCTCACAGTGAGGAAGTTCTTCCTGATGTTCAGGTGGAATCTCCTTTCCTGTAGTTTGAAGCCATTGTTCTGTGTCCTAGTCTGCAGGGCAACAGAAAACAAGCTTGCTCCCTCCTCCCTATGACTTCCCCTCACATATTTGTACATGGCTATCATGTCTCCTCTCAGCCTTCTCTTTTGCAGGCTAAACGTGCCTAGTTCTTTAAGCCGCTCCTCATAGGGCTTGTTCTCCAGACCCTTGCTCTGGACGCTTTCCAGCTTGTCAACATCTCCCTTCAACTGCGGTGCCCAAAATTGGACACAGTATTCCAGGTGTGGTCTGACCAAGGCAGAATAGAGGGGTAGCATGACTTCCCTGGATCTAGATGCTATACCCCTATTTATGCAGGCCAGAATCCCGTTGGCTTTCTTAGCAGCCGCATCACATTCACCATACACCTAATGTCACCAGACACCAATGCATAGAACAGACAAGATGGAGGACTCCCATAATCAGAACTCTGTCATTGTTCTAGTACAAGACATTCATTTATTCATTCATTCATTTTTGTTGACTGACACAAATAATAGGGTTGTATTCTCCTATTCCACCTATGTACAGAGGGGCCATCTTGATTGGCTATTTTAACTTGACTGGTGACTGGCTGTTCAATCTTACAACCATACAGACAGTAGGATAAAATTCTCCCACATACTTTGATGCAACAGACTAGCATGAGAGATGCACAACGGGATAGCTTAGTTGGTTGCAGATGGCAGAAATAGAGGTGCTTGCTCTGTCCCACCTATAGCATTTGCCACTCTGCCAAATGGTTGAGCCAGTCCTTCCATTCAATGTTACAATGGCAAGAGTTCTAGAGAGGCTATTCCACTGTATTTTGTCTACTCCAAGAAAAATGGGATAACAGTAACGTGGGGATGAAGTGTTGACTTAAATCAGGGAAATAAAACACAGAGAAAGATACACAATTTGATGTACAAATAAAGAAATTCAGAGCTTGAAAAAAATCTTATGAACTCTAATTCCCAAAATGTTTCAAGCAGCATGGCCACTGGCCATGATGACTTTTGTATTTGTAGACCAAAGGGATCTGGTGAAAGCAGGAGAGCAGATCATAGATCTTTCAATCTTATTCATTTTGGTTTGCACAGTCAGAAAAGAAATGAGCTGAACTGCCCAGATACCTTTCCTATCAGCCTTTATGCCCATCTGTATCCAGGCTGAAATAGCCAAAGGTCTTGTGGAGCAGGCTGCTTAGAGAAGCACCAGTAGAGCATTACAACCTCACACCTAATACGTATACATTTAGAACCTAATTCCAGAGCCATGTTTTCAGTGTTTTGATTTCATGAGCCATAGGAAGGAAATGGGGGGGGGGGGGGGGGGAGAGTGCTGCATTAGCTGTGCAGCATATGGAAATGAAAATATGTCTCTGGCACCTCTGGAGTGTTGGCACAGCTTTTCTGCTCACAGAAAGCTTGCTTATTAAGGTGCCAAAGCATAGAGGGCCAAAGAAGAAATGGGTATGATGCCGCTTGGCTCATCTATGATGGCCAACGTATTATGCTGGGCCTGATAAATTCTACCCCAGTTACACTATAATCATTCTGTCTCCAAGAACAATAATCTCCCCAACCAGCCTCTTCTCCTAGCATCTGAATGCCTAGGGCTGCTCAAGCAGCAGGATTGAAATCGGCAACCTAAAATGAAGCTCTTTAATATCACCACAAAAAATCAAGGAAACAGACTCCAGGTCCACACTGCCACCAGCTCATTTTACGAATTTATAAAGAGAAACAACCAAAGAGTATACAATCCTTACTCCCCACCCACTGAACAACAAAAGCAAAAACAAATTTCTGACCTGGGAGGTGACAAAATTGTTATTCCCTTGCAATCTCCTCTCTATTCATCACTGTTTTCCAACAGAAGCTTCATTTCTTGGCTAAGGGGGACGACGACAGAATCAATTCTCTGCCTCCTTATCATGGAAGGACAAGAGCCTTTTAGATGGGCAACTACTACCAATGGTTGTTATTACTGCATACTAAAGAACATGCTGCTCAAAAACGCAAAACTAAAAATAGAAGTGAACAGAAGCAGAATCCAGAGGGAAAATTCAAGCGGTAATGTGTAATTCTTTTCTCTTTTTTTGTAGCTTTTATGGGAGAATTTGGAAAATGGTGGGTATTTTAAAAAGGCAGTACACTCCATTTAAACATGCTTTTTAAAAAGATATGACAAAACACAACACAACCAAGTTTCCTGGTTGGGTTTGTGCCTTCAAAATACTGTTAGAATATCAAAATGCACAGATAAAAAGGTAGAATTTGGAAACTTGGCTTTAAAAATGGATTATGACTATGTAGACAGGCTAGCAAAGTTCAAATTTTCCTTCCTAGTTTGCAGGTGGTTTCCCCTGAAACCACCCTCACCATCATCATAACCCTGCTTTTTTCCGTAGAAAGGGAACAGCCATCTTGTGCCCACCAAATGTACCTGTGAGGGCGATAAAGTTTCAGTTCCTACCTACTGTCTCTCTTTTACTCATTAGGGTAGGCACATGAAAAAAGAACAAAAGATGGTCTAGATTTACAAAAAAAAAAGGTTGCACAATTTATATGTACATAATAGTTTTTTTAAAATATTTACTATCACTTCAATAGCAATTCAATACATGTTGAGTAAGACTGTGTGCTTACTACTGTCTGAGCAATAGCTATTAATGGGCAACGACAAAGCTCTTGAAGCACTTTCTCTTTTAATTGGACTTGGTCCAGGAAGCCATTAAAGTAGATCAGAGGATCTTGAGAGAACTATCCAGTGATAATGCCTCTTTATCCCTTGAGATGGTGAAGATGTGTGAATGATCATTCCTCACACCCAAACAAAGCTCAACATTCCCCTTAGCTCACAGAGAACATGAATGGGGAGTGTGTAGCCTTCTAGATGTTGATGAATAACAACACCCATGAATCCCCACTGTACATTATGAAGATGGTGAGTTATGGGAATAATGGGAGATGCAATCATTTATAATCGGGGGGGGGGGGCACACTCTCAATTCCTTGTGTTATGCTTAGCAATATTTGAAAATCACCATGAGAGTTACAGAAACCCTCAAGTTAATTGCCCAGCTAGATCATCCTTCTTTTAACTTACAACTTGGATTCAGTACTTTTCCAATTTTAACTAAAGCTCTTTGGTCTACTACCGTTTTAATTATCTAGCCTGTCCACCAAGGAATTTCCAGCTGTCCATGATTCTTGGGAGGAGGATTGTAAGCAACCATGCTGAGCTTGGCTCTCCTACAGCCCCAACAAATCCATTTTCCCAATCTGGCGCTCTTTTATTCACTCCCCCCCCCCTCCTCCAACTAATCCTGCTGAGACATTTTTTAACTTGCTTCAAGGCAAAGAAAATGCTGCTGGTGCCTTAAGGTTCTTTCATGACCTTGTGCAAACTCAAGATAAAGACCTACGATTTCAAAAATTACAGGGGGATCCAATCCTCATTACTTGTGCATAATAGGGATAAAGGCAAAACAGACACAAAGGCCAGCTGGCGTCGAGGTCACATGTGGGTGTCAGAAGAGAAGCAGTAAGCACGTTTTTCTCCTTGAGTGTATTTCTCTATGTGTGTATATATAGTATGCACATGTATGTTTTTCTTGGATGTACATCCTCCTCTCTACCAAAAGGAATGACATTAAAAGCAACTATACCAGAAACAAATTAAAAAACACAACAGTACAAGATATTACTAATTTCCAGCTAGTCAGACAGCCACCCAATCCTCCAAATGCAGACCAGCCTAGAGTCCAAAGGCTGGCCTAAATAAAAAGGTCTTTCACTGCCAGCAGAAAGACAAGAGAAAGAAAACCAGATTCTCCTTCCTTGGCAGAAAGTTCCAGGTCCTGGAGCTATGTGAAGCAAATCCTATCTCATGTTCTCTGCAAACATAGCCTCCAACTGTCCCAATTTGGCAGGGAAGGTCCTGACTGATCTTCTCTCAACCCACTTTTTAAGATATGGTTGAAATGCCCCAGGCTCTCTCTACCACTTTCCCCCTTTTGTCCTCAACTTGCTTCGATTGCTGCAAACTGGTTCAAAATGGGAAAATTCAGGTTTGTACTCAATTAACTCTAGAGTGGAGGAAAAAAGGATCTTACAGAATCTTGCCTTTCCCAACAGGCCCAGGCAATGGCAAACTGCGGCAGCTTCTCCTAGCTTGTATATTCTCCCTCATTCATAATTTTGCCAGCTTGACCATGTTGCTTGGCCACACATTTCCCATTTCCATTTCTGAAATATTATAAGGTGATATTTATTACTAACATTTAACATCATAGTTTTTCAAGGACAGACTTTAATACTACTATCAAATGATAATGTCATCATTTGCATTGCTTGACAGTCATGAGGCCAAAGTAAAAGTCCAGGTTTTGATGTATTATAACACACATTAAGAGGTGCTAGATGTGTTCTAGAATAGGTGTACTACACACATCTTGTTCCTGCTCTAGAGAATGAACTTAGTACTATTTGAAAATCACTATCATTACTGCAAATGTGCACTATACTAAGTCCTTAAAAGTATTTATTTACTCCTTTTCTGTCCCATGGCCCTTCTCATCAAAGCAATGCATAACAAAATAATAAAACATTCTAATGAAACTTTTTAAAATTTTTATAGATACAATTATAAATGTATCTAGATACAATTATAAATGTTTCATTGCAATGTTTCCTTGTTTAAAAAACAATTTTAAAAATCAAATTTAAAAATCAACATTTGCTTTTGCCATCATTTAAATAAAAGGAATGAAAGAAAGATGCTGAAAAAATCATCATAAAATGTGAAACGAAGAAATAAAAAGTAGACTTTTATATTCATATGACCAAAAAAATCACAAACACTACAAATTGCTCTTAATAAAAGTAAATTCCCCAAACAACATTGAAGCTTTTCAGTATAAAGATACTTCAGATGGGACTAATGCTTATCAAAGACAGTCCCTGATTATCCCTTGATATTGCTTTTCTGCCAGCTGATCACTCATTCGTTAGATTGCTAGTTAATAACCCTGGGTGGTTGGTTTAGGTTTCCACAGTGGGAGTAAGAGGAGATAATTGGTAATCCTTATGTGTGTTTTTGAAGGAGATAAATACTGCAGTTCCAAGGGGAAAATACCACTCCAGCTGATGAGAGTGCATGGAGACAAAATGAATGACAGGAAAAAAAACACAACAGACTTGTATTTTTTCAAATGTCAGGCAAATCCAATACAGTTTCTGCCTAAAGCAAAAAGGAAATGTGACACTCCATATTCGCTCCCTGTACAACTTGACTAGGAGTTTTGAAAGTCTTACAAGAGACCAGACAAGATCCCTCTACTTTAAGCAAAGTTATTTGATGAGTTACTAACGAGGTGCAGCCTACCAGGTGGCACACAAAGTTCTGCCTTCCACCAGTTGTACTTTGCTGTTTGTTGTCTGAACAACTCACTCTGCCTACTAAAAGGGCCAAGCCTAGGAAGAATCAAGCACAAAACAAGCGAGCTGTGAACTACCTGAAGGCACCTAAGCTTCTGACATGAATTGATATTCACTGTTGGAATGGAAATGATGGTATTCTGTTCCAATATTCTAATTTTATTCAATTTCTGTAAATGTAAATAAATATTCTAAAAAAAAAATAAGCCAACCCATCTATTTTTCATCCCAAGTTAATTATACCAGATAGCACTACCATTGTTAACTCCCACCACTTGGGAGGTGGGTAATCCACAAGAATATGCTAATGAAAACTTTAAACAATTAAGTATCTCAAAACCGGATAAAAATCACAGCCTTGACCCATCACAACAGTTAAGCATGATTAAATATGACTTAGGGTAATACCATGGAAAAGTGTTAATGTGCTTTTAATTATTTTAAACTAATATTTTAAGTAGCTTGTATTTAATGCTTTATATTATTTCATAGTATTTTAGATGGCACGTTTTAATGTAGGCTGTATACCATTTCCTTATGGGAAAAAACTAGAATATAAATCTAACTTTAAAAATACACAATTCATGTATTGAAACATCTTACGAAATTATGAGACACACATGTACTCATTTTGGTGGCCTCTTGCTGTGTAATATTTGTTCCACACATTCTATGTGTCTCTCTTTGCCAGATTGAAGTGAATGTCTCACCTGTCAACTTATTGCAACCCCGTTAATTTCATAGGGTTTTCTTAGGTAAGGAATACTCAGAGGTTACTTGCATACTAAAGCGAGTACAGTAGAGTCTCACTTATCCAACATAAACGGGCCGGCAGAATGTTGGATAAGCAAATATGTTGGATAATAAGGAGGGATTAAGGAAAAGCCTATTACACATCAAATTAGATTATGATTTTACAAATTAAGCACCAAAACATCATGTTTAACAACAATTTTGACAGAAAAAGTAGTTCACTACGCAGTAATGCTATGTAGTAATTACTGTATTCACGAATTTAGCACCAAAATATCACGATGTATTGAAAACATTGACTACAAAAATGCGTTGGATAATCCAGAATGTTGGATAAGTGAGACTCTACTGTATGTCCATTTTAAGAAGTCAATCCCACTGACTCATGTTTATTCTGGTCTATTATTACTACATATTAATAATTTTAATTATTTCTGTAGAGCCCCCTTCATAATTTGATAATGTGCAGTTTGCTTAGTTTGTGGATAAATGCATCCCAACAGAATCCTGTATAAGAATTTACCAGAATGTATAAATGGAGTGCATTTGGATATCAAGAAAAGAAACTACAAGGTATAGAAATTAAATTAAGATTTTTAGAATGTTTTTAGAGGTTGGTAATTCCTCCTCCTCCACTAAGGAATAGATCCAACACTACATAAAAGTTAAAAGGACTCAAGATGATAGCCGGACAGAAGAAAAATCCTAGTGGGCATGATGAGAAAATGTGTCTTGATCTGTCCCGTCAGCCATCAATCTTTAAGAAAAATCTCTCAGCATCACCACATACGTGTTTTCTTCTGAATCTCATAAGGATGTTCCCAGATGAGATTTTAAAAGTACAATTGCCATAGTGCATTTGTGTACACAGGTGATTCTGCCATCCAGGGATAACACTCCCATATTCCCATGGAAGTTCACTTGACTAGAATGTGCATTTAAAAAAGGAAGGAGAGGAATAGCTATGTAACCTCTTTGCAGGTATAGACAGGAAAACAATATCCTGAGGCACAGTGGAAGGAGCTACTGTGGAGAAGGTGGGTGATATGTGAAAGATTTCCCCTCCTCCTTTCTCCAGCACTTGCTGTACCTTTCTATTTTCAGAGGCAATTAGGAATCAAGGAAAATCAAGCCAGGAGGATTTCTATCTGAGTTATGAAACTGACTGGAATGGGTTGTTACAACTGATTAGATCAGATTAATTAAGTCTCTTTGAGAAATCGACAAGAGTAGAGATGAGGCATTCTCGGGTAAAATGGATGGGACTTACAACCTTTTACTTAGAAGTAAGGCCTGCTACAGTCATTTCCTCTGTATTACAATAACTCTTTTTTAAAACAAATTACATTTGTGCAACAGCTCTGCTTCAAAAACTATAGTCATGTATAATTATACGAGTATACATACACAGTACTAAAATGGCATCTGCTTCAAATGTCAGAAGACATGGGCCCTATGATGACCAATGAAGGACAGAAAAAGGAAAAGACATCAATGCCTACTGTCAATGCTACACTGATCATAGTGAAATTCATTGAAACATACCAGTAGCAACTACTTTCAATGTGCACTCTAAGTCAATGGTTCTCAATCTGTGGGTCCCCAGGGCTTTGGCCTACAATTCCCATAAATCTCAACCAATTTCCCAGCTGTTAGGATTTCTGGGAATTGAAGGCCAAAACATCTGAGTACCAACCCACTGCTCTAGGGTTTAGTCTGAATTTTTAAAGAAATACACTGTGTAAGGGAGGCATGGGCAAACTAAGGCCCAGAGGCCAGACACACTTACCTCAAGGCCCTCTTTTTCCCTGTCCTCTCAGCATAAAGATGCAGTAGCCTGCCACATCCTTATGCAGAAAGGACAGGAGGAAGGCACGCAGCAGCTGAGAGCCCTCTGGAGTGCTCTCAGCCACCGTGTATCTCGCCTTCCTCCCAGCATAAGGATGGTGCAAGCGGCCTTGTCCTTGTATCAGGAGGATGGCCTGAGGATGGGCACGCAGTGTTTGAGAGCGCTCCAGAGCACTCTCGGATGTCTCCTGTCTTGCCCTTCTCCCTGCATAATACTGAGAGGACAGCCTGAAGATCGAGGGAGGAATATTGGGGCAATTACTGCATCTCATTTTCCTCCCGGCATAAGGATGAGGTGAGCAGACCCATCCTTATGCCAGGACGACAACCTGAGGATAACCTGGGACCAGCCCTGCCCCCTCTGGCCCTGCTCTCTCCCAGGCCCTCCCCCTCCCGGGCCTGTCCCACCCACCCAGCATGTGTCCAGCCACCTTCTCTCCTGGCCTGGCCCACAATACGGCCCAAAGGTAAAAAAAAAAAAACTTTACCCATGCCTGGTGTTAGGCCTATCCCCAACCTAGGTTCAGCACATTAGAGAGTTCAATTACAGTTCTAAATAAAGCCTGGGATGGGTTCACTATTCTGTGAGTTCAGCCATGACTCCCCCACCACCCTTCCCAAAAAGCCTTTTCTCTAATTTCTGCACAGTCCCCAATTGCACTATGCTTCTCATGCCACTTCTTTGGGGTCTTGCTTTCTGAGAAAGCCCCTGATGTGTTCCATTACTACTCTAGGCCTATGGGTACCATTGGGACTCTTGCGTGTATACTTTCATCTTAGTTTAAATACAGTGTTAAATGCAGAAACAATATTAAGAATGTTAAAAGGAACCCTTTGCCTAAGTAGATCTGGAAAGGGCTAGTAGAAGCGTATCTGGCCAGAAGGACTGGTACAGTCAATCAGGAGGTCATGAAACTATATAGAGAGATTGACAACAGTTGGTTTTATGGAGACACAAACCCAGACAGGGCCATTTGAAGCCATGCAGGCAGGGGAAGGATGATGTTTATGTTTTGAATGCAAACTGAAAAATGGAAGCTGGAAAATTGAGAAGATGCTTTGAGTCAATGACACATTCAAGCATACTCAGACCCCTAATCTTTTCTAAGCTCTTGCTTGCAGCTTTCAAAGCTGGCCAGTTAGCCATTCATTTCAATAGGAAATGTGTGTCTAACACCATCTACAAGCCTGAAGAATCCTAGCCAATAGCTATGGCTTTCACACCCATTGATAACACCCTTGTACATTACTTTAGCCACTTCTAGCAAACCCTGCTTCACAGTTTTCTGCATGGAGCTTATAAGCATTTGATCCTGTATTCGCTTCCTTCAGCTTAGGTGTTTCAAAGACAGATGTGCTTTTCCCAAACCAGAAAGAGTTTCTCTGCCATCGCATCTCCTTCCTCTGTTGGATTTGCTGTAATGCTGAAGTTGTCCTTGACACAAACTTCACATGGGCTGCAACAGCAGAGCTCAGATCTTCATTTCTGTTTTCCACCATTAGTGCCACTGCTGTTTATTCATCTGTATTTCACTTCATCCCTAAATCCTAATACACAAACCGGCTTACAAAAATGTAAATCAACTACCATTAAAAATCCATAGATTCAACCAAACAGTCCATAGAATTGTTACCCTTTGAAACAAAATGATTTAAAGAAAAAAGGTAAAAATCCACAAAACAGAAATTATTAAAAACCTTGTGATAAATTGATACAAGCTTTTTGGAACAGAAAAGTTTTCACTTTCTGCCAGAAGGACTGTAAGGAGGGAATCCTTGACTTCTTGGAAGGGGGTAGGGGGAGTCCCAAAGCCTGGGAGCAGTCACCAAAAAAACTCTCTATTCTTCTTTTCTGCCACCAGCTGAATGAGCTCCCCACTCATGCTGCACATTCTTACATTACGTCATTGAAACACTGACACTGTTCTCACTTAAACTCACATTTATGTAAGTATCACAATCAGGAAAAACATGACAGCTGGGCTTTAACTCATGGGATTTGTAACATGGAACACTGAGTAATTTAGACGTTTTACAGCTCTTGCATTTTATTGGCACAGGACTGATGAATGCCTATCCAGGACTGATGAAATTTCTGTTGTGAAACAATAATTATTAATTTCCTCCATGATTTAATACCGAGACATCTTCCTTTCTAAAATCTCCCAAATCAAGGTCTTTTTTGGGGGGAGGAAGTTCTATCATCTAGTTTTTCAAGTTTATCAGAAGCACAGTGATGAAAGCATAGTCATTGTTGAAGGCTTTCATGGCAAGAATCACTAGAGTGTTGTGTGGTTTCTGAGCTGTATGTCAGTGTTCTAGCAGCATTTTCTCCTGATGTTTCATCTGCATCTGTGACTGGCATCTTCAGAGGACCCTCTGAGGATGCCAGCTGCAAGTACAGGCAAAACATCAGGAGAAAATGCTGCTAGAACACGGCCATACAGCCCGAAACCACACAACACTCCAAAGCATATTTGTGTTATGAAAATGAGAGGCTGGGATTCCAAAATTATTCAGGGCCATATAAAATTCCCTCATCATAGCTTTAGGCCTAGCTCAGATATATGCCCTGGCTTAAATCCAGGGAGCCCCGGTGGCAAAGTGCATTAAAGCATTGAGCTGGAGACCGAAAGGTCCCAGGTTCAAACCCCAGGAGCGGCGTGAGCAGCCGCTGTTAGCTCCAGCTCCTGCCAACCTAGCAGTTAAAAAACATGCCAATGTGAGTAGATCAATAGGTACCGCTCCAGCGGGAAGGTAATGGCGCTCCATGCAGTCATGCCAGCCACATGACCTTGGAGGTGTCTATATACAATGCTGGCTCTTCAGCTTAGAAATGGAGATGAGCACCAATCCCCAGGGTCAGACATGACTGGACTTAACGTCAGGGGAAAACCTTTACCTTTACTATTCTCTACTAGAGTAGATCCAGTGAATCAACAGGGACCTGCCAGGTTTAAATTTTTATAAAGTCTATTGATTCAATAGATCCAGTAACAAATGAATTTAGATCCCTGTACTTAAAAAAAAAACAAATCTCACTCTCACCCTCCTAGACATATTCTTTCTCTATAGAGAGAAGCGGGGAGGGCTGCACCACAATAAACAAAGGTCATCTTAGCACTACCTTCAAACCATTACTGTAATCCTACAATTCTATGACATAAAATTTAACATGAAAAAAGAAAAACAAGCTGAAATGGCAGGAAGATACTGGCTTTTCAGAGCCATGTTGACATAAGACTAAAACCGTATCAGATGAGAAACAGAAGATGAGAAAAATCCCATCAAAGATATAGCTGTGCACCTGCTGGGGAGGTGGCAAAGACAAGCACATTCAGCTTGCTATAGTATGTAAAGTTGTCTTATCCACCAAGTGGATTGTGTGAGCTTATATGTTTCTAGACTAGTAACAATCTTTCCACATGCTTTGGTGCAAGATTGTTTGTTTGCTTTAATACACAAAAGAATGGTTTACTGCAATTCAGCTGACCTGGGATGCAGCCGGACAATGAAAGTACAAGTTGTCAGAACATATCTCTCTCTTACCCAAAGGCCCAGAAACTGAAAAAAAGCACCAGTGGACTCAGAATTTAACATGACTGAGGTGAACTCTGTGGCAGAGAAGCTTTGTGCCACAAACCTTTGGCTCCCCAGATGTTCTGAGCTTCAACTTCAAGAAACCTCAGCCAATTTAACTGGTGGTAACAGATTGTTGTCCTAAACATCTGGAAGTGCCATAGTCCTGCTCTATGCGATATAGCACAACCAAAATATATTCAGGATGGAAAGAAGGATGGAATAAGGATGGAAAGATAGAATATAAGAACGGAAAGATAGAATATGAAAGAAAGCAACAATGATAGAGCGATCCATCAATCCAGGCTGGGTTTGAATCCCTATATATTCTACTCTTTTAGTTCTGAATTGCTCCCTCTTTCTGAGGGCCTCTTTGCCCCTAATCTTTATATGGAAGGCAAGTACAGCATGCTCTTCTATAGGCTGGAAATATCATAGCTTTTGAATTCAGCTGGTGCAAATGCTTTCATTTCAGTTGATTCCTTCATTTCAATTGATTCACCAGCATTATATGCAGAACCAAAAGATCTTTAGGTTTAAACTATTAGAATATGGGAAACTGGTTGTCTCCAGCCTCTCGTACCTGCTCAGTCTGCTGTTCATATGCTAACTGTTGACGATAAACATTTGTGACCTGCTAGGTCTCTGTTCTCGCGATTCTGCATATTTACATCAGTCTTGAACAAGATATACTTTCCCATAATATGTCTGCCCTCTGTTAAGTAGGGCACACAGGTGCTCTCATTTACATGGCTTTCACTATCTTGTGGCAGAAACAGTAACCAACAAATAAAATAGATAAATGAACTGTGATGCCAGCTAGATAGAACAGTGGTCACAATATGAAGAATGGGAAACATCATAAGAGGGGATTCTCACCAACTGATCCATCCCAGAACAAGCACTCACATACTGGGTTTTTTTTTTTCCTTTCTAAAGCGCCTTTTCATACCACACCAACCAAATATTCCCAACAGAGCTTGGGAAGCATTACCTTTCTGGACTACAACAACCAGAACCCCCAAGTTTGCACGGCCACTAGGGTAAACTGAATCCTTGTAACCACTGAAAATTATTTTCATCACTGTCAACATCACCCCCACCACCATCAGCATTTGTATCTCTCTTTTCTCCTTGGCTAACTCTGATATCCCCACTGTAACAGATTCTGGAATTAGGGTAGGTGGGAAGGAAAGCAAAACAACAGCTTTATGTCACTTTCAAACAACTAATTTTATTGGACAATTAGGATGAAGTTTCTCATTTTATTCTATCAGTTGCCAGAAGACCCTCTGATATGCGGCAACAGACCAGCATGGCTTTCCCGCCTCCCCGCAACATGAAAAATACTGTAGCAGTCAGGCTCTAGGGTTGATTTTCATGAAATTCATACCACAAACCACTCAAGAGAGTCAGCATACTGTAATAGTTTAAGCACTGGGTTAAAGTATTAAAGACAAGGATTCAGATCCCTGCTTGGCCATAAAAACCCACTGGGTGACATTGGGCAAGTCACAGTCTCTCAGCCTAAACAAAAGACAAAGACAAAGCTCCTCTGAAGAAATCTTGCCAAGAAACAGCTGTGATAAGTTCACCTTAGGGGCACCATAAGTAAGAAATGACATGAAGGCACATAAAAACAATCACTCAACCTGTTGTTCCAGCATTATATTGCCTCTGGCAAAACAAATTCTCTCTGACCTCCCCAAACCCCTTGCTTCATCATGGCGATAAGCATTTCAGAGCAAATATCTTTTTATTATCAGAACCCATCAGGGCCTCAGTACATGATGGACCGGATCCTCCTACACGTGCAGTTCCAGGCTCACTGGGGCTTTGGTTTCTAACATGATCCAATCAATCCTCCACATTTTTAACACTAACATTGTTTCTCTTTGTAACCCTGAGGGTTAGAACTATTTTTGAAAAGAAGAAAAAGAAAACGAAGTTCTCAGATTTCTAGATGTTATTTTCAACTTCTATTTAACAGACAACTGGGACATGCAGCACTGTCATTCACCTTTACATCCATCGTGAATAGGAATGCTGCGAACACATCACAAAGCCTTAAGAGATTTGCAACACTCGAGACATTCATACCTGTTATCCAGCTCTTTTCATAATGGAAGTGTCAGTGACTAACTCACTTAACCATTGTGCTTCAATTCACAGAACTGTAGGTCTGTCTAGAGCTTGGAAAGTTATTGTTTGCAGTATAGCCAACAATACTCTGGACAGTTGTTTGGGGGTTCTGGCAGTTGCATCTCTCCAGAGATTGGAATAGCAGCTACTCCAGTCTCTGGGGCTGTGAATACTAGTCCTTTGCAATGGGTCTTCAGCCCTTTTTCAGATGCCAGCATAACATGGTACCTAGCTAAGCCCTAGCTAGCTCTTACCGAACACATTATTTATGATAGATATCTTGAGTATAGCAGCATTGCCAATTTTTTTGGATTGTGGATTTCATTAGAAGAATTCCAACATGAAGCATGAGGATTCTACCAACGCTTACCACTCTCAGTAATTGGGGTTCAACAATACCTTAGTTATGATAGATACCTTGGGTATAGCAGTGTTACCCAAACAGTGACTCCAGTAGTGCTTTACTATAACTCCCATCATCCCCAGCATGAACTCACGAGCCCTCCAATATAGATCTCACCTTGTCACATTGTTGAATTGCATTTTTATGTACATTACATTTTAAACTGTGTCGTTTGGGCTTAGCCCCATGTAAGCTGCACCAAGTCCCTTCGGGGAGATGGAGGCAGTGTACAAAAATAAAGTTGTTGTTGTTGTTATTAAATTCTTGACAGACATGGAAAATTCAGTCAAGATAGACCTATCCCTGTACAAACAGAAGATGTAGGGCATTGTGGAATTAATGCTAACCAAATGATTGGTTTCCAGTATCAGCCTAGGAAAGGATATGACTTGCTTTCATCAAGAGAAAAATAATTAAAGGCAGACCTGTGCCCACACACCCTCAATGAGTAACCAATGTGTAACCATTTTAAACATGTCCTCTTCCTCAGGGACACTTATATATAACATACACATGGCAACACTCGTGTTGCTAGCAGTGATGCAAAGATGTTTCTCAGATTGCCATCTCTAATAACCATCTCAAGAAAACCTCCCAGTACTTTTTAGTATTTTCTTTCATTTGCCTGTTGGCCATTTATACCTAGCAAAAAGAAGGGATATAACAAATAGTAATACTAATCCAAATCTGTTGATCAGTGCATAAGTATGAGAAAACTGAGACAGATAACTGCTGTATTTGTTCAATCTGTTAGCAGTCTTGCTGTTTACTGTCTACTAGGACAACATCAGAGACCTTTTAATATGATTCTAATGTATTTCTACTTTACTTGGACTATATGCCCTTCTAAGAGAGGACTGGCCTGTGAAAAGCAATATGAACACCTTCCAAACTGAAGGCACTTGAAACACAGACAAAGAACCAAGAGAATTTGCTGTGCAGATTGGAAAAGGTTTAGAACATTTCATTGCCTAACAAAGTTAACATTGGAACTACAACTCCTACTGAATGCCCCAGAATGCATAACTATCAAATAATTATTGAAGTTGTAAAAACTTCAATATTTTTACTGAAATAGTTCTTTGGGTTATTACATGGTTCTCCTACACACTAAGCCAGCACCAATTTTGTCACCAGCCACACCTTCCACATCCATGTGATCCATGCAGTTTGGAAAGTCCCCCACAAATGCAAGCTGAAATCCTGCTATCTATTTCTTTCATCATGTTGCTCTTAGGAGTTATTAAACTTTCAAGTGCCCTCAGAAATAACACTTCCTCATCTTCCCCTCCTTGGTGTTTATGCCTTGCAAATACTTGTAAACCGTTGTCTCTCCTATCATTGTTTAGTCAAGCTATGCATATTTAGTTCTTTTAATCATCCCTCATAAATCAATCTATCCAGCCCCTTAATCATTTGCTGTTGCTCTTTTACTGAATTCCCTCCAATTTGTCAACATCGCTGTGCTAGCATGACACCCAGAATTGGAAGCAGTTTCTAGAGCAGTATAGAGAGAACTATTAACTCCAGGAACCAAGAGAATGTTTCTGAATAATGTCATACAGAGACACCCAGTTATATGTCTTTGACACTGGGGGACAGAGTTTAATTGGCCGGGGGGGGGGGGGGGGGGGAGTTAGCCAACTTCAGTTCTCTTTCAAATTATTATGAGTGCCACCATAGTCCTTTGTTGCCTTGACTGTCTACAGCCCTTCATCCACATTCCTTACACCTCACTCAAGAAAAAAACTTAATAAAATGAAATAGAGCTTTGAAAAAAAAATAGTTTTTACTACAGCTCCCAAAATTTAGGTTGCTATGAGTCTTTCGGGCTGTATGGCCATGTTCAGAAGCTTTCTCTCATGATGTTTCACCCACATCTGTGGCAGGCATCCTCAGAGATTGTGATTCTGGCCATAAAAGCCTTCAACAATACAAGTCCCAGAATCCCCCAGCCACAATGGCTTTTGGGAGCTGAGAAAATAGGGATTTTTTCCCAGCAATCCCTCCCTTGTGCACTCACTGCCCTGCCTCATTCACGATCTCAGAATACTCCTTTTGGTTGATCTGAGTCTACTGGAAAAAATGTCTAGGATATTTCACAGCAGTAGCAACAGTATGCAAAGTGTGTATGTGTGTACATGCAATGATTACTTAATCTGAATGTGGGATCTGTTGCTTCACTGTATAGAAGTGATTCTCAACCTGGTGTCACCAGATGTTTTCAGAACATCTCCCAGAAATCCCAGCCAGTTTACCAGTTGTTAGGATTTCTGGGAGTTGAAGGCCAAAAACATCTGGGGACCCCAGGTTGAGAACCACTGCTGTATAGCATTATAATTCATCTTTGCGGTGTTTTGCTTTCCCCCCACAATTCTATTATGGAAATTTAATACTGGCATACGTTGTGTGGGGTACAAGTTTCATACAGAAACTTGGGACAAATGGGACAAATGCACCATTTTCCTAAGCGTCAGGCTGGCCCTAGTTAATGAGACTATGTTTGCATGACACAGGTTGAATATCGCTTATCTAAAATGTTTGGAACCAGAAGTATTTATATTAATTTACTTATTTATCATTTATTTCCATCATTTCTATGCCGCCCTTCTCACCCGAAGGGACTCAGGGCGGCTCACAGTCTGGCAAGATTCAATGCCAATATACAATACAAAGGATAAAAACATAAGCAATTAAAACAATTAAGCAGTTTAGCATAATATAATAAATACATTTAAAGCAATATAATATAATATACTTAGACAATTCATCCGCAAAACCTTGTACGTAAACCTTGTTAAAACCTAAAATATGTGGACTTTTGGGAAGTGTTGACCTTTTTCTAAAGCAGAGTGATGTATCTGCCTTTGATGGCTGATTTAGCATGTCACAAAAGGAAGATGAATTAAGACCCATTAAATGAGCTGTTGTAATTTTTGCTTCCAGAGACAGAGAAAAGTGCTCATGGGATTTTCTGTTTCATGTATGAAAATAATCTCACGTTGAGTATTATGCACCTTGACTTGGATAGGTGAGTGGAGGTTGCCATTTTTTTCCTTAGGCAGCAAAATGTCTTGAGATAAATATGTTGCTAGGAGATCGTTTAATGAAAGAAGCCATGAAATATGTTCTGTCATTTAGAAAAAAGGTCTGAGCATGGAGTTGATTTGGTGTCATTTTTAATGAATAAGAATGGAAAACACACATAAACTAAGATGGTTGGCAGATAATAGGTACATGGCATATTGCATTACAAACATCACATTCAATGTATTCATACTATACAGTTTGATGCCACTTTGATGACAAGAGTTTTGTCTGGTGGAACACTGGGATCTGTAGTTTGGTTTTTGTTTTGTTTTTTTTTTGTGTCAGGAGCAACCGGAGTTGCTTCTGGAGTGAGAGAATTGGCCGTCTGCAAGGACGTTGCCCAGGGGACGCCTGGATGTTTTGATGTTTTTACCATCCTTGTGGGAGGCTTCTCTCATGTCCCCGCATGGAGCTGGAGCTGATAGAGGGAGCTCATCCACACTCTCCCCAGGTGGGATTCGAACCTGGCAGCTTTCAGGTCAGCAACCCAACCTTCAAGTCACTTAGTCCACTACGCCATCTGGGGGCTTCTGTAGTTTGGTGAAGTACTTAAAATATCTAGTGCATCCTCTTGAACTACAGTATAGGCTGCTTCAGCAGGAATTCCTAGCATCTCATAAAATTACAGATCCCAGGACTCCACGACACATGGCCATGGCAGTTAAAATGACATCAAAATGATGTTGTTGTGTAATGTGAATCTATTACTTGTATCAAACAACTGATGATTACCACTTCCTTTTTTATAGAACATATCCTTTGCATTCATAATATATACAAGTTGAGTGTCCCTTATCTGGAATACCAATTCCAAAATTTTCCAAAATGCACAATTGTACACATGGGTAGTTGAGATAGTGACATCTTTGCTTTCTGCTTGTTCAGTATACACAAACTTTGTCTAATGCACAAAATTGTTAAGTGAAGTCGCACTGCGTTAATACTACACTGTGGGTGCACCCTTAATCTAAATACCTTGGATAGCTTCTTTACAGTTTAGAATACAACCTAAAGCACATTCACTTCACCACCACTGTCAAGAATGCATTATGAAACTAAGTTGGCTTAGTTGAATATTTGTGCTGGTTTTGACATCAATAGTTTTGTGTAGGAACCATTGACTTTATTTCCTCCATTCCCATCCCATTTTCCTTTTCACATAAAAGTGCATCTATTTTGTACTACCTTCTTTGACCATGTTCTCTGTAAAACATTACAACTTACAATACACCCACAGTGCAACAGCAAACTAGAGGCAACATCTGATTTTTGGAGATCTGACATCTCTCACTGGAGACTATGGGTGCAATTAGCCACCTGCCTGGTGACCAGATGTCTAGGTGAGCCTTGTTCTTTATATTTTTAAAAATATACACATTCCATCCCCATGGTTTGGTACTGTGAAAGAGAGCAAAAGTCTCAATAAAACCTTAAAACACAGGATCAAAGAACTAACAAGAATTATAATTTCACCCTTCCACCTGAGATGGTTTTTCTCATGAACAAAATGGTCTTGCTTTGCTTTCTTTAGATGCTCAGGCTTACTTGACTGTCTGTGGGAAACACTGCTATGCCATTACATGGAAGCTGTAAAGTAGTTCTTCGGGCCCTGGAAATCCCAAAGATTAGTGATCCAACAACCTCTCTAGCATTTCTTCTTTTAAAAAACATACTGTCCAGTTCTTATGAAATAATTTATAGCAGAGTGGTAAAGAATCACTATGCATATTTTTGAGTTTAATCTCTGCCATCTCCAAGGGAAGGTCTTGACTTAAGAACGTGAAAAGCTGTTGTCAATCAGAGGAAACTTTATCGGAAGTGATGGACTAATGGTCTGAGTCATTATAAGGCAGAAGAAGCTCAGCAGTCTTGTTCCTCTGAGCAGAAGCCATCTGTGGCTCATGATACCCAGAAATATGCAAATACCATGGTGTGCTGACATCAGCAATGGAAAAAACACTTATCTATATGCACTACCTTAATACCTCTACATTCAAGATAGCACTCATCTGCGCATTGCGTGCCGCACAGCAAAAACATTAAGGTATCTTTGCATGAGGACAGATCCCTGTGAAGGAGAAGAATGCTTGTACTCTGAATGCACAAAGAACGCATGCAAAAGAACTAGAAATTCATAACAGGCCTCCTGAGTCTCCAACTCCAATGTACGTATTTAAATATTTTATATTTTTAAAGAATACAGAGCAGTTTTCAAAACAAACAAACAAAGCCAAGTATAACCACCACAACATCAGTCATACAAAACAATTCCCGATAGCAATGCAGGACAGCAGCAATAATGTTGCTCACTGGCCTCCAAATTCCCTCAAAAGCTTGTCGGAGGGGAAATGCATGACAATTGCCCTAAGGCTCAGCAAAGAGATGCTCTTAGGTCCTTCATTGGGAAACACATTCCCAGTGCTCCATAACATTTTGTTGGGGCTTCACAGCAATTCTCTCTCGTTCCCCTTTTTTTAAAGTAGCCACTGAAGTCAAGCTTTCATGCTTCCTTCTTCCAAGGTGCAAATTAAATGTGCTCTATTGTAGAGATGGATGGAAAGCAGATCAGGTACTGATAGATTCCTGGGTAATCTGAAACAGATTAACATTTCTTAGAGCTGCCACTATAGGCTACTCTTCAGAGCTAGCTCATTCACGAAGAAAAGAATCGACTACTCTGAGTGATAGCTTCTGTGGCAAGAAAAGCACCCCTATATGCCTCAGAGGGAGATGGCTGGCCACTTGCTCACCCATATCCTTCCTGGATATAGGATAAAGAGAGGACGGAGATAGAGATGATGATCATGATGACAATCAAGCGAGGACTACAACAGGCAGTAGCAGGTGCAGTGGAAGCAGTCCCAGCCGGAGGAGAGGGCTGTAGCAAGATGCACCTATCTCTCCAGAAACTGTCTCTTATCTAGAGCTATTTTTTGCACGTCTAGCGAGAAGAGTCTTTAGAGCCAAGGCACTATGGGAGAGAAGGCCTAAAAAGTTGCTTGTGCTTCAAGAGAGGACATATAGCTGCCTCCTCTTTTTTGACCCCCAAAGCAGCATATCCGATGCTGGGAAAGTACAGGGATACATCTATTCCTACTGAGTCTTCCTCCTATGCAGTGGATGCTCTTCCTATATGACAGTTGGCTTGTTGTGTTCTACCACACCATATGCAATAAGTTCTGGTGGAAATGCTTTGCTTCCCTCCTCAGACAGCAGGACAGCAAGAGTTATCCTTGTACCCAAAAAAGGACGGTGGGTTTATGGGGAGAAGTTGAAGTGTGTATATTTTTGACATTCCACTTCTCGAGGTGGGAAGAGGCAGAATCAACTTGGCTTCCATGGTTTTCCTGAAGGTCTCTTCAGTTGCTTTTTTAGATCCTTGGTGGGAATCCAAGAATGAGGAACTAAGGAATGTTATTAAGAATTTGCTACCTCTGTGTCTTAATCTAAACACAGCTCTTTTCTAACCACTGCAAATGTCCTACAATACAAGAGATAGCCTGGCATTATTTTGAAAAGATACTCTGACACTCTTCATCACTAGTAGCTTGCTTGTGTTAACCCAGGGGTCCCCAAACTTTTTAAGTGGAGGGCCGGTTCATGGTCCCTCAGATTGTTGAGGGGCCGAATTATCATTTGAAAAAAAAAAAAGAACAAATTTTACACTGTGCATGTCTTATTTGTAGTGCGAACACCCCCCAATGATTATTTATTTGTTTGCTTATTACATTTATACCCCATCCTCTCTCACCCTGAAGGGGACTCAGAGCGGCTTACAAGTTGTATGTACATACATTATATTATATTATTAGCATAGCACAATATTAGCATTATATATTACTATACCAAACCACTATACCGTAATATTATTGGTAATATTACATTTAATATATAATATATAATTAATATTATTATATTGTCTTATTATTATTATCAGCCGCCCTGAGTCCCCTATTGGGTGAGAAGGGCGGGGGTAGAAATACTGTAATAAATAAATGTTATATTGTATTACATTATAACATTACAGTAGAGTCTCACTTATCCAAGATAAACGGGCCAGCAGAACCTTGGAGAAGCAAAAATCTTGGATAATAAGGAGGGATTAAGAAAAAGGCCTATTAAACATAAAATTACATTATGATTTTACAAATTAAGCACTAAAACATCATGTTTTACAAGAAATTGACAGGAAAAGCAGTATAATACACAGTAATCTTATGTAGTAATTACTGTATTTACAAATTTAGCACCAAAACATTGCAACATTTACTACAAAAACAATGACTACTAAAAGGCAGACTGCCTTGGATAATACAGAACCCTGGATAAGTGAGCTAGGATAAGGAGACTCTACTGTATTATCAATATTATATGTATACACAATATATTATATTATTACCATAGCACAATATTAGTAAATGAAAGAACAATACAATATTTAAAAATAAAAACAATTTTAACCAACATACAGTAAACCTATCAGGATTTCAATGGGAAGTGTGGGCCTGCTTCTGGCCAATGACATAGTCAAGTTAAGTAGAACTGTTGTTGTTGGTGTGTGCCTTCAAGTCATTTCAGACTTTGGGGGAGCCTGAGTCTAAAACTGAGGGCGGGGGCCAGGTAAATGACCTTGGAGGGCCGCATCCGGCCCCCGGGCCTTAGTTTGGGGACCCCTGTGTTAACCGTTAGCAGATAACATATACAGAAGAGGGTGTCAGAAATGGTCTCTGCAGCTCAATATTAAAAGTTTCTTGTCCCATCAGTGCCCTATTGCCAGCTGTCCTCATAGGCCCCTCTGCATTTCATTGTGTCCCTGGCACGCTCCAAGAAGGACCATTCTGCACTCCTTCTGCTCTCCATTGTTAATGGAATCCTGAATGGGACAAACCCTCCTGTGACTGTAACAAGGGAGGCAGTTCATATTAACTCTAAGACCATCCTTCATCTCAGATGTTCATGCTGGCAAATTCATTATTTATGCTATGCTGTTGACAGCCAAATTATGGCCTTCTCAGAAAACCAGCTCTGCCTTTGGTAGAATAGAAGGAGAAATCAAGAGGGTGGGAGGCAAGAGATAGCTTAGAATCACAAGGATTGTAGTGAGACAGAGGTACAGATCGGCCAATGCATTGTACACACTGAACTCTGCTGAGATTTTAACATTGGCATACAACAGCAAACACTGATTGTGAAGCATTTGGTGTGATGAATCTAACAGTGTACTCACTCGTGAGTCCTGAATCAGTGACCAAAATGCAAGGCTAATGCGATTGCAAATATTCATGGATTTTCTACACAACAGAGCTTGGAACACTTATTCTTTTGAATGACAGTTCTCAGATTCCCCCAACCAGGATGGTCATGGGGCATGAATTTGCCAAGTAGTTAATTTACTTCATGAAAGCTGAAGATTTTCATGACTTGTAATTTTAAAAAATCAAATTTCCCAAGCTCTTCAGTTGCAATGGGGCAAACAAGCCCACAGAAAATTGTCAATGGTCTTTTTCAACACTGATTTATCAGTCTCATTTTCTGAGGAAAAAGAACAAATGTTCTCATGAAAACATTCTTGCCAGTTTAGCCCTCCACTGAGAAAATAAGGACAGAAGTGTTTCTTGAAGCTTAACCTCCTACCCATTAGGATCATCATTCATTTGTGAAAGATTGTTAATGTGCCAACTGCTACATGATCTTTACCTTGCTTAATCTCACAATTATCACGCATGGTAGGTTGCTGACATTCCTATTTTGATAGAGGAGAAGGGCATCTGAAATCTGGTGGCTTCCCCAGCCCCATGCTATGGGGAGAAGTCTGAACTCTGGTTTCCTAGATCCAGATATATGTCCAATATTTCACCTACAAAAATGCACTACATAAAGCCAGGTTTATTTATGCATTTCTTTTTTGCAATTATTGCACTGAGTTGGTTTTAAAATGTATTTTATTGTTTATTAAAATACATTGATACCCCACCCTTTATCTGAAGTTTTCAGGGTGGCGAAAATAAAATATAAGAAATGTAATCCAAAATGAATAAAAATAATTTTAAAAGACTAAGAACCACATCAAACAATTAACAAATTGAAAGACAGGTTAAAAGAGTTTAAAAGCTCGATTCTGGAAGGTTGTTTTAAAACCAAATAGTTTCATGAAAAGCCATGTTTTTACTTGTCATTTAAACAGCAACAATGCTGGTGCCCATCAGGTATCTAAGGGAATGGTGTTCTATAATTGGGGGGTGAAGGTGGAAGCAGGAAAGGCCCTCTCCCATGTCCTTGCCCAGCTGTAAGTGCAGCAATATTCAATCACTTTGCTTGTTAATTTTTGTGTTCAAACCAAAACGTGACCGCAGAGCAAAACGTCCCAATCTTTAGTACAATAAATGGTTGATTCCTAGCAACCACTTATTGTTGTTGCTCCTTTTCTTCCTAGACCTTTTAGTGAGGAGCAAGGAGGACTAAACCTTTCTGTCTGAATGAATTCATTCCCATTGTAACAGCCAAAACCACTAGATGCAGGTGCATGACTTCAGTGTTGTGGAGTGGAGGTTTTTAAGCAGAGGCTGGGTGTCAGGAATGCTTTGATTGTGCATAGCGGGACCGTTAGCCCTTGGGATCTCTTCTAACTCTATGGTTCTATGTTGTTATAACCCTTCAAGATTCATTGTAATCCTAGCATAGGGTTTTCTTAGCAAGACTTTTTCAGGGAGCATCTTCCAATCCTTCCTTTAGGTTGAAAGAGTATGAATTGCCCAAGGTCATCCAGTGAGTTTTTATGCCTGAGCAGAGTCCTGGTCCAATGTTCAAACTGCTATACAGTGTTCCCTCACTTATCGCTGGGGTTAGGTTCCAGTACCATCCGCAATAAGTGAAAATCCGCAAGGTAGGGACACTATATTTATTTTAATATTTATACATTATTTTAGTAGTTATACACTATTTTAAGTCTTTATCAACCAATTGTGTGTTGATAAATTGCCTCCTTCTCCTCCTGTTGCTGCTTGGACTCCTTTTCTCTCCCTTTGGCTTCTCCTTCCTCCCTTTCTTAGGCTGTAAATTGTAATTTTTAATGATTTATAATAGTTTTTTAGAGTTCATTGAAAAACCACGAAACAGCGAATCCGCGAAAAGTGAACCGCGAAGTAGTGAGGGAACACTGTATCACATTTGTTCTGGAATGAGCTACAGAATCATTGAATGAATATAGTAACCTATAGTTTTAACAGTTGTTATCATTGTTTTCTTACTTTTAGCAATGGATTTTCTTCTACATCATTCTGAGATTCTTTCTAAATGGAAAATCATGCAAAATATTATTTTAAACAAAAACCAAAACAACCAATGGCAAAGTAAGGGCAGAAGTAAATATTGCTGCAGTTTGTTTACTCAAAGTAACAAAACCCACTCCGTCTCTTAGACAACCTCCCCTCCTTTTCTCAAACTGTCAGCACCAACATTTATGAGTTATGGCATTCACAGCCAGCCTAATTTTAAGATTTCACTGGAAAAAAACCACCTCCAAGAAAACATGGTCTGTTCTTGTCCTGTGGACTCTTGTCCACCAGTTTATGCCATGATTAATCTGCAAGTCTTTAAAACACCACAGACTCTTTGTTGTTTTCACGGCAACAGATTCTGAAGACAGCTACTTCACAGGAAACCGTGACTAAAAAAAAGATAGCCTTTTATCTTTTGCACTTCAGCTTATAGTTAGATACCTCTACTTGATATATAGCATATACTTTCTATCCACTCTCTGACAATATTTGCACGTCTCAAGACTTCTTTCCACTGGCGGAAGAGAATCAAAAAACATTGTTTTTCATTCAAATGCTCTCTGTCTCCCCGGGACATTTATCAGTGATTCTTCAACAACAACAGATCTATTATTGTATATAAACTTTATTGAAAGACATTCTTGATTCTCTGCCAAAAAGTCATCCACAATGGAATTTTGTGTATATACATGAACTTCCTCTACTTTAGTGTAACCCAGATGTGTCAAACTACAACTCCCATTGTCCCCAGTCACCATGGGGAAACGGTGCTTGCGGATGAAAAAGGAGTAATTCAATAGACAATGAAGGACATTGGGCTGAGAAAGAGTCTCTAGTTTGTATTCTCAGAGACACAGAGGCAGCAAGGAGGCCCCCCAAATGTCTGTCCATTGCCCAGCATCAGGGCCCATTTCGGGTGTGAAGTGAAACTCAGAAAAGTTCCTCTTCTTACTCCTGGCAAGTTTAAAGGGTGATAGCAGCAGCATTTAGATGATGACACTATTTTAATTTCCCACAATGTCTGCAATTAACACTATTCTGAGAACTGTGTAGCCCCATCTACACTGACATAGAATCCAGTTTTTCTATATAGATTAACTGCATTGAACTGGATTCCATGGCAGTGTACTCATATAATCCAGTTCAAAGCAGTTAATCTGCATTCTGAAATTTGATTATATGGCAGTGTAGATCCAGCCTGAGAAATCAAAATGGTAGCTCCCAGACCTTCATTTGCAGCAGCCATTTCACACAATGCACTAAATTGTAAATTTTAATATGATTCCTCCTAGATCCCACCTCATTGGAGGCAGCTGGTTTCATTTAGCACAGAGACCTAGAATTTTGCTAATTTAGGGACACGTGCGAGATAATTAAAATGTTGAATCTCAGATCCCGTCCCGTCAGTGGTGGCCCCTCTTGGAAATGGTGAACCTAGTAATGTATTCAAAGATTGTTTTGGTGGCAAGTCTCTCCCCCAAATGCTAGAATAATAATTGATTTAAAAATCCTTTCACACTATGTAATTTCACTTGCACTTGAAAATCCCAGGATTTTTATGGGATCCTGGGATTTTCAAAAAGGGCCCCAGAAGGACATCCAAAAACCTGTACAGCATATTAGTCTTCTATGGCAGATGGTTGTGTGAGATAAAGTCTTTTGGGGAGAAGGTTCAAATAGCACCAGCAAATACAATCCTTCGAGGCTTTTAAGTCTGCATGGCAAATATGAGGCAAAAAAACCCAAATTAGAAATAAAAAAAACCAAATTTAAATCTTTACTTTGCTGAGAAGCTTTGTAAGTGGCCTTAGGCAAGTCTCTGCCTTTCAGCTAACCTACATAACACAGATGCTGTAATGATTAAATAAGTCCCTGTTCCCAGAAGTAAAGCAGGAGACAGATAATGAACTACATATTTTACCTATATAGCTTACCCATATAGGCAACTATATTGCAGTAAATATGTATACACACACACACATACTCAGAGTTATTTAAATGCCAACCAGGAGAAGTAACTCCAAAGAACAGCCTTCCCTAAGCTGATACTCCTCTACAAGCTTTGAACTACAACTCTCATCAGCCCCATCTGGAGGCACCAGGGTAGGAAAGATTGTAACAGAGATATACTACTCTAGGTTTGCTAGTATCATTTCTGTCACCTACTAAGCAAAGCAACAAGGAATGCCTTATATTTTGATGTGTGCTTTCAAATCACGTATAGTTGCCCTCAGCAAACCTCTCATGGGTTTTTCTTGGCAAAGTTTGTTTAGTGGGCAATTGCCTTTGCCCTCTTCTGAATCTGAGGGTGCATCTACACTGGATAATTAATGCAACTTGGCATTATTCTAACTGCCATAGTTTAATGCTATGGAATTTTGGGAGTTGTCATTTTACAAGGTCTGTATCCTTCTTTGCCAAAGAGTACTGGTGCCTCATCAAACTACAACTCCCAGGATTCCATAGCATTGAGCCATGGCAGTTAAAGTGGAGTCAAACTGCATTCATTCTACAATATAGATGCACCCTAAGAGTGTATGACTTGTTCATGATCAACAGGTGGGTTTCCAGGCCAAACAAAGATGAAAACCCTTGTCCCCAGAGTCATAGTCCAACACTCTAAACGCTACATCATGGGTTGGTTCCCATTAGAACATACTGTTACCATCTTAACCAAATATTATCGACTTTGACTAGAGCAGTGGTTCTCAAACTATGGGTGTTTTGGCCTACAACTCCCAAAAATCCCAGCCAGTTTACCAGCTGTTAGAATTTCTAGGAGTTGAAGGCCAAAACATCTGGGAACCCACAGATTGAGAACCACTGGTCTAGAGGAATATCTCCCCTTCTGACATATCGCTGTCAAGAATATTCACTGTCAACCTGCTACTTCATCTTTTTTTTTTTTACCAGAGATACCAAGGATTGAACCTATGAAATTCTCCACTCAAAGTATAGATGATCACTCAGTTTTGATCTATGCATCCTTGCACATGACCGCAGGTTTGTCAGTGATTCAAATGCAAATATCCAGATATTGGAAACATTCCTTACTAAGACTACGCTTCCCAATCACCCACAAGTATACACAACTTTAAGACCATGACCACTGGAGCCATAATGTAAATGCTGGAAATTTTAGCTCAAAAAAAGATCCCCGCCCCCAAGATCTGCTTCAGTACATAATTCCAATCAAGCCAAAGCAGGACATTTGACCAGGAACAAGACAAGATGCATTTTCTCTCTTCATGGTCTGCATTATCAACATACCACAAAGTTCTTTCTCCCAAAAGGCTACCATCATTTCTGTGTATGCCTTCCATGCTCAAACCTTTTCCTCACCATATACTAAAGTATATGGTGAGCTGGGGAAATGTAACTCTCCCAACTACAATTCCCAATTGTGAAGCTGCAGTCCAGCAATATCCAAAGGACTATGCATTCCCCATCCTTTTACTAATATATTATCTGGCTGAACATCAGGCATTGTGACAGTAGCAGTGCAACTATTTAATGCTGGTTTTACAACCCATGCAACTAAGTTCCATCTGTTCTCCTAATTCATTTATTCATATTTAAATTGTTCTTTTTCTCTTTTAATCAGTACTATGATAGCAATCATTATTGGTTCCCATTTTCCCATAGGATATTAGAAACAGACAAAAGATGTACCTAGAGCACCCTAAATAGTCCATAACAGAACAGATGCTTAGGCCAACTTCTTTTAAACCAGTAGCTTCCCCTCTTTGTCACCTCAGATGTTGTTGGGCTTTGATATCCTGGAGTATCAGTGAACTTGGACAATATGAGAGATCCTGGGAGTTGTAGTACAACAAAAATCTGAGGATCCTTCTGTTTTAGACCCATATCCAGTGCTCACTCCTGCCATCTCTGACTCTAGTTACTAAAGACATTCTTATACAGTTTTAATTGACCAATTAGACTGCAAACCTGCACCCATTTCCCTGGAAGATACTTCTGAGAGGACATATATTGGGCTGTACTCTCTCCCCACCATCGCAAAGAAGAATTTCCATTAAGTATTCACATGTGAAAGTACATCTCAGGGGCTGGGAGGATTCGAAAGATTTACTTCCAAAAACAAACATATTTAGAATGAAGTTGAATGCAGGAAACAGTTACAATTAATGTCCAAATTTTGATCAATATGAACATTCGCATATGCATACTGACAACATCAGACCAATTTTGTGAATGCCCCTAAACACATTTATTCATTTCCCCACTTTTCAAATACACAGCACCAGTATTCAGAATTAAATTACTCTATTCAGTAGTGCATTGTTGAATTTAGAAACTTTTTTAAATGTCCGGGGCTGTCAGCAGTTAAATGTCTACGTTTACCAAACTTGTGGCATTTGACAAAGCCACATCTTTCCAGTGCACTATCACGCAAGTGTTAATGGACCCCCAATTTCAGATAAACATATATATATTGCCTATATTTGAGTAGCTCAGAAAAGGAGCTAAAACAAACAAGCATCACACAGGCTAGCAGATTAGTTGCCAAAAATATTACAGGACCCCTTCCTTTTATGTTTTTTGCTTCTGTTCATTTAAAAAATGAGAGTATCCAGATCTCTGAGGCTGATGATGCACATAAGGCAGTCCAAGGCAAGGAAGTATAGACAAGATCTGCTTTTCCCTCCCTCCTTCCGTCTGATTTTTATCATATCGCCATCAAAACCTCTACCTCCTACAGTTTCATCACCTGGCCTTCTCACTAGGTGAACCGTGGTGGTGAGAAATCATGGAGAGAATGGAGAGAGAGCAGGCTTTGTTTAAATAATAGCCTTTGCTTGAAAAATGTAAGCAACCTCATCAAGCTGCACTTTTCCTGGATCGACCAGGAGGGGGCTATTCACTCGCCACTACAAATACCAAAATATGGTCCCATGATGCCCAGGGCAAATAGAGTACCCTAGTTCTCAGCTCCTCCTGCTGTTTACTAAGCACAAATCATACAAAGCACAAATCGTACCAAACTCTTTGACTAACGTATCCTATTTCAAATAGGTTCACCATTTCCTCAGCCCATATACTCTGCCCTGCACAGTTATGTTATGCCAAGGAGCATGCATATGAACCCCCTCTACTACCTGCACTGCTCAAATCTGATCTGGGTGGAGGAACTGTTTTTTCTTCTATAAAGGTTCAACATGGATTTATTCATAGATTTCTTGGAGCATAAATCTGTAATCATATAAATGGGGGATACCATTCAAAATTAGTGGGACATAAAAAAAAGCATTCCTTTCCTCAACAGAATCAAAAAATGTCAATATTATGCCTACATCGGCACTTTTGCACGCGCACACACACATGTGCAAGCAGGCTCCAAGAAGCATGTGCCTAGCAGTTCCTGAGCACGTCGGGCTGCAACAGCACTCAGATTTATGCCCCTCTCTGGCTAGACCAAGGCTCTGACATACTACCAGCAGTCGCTTTGCTCTATCCACCCAGAGGTGAGGATGTGCTGCAATTGTTTGCCTTCTTCCCATGTTCCGGTTCTTTAGAGCCGTGTGCCCCAAAGCAGGATTCTGCCTATTAGAAAATATACACCCACCTGTTTCCACAGAAACACTCTCCCCCCCACCCCCTTGAAAAAAATGTAAAACATATTGGATGGACAGCCCACTCAAAACTTGTACAGGCGTTCCAAGCAGTATCCACGCCTGGCATGGTACAAATGGCCACATCTCATCCAGAACATACAGTTGGGTCAACCTTAATATCATATCTATATACCGGGCAGTAGGCACACATGAACGCATGCAGAGAGAAAGAAACCCTCTTCTGTATCAAGACTCGGCCAACCGCTTCCACAGAGAGCCAGGCTTTTCCCCATCACCCCAAACACAAAACCCACGCACAAGCGCTGTCCGCCTCTCTGCAAAGAGCCCCTGCCAAAGTTTGCTGTGATGACACAGAAGCAGAGGAAGATGCAGGGCTGGGATTCTCCTCCTGTTGCCACCACCAGGCTCCACCATCACCACCAGGGTTGCAAATGGGGAGGGGGATCAAACCCTCAAGCCCTCCCTCCTGCTGCTAATATTCGTGCAAATCGTGGAAAAGAAATCCAGCCAAAACACAGCTGCAGGCAGCAGGCTTAAGAACTCAACTGGGGAGGGAGGCAGGCAAGGAGGGAGGGAGCAGGGGCAAGCTGGAACACACATGTGTTCATTCTCTGTCTCTTCCTTCACCTGTATCGCCTTTCCAGAGACTCCTTCCCACGTTTTTTTTTCTCCCATAGATACCTCATTTTCCTTCCTAGGGATCGAAGAAAGAGGGGGTGGAGAGCGGGGGGGGGGGGGGCAACGGGGAGAAGGGAAAGGGACGGATCCCTCTTCTCCTGCAGGCAACACACACACACAAACACACATACATACACACACCAAAGCGGGGAGATGAGCTAGCCAGAACAGAGTGGGTGAGATGGAGACTGAAATGCAATATGCACCCAGCAACACCATTGTGCATGTACCAAAGGGGGGGGGGGGGTAGAGAGAGATAGAGAGAGGCATACCTGGTTCTTCGCGAGAGATGCTGCTTCTCCAAGTTCAGGTTTTGCATCCCAACCAGGGATCCAGCAGGAGGGGAGGGGGAGGAGGAGGAGGAGGAAGATGGCAGCGGCAGCAGCAGCGGGAGAGGACCACTCTTCATTCAAATTCCTAGCAATCGCTGCTGGGAGGGCTGGATCTGAGAGAGAGAGGGATGGAGGGAGAGGGAGAGATTGAAGGAGGGAGAAGGAGGCTGCGCGCGTGCGTGGAAGGAGGCTGGAGGGAGAGAGCGAGTGTGAGTGTGAGTGTGGTGCGCCCTCCCGCCTGCCTGCCTTCCCCATACGGCCCCTCCCCAACTATAACCCCATCGTTTACCCCCCCCAGCCCCCCCCCCCCACACACACACACACACAAACAAGCCCTCGGCAGTGTTTTCCCACACATACATAAACCCCCGCCCCGCGTGGGCTGCAACATTTGAGAAGCTGAGAGTGGGGGGTGCTCACGCCCTCACGACTCCCGGCGAGACGAGCAGCAGGGGGTGGAGGGGGAGGGGGCTCTAAGGCAGTCTGAAGGAGCCCAAGGAACCGGTTTTCCTCTTGTTACCATCCGTGACGGAATGGGACAGGGTTGCTGGGAGGCAAGGCGGCCCAGAGGTTCATTTTGAAGGGAAGAATTGGGGGAATAGAGTCGCAAGAAAGGAGAGCAATAATGAGGCAAAAGATTGGGCCACGCAAAGAACTTGAGGGGAAGGGGGTCTCTCTCTCTCTCTCCTCTCCTGCGCCCTCCTTTCGGGTGTGGAGAGGCCTCTCCTCCGCCTCCAACCTTCTCCCCTCAAGAGCAGCGGGGAAGCCCCCGAGGGCCTTTGAGGTGGGCACACCGCTCCGACGCCCCCCTCAACCGCCCCAAGAGGCAACAGCTGCTACCTTGCCAGCCTTCCCGCGCATGCGCAGGCGCAACAGCTGGTTGTTGGAATACAGGTGCAAGGGATTGCCAAAGCGGGGGGGAGCGACCGAAGCCACCGCTCTCTCTCTCTCTCTCAGCCACGACTGGAGGCCTTCTCCCTGCCCCACATGTGGACCCCCACCGCAAAGGCAGCCATGCAGGCGACAGCTGTTGTAAAAGCTCTCTCCCCCTTGCAGCATCGGAGGACATAAGCCACAGCTGCTGGGCAGGTCGCCACCATCCTTCCCAGCTGCTGCGGAGTGTGAGCCTTTGAAAGTGTTTTTGACAGAGAAGCTATGGAGTTTACCTTCAAGCCCAGCTGTTTTTACAGCAGCTGGGAAGCAACTCTTCTCCCTCCCCCACTCCTCAGGTGTAACTATATGAGCTACATTTGGTCAAATGCTCTTCCCCCTTCTGCACAGGCGCCTACAACAGCTGGTTGAGGTGGTGCCACTGAGGGAAAACAACCAGAGGCCCCAGGGCAGCTGGAGAATGAACCGCACTTCCTGAACGCAGGAGAGCAGCGGCAGTTGAGGAACTCCTTTTGGGCAGGGATCCTGACCCCTAAGTGGAAAAGCAGCTAGTCATGGGTAGAATGTTGACAACAACAACAACAACATGCCACCCACACAGCTGCTTGCTGGCACACAACAGCCCTTAACAGCCACTGCACCATGCCCACCTGCTCTGAAAAAGACAAGAGCGTCTGGGGAAGTGCCTGCACCTTGTGTGCAATGAAACAATAGCATGTATACAATATTTGGGCTGGAAAGCATGCCTCATGCACAAATAGGCAATGGCTTGGCAGGGAGCGAGACCTAGAACTCAAGCAGAGCCATCTTAACACAAAGCTATGCTGGGCAGTTGCCCAGGGGACCCATGAAAACAGGGGCTCCATGCTAATCTGTGCATCAACCAGAATTTAAGACTGATTTTCTGATCATCTGCCTCCACATTCAAATCTCCCACTTTGGTAGAAGAAGAAGAAATACAACTTGTTGTAGAGAGTTGGCAAGTTTGTATTCTGTGACTTAATTCATAATCAAGTGTCAGCTCACTACAGCCGCTCCTGAATGAACACACGAGACTCTCTGTGATATCACCAGAAACTTTACTGCAGGAAACATAAACATCAGAAAAGCCAAGAATGGGAGGCTCTGGCCAACCATCCTTTATATACCCTCCCCCTCATTTGAAAAGTCTCTTCCCGCTCAGCAAAACCCCGCGCAGATTCCCCGCCAAGTCCAGCAGCCGTTTCTTCTCCGAGTCCTGAGACGCAGGTGTCTTATCAATGTCAGTGACCCTGAAACTCAGAGCCACATCCAGGCTCTAGTAGCAGGGTTCTGACATGGCGTCCTCCTCTCCTTCATCCTGGAAGGAAAAGATTTAACACAACCATTGTTCTCCGCTGTCCAGAGTTCCTTTATACTTTTTTAACAGGCTGCAATGGAATACCGGGTGTACCTTTCCTAGGTCCTTGGGTAGCCTCAGCTGATAGGTCACTTCGTTTATTCTTTTCGCCACCCTGAACGGCCCTATATAGCGTGGAACCAATTTCTTAGATGGGAACCCCAATTTCAGGTTTTTTGTGCTCAGCCAAACCAGATCTCCTTCGCCCAATTTGTCCCCCTCTCGGCGCCTACGATCTGCAAAGAGCTTGTACTTCTTTTGCGTTTCCCGCAATGCCTCCACCACGTTCTGCCACCCTTGCTTAATTTTAGCCGGCCATTCCTTGTCGATCTGGCCCTCTCCTTCCTTCCACTCGGGTAGCCTGGGGAAAGGTGCCACCTCCTGTCTGTATACTATTTCGAATGGGGCACGACCTGTGGCCGAATGTACGGCCCCGTTAAATGCCATCTCAGCAAACGGCAGAAGGTCTGACCAATCGTCCTGTCTATAATTGGTGTACATCCTCAAGAATTGGCACAGTGTTTGTTGGGTACGTTCGACCCCCCCGTTGGTCGCGGGATGAAAGGCCGAGCTCAGGTTCCTTTCTGCTCCTAACAGCTGTAAGAATTTTCCCCAAAATTTTGCAGTGAATTGGACTCCCCGGTCGCTAATTATTTTGTCGGGGCACCCATGTAGGCGATATACATGCTTTACATACAAATCCGCGAGCTTTTCAGCTGAGGGGAGTTTTGGCAGGGCCACAAAGTGCGCCTGTTTTGAGAATAGGTCCAATATTGTCCAAATGTATCTGTGGCCTCTGCTGGGAGGTAGTTCGCCTACAAAACCCATTGCCACGCATTCCCATGGTCTCATGGGCTCCACCACCTTCTGCAATAGCCCCTGGGGCTTCCCAGGTGGTGTTTTGCCCTCTGCACATAATTCACACTGCGTGACGTACCCCCTGGCGTCTTTCCTCATTCCGGGCCACCAGCATTGTTTGGCCAACAGTTTAATAGTCCTGGTAGGGCCTAGATGACCTGCACCCTTGTTATTGTGGCATTTCCTTAACATTTCTTGTCTCAAACATTCAGGAATATACAATTTCTTATTAACAAACACCAAATCCCCACACAGTTCTCCCTGTTCTTTGTTCGTTTGTAACCATTCGTCCATTCCATATGCTCGCTTCAACTCTTCCTCCCATATTTCTCCTCCCCCCATGGAAATGGCAGTACGTTTGTTTTCTTTGGCCGCTTGTGCTCGAGTCAGTACTGCCAGGCCCCATTGCTTATCTAGGAAAAGGCTCCCCTCAGATTCCTGAATTCCTCCCCCGTGCTGAGGCATCCGAGAGAGAGCATCAGCGAGTATGTTGTGTTTCCCCTGGAAGAACTTGAGTCTGAAATCAAAACGGCTGAAATATTGGGCCCATCTAATCTGCTTCACTGATAGTTTGCGAGGGGATCTCAGATATTGTAAATTTTTATGATCAGACCACACCTCAAACGGTATTCCACTCCCTTCCAGAAAGTGTCTCCAGCACTCTAGTGCTTTCAGAATCACTAAGGCTTCCCTCTCCCAAATCAGCCAGTTTTTTTCTGTATCGCTAAACTTTTTCGACAGATAGCCACATGGCTTCAGATTCCCCCCCTCGTCTTTCTGCAGCAGGACTGCCCCATATGCCCGGTCTGACGCATCGCAATGTATTACAAAGGTCTTAGACATATCAGGGTGCTGTAGGACAGGCTCCTCAGTAAAACGCTTTTTTAGGGCTTCGAAAGCTTCCTGGCATTCTATTGTCCAGGTCAGTTTGGCCCCAGGGGCCTTCACTTTGGCTGTTTCTCCCCTGCCTTTAGTCTTTAACAAATCAGTTAATGGCAAAGTGAGGCGCGCAAAGTCCTTGATAAATGTTCTATAGAAGTTTGCGAACCCCAGGAAGGATTGCAGCTGCTTCCGTGTTCTGGGGGCTTCCCACCCCCTTACGTCTTCCACCTTCGCAGGGTCCATCGCCACTCCCTGGGATGAAATCCTATACCCTAGAAAGTCTATCTGGTCTTTATTGAACTCGCACTTGGCAAGTTTCGCATACAGTTTCGCTTCCCTCAACTTTTGTAGGACTTCCCTGACTAGTTCTACGTGTTGCTCCTTGGTCCGAGACATTATCAATATATCATCTAAAAAAATAAAAACTCCCTTGTACAATAATGGATGCAACACTTCGTTGATTAATTGCATGAACGCGGCCCCTCCCCCGCATAAACCGAATGGGAGCACACAATAATTGAATAATCCGAAGGCGCAGGAGAAGGCCGTCTTCCACCTGTCCTCTGGGTTGATCTGCAATTTATGGTAAGCCTCAATTAAATCTAATTTAGTGAATATCTGCCCCTCCGATAACTGGGCGATCAAGTCCTTCACTAAGGGTAGAGGGTATTTATTTACAGTACTGATTGCATTCAGGCCTCTGTAGTCAATGCAGAGTCTCAGCGTTTGGTCCTTTTTCCGCCTAAACAACACAGGTGCCCCTAAAGGGGAATTCGAAGGTTCTATGAAACCCCTCGTTAGGTTTTTATCAATGTATTTTCTCAGTTCCTCCTTTTCCCTAGCCGACATCGGGTATATCTTTGCCTTGGGAAGCTCTGCTCCTGGGACTAGCTCTATTTTCACTTCAACCCTCCGCTTCGGTGGGAAATTGTCTGCTTCCTTCTCGTCAAACACGTCCACAAAATCACGATACTCTGGGGGTAATTTATCTGCCAGTTCTGCTATTCTGATAGAGTCTTCCTCCCCCCTTTTTCCCGGCTCCCTCTAGACTTCCTGGCTCCCTTCTTCCAAACTCATCCTGAAAATCATGCTCTTATCCTCCCAGTTGATTTGCGGGTTGGCCTGCCCCAGCCACGGCATGCCTAGTATAACATTATAGTTGGCTATTTGTGATATCACAAATGACACCTTTCCTTCCCAACTCCTTATCTTATACTTTACATCTTCGGCACTGTGCCTAGCTAACGATCCTGATGCTGTGGATCCGTCCAACTGCGAAAATGCTATTGGGGATTCTAGGCTCGTTCTTTCGCATCCCAATCCCCCGGCTAATTCAGGGGAAATGATGTTCCTGGAACATCCACAATCCACAAACACTTTGCATGTTGCTTGTTTGCTGCCATTTTCAAGCTGAATGGGGACCACTATCATAGCTTTGTCCTGACTTGCCAACCCCCCCGAATGGTGCCTCATCGGTGGTTCTTCCTCGGCGCGTTTTCCTGCCACGGCTCTTGGTTTGGGCGGGCCTCCGCCTTCCCCTTTTCTCTGCCAGCACTCGGCAGCCCTGTGGCCCAACCGGCCGCACACGAAGCAGCCACTCCTGCTGGCACTCACGTTCCCTCTCGGCTCCGCTCTCCTCCCGGTTGGGGTTGATCCCTCCTTCCGGCTCCCCTCTTTCATCTGCGGCCGTTGCTGTAGCCCTCCTCGGTGCCTCCTCGCCTGGGCCAGCAATGTCTCGACGCGCCCCGCCAGCTGAATCCATCCATGCAGTGTGTCAGGCTCATCACGGTGCACAGCCCAGGAGAGGATCTCCCGCCTGAGCCCCTCTTTGAAGAGTTCCATCTTTGTCACTGCAGACCATTCCGGCACCTTTTCGGCGAGGCATTGGAATTCCTCCGCATACTCAGATACCGACCTCTGCCCCTGGGAGACGGTCTTCAACTTCTCCCTCGCCCGGATTTGCTCCAATGGATCTCGGAAACGGGTCTCCAGGGCCCCCATAAAGCGTCGGACTGACCCCAGACAGGGGTCGCGCCGCGCGTGCAGCTGAACGTACCAGCTAGCCGCTCCCCTCTTCAACACTGCACCAATGGCCCGGATCCGGCTGGATTCTGTCCTAAAAGTGTGAGCATTGTCCTCCATATAGCCCCTCACCGTGGTAAGGAAAAAATCCAGTTCAGAGGACTCTCCCCCAAACTCGATCCTTAGTTCCTCTCGTCTCGGTAGGGGTCCCTGTGGCGGCAATCCCCAATCCTCCGCCCGTCGCAAGCCCCCTTGCGGACCAGGGGGCCCCGCTGCTGTTTCTCTTGGCCCTGTGCCACGCCCGGCATTCGCCAGGGGCACTAGGGTCTCAGCTGGGAGCGTAGCCGGGATTCTCGGAGGCTTTTCCCCTTCGTCGTCACTCTCCTCCACCCGCGTCAGGCTTGTTTGGGTCTTGGGCCTGGCGCCGGGCTCCTTTCGCATTTCCCTTCCCTTCGGTGCTGGGAGGTCTGCAAAGCCCTGGCTGCTTCCCACACTCATGTCCCACATTGAGCCAGCCCGAAGTTCCCTTCCTCTCTCTGGCTCCGCCAAAAACGCCAGGCGCTCCATCGCCCTCGACATTACTGCCAGGGTGGTCTCCATCGCCGACATCCTCTCTTCCAGAAACACCATCCTTTGTGGGGCTGGGGAAGGTAAATCTTCCTGTCCTCCGGTGCTGTCTCCCTGCACCACTCCACGCCTCTGGGTTACCCCATTCGGCTGGGCATAAGCGGTGGATGACGCCAGAGCCGCCAGCTGGTGGAACTCAGCGTCCGGCTCGGGAGTGGCCCTTCCCGACCTTCCTCCTCCTGCGCCCAAGAGCTCTTCATCCTCCACTTGCATGTTGCACCTCACCGCTACAGCGGGATGGTGTCTGTATTCTTGGCTTAGTGTCAGCACACTACAGCCGCTCCTGAATGAACACACGAGACTCTCTGTGATATCACCAGAAACTTTACTGCAGGAAACATAAACATCAGAAAAGCCAAGAATGGGAGGCTCCGGCCAACCATCCTTTATATACCCTCCCCCTCATTTGAAAAGTCTCTTCCCGCTCAGCAAAACCCCGCGCAGATTCCCCGCCAAGTCCAGCAGCCGTTTCTTCTCCGAGTCCTGAGACGCAGGTGTCTTATCAATGTCAGTGACCCTGAAACTCAGAGCCACATCCAGGCTCTAGTAGCAGGGTTCTGACAATCAAGAACACAAATAAGATGGCGGCAGGGAAGTGAAGGCAGCTCCAAGTGCTCATCTCATCATTTTATCCCATTCTTCTCTTTCTTTCCTTATTTCCTTCTTTCCTTCCTTCTCAGGGAAACACAAGAGCACCTGGTGGCACAATGGGTTAAACCTTTGTGTGTGTAGGACTGCCAACCGAAAGGTCGGCGGTTCAAATCCAGGGCAGATGAGCTCCCATCTGTCAGCTCCAGCTTCCCATGCAGTAACATGAGAGAAGCCTCCCTCGGGATGGTAAAACATCCGGGCATCCCCTGGGCAATGTCTTCGCAAATGGCCAATTCTCTCATAGCAGAAGTGACTTGCAGTTTCTCAAGTCACTCCTGACACGGAAAAAAAATATATAAAAAAGGCGGGAGCACAATTTATTTTCTATATAACCTGGTTCTACGAGCAGCAAGGAAATAACATCCATCATAGAATAGGAGATGGCCAGTGAGAACTTGGCCATATCCACAGTAGTGGCTGCTGTGAGTGGTGGTATAGATAGGGCCCAGTGCATCACTTTGCCTAGGTATCTATAATGCATTTCAGATAGCCCTGAACTATGGAAGAGGTTACCTTTCTGGAGTAGTTTCCAGACACCCACAGCCAGCTGCTAGGGATTTGAGGAAAAGCAGTCCAAAAATGGCTTTGCCAAGCTCAGCAGAAATCTACCATGAGCAAACATACACCTCCGCAATACACAAATCTCTTCCATGAATGCATATACAAAAAAAGATGGTAAGTACACCCTGCCCTATACATGTACCCACAGAAGTTCTCAAGCATGCACACCAGCAAGAAGAAGAGCTGCGCACAAACACAGCTTCATTACTGGTCCAAGAAAACAGACTAGGATTAAATACATTACGTGCAGTCCTCAAAGCACCCATGAGAGAACATGCAAGCCATAGACTTTAAGAATGCTCCTGCTTTTGGCATGAATCTATATATATCCATTAAGGGACATGCATGTAGAACTATCCCAGGATACTTTGCTGCCTGAGGCAAAGGAGAAGATACTGCCGTATTCTGCATACAGAAGCTGACTGAATTGCTAACTTAAAACTAAAACAGGCATAGCTTTTTTCACTGCACCTGGTGAATAGAACAGATAGGGTGATGCATTCAGTTATGTCCTCCAACAGAGGTGAATGGCCAGAAAACTTTGTTTTGCTACAACCCCTAGACCAGTGGTTCCTAATCCGTGGGTCACGAGACCTAAAATCAGGTCTGCGAGACATGCAGGGAAAATTAGCACCGGGGCCTGTTCGTGGAGTTCTTTGGGGTCATGATTCAGAAAATTGCATTGGATAGACCACATCAGCTGTAGATTATTAAATACGGTTTTCTGTGGGTGAGCAAATGGTGACTACTAGATGGCATATGTTCTGTGTCTGAGCTGATGAACTAGAGCTGATGTGGTCTATCCAAGGCAGTTTTCTGAATCAACACCCCAAATAACCAAACCAAATCTAAAGTTTGTGACCCTTTTGGTACTAATGTTGGAGAGTGGTCCTTGGTCAGGTTCCTGGTCAAAGTAGTCCCTGGTCAAAAAAAGGTTAGGAACCACTTCCCTAGACCTTGGGAAGCATCAATCACATGTGGCAGCTGCTTCATTTTTCCTAATGATCAAGCTGGCTGTATATACATGCAAATAGCTATTATTAACATTTGTTGTATTTTAGCAATTGTAGGTAATCTTACATATCTCATTTACCAGAACAAACTATAAGCACCACACAAATATATTGCCTATATAGTTGCAAAAAAGATTCTAGGAAACATTCTTACTACACTCAGAATCAAAAATGGCAAGTATCTTTTTAACATTCAAGTACATCAGCTGACTAGGAGAATTATCCTCAAGTTCACACTTATGGTTACACACATATGAATCAATTTGTATTTCATGTACAATTTCCTGATGGATGTTCTGTGTCATTGGCCTTGTGAGGACTAGGGACAAAAAGCAATAAAAGACAATGTTAAATGTTAACTCCATTAGTAACAGAAAACTTTCTTGAGATCTCAAGAGAAGTTACTCTACTGTTCTTAACAGAGTTGACATTTTAGCACCTGTCTTTCCTTTTATTGCTCTTCATCCCTGGTCCTCACAAGGCCAATAACAGGAGCGACTCTGCCTGCACTGAAATCCCTCAATGCCATCTTAACTGGCAACACCTCAGGCCTGTGACTAACATTATCACCATTTTTCTCCTGTATAATTTTTAATACCTTTGTTTGATGAAGAAGCCAGTTTTGAAAGTTTGCATAATGGATTTCATGCTGTAGACTTGGCCCGAAGAAGTTATCACAGGCCTAATTATGTAGAAACAACAAAGGAATGCACACAGTATATAGGTCTTTCAGAAGCCACATCTTCCCAGACAATCAGTGTATCATAGTGGTGTGTGAGTGTTGGACTAGGACTCCCGAGACCAAGGTTCCAATCCTGGGTAATCTCGACCTAGTCATACTCTCTAAGCCTCAAAGCAATGCCATGGGAAACTGCCTCTGAAGAAATCTTGCAATAAAAATCCTGCAATAAGTTTGCCTTAGGGTCATCATAAATCAAAAATGACAATAGTATCTACCCAGTTTGCTGAACTTGGGGTTTACGTCTCATAGTCATGCAGTCACTAGATGTACTCCTCACACTATTTAGGTAAATATATGTTGTTTCTTGCACCAGAAAAAAATCAAATGGCTATGGATAATATACCTTATGAGCTCACATATAATTTAAGTCAAAAATCAACCAAAAACTGTCCTTAACCTGTCTACGGGTTTAGGTGAGTACTGTATCTTAACTCTTATAAAGAAAAAAACAACCATCTTCTTCTTTGAGTAGAGTGGTGAAAGGCAAGTGTTTAGTCTGTCCAGGAGACCCAAAAACAAGCACCGACTACTCTACTGTCTTAGCCATGGTACCACTTCTGGCCATTTAAAATACCTATGTCCTACAGACACAGACAGACAGACAGACACACAAACAATGTATTTGTGCATATTTATTTTTTAGAACATATTACATTCTAAGAAAATAATTGTGAAAATATGCGCATGTTAACCAGGCTTATTCAAACTTTGGGAATAATCAGTTACAAATAATTAATTTGTTTTGCCAATAATGAAGGTTTAACTACATTATATCATGCTTTCACATAAGAAGGAATAACCTGAACAGTAATTTGAACTTACTTTTATGATGTGCGGATTCACTTAATGGAGGAGAAATATACACTGCCCAAAAAATCATTTTTCCTCCTATGGTCTTTAAAAAAGAAGAAGCAGAAATTTCCAGGAAACAAGGGGTGTGTGATAATACATGCTTTATGGATTGAACGTTTCTTATTTTAGAAGCACAGAAATATATCATGTGATACAATTTTTCAGCTTCGTTTGACACAAAATTATCCTGGTTGGTGTATTAAAATACAATTAAGCCAGACAATTGTTACAAACTGGGTTCCCTTTTTCTAAAAAAAAAAAAAATTTAGAAATTGAGCTATGAGATTATTCAAGAAAGGTTTTGCTCTTTAATTAGAAATAAAGAAAACAAGAAACCACTAACAGTGATTTTGTCTCCTTCAGTCTTCCATAGTGTCAGGCAGACATAATGCATTCATTCTCATAAAAAGAAGTGAGAAAATGATACCAACACTAGGAATTGCAATAAACAAATATTATACATTGCCTTAAAATAAAGGTCTTCCTGTTAAAAAAATGTTCAGAAATAAATTTTGGGGGAGTAAGTGTATGACTACCTTGTTTCAAACATTTTTAAAGACAATATTCCAAAATCTATTTTCCCATTTTTTTCTTTAAACAAAAACCTTCACCATTTTCCCAGGTTTTCCGCAGACATTCACATGTCTGTGCTTACTTATCTCCGTCTAAATTGCACAGAAGTACAGGGTGTACTTGGAAGGCAGGAGGCTGGGTAATAAATTATTAGATGTAGTTGACTCCCTCTCAGGTGACCTTTTGGCTAAGCTGATCTTACTCTCTGGCCCTTCACACTAGTGGGCATTAGCTCCCAGTAAATGCAGACTCGAAGTAGCAAGCCTTCATATATATCATACATCTGATTGCTAAATGGGCAAGAGCCCTAGCAGTTTTAGCCAATGAGTTTTAGCAGTTTAAAATGCCCATACTGTCTCCCGGAGCTTAGTTAGGCCAGTTTGCAAAGGGGCAAATCTCAATGGCTCCAGCCAGCCAGAGTTGTTGAACACCCTCCTGTGCTCCCCGCCACCCCAAATCCCATGGAGGGAGGAAAGGGGGAGAACAAATAACACAATCACATATGCTTCCCTGACATTAGAGCAGTAGTTCTCAACCTATGGGTCCCCATAGGTTTTGTCCTACAACTCTCAAAAATCCCATCCAGTTTACCAGCTGTTAGGATTTCTGGGAGTTGAAGGCCAACACATCTTGGGACTCCCAGGCTGAAAACCCCTGCATTAGAGGGTGAGGTTACAAAGTCACCATCTCCTCTTTCTCCTCCCACAATAGCAAATGGGAGTGAGACCAGGGGCAGGTCTGTGTTCATGTTGGTGGTGACGGGAGACACTGAAGAATGGTTATAATGGCTGCTTTAAAATAAAAGAGTGCCTCCGTGGCACATTAAGGGAGCCATTCCTCCTTTTTGTCCATGGACTTATCCTATGTCACTGGATGTCGTATTTGTAGGATTTGTAGCAACTTCATTCCATGTGCAACAGCTGTACAAACAAACTCATCCAGTTGCCTTCCATAAATGTATATGCCAACAACAGATGGGGAGACTCACAAATATTGTTGTGCATCCGCAAGTACCCTCATTGTTTCCCCTATTTTTAGTTAAATATATACAGCAGTTTGTAAGGAATTACTCCTTTCTTTTCTTTTCCTCCTTCCCTTTTAGTTTATACAAGTACACAATAAATGTGGGGGGAATTTGATAATATCAGATAAGCATTGTCATGTTGAACATTGTTTGCTTTCATGATATATAATGCACAAAGCCAAATGTTGACCATTAGATTTATATTGTGGCTTCAGAGCAATCTGACAATCCTTAAGGCAAGCAGGCTGGCTAATCTAATGATTTATCAACCATTGTGGACCATAGTTGAAGCTCAGTTGGTTCATGGGACTGCCTTTTTTTTTGGTTGCACCAATTATATTCATGATTTGGATATCTATACCATACCTATCAGACAGATCTGCTGTATAGCATGGAAAATCCTGATCAGCAGTTTTGCTTCAGTTTGTTTGGTTTTTAAAAATAAGAAACTAGCAAAGTTTACAATTTTTTTTATATTTTAGGTCAGCAGAGCTTGTGATTTGAAAAAAACAAAAACAAAATAAGTGTAACGGGGGGGGGGGGGAGGCAAAATCAGAGGCAATCCTGCATGAGTCAACATTGCATAGTAGTTCTGCATGCAGAATGCTACCAGATTGAGCCATTGAGCCTCGGACATATCATAGAGTTGTTTTGTGTCTGGAGGAGAGTGGAGGGAACTCACTATGTTCCATTAGCCAGATGTGAAGGGCCGGGCTTTAGCACAGCAGGGTAAACCACCAACTGCAGTGAATCTTGTCAGTTGAAAGGTTGACAGTTTGAAGCCCAGATCAGGGTTTGCTCCTACACTTTAGTCCATCTTTCACCTACCTAGTGGTTTGAAAGCAAAATGTGAGTAGATAAGTAGGTACTGCTTAAAAGAGGGGAGGTATTTTGAGGGACTCATAAGGAAATGCCAGAAAAATGCTGGCAATTAGATCAAGGAGGAAGTTCATGAACAAAGCTCTTTGGCATGGAGATGGAGCGACAGCACCCCCTGGTGGCCAGAACCGAGCACAAGCCTCCAAGATGCCGAAGAAAGGAAAAGCCTATATATACCTTTTTCTATGTACAATGGTCTGTCTTATGTGTAAAGGGCATTGAATGTTTGCCGCTGTCAGGACCCAGGCTGCAGAGCACCAATAACCTTACACAGAGGCCAGAATCTATCTAATATCTTTATTAAAGAAATATATAAAGTCAATAAAAACAAGTGAAGAATATAGTTCAGAAGCAGACCTTTCAGATGAGGTCAAATATAGTCCAGAAATGTATTGTCCAATATAAGATATTAGAGTCCAAAGTTTTAATCCACTTGACCGAAACACACACTTTGCCAAGCAATAGTGTGGGGAAAACAACAGAGTCTTTTAAGTCCAATGTAGCTAGACAACAAGGCTGGAAAATAAACTTGATTCTTGGCTGGATCCGTGACTAGAAGACGAGGTAAACATGAAGCATGAACAAGGTCCGTGGCAAAACATGAAACAAGGCAGGCTTGAAGCTTGATCCGGGAAGCAAGGAACTGGGGTACGAAGTCCACACACGATCTCTCTCCTCAAGCTGATCAATTGACTCCGCAAAGTTCCCCTTGCGACCAGCACCTATATCGGGTCTCATTTTCCCGCCAACAGAACACTTTCCCTAGAGAACGAGAAGCGAAACCCAACTCTGTCCAGATGCATGACTCCTTAGAATTTCCCAAGGGAAGCAGACTTAATCAGCTAGTTGTTTGGCAGCGATTCTCAGGCTCCGGCGATTAGCCTCTCTGACTCCTCTATCTCTATTATAATTGTCCCTCCGGGAAAACGGGGGGGAATTCTGCCCAAGGACTGTTTGGCTAGATTCTTGAGGGCAAACATCCTCCAGGTGGAGAGGCCCCGGCTCTGGCTGAAACGGCAGAAATCCCATGTTTTCCTCTTCGTCTGCCACAATAGTACTAGGAACAGGACTACAAGGCCCATGAGTCATCACATATCTTCTGGGATCCTCCCTGAGTCCCCTTCGGGGTGAGAAGGGCAGAATATAAATATTGTAAATAAATAAATACATAAATATCTTCTGTGATCTCCTAGGGTTCCCCAGAGATCTCAGTGACTAAAACTGCTAAGGCCATTTCAAATCTGGCTACAGGAACATAGCCAGATTCTTCCACAATTCCCCTACTCTCCTCACCATAGGCATGGTAAAAAGGCTTCAGGGCACTAGGTGCAGAGGAAGTTTTGGTTACTGTGAATGAAGCGAATGGCAACATCCACAGTGAACAAAATTGGCATACGCAAGCATGACAATAATGTATGCTTTAGATGCCACTACCAACCTTGAGCTGTTGAGCTTGCTGACTGAAAAATTGGCAGTTCAAATTCAGGGAGCAGGATGAGCTCCAGCTGTTAGCCTCAGCTTCTGCCAACCTAGCAGTTCAAAAACATGCAAATGTGAGTAGATCAATAGGTACCACTTTGGCGAGAAGGTAATGGCACTCCATGTAGTCATGCTAACCACATGACCTTGGAGTGTCTACGGCCAACACTGATTCTTCGGCTTTGAAATGGAGATGACCACCAACCCCCAGAGTTGGACATGACTAGACTTAATGTCAGGGGATAACCTTTACCTTTACCTTACCAACCTTTGAGGGTTTAAATCATAGATTAAATATTTAAAGGCATAATTTGAACCAATTTTTATCTAATCAAGTTTAAGATGTTAAATTTAGATTGCCACCTCTTTTTCCTCATGAGACTCAGCTTTGAACTATATGGATTATATGGAAAACAGATATAATGTGGATTTTTCCAAGATGCATTTGGTAGTACAAATGGGAAGGCTTTTGTTTTGGGGTTCATTTGTTTTCTTAAGAATTTATCATACCTCTTTATATTTGAGATAAAAGGGACTTCAGGTCCTTGAGATCAAAACACTTGAATGTGTCTAAAAGCAAAAAGTTCCAGTTATCTGAAGTCTGAAATTAACTTTTCTGGGGATTGCTTCCTAGTATATAACCAGGCTATTTGTCTCTAATCCTAAGTATACTTACTAGGAAATTTTGTTAATGAAAAAATATCTAGAATTTAGAAGTATTTCATTTCTGAGACATAATTTACTATCATCTAAAATTTAGAAGTATTCAATTTCTGAAACATAATTTATTTGTACACAATTTCACAATTCATACTTAGTTCATTCTCACTGTGATCTATCTTACCCAATTATTTTGTGGCAAAGGAGTTGCTATTTCTGTGGTACAGACTGAATTTACCTCTTCTAAGTCTGAGTTAAGGGTGTTTTCAGAATAAGCACTAACACTTTCTTTTGAGTCTGGGATACCTATTACTTCTGAATTGATAGAAAAGGAAATTGTGCCCATGTTTAATACCTGATTAGTTGTCATCTTATTTCCTATACAAAATGCAAGCACTGATTTAAATGCCACTTTTGAAAATGGACACATTTTCCACTTTGGATTAAAAAATGTAACTTGCATTCTTCGGGTAGTCAAGATCCTTAAAGGCAATTCCAGATCACCATATGAATACTAAGCAAAATAAAGTAAAGGCACCTGAGCACTAAAATGTATATATCTAATCACCTTGTATTGACTATTTTTGTGTTTTTATATTTATAAATAATCTTGAGAGCATTTGCCAGCTGGGTAGTATATGAAAAACTTCAATAAATACATAAATAAATCATGCAATGAGAAGGACTTCACACCGCATCTCCAAGTAGTATATATGATATCGATTTAGCATGGTCCATATGGATCTGCTGTGTCTGATTACTAAATCTAATTTTAGACTGTGATGAGGCTCTTAAGGCCAGTCGAACATGCAAATGAATATGAATTCAGCACCATTTTACACTCATGCCTATAAACAAATCTGCCAAACAGCAGAAATTGACATTAAGTAAAGAGTTCAAATCAGGGGCAAACAGACTTTCCAGTTCCTTCTTGATCCGCAAAATACAACTTTACCCAAGGACAAAAGTGATATTTAGGATGACGACCGCAGAGCTAAGTGAACAAGATGCTTTTCAGTGCATGATCTACCCAGTCCAGATCCAAGGACTATCTTTTCAATTAAGAAGAGGAACTGACACACAAATACTTTCACATAAAAATATACCCCCACCCACCCCAAGCTTTTTTATTTTAGGATCCAATTTAGGAGAAAAAGAAGCCTTTTATATATACTATTGACAAATAGGAGTCAGAAGTCCTTCGTGATTAATTGTCAGTGATCCAGAGAACAACCACTCAAAACTGATCTGCCTTCTGCCTGCTCCAGGTTTAAAGCAATTAAGTTCTGAGCACATACCAGCATTGCCCTGCTCCAATGAATACGTCAGCCATACGGGCACAGAAGTAGGACGTCTGCACAAAAACCAACTTGTTATTAATTTTGACTCAATTCCACACATGAGAATATCAATGTAATTTGAAAGAGATATCCTCCACAGTGAAAATATGAATTATGAAGACTCTGCCAGCATCAGTAAACACAACACCAGCTTCACAATAGCAGGGCTGAACCAAGAGTTTTTCACCCTCATCCAAGTTCCAAACATCCTGTTCCTCTTTCTCCTCCATTTTGATGCCTTGGAAGTGAGGAGTGATGTCACCAAGGTCTACCACCAACTTTATGAACTTTTTTTTTACCCACAAAAGTCGCTTCGGGTGTGAGAGACTTGGCCATCTGCAAGGACGTTGTCCAGGGGACGCCCAGATGTTTTTACCATACTTCTGAAAAGCTTCTTTCATGTCCCCGCATGGAGCTGGAGCTGATAGAGGGAACTCATACGCGTTCTCCCCGGGTTGGATTCGAACCGGCAACCTTCATGTCAGCAACCCAACCTTCAAGTCATCAGTCCTGCAAAGACATGAAAAAAAACAGATATTTGCCCCAGCACAAGACAAAACATTACACTATTCAACATAATACTCAAATCCCACCATAGTCAGCCCCTAAAAGCCTGTTGGAATGAGAAGTTTTCACTTGTCACTGAAAGAAGATCAAGGAGGGAGCCAACCTAGCCTCCATAGGGAGGGTGTTCCATAGTCATTGAGTAGCCAAAAAAACAACCTTCTTTCTAATAGGCACCAAATGTATCTGGAAAGGTGTCAGACTGAGAGAAAAGCCTACCCTGAAATATCTAATTGAGTAAACAATCTTACATACAGATTGTAGAATCATAGAGTTGAAAGAGATCACATGGGCCATCCAGTCCAAGCTCCTGACATGCAGGAAAAGCGCAATCAAAGCACCCCCAACAGATGGCCATCCAGGCTCTGTTTAAAAGCTTCCAAAGAAGGAGCTTCCACCACACTCCGAGGCAGAGAGTTGAATAGCTCTTACGACTGGGAAATTCTTTCTAATGTTCAGATGGAACCTCCTTTTCTTATAATTTGAACCCAGTACTCTGGGGCAGCAGAAACAAGCCTGTTTCCTCTTCCTCATAATATCCTTTCAAATGTTTAAACATGACTATCATGTCTCCTCTCACCTTCTGTTCTGCGGGCTAAACATACCCAGCTCTTTAAGCCACTCCTCATAGGGTCAGGTTTCCAGACCTTTGGTCATTTTAGTCGCCCTCCTCTGTACCCAGGTCTTATTGGGCTTCACAGGTCATGACCAGCACTTGGAATTGTGCCTGGAAATGGACCAACATCCACTGGAGTTGTTTCAACAAGGGAGAGGTATGCTTGCTAGTAAACAATGTGGTTGCAACTCTTTGGGGCTATCAACTTTTCTGAGCACCTTTTGAAATCAGCCTCATGTTGACTGCATTACAGTAACCAAACACGATGTAAGCAACAGATGCATCAACTAATAAAACTTAGACAACCAACCAGGTCCAACTAGAGTAGGCATTTAAAAAATATAAGAAAGATGTCACCTAAAAGTGTGGAAGAGGAACAAATCTACATTAAAATGAAAAATATTCATGCATGCATGCATTCCTATGAATGTATATTTAAAATAAACAATAGTTTAAATGAAAACACATACATCCCATCATAGCAGAAATACTGTTACCAGATAACCTGTGTGTCTCTTGAGTCAAGTGTCTAGGTTGCACATTCTGATGAGAAACTTCAAGGCTTTTATTATCCCTTCTTATTCTTTTTCTAAAGATTTGGGCTGTCAGTCTTTGAAACAGAGAAATATATCTTCAAAGAGAGCATTGCTCTGGGTACAGTATAATACAAGGCTGCTCTGTGTCCACTTTGTGTCAAGCTTCTACACATTGCTGCTACTGTAAAAGTGCCTTTTGAAAAATTAAAAAGAGAATTTAAAAAACCTATTTTTATTTTACATTAATTAATTCTCCCAAAATCCCCCTTAAAATGTCCTGATTTACAATAATATTGAAACAGAATAGAATAATATATTCTTAAAAACTGAAAGGGACTGCAAGAACCGTCTAATCCAATCCCCCCTGCCATGCAGGAATGGACAATTAGACCACATCTCAAAGATGTCAATCAAATCTCTTTTTGGAGACATCCAAAAAAGTAGAGTCCGTCAATATTCTGAGACAGTCTATTTTATTGTATATTCAATTTTTCTTATAGTAAAGTAGTTCTGTCTAATATTTAGGTGGAATCGCTAGAGCAGAGCTTATAAAACTAGTGGAAACATGTATACATTGTTATAACAAAATGTACAGGGACACATCATTTTTCATTAAAACCTTTCATTTATATTTTTAAAATATATGATTTATTCCTTATTTCATGCAGACTCAGAGGTTTCTTGTCATGTTTGTACAACATACCTACGCACTGTAGCTGACACATTAACATGTCATAACACACTGTTTGGAAAGCTCTGCTATAGGATATCTGTTACTTCTAACAAATAACAGATATCCTACAACCCTGCTTAAACCTGGCATGCACTATTATCTTCCTGTGGGGTGCCGTATATCCTTCACAATTCCATAAGCCTTGGGTATCCTTTTCCACAGGTCTTCTGGTTGCTGGCTACATCTCAGGTTCTGTACATGTTTCCTCTCCAGAAGCATGCAGTTCACAGAAAGCCATTGGGAAAGGTGATGGGCTGTTTCCATCATGGTCTACAACAGTGTTTCTCAACCTGTGGATCCCCAGGTGTTTTGGTCTACAACTCCCAGAAATCCCAGTCAATTTATCAGCTGTTAGGATTTCTGGGAGATGTAGGCCAAAACATCTGGGGACCCACAGGTTGAGAACCACTGGTCTACAAGACAGATAGAAGGGAAGGTGAATCTGAAGGATCTGAAGGAGCTCTGAGCCCAGTGTCATGTTCCCCACACACATACACACATACACACCACTACCACCACTACCACCAGTGCCTTAGGAGAAGATTCAAATCAATAATATGCTCCCTGCTTCCCTTGGATGTTGTTTACAATCATACAAAAATCTCATTGATTTATCATTCTTCATTGCTGAGAGTTTAAGAACATGGTATGAACATGCTAATAATGTCTAAGACTAAAGCAGAGTCTGTGACATTTTAGTAAAGCCATTGAAGTAAAGCCTGCTTTTCTGTATAAAAAATGGAAACAAGGCCAAAATGTGTGAATTTTCAAAACAAATCATGAATATTTGACTTTGCCAATCAAGGAACATTAAAATTACTGCCCATATAATGGGGAAAGGTGTTCTCCTTGAAAATTCCAGAGACTTCATCTTCAGGTTAGTGATTTTGCTTACCATTCTTATGTATATAAAGAATCAAGCAGAAATCTCAAAATTGTTCTCCTAAGCAGTTTGTCACTTGTGCATAAAGCATGACCCAAGTGTCTGAATTATGTTTCTTGGTACTATATAAATGTCCTACTTAGTTTGTCACTGCAATCAATACATATGCATGATTGCTCTGGATATATACAGATTAAAAAGTTAGAAACATGATTTAAATCTGCCTCTTCCCTTCACTTTTTCGATTCCCTTGATTTAAATCAATCCATCCTGATCATAGCCATCATCACATTTCTTTCTTTTCAGCCCAGATCTGGCAAGAAAGGAGAGACCCATATGGCAGCAAGATGCAGCCTCGCTCACTGCAGTCAGAATCTCTCCGCTGATCTATAATGCGGTGAGCAGTGACAGATTGATTTTACAGCTCTGCTTGGAGCCGGCCGCTGGCCCTGGGTTGGGGATGAATCAGCTTTCTTTGGGCTTTGGCCTTTATTTCATTATTCTCCATAAACCTCCCTCACAGGCAAATGAATAGAAAAGCAGAGCAAGGAAGCAAGGAAGTTGGCATAAAGATTTTTATTGGCATGTGCACCCACTCTCACAACCTGGTTCTATGTTTCATTTTGCAAGGAAAGAGAGATGAGCAAAGTTCTAATTGATGCTACTCTTGTACCTTATTCAGCAGTCACTGCCGTGCACAGATAATCTTTGGCTACCTTCCACTGTTAACCAGGAATCCAAGATATGTTGAGAAGATGACAAGCATCCTATAAAACAGTTATATTTAGCCACCGTTGCTACACTAATAAATCAGACTGTAACCCAAAGGAAAGGAGACTCCTTTAGTTTCATGTTTTTCTGTATTCAGAGGAGTAGCTTTGATTGTTATCTTTGCAGTAAAAAAAACCCACCTGAATTCTCTTCTTACTCCCAAATACAGTAGGTCCATTGAATCCGTTGGATTTACTAGTGTGTTGATTTTTATTCAGAGATTGATTTACAACCTCATCATAAAGGGCTAAATTTGGCAGCAGGAGCTGATTTAGCCCAGGTCATCCATGATTTAGCCCAGGTCATCCAGCTCTCATCAAATGACACCGGTGGGGCTCTGTGGGTGAAGTAAGGCAGAGTTAATGCATGGGGTCGCTACAACAACATAGGGGGCTTCCCATGTTGCCAGAGGAAGCCATGGGGAAAGCCGTGTGATTGACGTTTCCCCCATGGGATCGCTTTTAACTGAAGCCAGGGGATGCGGGGTGTGTGGTGCTGGGTTCCCCACACCCCCGATGATGCAGATTGAATCCGGCTGCTGTGTGACAATGTAGCTAAGGCCATAACCCTCATTGAGACTATGCAATAGGATTCAAGTTATTGGGTCTCGTGGTACCTTCAAAACTAAATTCCCTTTGCCACTACACAATTATAGTGCTATGATTTTACTCTAACCACCTCATCACATGGACTTTGGTAAGCATCCTAGGATACTTCCAGGGCACTTCCTCGATAGACCCCAACAGAGCCCATCATATGACATAAGGCTACTTCTGGTGGGGCTTCATAAAAGAAGTGTTCTGCCACCATGCTAGGACACTCCCAGAGAACACAGGAGGCTTCCCGTGTTTTCATTGGAAAAAAAACGTGGGGAAGCCCTGTAGAGACACTTTCCCCCATGTGATGGGGAAAGTAGTGCAGCAGATGATGTGGGACACAGGGCAATGGTTACCTCTGCTGCCCCATGGATTCACCACGCTGCATGGCGAATGCCCCCACTGTCACCTGGCTTCAGAACCTGAGTGTGATAAGGTCTTGGGTGTCATGCTTCCATCCTATGGATTCCGTAGATTTACAGTTTAGGGAGAAAAATAGAATTCTCATCTAGAGAACTGTAGTGCCTAACCAAACTACACACCCAGGATTCCACAACATGTTCCTATAGAAGTTAAAATGGGATCATAGTGTTATGATTGTGCAATGTGGAAGGGACTCTTCTAAATAGTTCTAAACATAGGTGAGTTCTTGTGATTCAGCTCCATTGGCTTTGACAGTAGTTGTCACTTCAGCACCCATTTATCTCATTCTTTTAGAGACATTATTTGTAATAATTATCTGGAATTTAACTGGTGTCTTCCCGAGTTTTTTTTTAAGATTGAGGTGTGATTTGTTGAACTATCTTTATGTCAACATAGTGGCTGTGTATCTCGGGTGGAAGACATTTTGATCTGGCATAACTCACCTTCTTTTCACCCTTTCTCTGCCCTCTTCTGATTTCGCTGCCGCAGATTAATTATACCAGCACATTTCTCTGGTAGCTGGCCTTTGAAACTGGCCATCAGAAGAAGGTTATACCGGCATAAGGCCAGTTCATTAAGGTCACTTCAATCAGCAGAAGAGGTTGCAATTCCTGACAATCTACAGCAAGTTACATTTTTGAGTTAGGGTTACATCATAATGGATTTAGTTTCAGTTTTTCTGAGCTACATCCCATTTCATCATGAAGTGGAAGTCACTTTTAGGACAACAACTGCAAGGATACCTAACTAGTACACTCACTGTCCATGCTAATTCTGGAACTATAGTCCACACAAAATCACTTTTCTAAAATCTGATTCTGTCAGAATTGGGAATATATACACAAATCACAAGCAGCTAGCAAGTGGAATGGAAGACAGTGGGGTCAATGGGACATTAAACATGGATAGTATTGACAGTGTTATATATGTGCCTTCATGTCACCTGTTGACTTATGGTGACCCCATTAATCTCACAGGATTTTTTTGGGAAAGGAATATTCAGAGATGGTTTTACCACTTCTTTCCTCTGAAATGTAGCCTGGAGCATCTGGTAATCCTTGATGGTGTCCCACCCAAATACTAACCAATTCTTGGTTGTTAAGATCAGTCAGTATCTTGCACCACTGGGGTATGCAGACTCCTGATAATTACTTTATTAACACTGGCCCAAACCTGCTCAAACCTGTTACTGATAAATTATGAGGGTTGAATGAAAAGTAATGCCTCCACCTTCGTTACTTGGGTTTGGATGGGAATATTTTAAAAATCAAACACAGAAATAATCCTTAGAATGTGCTCTTTAACTACCACTATTCACTTTTCCACGTAATCATCAGACAATTGAATACATTTCTGCCAACAATGAACAAGTTTTCTGAAGCTATCATGGAAGAAGTCGACACTCTGTTTCCACAACCACAGTCTCACAGTACCCATCATGCACAGATCTTCTGATAGCCAAGCAAAGCAATATGTTCTTGTGAAATGCCGATTATGCTTGAAATTTCTCTCAGAGTGATATGACGATTGTCCTGAATCAATCTGTCAACCTTTTGCTTGTGAAACCCATTGGTTGCTTGCTGACAACTTTGTTTGTCACGCAAGTCAGATGTTCCCACCTCAGCATCTTTAAACTTACTTGCCCAACGATGCACAGTACTCACATGAACACAATCACCATACACAGTTTGCATTCTCTGGTGAATCTCCTTTGGGGTGACACCTTCTGCTGTCAAGAATCCAATATCTGCACATTGCTTAAGTTGCATTACTTTTCATTCAACCCATACAATGAGACTTTTGTCAAAACATCGCCACTTGTGCTGGTACGGCTGTACCAGATCCTTCAACTTTATTTTCTTGCTGCAAATGTTTGCAATCATAGGACAGGCTGCCTGTCAATCATCATTAAGTTTGGTTCCGCCCCTTGTTCAGGGCTCTGGGAGGGAAGGAGCCATTTTTAAGTCTGTCTCTCTTAAGGAAGCTAAGCTATAGGATGTAGACCAGCTCGTCCTGTAGAAAAGCTTCATATTTCAAGAACATCCGGGGATATAGAACATCCAGGGATATAGAACATCCGGGGATATAGAACATCTGAGGAAACAGAAATTCCAGGGGAAAAGTCCCAAAAGCTCTGGCTGAGAGTTTACAGCCTCTCAGCCTCACAGCTCCTGAGGGAAACAGCCCTAAGTTTCTAAAGACTCAAAGAGAGAGCAGCATCACAGATCCACGGAACCCCAGCTGAAACATCTGCAAGCCTTGGCTGGTAGGTCCACTCGATACCCAGACGCATTTGGAGTCGGCAGTGGGTCCCATCAGCTAAGCCCATATTGATAGACAGCCTGGGAGAGGTTATAAGAGGGTTTTCACAGTTATTCAAAGCCAATCACCTGTCCCTTGGGGACAAGACTCAAAGGGCCAACAGTTTATTAAGGAAACTTTGAATTATTGTTTGACTCCTTGAAGATTTATTATTTGTTCATCAATAAAGACCTTGTTATTTCATTAAAGATTCAATAGGCCATCCTTCTTCAGGAAAATTCCTCAACAATCTTTCTTTAGGCACCCTGGCTTCCCGCTGGGCATAAAGTGTACGTCCTATACAAAAGACAATCAGTTACAGGCCCAGCGCGTGACAGAACACCACTCCTCCCCAAAAACAATAATAATAGTAACAACAACAACAACAACAACTTTATTTATATCTTGCCCCATCTTCCTAAAGGGACTCGGTGCGGCTTACAAGGCAACAGTAATACAACATAGAATATACAAAATACAACAAAAAGTTAGCCAGAATCAATAAACTGGCAATAAGCAGCAATCTATATATATAAAAGAGTGATGGCATCAGGGCAGCAGACAAAACAACAAAACTACAGGCCCCCCCAACCTCGAAATTTGACAACACAACCCATCATTCACGGCTCTAGGTTGATACAACAAAAAGAAAAGAAAAATAAAGTTCTAATTACAGGGAGAGGAATAATAGTTTTTATCCAATTGCTGCCAGTTAGAAGGATAAGCTCCGCCCACTAGGTCTCCTAGCAACCCACTCAGCCCAGGGCACAGGCAGAGTTAGGCCTCACTTAGGCCTCTTCTACAGATTATCTAATTTGCGCTGGATTATATGGCAGTATAGACTCAAGGCCCTTCCACATCTATATAACCCATTTAGAATCTTATATTATCTGCTTTGAACTTGATTATCTTGACTCCACACTGCCATATAATCCACTCCAGTGTGCATACTAAACATAAAGACAACCATACAACAGACATTCAATACCACCACTACCTCAACAATTTCTCACCAACACCACCAGACTTCGCCACATCAACGCGTGGCCGGGCACAGCTAGTATAACATAAAATAACAACATACAAGGCTAAACATAAAATACATCAATAAAAAAACCCAATAAAATCACAACAATGAATTATAATTAAAAGCAAGCTATACTAAACAAATTTAGTGTTCCAGCCACAAAACAGATTAAAACTATCAGCATTACAATGTCAGGGTAAAACTTCATTCTATTTAGGTCATGTGCATGAAGGTATTCCCATGCAGGAAATCATGAGTAACTTATGTGTATATCTTCATGTCAGTCACAACTGAACTGCAAATGTGCATTATGTACAATTAGGAATTCTGCAAGGTGAGAAACAGCCCTGAAGCACACACTTAATGCTATATTTTGTTGTTGCCATCAAAAGGATCCCTTCCAACCAACTGAATTTGAACATGCAAATAGGCCAAGCAAAAGCAAGCCCTGATTGGTGCAGCTGCTTTAGGTGATAGTAATTTGAGCTATGCAACCATAGCCCATGCCCTGAAAAAATGTATCAGGTTCCAAATCTGCTTGATTTCAAATGGATTCAAACACCTTCATTTTAAAACAGCAATACTGTACACCCATCTTCTCCACCTTGTAGGCACTTTAGGCTTTATTTTAGCTGTGCATAGGAAAAAAGAGGGCCAGCTGAGAGATTCTCATGACCCATTGACAAAAGCACACTCCCTATAATTAATCTGCAGCAGACCCTGTATACAAGATTTTATCTGCGTAATCAATAAAAATGATATTAGGATTCACTGTCCTCAGCCTCCAGCTTTAAGCATGTAAGAGATCCACAAGATGAAGTGGAATCAAGGCTAGCACTGCCATTAGAGAGAGAGGCAGCTGCCTCAGGCAGCAGTCAGGGTGTTGTTAGCATTTAATTGTGTGCCATTGTATATTTGCTGTCAGAAATAGGAGGCAGTGCTTCTGGGGTTTTTATTCAGTCATTCATTCATTTATTTTTGGCACTTATGCCAAAATCATTTGGCTGGCTTGGAATACTTATCCCTTTGGCTCAGGTTGAAGAGGGTGCAATGTACTGTTCCTCCTCAGATAATAAAGTGATTTAGATTGTCATCTATAGAGGAAACTATAGTTCTATGGGTAGATTCTATCCTGAATGTGGAAAGTCCCAAACCCCATCTACACTGCCATATAGTATAGTTTCATAACACAGTTTAAATACATTGAACTGTATTGTGTGAGTCTACACTACCATATAATGCAGTTCAGTGCAGTTAACCTGTGTTATGTGTCAGTGTAAGGGCCACAGACAATGTCCCTAAAATTCCCAGAATCTCCAGCCAGAATCTCCAGCCAGCATGCTAGTTGGATGATCCTGGAGGTTGTGAAAATAAGAGTAACTTTTCTTAACTCTGGTTGCAGGTGCATTCCAAAGTATTTCCATTGCAATGGATTGGGCAGTGGAAATGCCTTCTGCCATAGCCTCTTTTTTGTGTCAGGAGTGACTTGAGAAACTGCAAGTCACTTCTGGTGTGAAAGAATTGGCTGTCTGCAAGGACGTTGCCCAGGGGACGCCCAGATGTTTTGATGTTTTTACCATCCTTGTGGGAGGCTTCTCTCATGTCCCTGCATGTAGCTGGAGCTGATAGAGGGAGCTCATCTGCACTCTCCCCGGGTTGGATTCAAACCAGCAACCTTCAGGTCAGCAACCCAACCTTCAGGTCATCAGTCCTGCCAGCACAAGGGTTTAACCCACTGCACCACCAGGGGCTCCTGCCATAGACTTTAGAGCAGTGGTTCTCAATCTGTGGGTCCCCAAGTGTTTTGGCCCACAACTCTCAGAAATCCCAGCCAGTTTACCAGCTGTTAGGATTTCTGGGAGTTGAAGGTCAAAATATCTAGAGACCCACAGACTGAGAACCACTGCTTTAGAGACAATTACTTCTGATCAAACAATACTAAACTAGGTGAGCTGCTTAATTTATTATAAGGCAGCTTTTTGCTTTTCTAACTTTCCTGGAACTCAGAAAGAATTCCTCTTCTCTCAGATGACTCTTTAACAGATGTCCTTTTATATTATGTTCAACTGCAGATCCCATAATCTGTCTCCGTTTGCTATATAGGCTAAAACTGATGACGCTATGTAAGCAACATTTCTAGGGCCACAGTTACCCATTCCTTTTTTGAACATTATAAATCGCATCCAGTTGTAGAAGACTTGCAGGCATATTTAAAATCTCTTCCTCAATCCATTAGGAATATTTTACACAAATTAATATTTTATTAAGAAAACAGAAATGTAGGCTTAAAATTAGAAACATATATTATGTATAACATGTACATATATTATGTATAATAAAACAAACAATCTATCAGTAATATTTCCTTAGACCAAGGTATTCAGCTTGGATTGCCTTAATATAACAACTATAAGTTTCACAGGAATTTTCGTATTATAGTAGTCAATCAAATTTCCACACTTCAAGAAGAGTAACACTTGCTTGATTTTAGTTTCAAGAATGTAACATGGATTCCAGATCCCAGATAGAATAGATGGACAAATTTTGCTCTATCTTTTCTTACATAGATAAAATTCTACTGTCCATCAATGGTTTATTAATAAATACATAAGGTGAGCAATTTAAGATCAAACTATTACATGATTAATCTCTAGCATGCACTCTTGTATATTTACATATTTACTGCATTTTTTAAACATCTAATAATATACTTGCATAGAAATATACATAAATATCTCTCCCACTAGCCCATTTTCATATATGCCTATTTTGAACATGGGGACCATCTGGTCATACTAAGTTCTGAAAAGGCTTACCATTAGTAAAATAAACAGGAGAAATTGAGCAAATTGGTTGCACATGACCTCCAAAGGATGCGATTGTCCATTTGGGACAATGAATTGAGTATTGATGGTATAGCAAATGTGGGGTTCTGAAATCCTGGACTGTTGTTCCCCAAACTTCTGGAAGTTTTCCCCTCCTGATTTATTCCTTCCAATTACTTGAAGGCATTTGCATGACTCTCTTCCTCCCCATTTTATCTTCATAATAAGATTAAAGAGAATGCCTGGCCCAAATATATTCATTGAGTTTCAAGTCCCAATGGTGACTATAGATATACATCCTCCAAGTTCCAGACGATTACTCTAAACATTCCACCATACAAGGGTTACCTTTTTGGTCACATAATCCATTTGTTCATTTTTTAGGGAGCTGCAAGTCTATGTTATTTCATCCCTTAATATGTTATCATTTTTAAAAGCCAGTTCAACAGGCATCAAACTAACTACTGCATGTGAAAAGCCAGGGCTCTGCCATGAACAGTACTTTAGTCTTCATGAACCTACATTATATGGAAGTGTTGGACAGATTCAACATGATGGAGTTGGGTAAATATCTCAATGGTGGCTTTCTGGCAGAAATAACTGCAAGGTATTGTCTGGATCTGTCAAAACTTAAGGAAGAATGTCTCAACTCTGTTTGTATCTGTTTTAGTTATAGTTCAAACTGTACACATTTTCACTGAAATGACTCTCAATAGTATTTGAGACCATAAAGTTGATTGTCTGGTCTAGAACTTCTCACTGAAGTCTTAAATAATTCCTATAGTTATCTAGGTTTCCAGGTGAAAAGACACATCTCAGGGAAAGCAGCATTGGAGGAAGAGAAAATTTGATTTGAATTGTGTCATGTAGCTTGGACACCCATCTCACCACCAATCTAGGATTCATTGCTCAAAATAAAATCAAGGTGTACTACAGTATCTGCAAAGGCAGGTCTAGAGACATCTTCATTTATTGCATTCCTTCATGGAAGAATCTCAAGGCAAACAGGAATACAAGTAAGAAAAAAAAAACCAGCACTTATGCCCCTACTGTTTGCAATTACAAATCTACACACAACAACCCTTTTTTGTATATTTTAAATGGCTCTTCATATGTACCTTTTGGGCATGGAACACATTGGTTGTTGTTTCAAACGTACACATATTATTTTTGCAAAAATGAAACTGGCAGGTTGGTTATTTCACTTGAGAACAAAAATTTCACAGTTGAAAAATTTCAGTTGGAAAATGTGTTAATATCCTTTATAGTCTTAGTCAAGAATAAAATGAAGTGTTGTGGTTCCAGGAAGCAAATCCCTTGCCAGTGGCAACAGGTCTAAAAGAAATTGAAAAAATACATTTGGAGTGTTCACAAGCAGTTGATTGGAGCCAAGACAACAGAGATGAAGTAGATCACATGCACAAGCAAATAGTCAAACAGATAAGAGATGTCCAAAAATAAAGCCCAGGAAGCAGCACTGCGACCATAAAGTCCAACCCAGCCATTTCTCAAGTCAAGGGAAGAAAAGCCAGAGATAGTGTGAGTTAACAAGCCAAGGTCACTTGCCAGTAGAGTTCAAAGTTTTCAGGAATGCCAGGAGCAGTCTGGCACCAAGCTTTGGCCTTGTTTCCAACACATTCTCCTATCACCAACAGCTCTTTTTCATTCCCCACCCAATATACAGTCTTATCTAATCAGAGGTTATTTATTTGAAGGCTTCTCCACATGGTATCGTCGCTCTCAGTGTGTTGTCTGCTGCAGCCCAGCATTAAATGTTGAAAGAGAAGCTCTTTTCTATGACTTAAAGTGTTGGGATTTCTGATATTTGAGGACAGTTTTCTTTCTGACTTTTCTGTAGAAGGGAATCTTCAGCCACTGACAAATCCACCAAAGGTCCTGGCTCCTCCTGGACCTTGCTATTTGGTAGGTCTTGTGCGTGGGGGGGGGGGGGGGGGCTGGTTTTTGCGGGACTGAGAACTCCGGATCTTCCCCTGGAATCTGGGTATTCCTCCAAAGAGCATTCCTGTAATAGTGTAATTATGACCACTGAAGAGAAAGATATTGGTAGTTGATCCTATTGTGCACTTTGAAGCAAGGCAATGAGCAAGGTATTCGCATCATAACTCACAAAGCTTCTTGATGCATGAGCCCTATAGCAGCAGATTAGAGCTTCTGCCTTATCTCCCCTCCCCCTCCTGAAATAAACCTGCCAGCAGCTGGCAATGTTTTTCTACAAGTTCTGACAGCAGTCCACAGCCTGGGAAAGCTGTTTACATGACTGCAGTCAAATCCACACTGGGATGCAAAGCCTAGTAGGGATAGTGGCAACTAGTGAGAGAGGTAGTAGAATTGCCAGATAGACCACAGGACTTGGCTTCTGTACCTTTAAAAGATATGTAGTAGAGGGATTTTCAGTACTATTACTCATCTCACAACCAGGTAACAAGCAGCACCTGCTGGAATTCCCTGTTTTACATAGCCAAGATACAAGTGCTATCTCCTGTTTTCACTCTGACAGTTGACTAAGGTAGCCATATTTCTTGCTTAACTGGATTTTACCTGAATTCTTACTCCTTCCTTTAAATCAGTGCTAATGGAATGGTTGTCTAGATTCTGGGGCAAATAGGTAGGTAAAAGAGCAGACAGATAATGTCAAGGATCAGTAGCATCTTTGTGCCGATTAACTCCAATTGTTTGTTTGTTTTTCTAGAGCTTCCAAAGCACTGACAGTTGATGGATGATTGACCAGCACCTATCAATTAATGAATTAGTTCTCAACTAAATCATGCATGTATCACACAAACATATTGTTGTATGCCTTCAAGACAAACCTATCACAGGGTTTCCGCAAGATTTTTCAGAGGGAGATTGCCTTTGACTTTCCACTCAAACTGAGATATTATGGCCTGCTTAAAGTCACCCAGTGGGTTTCCATGGCCAAGTGAGAATTTGGACCCTAGTCTCCTCACTCTGACTCTTGCTTTGCAATTTTTAGACAAGATTTATTTCTCTAGCATCACAAGGGTCCATTTCTTGGTTTCAAGTTTTGCCCTAATATCTCAAGGAATGGGCAGCTGTTGATCTGGCAGTTATATTTTAACTGATTGAAATGTTTCCATGTGGACAAACAGAACTAATGGGGGAGGGAATGAAATCTTAATCATTCGGAAGGACAGAAAAGCCAGACAATGCATTATTATTTTTGTGGCTATTATATATACTCATTTTATTGTAAACATTTCAGCTTGCTTACAGTCAAATTGAGAAAAAGTAACTATCATGATTGTGCAATGCAACAATTCCAAATCATTGATGTAGAATGGACTGTTCTGTGTGTTAAAAGTAGGGACACAAAATACAAAAACTGTAAAGCTACTATTATTGATATTTCAATCAATGAAAGAAAATGACACATTGACCTTCTTGCAGGAGATCTGAATATTCAAGATAAAAGGAACAGAAATATCTCTTTTCTATACTATCCATTTATGTTTCTAACCATGTTTTTCTGTAGGGAAGAGTAATTCTTAATGTTAACTGTCATCATACAAAGTGGATGCAGTAGGGTTTGCTTTCACTCGCTAAATCTAAAATCTAGAAAATTGTTTCTTCCAGGATACTCCTTCCACCCCCGTTCTGCCTATATCATTGCACCAATCCTTGTGTTCCATTGATTTCCCAAGATCAAAAGAACTTTTGAATCCAAAGAGTCAATGTAGGAGGCTGACCACCTGAGATTTGTTATGCTGCCTTTATATAATATCTCTTTTGCATGGCTGCACTTTTTCACTTCTCTGCCTTCCTTCTGTAAGAAGGAATTCCATTTGCAATACTCTTTGGAACCAAAACTCTGAGTGGAGGACAACATTTGCTGCATACTGGGTGGTAATATGGTTCTTGCCAAATTCATCACATGGTGATTGATTGTCTGGGATTTAAAACTCTTAGAAAGGATGAGTGTTCAAGAAACATTCAGCATACATGGTAATCTAAGTGAAGGGTGTTGCTTGAAGATTAGAAAAATTGGCATAAAAGAGTACAGTTGGCCATCCACTTTAATGAGGGTTAGGGGCACAGGATCCACATAGAAGTGGAAACTTGTAAACATTTCTACCCCACTCCAAAAAAAGAAAAAAAACACCTGTATTTAACACAGAAACAGAGAAGCCTGTAGTAGTGGGGCGGATCGTCCTGGCTGCTCCTGTGTTTCCGCATATTCAATCACTTCTTCAGGCAGGTGAATGGAGAGAAAGAGATGGGACTAGGCTTGCTCAAATAATTTGTTTTCCCCGTTAACCGTTATTAATTCGAATCGCGAGAGGCCGTTTTTCGTTATGTCGTCGTTTTTTTCGTTAGGAAAAAAAGCTTTTGCAAATCACCCAAACTCCCACCATTCAGGCCCTTTCCTTTTGCCCCTCAGCAAAAGGGGCGTCACGGGCTCAGCCAATGGGAGGGGGCGAGGGGGAAGGAGGCCGAGGAGGAAGACGGAGGGGGGAAATGGCCGCCGCCGCCGCCTCGCCTCAGCTCAGGCCTGGTGTCTCTCTGTGAGGCGGGAAGGCGGCGGATGGAGCCGGGAATGGAGAGACCGAGAGAGACAGAGAGGGGCCCGGCGGTGAGGTTTTGACGTCTGTGCGAAGCTAGGCAAGTGGGGTTTATATATCTGTGGAAGGTCCAGGGTGGGAGAAAGAACTCTTGTCTGTGGGAGGCAAGTGTGAATGTTGCAATTGGTCACCTTGATTAGCATTGAATAGCCTTGCAGCTTCAAAGCCTGGCTGCTTCCTACCTGGGGGAATCCTTTGTTGGGAGGTATTAGCTGGCCCTGATTGTTTCCTGTCTGGAATTCCCATTTTCTGGGTGTTGTTCTTTTACTGTCCTGATTTTAGCTTTTCTGTAGCTAAAAATGCATATAAAATTGATTCTATAGGGAGGATAAATGATTGGATTTCAACTCCTACAGCTTAGCTTTCTCTGCCAATAATGGTACCATATCAAACTAAACCTCCCAAGATTCTGTAGCAGTGAGCCATCTTGGATATTGTAAGGGATTTATTATTATTATTATTATTATTATTATTATTATTATTATTATTATTATTATTAGACCTTGCTCCCAGGAAGGTGCCTTCGCTGTGGCTCCCAACTTATCTATCTACCTTTCCACATATTCTCCACATTGTGTGTATGTGTATGTATATTATATATACATGAGCCCCGATGGCGAAGTGTGTTAAAGCACTGAGCTGCTGAACTTGCAGACCGAAAGGTCCCAGGTTCAAATCCCGGGAGCAGAGTGAGTGCCCGCTGTTAGCTCCAGCTTCTGCCAACCTAGCAGCTTGAAAACATGCCAATGTGAGTAGATCAATAGGTACCGCTCTGGCGGGAAGGTAATGGCACTCCATGTAGTCATGCTGGCCACATGACCTTGGAGGTGTCTATGGACAACACTGGCTCTTGGGCTTAGAAATGGAGATGAGCACCAACCCCCAGAGTCAGACATGACTGAACTTAACGTCAAGGGATACCTTTACCTTTACCTATACACACACACACACACACACACACACACACACACATATTATGCAGGGACTATATACACAGTATATATCACACACACACCAATTTAACAAAGTTTCAGCCACAAAAACAAAGTTTCTGAAGTAGAACAATGACTTTCACAGTAAAGACAACCCAATTTAACAGGAAATAAGACTTTCAAACCAGGAACAGATTTCTGCAATTATTAAAAAATGGTTTATTATAAAAGCTATGAAAATTCGCCAAAAATCAGAGGATAAGGGAAACGTTCCAAATTTTGGTGAGCTATCAGTGTTAAATGTGTTCTACCACTGTACCAAGTTGGAAGAAGATCACTCAAAAAATGAGGGTGGGAGAGTCCTGTAAAGTCCTCTCCCTCTGTGCTGTTTTTGGGAATTGCGCATGCGCGTCCGCCATTAACGAATTAATTTAGAAAATAACGAATTTTTGTTAATTTCGAATTTTTTGGGGGGCCAAATTTGGAAATACCATCAGAAACGAAAAGCTGCCCCCCTCTAGTTTTGAAACGAGTTTAGAATCAAATTTTTCGTGGATCGATCAAGCCTAGATGGGACAGAAGAAGTGAGAAGAGGGAAGGGTGGGTGGATATGTACAAGACTCCAGGGAAGATAGGTAGTGTGCCATTGCCATAAGAGGAGCTGCAACAAACTCTTCCAGTTGCCATAATCCTTCTCCCACCTTTCTCCCAAATTCATATGATTTTAAAGCACTTTTTCTTGTTAGTGTGAGTTCTAATGGGAGGCAGTATAAGGAAAAGAAACCCAAGGGTCCTTTCACACCACACAGTTATAGCAGTATGATTCTCCTTGAAGGCCATGGTAACAACCTATGCAGTCCTAGGGTCTGTAGTTTGGAGAGGCACTAGAGCTCGCTGGCTGACCATTCTAAATGTCCTTTTCTAAACTGCAAATCCAATAATTTCATAGGATGGGACTGTGGCAATTAAAGCAGTATCATAATGCTATAACTGTATACTGTGAAAGAGCCATGGGTCATTCCAGGAAAATGAAATAGCTGCTACCACAAAGACATCAGCCAAATCATCTTTCTTAATGGCAGCAGCAGTAACAAAAATAAAACATGAAGACACACTGGCAAACAATTTTTAAAAATTAAAAGTCAAATGGAATAACTGAGTAAAAACTTGTTCGTTATATCTTTGATAGTGATTGAAACTGGGAATGTGAAAAGAACAGAAGACCCACTAAGTTCTGATAGGAGGCTAAATAAGAGCACATAAGCTCTTTTTATGCTTTTCTTTCAAATTTCAACAAGCACATCTGGGGAGGGGGATAGGAACCTTGTGCCAGATGTTCTCCTCAATCCTTATGCACTCATTATGACCTATGAAAAGTTCCCTGCTTGTACTTTTGTTTGCTCACCATGTCTGGAACTTCCTAAGGACTGCCAGTCTTACTTTCATTATTAGAATGAATGAAAAACCAACAAGCCTACAAAGCTCATTCTGGTGCAAGCAGACTGTGGTTATTCACAGGTGAGTCATTAATGCAGTATACACACTGCTCATGCTCAGAGGCCATTTTTGTCTCCACCAGCACTGATCCTGGTATTATGCAGAGTGAGCCAGGCTGGATCTACATTGCCATAAAATGCAATTTCATAATGCAGATTAACTGCATTGAACTGAATTATACGAGCATAATCCAGTCCAAAAGCAATTAATCTGCATTCTGAAACTGCATTATATGGCAGTGTAGATCCAGCCAGAGCTCTGTCTGTTGCATTTACTGCCTGCCCCCCCCCCCCCAAATGCTAAGTAGTTCTTGGAAAAGTTATTTATTTCTGAGCCAGACCCAATGATGTACTACCACTTGGTTTCACTGCTTTCAGTCAAATTGACAATTCTCCCATCCAACAGCCTAAAATATTCTAGAGGGTAGGAAGACTCAGTGAAATAGGCTTTTGACACTAAAGAAGGTTGCAGGAGGAGGAGTAGAAGAAATGGGTGCCAAATACCAAAATACACCATTGGATCTTGGCTTTGGATTAAAGTTTCCAGAATGCATTAGCCAGCATGGTCATGCTAGCTGGGGAAATTTGTGAGGCGGCTAAAAAAGTCAGTTTCTGAATCTCTGAACCTGGTACTGTCAAATGTGCCGGAGGACAATGTTGCATCACTAATGCTGAAATCAGGTTCAATTCTAACATGGTTGACTTCTTGGTAAGGAACATAAGTGATATGACTTTTCCCTCTTCACCAGATGAAGCAAAATGTCTTGGCCATCCTTCCCATTGCCATTGGTTTGTGGAATGCCACAAATACCAAAATAAGCTCTAGAGCAAACAAAATACTTTAAGAAAACAAGCCAGCTGTTTTGTATTAACAAAAGCTGACACCATAGCTTTGCCCCCCCCCCCAACTCCCCACTCCCACCCCTCAATCTTCCAATTTGGAATCTGGCTCATTTTAGAGCCCTAGGCAAGATACTTCACATCATCTTCACATCCCCATCTATCAAATTAGGTGAATAATAATACTTACCTCAGAGGGTGGTTGCAAGGCTTAATTACCTAATGTTTGTAATGATTTATGTAAGTGTTGTTATTATTGCAGGTTGAACATCCTTTATCCAGAATTCCAAAACCCCAAATGTTCCAGAATCTAAAATTATCCATGTGGGTGGTTAAGATAGTGACACCTTGGCTTTCTGGTGATTCAGTATATACACACTTTGTTTAATCCACAACATTGTTGAATATATATTCTATAAAATTAACTTTAATGTTGTGTGATTTCAGCTCTGCTAAGATTGCAGATTTGGGCCCTGGAATGTCAAGCTTCTAGAAAACCAGATGAAACACAGATGGCTTGAAAGCAAAATCAGAAACATTATTCTCAATGGCCAGAGAGGATGTCAGTAGAGGCAACACTACAAAGAACACATAACATATGTATTGTATTCTGACAACTATTCCAAGCCTACCGTGCTGGCTCCTGATTGAATTAGAAATATCCAACTAGGATCCATTCCCGAAGTGGTCCAGGGTGATGTTCAAAGTTATTGCTGGTTGGTCTTTGCTGTGGACTGTCATTTGATTGATTTTAAGATTTGTGTCCACTTATTAATATGCCCATGAGAGGAGTGTGATCAGAAAGGAATGTGGTGAGGCAAGCAATAATGGGCTTAATATTCTAGCTCTGGTTGATACATTGGTGTTAGTCCAGGTAAGCAATGGGTGCTTAAGATGATGGCTGTCTTAATGGGTGAAATTGGTTTGGCAGCATAGGAGAGGAAGCATTCCCACAGATAACCCAGATCGTATCAGGTGAAACAAGAAAGTGGATCCAGAGGTTCTGATTGTGTGTCTCCCCCGAGCCTCCCAGTTCGTTGTGAAAGGATTGTGGTAATTTGGGAAATGATTTCCTGAAATCCAAGATGAGGAGAGGCATAATTCCAAGGAAATTCAAAAGGGATTAAGGCTGAGCAAAACAGAAAAAGGCAATGTGACCATGCTGTATGTCTCAGTGAAGCTGCATCTCATAATTCATAATTTTGGAGTCTAATTTTTATAATATACAAGCTATATATAAAATATGAAAGATAAATGAAATTTGTGTTTAGACATGGACCCAGTCACCAAGATATTTCACTATGTATATATATCCAAATACAGGTATACAAAATAAAAATTCAAAAATCTAAAACACCTCTAGTCCCAAGCATTTTGGATAAGGAAGCCTAAACTTGTATTATTATTCATGGAAATGCGTCCTGCAGAGCTTCTCTTTACTTTTTCCAGTTATCATTTATAAAGGCACATCAGAGCAGGAGAATCCTCAGGAAATCACCACTTGAGATGGAATTTCACAGGGAATAATTGATGAGGCCACAATAGTCACAACAGGCCAAAGTGGGACAATCCTGCAGGGATTCTCCTGAGCTAGCATTAACTGGGAAGGCAGGGTGGGAAGCCTGGAGAAAGGAGGTGAGGTGAAAATGAGACTCATATTTCCTCCACACATGGAGTTAAAATTGCAATTCACAGAAGTCAAAAGCAAAATTCTTATTGATTTCAAAAGCAGCGAGAGCAAGCTTTAATTTATTTCTCTGGCACTCCTTGGAAACTATTGAGTGGTCTGTGCTCAGTGAAAGAAAGGAAAGGCATTAAATAAGATATGTTTGATTAAAGGATATAGAACTCAAAGAAAATTGTTTGGCGCTTTGAAATCTCAGCTATATACATTTTTTGTTAGTGAGGGCTAAAGGGAACAAACACAGATGGAGGTTTTGTTTTTTGTTTATTTTTTACTCTCTCCAAAGAATGCTTACCACATAGGAAATACTAACTACATATAATAAACATAATAACAATAATTTAAAGACATAGATACCCTTCGCATTGGTGTCTCACAACAGAGAGATAGTTACATCCCTGCAGTAAATCATCATCATCACCATCCATCTATTTAGATTTATAGGATAATAAAAAGACTCCTATTGAAAACGGTATGACTCTTTTGTTGCTCTACTACAGAGAGAGAGGTAGACAATTATAATAATATAGCTTCAACTACTTCATTCTCTGCACACACAGAGGGGTATCCTATATGACTCTCACTGATGTTAAAGGTAATTAACTTAATGACCTATATTTTAAGACAGCGATGCCAGCTCTATTGGAGATAGCTGTCTCCTCTGCTGTATTATTTTTCTGCACTATCTATCTTTTCTGTATTATTCAAATATGCATTTCTGAGATTGCCTACTCCATACAGGAGTGCTATATACAGTGTTCCCTCACTTATCACTGGGGTTAGGTTCCAGGACCATCCGCAATAAGTGAAAATCCACAAAGTAGGGACATTATATTTATTTTAATATTTATACATTATTTTAGTAGTTATACACTATTTTAAGTCTTTATCAACCAATCGTGTGTTGATAAATCGCCTTCTTCTACTCCCGTTGCCACTTGGGCTCCTTTTCTCTCTCCCTTCGACTTCTCCTTCCTCCCTTCCTTAGGGATTGTAATTTTTTTATTATTTATAATATTCTTTTAGAGTTTACTGAAAAACCGCAAAACAGCGAATCTGCAAAAAGCAAACTGTGAAGTAGTGAGGGAACACTGTAGATGGTAGGCATTGTTTCTAAGTGTCACCCCACAATAACAACTGTTAAATTGAACACAGCTCAATAGCATGGTATTCTAAGATTATCAAGCTTGGAACACCGTCAAATGAATGTTTTCTCATGTCACAAAACTGGGGCAGTCCCTTTTGTAGGGATGGGACCATCTCAAACACATATGACTAGGGCAAGGCTATAGCAGGCACTGAACTTTCAGCATCAAAACAAGTGACATGAACATAACTCCTTGTTCTATCAGGACCTGGTAAATAATTAAGCATGATAGTGTAAGCATAGAACACACATGAAGAGAATATGGTATTTAAATAAAATACACAAATTGAGAAAAATATATACTCACATGACTTTTCAAGCCAGTGTTCTTACCCTGAGATTCCTCCCCTTTAGCCCGAAGACTAGAGAAACAGGTCCAGGCTCTACAAACTGAGAACCCTACATATGAGTTAAGCTTTCAGATCTGAATCCACTGGTCATCTGATGGGATTTGGGGGACTTTCCCCTCCCCCCGCTCCTTTACCTCACTCCACACTATCCACAAACTAGCTCCAGAGAAGTTCACATCATTCAGAGCCAAGCTTGGGGGGGGGGGGGGTTGCAGTGGAAAACATTATTGCCCCCTCTCCTCCCCCCAGTTCTCCTGAATGAAAATCTACCACTGGATCTGGTCCATATAAGCAAGAGCCTTATATTATCTCTATAGTTCTATCCCACATTTCCTCAAAGTTGCCCTGCATAGTTATGTCTGTTCTCTTCGCATAAAAGTCATACCTGTGAACTAAGGGTGTAACTATTCTGTGAGGAATATGCATTTTACTATTTCTGCCACCCCAAAAATGGGTGTGTGACTATTATGCGATGAAGACTATTGTCCGATGAAATCCAGTAGTTTAGGATTGCTGCAAGCTCAATCTGGCATCCCTCTTCTGAACAGGTAGCAACATTTTATCAAAATAAGCAACAGCAGCCACAGCCTGAACTTTGCAAAAGGAAGAATGATCAGCTCCTCCCTTCCCTGCCTAACCCATTTGGATGAGTGATGCTTATAAGTGAAGAAGGAAGCCTAATCTGCATTCATGATTACATATACAGAAACAGCAGGGGGTAGTTTTTTCCAGGTTAATAATTTATCTCAAGGCCACTCAGCAGAGCGTCCTCAAGAGAATTTCCTGTAAGATTCAGGACCAGGCCTCCCACAATGCAGGGTGAAGCCATTGCCTCAGGCAGAAGATTTTGTAAGACATGGAAGTGAAGCAAAAGGTTTGGGTTTTTTAAAATATATGTTGTAAATTGCAGGTTCCTGCCAGAGATGGGAAATTGCTCTTGTAAGGGCTTCAGCCACACATATGAAAACAACTTAACTAGCTTTGGGCCCTGTGGATCTTGACTAGTGCAAATACTATAGGGATATGGGTGGGGTTTGCCATGTGTGTATCTGCCTCAGATGGTAAAATGACTTGAAATTCCCTGATAAGATCATATCTTGCCACTTAGGGTGACCAGTCCATGAAAAGACCAGTCCATTGCACTTCATGTCCAAGAAGGTGACATATGCCACCCAATCATTTTGCTCTAGTTCCCAACCTTTGATCATCCAAGTGCTTTGAACTTCAACTCCCAGAAATCCCAGCCAGTTTACCAGCTGTCAGAGATTGTGGGAGTTGAAGTCCAAAACACCTGGAGGACCAACGGTTGGGAACCACTAGTCTAGTATAAAAACAAGTGTCTGTTGCACCTAATGTGGAAAAAAAACTATTCACTTATTACTCTGGCATAAACCTAATTCCCACAAGTACAGTAGCAGATGAAGTGACAAAATTATTTCATTTCAGAAAGAGGAAAACTTGAAAAAGTTTTTAACTGCTGTTCCCAAAACTGCTACCCCAGCAAGGTCACTGTCCATGGTAACTGAAGCTAGCGGGGAGATTTTAAGAGCTGAAGTCCAAATGTAACTTTCACCAGCTGTGGTACAGCAGGTGGGCAGTCTCAGGGCCCTTCCAGGCATTACTAAATCCCAGGAGAAACTGGGATATTAATTCCTCTCAGAATTTAGTCCCCACCCCTACCCCAAGCCCTGGACATTCCTAGAGAATGACTGGGGAGGGGGGGGGGATGGAGCCAGCATGGAAATCCCTCCTCCCTTCTTCCCAACCTCCTGTTACATCATTTTTACATGCCAGGAGCTTTCAATGGAGGGGCTTGACCATGCAACCAGGCCTCTCATGTAAGTTTCGGGGGGGGGGGGATGGGGGCTGGCCATCCCACTCCTTTGGGCTCTAGGAATCCAAAGAACTGGGATCGTGAAAGCGATCTCGAGAGTCAATCCCCACAGGGCCCACACTTGAAAAGATCCAGACCTTACATTAAAGTCTGGATCTTTCCAGGTGTTTTATTAATCCAGAGTAAACCGGGAAATCCCAGTTTACTCTGGATTAATTTGGGTTTACCCAAGGCATCATTTGGATGCCCCAGGTAAACCTAGAACAGGTCCTGCATTTTAGGCCTGTCTGGATGGGCCCTCAGAAGCCTTTTTCATTTCAGTGGGAGTGTGATATGAATGTAAACTGGTTTCCTACAAAGTGAAAGTTACATTCTATCCTCAGCCTTCTTCACTATAATGGCAGGATCCTATTGGTCATCCCAATGACAGTAGACTCATTGACACGATTGCTGACTGGCGATGCAACACAAAGGTAAATTGCATTAAATTAATGGCTGTATTCTATTCGTCACTATCAACAGGATTCAGACCCCTGCCTGCTTCACAAAACACAACCCTACATCTGAAGGATTGTTCAAAGGACAATATCTGATTAAATTGGATGATAATCTATACTCTACATTTCAAGTGTCACGACCCAGGCTGCAGAGCACCAATAACCATACACAGAGGCCAGAATCTAACTAATATCTTTATTGAAGGAATATATAAAGTTAATAAAAGCAAGTGTATGAAATAGTCCAGAAATAGACCTTTCAGGAAAGGTCAAAATTAGTCCAAAGAAACAATGTCCAATATGAAATATTAAGGTCCAAAGTTGTAATCCAATAACCGAAACACTCACTTTGCCAGGCAAAGTGAGGGGAGATGACAAGGTCTTTTAGTCCATGAAACTTGAGCGAGGCTAGGAAGTAACTTGATTCTTGGAAAAACGAGGCTTGATTCAAGGCAACAAGGAAACAAGGAACAAGAGCAAGATCCGTGGTAATTTCTTGGTAAAATCCGGGAAACAAGACGAGGCTGAGTCTTAGAAAGCAAGGCAGGATTCGTGGAGTAAACAAAGCTGGGAACGAAGGCTTGGCGACAGGAACGGAGGCTTGGAAGCGGAGTAGCTGTCCACACACGCTACTCCGGTTGCTGACGAATTGACTCCGCAAGATCCCTTTGTGGGTAAAACACCTAAATAGGGTCCCGTTTTCCCGCCCAAGAGCAGTTCTCTGGAGAACCAGAAACGAAAGCTATTTTCTGAGTCCAGATGCATGACTCCCTAAACTTTCCCATGGGAAGCAGGCTTAATCAGCTGAATGCTTAGCAGCTATCCTAGCACTCCTGCGAGACGCCTGATCGACTCCTCTCTGTTGTTTACAAAAATCATGGCGAGAAAACGTAGGAGATTTAGGCTCAGGGCTTGTTTGACAGACTTCTGGAAGACAAATCTCTTGCAGGTGCAAGGTTTCCAAATTTGGCTGGGAAAGTTCCAATTCTGACTGAAACGGCGAAAAACCCAAGTTCTCCTCCTCATCTGGCACAACAGTGCCAGAAACGGGACTACATGGCCCATGACTCATCACATCAAGGGAAATTCTGCCCAAGACTGATTTAATAAAGAGCCACCAGAAAGGAAAACCTGCAAGGACTTTGAACTTTCCAGTTATCTTGATTCAGCAGTAAGAATCCCAATTAATCCTCCATTGTCCCATTTGTTCATCTGCTTGTAAAATGTTTCAGTTTTTGCCTCCTCTCCCCACTTTCCCCCTTTATCCTCAGCTTACTACCATTGCTGCAAACAGAATTCAAAGTGCTAAAGCAGCTTGACTCAACTCTGCAGGAAAGAGGGGAAGGAATCCTGCAAACTGCTTCAGCCTCTCCTAACTTGTTGATTCCATCTCAGTAATAAGATCTCAGTAATAATATTTTGACCACACATTGATGTGTGTTTTTATCTGTGAAATATGGAAGGGTGTGCTTGAAGACCAGACACAGATTGAGCTGGCACACAGGTGATCTTCTTACTATGGTGAGATCTACAGGATTTCTATTAAATTTATAGAAGTGATGTCAAGATCTGCATTTAATACAAATCTTGTCCTTTTTTCTAGTGATTTTTTTCTTTGTTGGCAAGAGTGGCAACTCTTCTCCATAACAAGCCATTTTCATGGGTAGAAGGAACACTTGGAATTTGTTCATTTGGAAAAGTGTTCAGTTGACATCTCTGGCCCATCCTCTGTTCAGATATCAGCCAGCAAGCCAACACCTTAAATAAAAAAAACAGCTTCCTAAGATGTACAGAAATACTTGCAAGAACACCTCAGCAAGCAAGAGTCCAAAAGTGGCAGGTTAAAACCCAGAACCTCTATCAGTGGGTGATACCAGATGAGAAACTTCTTCCTGGGCACACAGAAGACTGGGCAACTGAACTGAAGGCATTGAACAGTCTGCTCTTGGGCACCACGAGTTGCAGAGCTAACTTTAAGAAATGGGGCTACAAAGTGGAGTCCACGACATGCAAGTGTGAAGAAGACCACTTACTACAATGCAGTTTGAGCCCCGCCACATGCACAATGAAAGACCTTCTTACAGCGACACCAGAGGCACTAAAAGTAGCCAGTTTCTGGTCAAAGGAAATTTAGTATAATGCCAAGTTGTAACTTTTTGCATAACTGTATTCTCAACTCGCTTCTGACACAATAAATGAATACATCTGGAAATTGCAAGCAAAATAATGAATCCTTAGATTTACCCTCTCCTCCCCATACTTTTCAGATAGCAATGGAAGTATAAGTGAAGTCTTTGGTATGTCACTCTTCTGTGGAAGAACCCTTGCCCTGAAATCTTTACCTATCCTTTTCAGGACCTTCAACAACATATCTGGGAGGGGAGTCAATCTGTTTTCCATCTACCAAACAGAAAGCCAGCTTTAGCAAGGGGCTGTTTGCTTTTCAATGTATCCCTAATATCAAAATCTATGTTGTGATAAGGGCTCTTAAATTTATTTTTCATTATTTTTATTTCCCTCTCGTTATCATATTTGTGATTTAGATGCAGTTTTCTCTCTCCTCTGCATTTAATGAGTCGTCAGCTTTATTCACTCACACTCCCATCCTCCCGGGAGCCTGCTTTGATTTTCTAGTGGGTGCGTGAAAACACAGATTAAAGCAATTAGACAGAAATAATCTTGGGGAAAGGGGAGAGAGATCCAGAGCGCCTAATTATACCGTTTTAATCAAGACACAATTATGCAGAGACTTTTATAGATTATAAATTAGCCAAACTGCAAAAGTGAAAGGGAAAAAACACCATAAATTTCAATACCATCTACCTTGCCCGCTGTTACCTTTCAGTCTTTCCTGAATTGAGTTTCAAGTACACACATAGAGGGCTGGATTCTAAAGCCTGTGCTAAGAGAGGAAGAAAAATGAACAGGGTATTTATTCTTGTCTACAATTGTCATCCTGGCCATTAATTGTTTGGGGACAGTGGAAAAAAGCTTCAATATCAGATTAATATTATACAAATCCAGAAATACTGACATTGTGATTTCAAGCAGAAGAGAAAAAATGTAGGTACTTTCAAAGATTTATCCAGACATTAAGTGCCCTACATGTTTGGAGAGAAGCTTTACATCAAGAGTGAAATCTATACTATCTTTCAGTGTTCTAACTGGAAAATATTTTATAGAGAGTTCATACTATGTTGATGGAAAAATATGATATGGAGAAAACATTTTTTTTCCTTACAAGAACATTGGGAGGGGGCACATTTGTAAGCATCATCAGCCCTATAATATGACAGAGTGAGGCAGCAGGTTTGAGGTGTCACAAAAGAGCCGCTTTGTTGGCATAATGTTTGCCATTATTTTCACTGCTAGGGATAGGGAGAGAAGTTTGTAGGATTTCCACTTCACATGTCAAAATGACTTGGCTGAGCTTGGACATTATGTCCCTTGGGAAAGGGTGACATCTTCAAAATACAGTAGAGTCTCACTTATCCAAGCTAAATGGGCCAGCAGAAGCTTGGATAAGCGAATATCTTGGATAATAAGGAGGGATTAAAAAAAGCCTATTAAACATCAAATTAGGTTATGATTTTACAAATTAAGTGCTATACAACAAATTTGACAGAAAAAGTAGTTCAATACGCAGTAATGTTATGTTATAATTACGGTATTTACAAATTTAGCACCAAAATATCATGGTATATTGAAAACATTGACTACAAAAATGGTTTGGATAATCCAGAAGCTTGGATAAGCGAGGCTTGGATAAGTGATACTCTACTGTACCTTATATAATCCCTCATTAGAATCATACCCTTTAAAGAATATATGAAAATGTAAAGGAAAGGATAAATATGTTCTTTAAGGAAAAGAAAGAAAGAAGGAAGGAGAGGCCCAATCTCTTTTTAATAATGAAGAATCAGGGCGAAGATACGTAGAAAAAGAAATAAGGACTATAAGAACTTTTGTAAACTGCAAAAATGAAGAATGGAAGTACAAATCCCCCCTCCCCCAGCTCATATTTCCTTATCTATCCTTCCCTCCCTTTAACCATACCTAACTCTCCCCATCTTCCCAGAGTTTTCCTACCCAATTTTATTTACCCCAGTAAGCCCTTAATAAAAATTTATTTCAACAGAATCATAGAACCATAGAGTTAGAAGAGACCTCATGGTCCACCCAGCCCAACCCCCTGCCAAGGAGCAGGAAAATTGCATTCAAAGCACTGCCGACAGATGGCCACCCAGCCTCTCCTTAAAAGCCTCCTTAAAAGAAGGAGCCTCCACCACACTGAGGCAGAGAGTTCCATTGCTGAACAGCTCTCACAGTGAGGAAGTTCTTCCTAATGTTCAGGTGGAACCTCATTGCCATGGAATCTCCTGTGGTTATGACACGAATGGACTCCCAAACAGGAAAACATGCCCAGAAAAAAGGTAAAACCAGCAGGGACACCTCCACTAATGTCAGCAGCTACTATTTCCACAATCCCTTTTGATTCAGCTAGGCTTAATGTGATGAATTCACTGAATTGAAACTGTTACTTTTGAGAACTGCAACTCCCAGAAACCCTCACTAACCCTCAAAATAACATCTCCCATCTCTGCACTGAGAATGTTGAAAAGTCCTGTATAACCAGCCCAATGGCAAGAAATTTTATGGAATCTCCAGTTTGTTTATGTATGTTTTCTTTGGTTCTGTGTGTTTCTATGTGTGTGCGTGCAAACGTATGTGTACAGATGCCGCTTTTCAGCAGCCCAAAGTGGCAAGCCAGAAGTCAGTCATCAAGTTCAATAAAGCAATAACACCATAAAAGAATTAACAAAACAAATTTTAAAAGCAGCAGGTGATGGAGCAAACACCCCATGCTAGAGTTCATGGCTTTGAAAAGCTGTCTGCCACCCTACACAGTTATAGCACTTTGATGACATTTTAAATGTCTGACTTCATCCTATAGAATCCTGATATGTGTAGTTTGGTGTGCCATTAAAGGCTCTACACCAGAGAAAATTTAAATGCTGCACAAAAATGTAAATCCCAAAGGTCCACAGGATGGAGGCATAGCAGTTAAAGTGATGTCGAAGTGCTATATTTGTACCCCCATTATTCTTATAAAAGGACCATAAAACGTGGGTCATTGCTGAGCTCATTTGATATATGATAAATAAACATCCTTTCCTCTTTAATACTTGGCTCTGCAGTAAGACATTGACTTAATTTTTGGAAGTGTAAATGAGAGAAGGCATTCCCTCAGGTATTATGCACCTGTGACCCAAACCTTGTAGAACTGATGTATTATGTCACTTTTACATGTAACCCAGACTACAAAATGAGCATCCTTTTCTTTTCTCAGTCAGCTGAGGTTTTAAAGATGGGTTCATGGGCATCCCTTCCCTAGGTGTATTATTGATTGAATTTATGTCCCATTCTTCCCCCATATGAGATGCTACTTCAGTGCCTATAAGGAACTGGTAAAACACCTCTAAGCATTCCTTCCCTAAGAAAACCCTATGAAATTCATGGGGTCACCGTAAGTCAACTTGAAGGTTCACATATCAAGAAGACACAAAATTCCTCTCTACAGTGTAGGAATACCTGAAATGACTGAATTTGGAAAGTGTAGATGAGAGCAAGAGACTCAGTATAGTGTAGTAATTTCATGTTAGACTAAGAGTGTGTGAAACAGGTTTCAAATCCACTGGCAGATATTGAAACCCACTTAGTGACCTTGGAAAAGTCACTCACTCTCAGCTTCTGAGACAGACAAAGGCAGACTCCCTCTGAAAAAGTCTTGACAAGAAAATCCCAACATAGGATTGTCCTAAGGTCACCATAAGTCAGAAATGACATGAAGGCACACAACAACAGATGGTTGATAATTTTGTTTCAGTTTGTTTTGGACAAATTTATCAAAATTCACAAATTTCGTCATTTTTAGGATGGAAAGGAACTTCTGTTCTGTGGCAGTCCAATGCCCAATTGCCACAAATTCTGAGCTCACTTTGGTGTGAAATTTTTATTAAAATATTTTTAAATGGCTTTATCCAATGTGTCCATGGTTTTAACTATGTTGACACATTTAACATTGTTATATAACTCTACATGCTTTTTGGTTGGAAATCCTATTTTATTATTTTAATATTTAAACTTTTCAAATTGATCGTATGCTATGATGAGATCATTGTAGGGCAGAATATAACTAGTTTAATAAATAAAACACAGCAAGAAAGAGAGAGTTTGAGGTTCCACTAGGAAATGTAATCTCTCAACATTGGGCGTAAACAATATTTTCTAGTTGCTTCATAGATACCTTAAACAGTGTAGAAGATAAAATGGAGCCCCATGAGACTCCACAACACAGTTGCCAAGGAATGAAACTGTAATCCCCCAGCACCACCTTCTGGAATCTGGCTGAGATGTAAAAGCAGAATAAGAGCAAAAGAAGTGACTCTGATTCCTTATACCTTTATCTGCTGAAACTGCGGGGGTGTTCAGGAAAGTCAACAAAGATGCACGCCCTTGTTTCTCCCAAGGAAAGAATATCCACCAGAACAACCCAAATAGTTTTGTACCCAAAGTCTGTTTGGAAGCCAGATTGTTATGAATCCAGAAAATTGTTTTTGGATTATTATTGTTATTGTTATTATGCTTATTTATATCCAGCTTTCTCTCTCCAAATGGAGACTCAAAGCAGCTCACAACTAAAAGCATTTCAGTACAACTTAAAATATACAAATATACAAATATTAAAACAGTATTAAACAACATGAATATTAAAAACAATCCAAGTTAAAACCATATAAAATCACATTGCAAAAGCACAGCAGCCTCTGATGGTCTTAAACACCTTCATATTTAAAAGCTTGCCTGAATAGAAAGGTTTTAGCCTGCTGCCAGGAGGACAGCAGGGAGGGGCCATTCTGGCTTCTCTTGGCAGGGAGTTCCAGAGTCAAGGGGCAGCCATTGGGAAGGAAGGCCCGCTCTCTCATTCCCACCAACCAGGCTTGAGATGGAGGTGGGACTGCGAGAAGGACTTCTCCTGAAGATCTCAGGTAGGTTTGTACAAGGGGATGTGGTTGGCCAAATAAATTGGACATGAACTGTCTAGGGTTTTAAAAGTCATAACTAGCACTTTGAATTGTGCCCAGAAACAGACTGGCAGCCAGTGGAGATGCTGCAACAGGGGGATTGTCCACTCCCTGCAGCCAGCCCCAGTGAGCAACCTGGCTAGAGCTTTTTGGTCCAGCTGAAGTTTCCAGGCACTCTTCAGAGGCGACCTCACATAGAGTGGCAGGGGGTTGGACTGGATGGCCCGTGAGATCTCTTCCAGCTCTATGATTCTATAATTCTAAATAGTGAGCAACTTTAAATCCTGTGCAGAAGGACAGGTAGGCTATAAATCAGATGTTGTTGGGCTGCAGCTCCTTTCAGTCCTAGTTACCATAGTCAGTGGTGAAGAACATTGGGCTTTGCTACCCAACTGCTGGAGAGCTGCATGATTCCCATCCACCCGACAAGCCCTCTATAGGACAGCAGGTGGTTCCCATATCAGGAAATCCACTCCAGTTGTTATTGCAGGCTTTAAAATAATTTTCCAGGGTTCTGGATCCTAATCCAAACTAGATTCACCACCTAGGATAACTCACTTTAAACTAGCGAATATCAAGAACAGATTCACTGCTTCACTCACTTGGAAGCCACCAAACACCGGCGAGCCTGTAAGTTTATGAATAGCAACGACAGTGGTGGCAGCAGTGTTTTTCTTTATATAGTGTTTGTTTTTGATGTGCACCAAGCTATAGAGAAGATTAGTAGCTATTTATTAGAAAGGGAGCACACAATGTGCAGATTGTTTCTTTATTTTCTCTAAAGCATCCAGCCAATTTGCTGCTTTGAATTCTGGGTAGTGTCCTCCCAGAAGCAATTTCCTATACTAATTATACCAATTAGAGATACCACTAGAGGGCATCCAAAACTTTGCAACTTATCTTGGATGCATGTAGTGTAGCTACCCGTTCATAATCTTTATGGATTGTCCATAGTCCGGGTGCCCTGTCCATGATAAGTAGGACATTTATTATGTGTGACATTTGTCCATGTTTTCTGTAGAAGGCAAAAATTATATGTCTGAAAAAACATCTTCAATCAGTCCTGTCTTCACTTTCAAAAATGTGTATTCAAGAAAATAATCTGCTGGAGGCAGCAGAGAGCAAAAGCAACTATTTTTTAAAAAAAATGGAAGTAATTGGAGGGAATTGCTTTCAGGAAACATAACGCATAATGTTGTTATTTTGCCTGTCATACCAACACTCAAAACTGAAATGACTATATGGGGTAATATAGCAGAATCTATACAAGGGCAAGGAAATTCTACTTGGAGGATTACAATACCTAGCTTTCTTCACCATTGGGTGTGCTGCCTGGCGGGTTCTGAGAATCTCTCAAGAACAGCATGATTTTGTTGTTTCTTGCTTTGTGAGTTCAAGATGATTCCAATTCACTGCAAGTTAAGGCAGCCATATCATAAGCTTTTCTTGGCAATATTTATGCAGAGGAGATTTTCTTTTGCACACACTCTGAAAATGAGAGAGTGGGTTTCCATTTCCAGACCCTGATCTCCCACTGCATCAAATTGGCTCTGTTATCTGGAGGTGCAGCAATGCCGCCTCTCTTGCTTCAAAAAGTGTTGAACTTCTAAAAATGTAAACATTTTGCAAGTTCCCCATTTGTGCAATTTTTTTTAAAAAAATCACTGACATTGGTGAAATGCTTGTTGAAATTGTGTGCTTTCAAGTAATTTGTGGCTTATGGCAACACTAAGGAAAACCTATCATGAGATTTTCTGGGGCTGAGAATGTGTGATCCATCCAAGGTCACCCAACTGGTGGAAAATCAAGTAATTACATTTACAATTGATTCATGGAGCTGTAATTGTCTGGTGTGAAAACACCACACAAATAAAGCACTGGTATTTGAAGATTACTATCACAGCTCCATCCATTCCAGCCTAAATTGTATTGGTTGTTAATGTCTGAATAGTGAGTCTATGCACAGGTAAAACACTCATTTAGCTGATATTACCAAATGGATTTAGGACTTAAATTTTCTCTATGTGGCTGGTTCTTCCTCATAGAATCTGTTTTCCTCATAGAATCTGTTTCCATGCTACACACATTTTCATTGAGATCTTAAAATAGATTCTAGTTTGGATGTTTCAGAGCAATTCTAAAAGGGAAGGTGATTCTCTGTCCTGCAGATGAATGAAGCTACAGTAGAGTCTCACTTATCCAACATAAACGGGCTGGCAGAACGTTGGATAAGCGAAAATGTTGGATGATAAGGAGGGATTAAGGAAAAGCCTATAAAACATCAAATTACATTATGATTTTACAAATTAATCACCAAAACATCATGTTTTACAACAAATTGACAGAAAAACAGTTCAATGCACGATAACGTTATGTAGTAATTACTGTATTTATGAATTTAGCACCAAAACATCGCAATGTATTGAAAACATTGACGACAAAAACATTGACTGCTAAAAGGCAGACTGTGTTGGATAATACAAAACATTGGAAAAGCAAAGGTTGGATAAGCGAGACTCTACTGTATGTGGTTTCAAATGATTGTCTTTGAGCAAAGAGCAGCACTAGAGAAGCCATGCAATTTCAACAACAGCAGTGATGGCATCCCAGTATTGGCTACCATATTTAAATAGCAACAGAACTCTTGATAATAATGCAGATCCTCCCCTGGAATTCCATGTTCATTTTTCTGTTGCCTGGCTGTATTAGAAGATTCCTGAAGATTAAATTACCAGAGTGAACATTAGATGATAATGCAGAACCTGGCAGATAATTTTGTATCAAAAACTCATGGAGAACTGAGGGTTTGTTCTAGAGAAAGAAAACTGGGGGAAGTGAAGATTGGAGAGAAATCGGCTGTGAAAAATATCTTGGCAGAGCTGAAAGGCTTGATATGCCATGACACAAATTTCTTTATGCTTTGTGTGTATGCCAAGTACCTCCAGGAGTTATCACACAAACATTAATGAACTAAAGTCTATAAATCAGAAAAGTTTTAATTTTCACCAGCCCCATGACATGCACAGCAACATGAACAAACTCACCAGAATTATGTGAAATAGCATATTACTATCATTTCATTATTGGAGATCTCTGTGGAACCCAACTTCTACTAACATCTAATTACTAAATCTGTTTCGCATAGTCCCCAAAACGTCATTCCACATGGATAGCACTTTTAATACCTGTGTATGTCATGAACAGGAATTGAGATGTATATTAGTTCACCTTTTGATTGGTACAATAATAGATAAGATTTCCAAGACAGTGGAGCAATGAATCCTCTCTGGGCTTTAGCCTGAATTTCAAGGAATCTATTAGAGGTACTGAACTTATTTTTGGAAGATGTTTCCACCCATGCATCGCTTCTTTAAAATTTGAGCTGAAACCCAGAGATGATTAACCATCCCACCAACATGGGTTTGACTGCTTCACAGGGAGCTGAGTACAGATTTAGATTGTTAAAACTCCTTCCCCTACCTGCACACACCTATACACACTGGTTTGTGCTTTAAAATTTGCCAAATCCTGCAATTATGCATGGGCAAAAAAAGGTGGCCCCATTACAGATTATAGAATTTGAATTCCCAAGACTCATAAGCATTGTACAGGAAACGAAACATCAACACCTGCTGTAGCACATAATGCGATGTGTGTTCAGAATCAAATTACACAAGCCAATTATTATTTGTGCATAAGTAGCTTTGTGATACTTTCTAGGAATACACCCCAAAACTGCTTAAATTAGTTTCCCTATACTTGGTATCATCCAATACAGTTGTCTGCGAATGATGGCATTTGTAATCCAATACATCTAGAGGCTACCAGGCTGGAGAAGACTGATTTGAGCTGTGTTTGAGTCTGCCAGTAGAAAGTAAAACATGACTGCTTATACCCAGAAATAGTAATAGTAAATATTGCTTGCTATTACTGTTCAAGATTTACTCACAGCCCAAAGTGTGCTAGGTGTCATATAAAACATGACACATTCCCTGCCAAGAGGGATTTGCAGTCTATGTCAGACAGAGAAGGCTAAAATGAAGGCTGAGTGCAAGATTTGAAGAAAGAGAGAGAAGGAGAGAGAGAGTGTGTGTGTGTGTGTGGTGAGGTCAAGGTAGTGAAGGGTTGGCTAAACTACAAACAAGATGAAAAGTTACCATTGTTTTCTCTTTAAAAGAAGTAGAGTTAAAGTAGAATGCTGGGGAGAGATTGGACATTTTGATGGATACAACAGGAATAAGAATAAGCATGACAGACAGCTTATAAACGAGAGTGAGAGAAGCTGACTGAAAAGATCATGTGAAGAATAAAGGAGCAATTTAGGAGGACATCTTGTGGCTTCTACACACCCATACAAAAGCAAATTAGACTGATTACTGAATTTATCTTCAACATTAGTACTGTAACAAAAAATTCAGCTGAAGGCTTGTCATACAAAGAATCTTTAGTATGACAAGCCTTCAGATTAGGACAGTGGTTCCCAAACTTTGACCCTCCAGATGTTTTGTATGTCAGCTCCCAAAATTACTGGCTAGTGACTAAGCTGGCTAGGGCTTGTGGGAGTTGATGTCCAAAATGCTTGGAACATTGGATTAGAGCCTGCAGAACTGGCCATATAGTAAGTAAATAAAGTAAGTAAAAGTTTATGTATATACCGCCCTCTCTCCCTAAGGGACTCAGGGCGGTTTACAAGCATAAAAACAGCAACATACATTATAAGCAACACAATACACACATTAAACAAAATTAAAGACCTATACAACTTGTAAAACAGCGAAGACCGTAAGAAACAATCACAACAACCAGAAGGAACAAGAATACATAATCAGATGGGTTGACATGGGTTGGCATATAGCATGCAGCTCTCTCCTCCAAAACCATCTTCCATTAATTCTCACCAGAGACAAGAATGGTACTTAACACTGGGCTTACCCTGTAGCTAAGTGAAGGACAAGATTGATACTATATATGATTGCAGAATTAATCATGCCATCTTTCTGCATTGTGTATGGAAGGGGGGGGGTATTCAAATCCCTTGTCAACTTATGGTGACCCCATGAATTTCATGGGAGCTATTAAGGCAAGAAATACTCAGAAATGGCTTTACCTGTTCCTTCATCTGAAATATAGCCCACAGCACCAAGTATTAAGTTACTAAAGTGAATCAGGCTCTCTGAAGAGAGAGGGGAAAAAACCCTCTCTATTGGAGGGGAAAGCTGCATTTTTACTGCTATTTAACTATACACAAATGTACGCAGGATGGTTAAAATGAGTCAATGAGCACTTGACCCATGAAAACTAATCTTGAGTTAAATTCTAAATATGGTTTCCAGAAGCAAAATGAAGCTTTAGTACAGTAGCCTAGTAATGAATAGAAATGCTGTATCACATTCTATAATCCACCTAAACTATTCAATTCCCCAATCTGGTGTCAGATTTAATCTTGTAACTGAGAAGAGAAAGGCTGTCTATTGTATTCCCAAGATTCATATTTGCTGTCTCTGTCATGAAAGCATGTGTAATATATTTTTGAGTATGGAGATGTGCGTGTGTGTGGAAATGAGCCACTCACAGCTTGACTTTTCCTGCCAGAGAAGCGCTGTTGAACATTTATGAGAAAGTTGAGTGTGCTTAGAGTCTCACTATTCTTTCCCACTTATTGTCATTCTATCATATCAGAATTTTGCACCCATTACCCTTTCTGTTGGAGAAATATAAATTGCAAAAATAAGATACATTAGAACTTAGACTTTAGTACTACTGAGTTAAAATATTCAGAAACAAGAGATTTTGTACTAGAACTGGAAAAGAATGGCTAAATGTAATAGCTGGTTCCAACTAGAATACAGTACAACTCACTTATCCACGAATTTAATATTCAAGGTTTCACTTGCCCACTCTTCAAAAATATTCCACCCATAAGTGTTTGTGGGTCTTCCTAGGTCTCCTGTGTGCTTCTAGCCCAGGCACGGGCAAATTTTAGTCCTCCAGATGTTTTGGACTTCAACTCCCAGAAATCCATTTTTTCAACATTCCATTGTTGAAACAAATTGACTTCCTTTTATTTATTTCTTAAAATAAATCCCTAATAGATAAAATAGAAATACTCCCAATAAGAGTTATAGATAACAAAAATGACCAGATATTTGGGAAGTTGATTTAAAAAAATGAAACAGAATGGAATAACAAAAATTGGTGTTCTGTTAAAATCCAATGCAACAATAATAGAATGGGATGAGTTAAAGGATAAGTGCAGACAAAGTAACTGATTATCATGGCAAGTCCAAAACACCCGGAGGGATGAATTTTGTCCATGTCTGATCTAGCCCGAGTTTAGCCAAAATATAGGGTTGGGTATTATCTATGGTATTAGCTCTCCTTCGGGAGAGATAAAGCGGGTTATAAACATAAACATAATATGGTTTTAGGTATCCACAGGGGTCTTGGAATCTATTCCCTGTGGAAACGAAAGGCATACTGTAAAGCCATTAATAACTAGCATTTATATGCATTGAGTATCCCTTATATGAAATGCTCGAGACTAGAAATGTTTTAGATTTCAGAGTTTTTCAGATTTTGGAATAGCTGTATTTGTATGTGCATTCATAATGAGATATTGTCGATATGGGACCCAAAGGTAATAAGTTGCATATACACTAGTGGTTCTCAACCTGTGGGTCCCCAAGTGTTTTGGCCTACAGCTCCCAGAAATCCCAGCCAGTTTACCAGCTGTTAGGGTTTCTGGAAGTTAAAGGCAAAAACATCTGGGGACCCACAGGTTGAGAACCACTGATATGCACCATATACATATTGTTTGAAGATCATTTTATACAATATTTTTAATAATTGTATGCATTAAGTAATCATTATATTAGCCATGCATGTGGATAATTTCAGAATTTCAAGTATTTTTGCTTTCAGATTATTATTATTATTATTATTATTATTATTATTATTATTATTATTTATATACTGCCCTATCTCCTCAAGGGACTCAGGGCAGTTTCCAACATAATAGGAAACCATACAACATCTTATGAGATGATCAACCTGTATTTGCATTTATTTATATACATCTTGATTCTGAGTGTTAGATGAACTAGTAATTCAATTTAGGCCAATGTAATAATACTACCCTATAAATACAGGCAGTCCCCGAGTTGCAAACATCTGACTTACAAATGACTCATAGTTAATAACAGAGGTGAAACAAGAAGTGAAATAAATTTATCCTGAAAATCACTCCTGAAAGAGTTATCATGGGGGAAAGGTGTCTCCACTGACACTTTATCACCAATCTCTGTTTCCACAACAAGCCAAATTTTTCAAACTCCAATTATCACAGGGACAGAAAGTGAGGTAAAATCTTCTGAACAGGAGCACAAACAGCAAAACAAACAGGGGTGTTAACCCTTCCCTATGCTATCCAAAACTAATACATATATGTATTTAGCTGGAGTTATACTTAAAAGATGTACCTGTCTGGCTAACATACAAATTCAACTTGAGGACAAACCTACAGAACCTACCTTGCTCGTAACTTTGGGACTGCGGGTAATGATATTACATACACTATATTTGTTTAGGAAGGTTACTAGGGGAAATAACGCTACACCTTTGCGTGTTAATATGAGCAAATAGGTTGCAGGGAGAGAAATTAAAGCCATTTGACTAGAATGATCCAATACCTTCCATCCATCAGCTCCAATAGTGCAAAGGAAATACACCAAACTCCAAACAAGATAGGGGGCATTTGAGGCTTGCAGAGATTTTCGGGGGATGAGTGATTATGTAGGGCTCCCCATTGCTGTCTCTCTAGCTTGACTGTGAGATCCTCAGATTGCACTTTTCCTATCCCATCTCATCACCCACAGAAAGGAATATATGTCTCACTCATATGCTGCATCTTTGCAAAAACATCCATCCTGAGCATCTCTTCCCCCATATTTAAAGACTGCTGCTTGATCACCTATGCAGATGAGCTCATTAGTGGCACAGAAACCAACCAACATATCCACAGAAAATCACTGGAGCAACAGAGATGCAATCTATCTACATGAAAGTTTTTGCATGTACTTTCTCCTTCAGCAATGATTGTAATCTAGACCCAACCAAACAACCTTCATGTATTGTAGATTGTTCTCCTTTTCACTTATGGAAATGGTTTTACCACCTCCTTTGTTCCAAGAGTGCATAAATCAGACTCCACACACATGGTGTATTTCAGATATGTTGAACTACAGTTCTGATCCTTCCACCGGTCATGGAGATCAAGGTGAGGAATATTGTGATGCAATACACAAGCTGCTAGGTGGGATATGTTGCCAGAAACTCAGAAACCGGCCAGAGCAAGACAATGGAGATATTGATACTTCATCTAAAATGTTCAGTCCTGCTACAAATTTCTTTTTGAGTAAAATTCAAGACATTCATTCTAAGCTTTAGAGCACTTCATGGCTTGAAACTCGCATACCTTTAAAGCCAACCTTTATTTATAAGAATATATAATTGATTAACAAGGTCAAAATCATTCATACGGTAGTATTTCTAATTTCCATGCTAGGTTGAGAAAGGTGACTAGTGAAAAAACTGACAGGAAGAAGATCAACATTTGAAATACAGTATGGAGTTGAATAAGAGTTGACTTACAACAAGACAAATAAATGAGACTTAGAGCAAATCAAGCCTGAACTCTTCCTAGAAGCCAAAATGATTAAGCTGAGATTAGATGACATGACAACATGACTCATTGCAAAAGGTGATGGAGCTCAGTGAAGTAGAAGGCAATAAGAAAAATGGTAGACTACATTACAACTGGACTGGTTCAGTCACTGTAACCATAGCTGTCCTGATTCTGCAAGTATGGAGCAGAGGATTTTGGATTGGGAATCTTTGAGAACTCTCATTTATAGCATCATCATAATTAGAAGTTGACTTGATAGCAACTAACAACACCTGAGGCAGGGCTAACAAGTAATAGAGTCCATAAGAACCATGGCAGCTAGGAACCTTGAGACAATTTCTCTTGAGCTTTCAATTCTTCTATTTTAAGGCCATGGCAAATCTCCATCCTAGCAATTGTGTACATTTTTTTCTTTATCCGTGGCTATTTGAATGCTTTGATCTGTTTGCAAGCATTTTCCTTTTTGGCACCTAATTCACTTTTCATTACTATTATTTATTATACTGGATAGTTTTTAATTTTGTTTCACCTCTCAATGGGTTCTAAACCTTTGTTATTAGAGGTTAATTGCTTTAAAAGTCTTGTTTGTTTTCAAATATTTTTATCCCGACTTTCCACAATGCTCAAAGCACCTAGCAGCAGATAAGAATGATAAGAGTGGAAACAAAGGAAGCCCTGAAAAGTGACAATTCAAAATCCAAAAACCGCAGCAGAGAGGGCTTAAGCAACTTATCAATAAAACCGCGAGGAGCATTTCTGAAATGCTTCAAAAACAAAGAGAGAAAAGGACAGGGAGAGAGAAGAGACGAGGGAGCAAAAACCAACAAACCAGCCCAGCACATCAAAAGTGTTTGGAACAAGCCGTCTTCAAACGTTTTGAGTAAAAAAAATAAACAAACAGAATCCGAGTCTACAGACAAATGGATATATGTTGCCTGTCAACCAATTTAGATTTGTGAGCAGAAGGATTCTAATTATTATTCTATTTATAATGGTGTTCTGAGGAATAGTCTTACCAGAACAGCTGGGAAAGTAAAGAATCTAATTAGTGTTGAAGCTGAAAGGCGTGTTCAAGTTTTTGAATCTGATTTTTTTAGTTGTCATTTCTTGAGGCTGGATAATGATTTCACCTTCCCAAGGGTATGATATAGCATTGGTGCTGAGAGAAAGCTGTCAGTATTGCAGTCGGTGAAATAGGAGTAACACGTTTAAAGTTGCTGACACCATGATGTCATACCCTCCATTTTTTCACAGATAAAAACGGAGATACATGTGATCAAACAAAAATGAAATGTGATCAAAAGGATATGGCCAAGCATCAAGAAAGTAAAAAATAGTAATATGGAAGCACGCACAACATTAGTATTTTAAGCAGTGAAACCCTGAAATGTATGTGCTGAGCCTAGGAAAGTCTGGAAAAAAGGGGAGGGGGACTAATCAATAAATGCAATATTCTATGCAGGTGCACATGAGCACACACCATGACTAATAATAAATACAGGCTTAGCATCCCTTATCCAGAATTCCAACGAACTCTAAGATCTGCTGGGGAGGCCCTCCTCTCAGTCCCACCTCCGTCTTTAGTGCAGTTGGTGAGGATGAGGGGGAGGGCCTTCTTGGTGGTGGCCCCCCGGCTCTGGAACACCCTCCCCAGGGAACTTAGAGAACCCTCTACACTACAACACTTTAGGAAACTTGGTTTTTTCAGCAGGCATTTGATAATTTCATTTAGACAGTAACCAGAATTGATTGCTAATCACTTAGCAGTTTATATCTACATTCTGTGCATTCAGCTGGACAGTAATATTGATTACATGGATCTTTTAACTGATTCTATTTTAATGAAGGTTGTTTTATCCAATTTATATACCTGGTTTATGTAATGTCATTAAGGTTTGTATGTTGATGTATTTCATTTTATGTATTATGTATTTCATATATGGCATCTTTGTGGGCTATTTTGTAAGCTGCCCTGAGTCCCTATGGGAGATGGTGGTGGGATATAAATAAATTATTATTATTATTATTATTATTATTATTATTATTATTATTATTATTATTACAATAGAGTCTCACTTACCAACACTCACTTATCCAGTGTTCTGGATTATCCAACGCATTTTTGTAGTCAATGATTTCAATACATTGTGATATTTTGGTGCTAAATTCATAAATACAGTAATTACTACATAGCATTACTGTGTATTGAACTACTTTTTCTGTTAAATTTGTTGTAAAACATGATGTTTTGGTGCTTAATTTGTAAAATCATAAACTAATTTGATGTTTAATAGGCTTTTCCTTGATCCCTCCTTATTATCCAACATATTCGCTTATCCAACGTTCTGCCAGCCCATTTATGTTGGATAAGTGAGACTCTACTGTATTATTATTTGCTTAAATGAATTTCATGTTTAGACATGTTTAGATATCTTCAAGATAGCTCATTATGTAGCCATTGTATTCCAATGGATATGGAGTACAATCTCTATATCAATTGGGGTTGTGTTCCCGGACTTTGTATAGATATGCAAAACTGCACACAGCGCACCATATTGAAATGAAGATTTCTGAATACCATAGAGGCATACTGGAGGACCTAAAATGCCTAGAAAAAAATTATTTTGTCAATATTGATAAATTAAAAAGTGGGTGCTGGGCATACTGTATATGTAAGTATAGATGTTCCAAAATAAAAAAAAATAAAAAGATCAAAACACCGCTGCTGCCAAACATTTCAGATAATAGATGCACAACTGTATGGACCATGATCCTACATTGTTAGACAAATTTACAACAGAGCTCCATCACTGAAGACATTTCTGATTATGCCCCTCTTCCCCCAAAAGACACTACCTTTTAAACCAGTCAATGTCCCAAACAAAAGCTTTCTGAGTCCTTGCAAATGTAGAAAATAGGAAATGATGCCCATAACTCTTTCCCAAGCACAGGGTGCTGCCACAATTGCACGATTATCACATCCCATAACTGGGATAGAATTGCAATTTTCATTTCCCAATGCCCCAGTCTTTGATAATTATAAACATGAATCTCAAAACATATGAGAATATAAGTGCACCTTGTACACTGTTAATATTGAACAAGATGCCCGTCAATACATGGTATACTACAAAATCAAAATGCTTTTATCGCAAGTCATCAAAATTAGAACGTTCTCTCCGACTCATGCTTACTACATGAACTCTGGGTTCATACTGCTTCTTCTGCCCAATGTATATTCTGAATCAAGTCAAATCATGACTTCTCATAAAATTATAGTCTTATCCTAAGCTACTCCACAAAATTGTCGTTAGCCTAAAAATCTGGGAAGGAAATGGGGGATACTATGCAGTATGTTCACCTTCAAAAGATACTGCATAAGATACTTCAAAAGATAAGTGAAATGAAAGCAGTTAAGAAAGATGTAGTTGGAAAAGACATGATTTCATAAAGAAATCTATGCATTCCAATAATCTTTTACATGATCTCACACTACAATCCTGTACACATTTATCTACGAGTAAGTCCCACTGAACTTACAAGACTTCACCGCAAGTAAATATGTGTGTGATTACATTATTAGTGTAAATGGAACATTACTTTGCAGTGGGGAAAAACCCTCTCTCAGGGTAAGTAGAGAGTGAATTTCTCCCAATTTTGAACCTTTTTATGTATTACTGTTTCCTTCCCATGATACAGCCTAGGCAGACAGACCTGCACACCGTTCAGTAGGAAGGGAATGAATAGAGAGTAGAAGAAAACAGTAAAACAGCATTAAAATACATAGTTTATGCAAATCTTCAAAAGAAAAGCCAGGACTGAAGGAAGGAGAGAAAATATTTTAAAACTCAAAATACCTCTCTGCAATATTGACCCCGTTTTAAGAAATTAGAGGTGAAGGAGAAATCTAAGATCCACTCAAGTAAGGGGGAATCTGTATGTGGATGAGAGAAATTAAAAGTGACCCCATAAACCTGAAGATTCAAACGGGGTTGTCTCAAGAAAATACACTTTTAATTGTCAAGGCTCTCCACTTTCCCCTTCGAATACTCCAAAACATTTTACAGAAGAAAATCCTTTCTCCCTGCTAAATTGAGGGCAGATTACTTTTGCAGTTTGAACTCATTTTGCAACAATTGTAGTAAGCTGGTGACAAAGAGGGAAAGTGGAAGGGGGAGAGAGAAACAGGGACTTTTTAAAGCAGCTGAACTAGTGAATCATAGAATCATAAGAGTTGGAAGAAACCTCATGGGCCATCCAGTCCAACCCCATTCTGCCAAGATGCAGGAAAATCACATTCAAAGCACCCCCAGCAGATGGCCATCCAGCCTCTGCTTAAAAGCTGCCAAAGAAGGATCTTCCACCACACTCCTGAGCAGAGGGTTCCACCGCTGAATAGCTCTCACAGTTAGGAAGTTCTTCCTAATGTTCGGGTGGAATCTCCTTTCCTGAAGTTTGAAGCCATTGTTCCTAAGCCTAGTCTCCAGACCAGCAGAAAAGTCAAGACTGTTCCTATCAAGATGGTTGGAGAATATGCCCTTGCTTATGCAAATTGTTTACCTACTAGAAGAAGCCATTTCGGATGGCACCAAAATAGCTACAATTGCAGCCCTTGCTTCCTTCTGACTGGAAGGACACCATCCTACCTCCTCCTTTCTTTTCCAAATGTTGGTTGCTCACTTAAGAGTTTTGGATTTTCTAGGGTTTGCAGCAAGTGAAGTAATACTGATACAAGGGGGGGAGGGGTCAGAGTGAAGTGGGACATATTAAAAGCAACTGAGAAAGCAGGAAGGCAGAGAAATAAGGATAGGTGCCCTGGCTGAACTACGACAGCTGCCTGATAGGTGAATAGTTTGAGGATTTAGTTGGCAAACAAAAGATTGGTGCTGTGTAGCATTTTATATATCTTAATATATTTTAATAGTTTTAATGGTTTTCATTATTTATTTTTAATAGTTTATATGTTTAATTCTATTTTAGTGTTTATATCTTTAAAGTTTTAAATCATAAGCTATAATGTTTTTAGCATTATTAGCTGCTTTGTGTCTTCTTTAGGATAAAAAATATGATCGTCCTAATCCTTCAGCCAGCACACCAACACCTTAAATCAAGAAATAGCTTTCTAAGATCCACAGAGATACTTTGCAGGAACACCTCAGCAAGCGAGAGTCCAAAAGTGGCAGGCTAAAACCCAGTACCTCAATCCATGGCTGAGACCAGATGAGAGTCTCTCTCCTGGGCACACAGAAGACTGGGCAACATGGAAGGCACTAAACACACTGCGCTCTGGCACCAGGAGATGGAGATGGTACAGCAGTTCACTTTTGCTTCAACCAGCCCTCAGAAGTTCCAGTCTTTCCTCTCCCCTGTTGAATTATTGTAGATACAAATATACAGTATATATAATTTGACCCCAAAACCTGGGGGTCAAATTATATTAATGGGTGAATGTAAATATTTGCAGAATGACCCATAACTTATCCATGAGTCACATCAAAATCCATAATTTTGACCCCCAAACCTGCCCTCAACTTATATATAACTTATACATAAGTATATATGGTAGTAAGCTCTCAGTCTGAAGCTTTCAACTCAGATTGCAACTGAGGTAAGCTGAAGGAAAATAGAGGAGGAGAAACAAATTGGGACATTTCAAAAGCTTCTGAACTAATGGGATTACGGAGGACTAATTGGGACCTATGCTGCAACATTGGCCATTTCCTAGAAGTTTAATTCAACTTTTAAAAATACATTCCCCCCCCCCCCCCCATATGTTGTTGATCAAAAATACTTTGGCAGTCTATATGGTGCCATGGGATCTCAGGACAGAAAGATGGCCCCTGTACCAACTAGAATTGTCGTTCCCTGCACTACGGTATAGTTTTGAAACTGAGTCTCCATTTAAAAACATAAAATAACATATTACCATTTTAAAGCATCTCAGGTCTAATTCCCCAGTAAAGTAAGACATTCCTTAAAGATAATGAAAAGGTCTATTTGGATTAACATTGTTTCGAAAGGCAGTACTCTAATGAGTCATAAATAAAATCCATCTTTCCACAAATTTGTTTGACAAGGTTTCCTCTTTCATCCTCTTATGTAAATACAGTTCGAAGAGCTTATGTCCATATTCATTAATACCCACATCCTACAAGAGTCATGCTTTCTCTGATCCTTGAGATGGAATAATGCACATCTTGGCTGATGTCAGCAAACAGGTAATTAACTCAAGATCACATGCCAGGACGAGGTTTCTCAGAGAACTCAGGTACCAACCTTCATAAAGAAATTACATGCATGATAACATATACACACACTTGATTAATCCCAAGGAAAAAGACACTGCAATTAAGGATTGGATATCTGAAAATAGGATAAGGTAGGTAACCCCACCAGAAAACCAACACATTTTACAAAACATACAGCCACCATTGGGCAACTGTCAAGAATGTTTGCAGGTAAAGACCCGTTTTACCATTTCCATTAAATTAGGGTCTGGATAAACATGGAGCTACATGCAGCTCATCAAGGCTATTTTTTCTTTTCTGAACACATCACTCACACAACTGACCTTGTGGATTTCTTCTTCTGTATCCACACCATAGAATTATAACAGTTTGATGTCACATTATTGTCATTGTCAAAGCCGTGGAATTCTAGAGTGTGTAGCTTTGTGAGATAGTTGTCCCTCTTAGTCAAAAACTTCTAGTGCCACAACAAACTACTAATCCCATGATTCCATAGGAGAGAGCCATGATAGTTAAAATGGTGCCAAACTGCAATAATTTTGCATTGTGAGTGGTGTCTTAGGGTACATCTATGCTGTACAAGTAATTTGTTATTGAGCAATTTTTAAATGCCATGGCTCAATGCTGTAGGGTCATGGGAGTTGCTAGTGCCTCACTAAACCACAAATCCTAGAAATCCATAACATTGAGCTATGGCAGTTAAAGTGGTATTATACTACATTGATTCTACAGTGTAGATAAACTCCTGGAATCATTTCCTTCTTTGCAATTAACACTATGATTCCATTGGTCATTTCCTGTAGAGTCTTGGAGTTTATAACTTAATGAGGCACTAGAGCTCTATGAGTGGGATCTCAAAGTACTTCCCCTGTGCTGCTGATCACAAAATTCCATAGGACATTGCTGTGGAAGTTAAGTAAAATCACAGTGCTATAATTGGGTAGTGTGAAGGAGGCCCCGAAAGCCTTCAGAAGTGGTGATTCACCTATTAAATAGGTTGCAGTCTGTATTCAGACACATTCAAAATAGCTATTTTTCTTTTTAAAACTACATACAGTTTTCCTCTCACTTCTGGGAGGTTTTTTGGCTTTTGCTTTGCTTTGCTTGCTTGCTTTTAAAGCAATCTGTGAGCCCTGCAGGATCTCAAGGGTTGAAAACTGGCCCCTTGGGAGATTCCAGGTTGCCCATCCCCGTGTTAAATATTCTGATCCAATGCAGTCTCACAGCACACACCTATCTTCCCCACTGTATAAGTTGTGGGGAAGTTCACCTACTTTGGTGCATCTGAAGTCAAATTTAGAACTATGGGTCGTGGACAAGAGGATTCATGCCTGGCAAGCGTCACACTAACAGCCCAAAGATTCAGGTCAGAGGACACATTCACCAGGTGAAGACAAGTGACAGAGCTTTATTCAATCCAGCCAGAAAGTATTCATGTTGGCTATCTCCTAGAAGTATAATCCAAAATGTACAAGCATAAGCATGAATACAGACAGCATAGATTTTTAAGCAGTTCAGTTTCCATTCAAACTTCCCGCTCCTTTCCCAGATTGGCTGAGAGAAGGGGTCGGTCTGTCCCCACACTCTGATTGACTAAGCTTTGCTGATGTCACTCATTCTAGGTGGGGATTTCCTCTCAGCTGGGCTGATTTCTGGCAGCCTAATCTTCTGTGCGGGACATCCTTCTGGAAGGGGACAACCCCAGGAAGTTCCTGTGATCATATTTGGAGGACTTAAGGGGGCTTCTGACTAGCACAACAGTCCTGCTTTGGGTGATAAAGATGGGGTTATGATAGTTATGTGTCAGGAGTCCCTGAAACTAAAAGTGGTGATTTCCACCATCAGGGTCCAGACTTGGATGTATATTGTGAGTCCTTGTCTTTATGGTTGGTGATCTCTTAGCCTCAAGAGTCTGATGATCTGTACATACACTTGGGATTTATCTCTGATCGGTGCCAGGAAAGCATCCATCCTTATTGTTCATGCACAATGGTGGGGCAATCTGCCAGGGCTGGGAGTTCCCCTGGGGCACAGCTGGATATTCCTGTGCTCATGTAGCTTGCTGCCAGGACAGGCAGAGGTGCCGATCTCCTGTGTTTATCAGGATACATTTCATATATTTTATATAGAACAGACAGAGAAACAAGGATATAAAATGGACATAAAGAAATCAAATATACATTTTTATTAAGGGTTGAAACAATATCCAGGGGGGTCAGGAGTTGCTGTGAGTCACCTGCCAGCATTCTTCTGAATCAAAATAGCAATATAGGGGCAAAGATGAAAAATATAGAAATAAATTCATATTAATGTTCTCTTGCCCTTGAGGAAACTAGAAATCAGTGATGGGGGTGCCGTGTTCAATAACACATCTGCACTATAGAATGAATGCAGTCTGACACCACTTTAATTGCCATAGCTTAATGCTAGGGAATCATGAGAGTTGTGATTTTATAGTCTTTGGCCCTCTCTGCCAAAAAGTGCTGGTGCCTCACCAAACTACAAATCTCCAGATTCCATCACATTGAGTCAATTAAAATGATGTTAAACTGCATTAACTCTACAGTGTAGAGCAGGGGTGCCCAAACTAAGGCCCGGGGGCCGGATGCGGCCCTCCAAGGCCATTTACCTGGCCCCCGCCCTCAGTTTTAGACTTAGGCTCGCCCAAAGTCTGAAATGACTTGAAGGCACACAATAACAACAATCCTACTTGATTATCTCATTGGCCAGAAGTAGGTCCACATTTCCCACTGCAATCCTGATGAGTTTACAGTATGTTGGTTAAAATTATTTTTATTTTTAAATATTGTATTGTTCTTTAATTTACTAATATTGTAAATGAAATATTGTAAATGAATGATATGGTAATAATATAATGTATTGTGTATATATATATATAATATTGATAATAATATTATAATGTAATACAATATAATATTTATTTATTTATTTATTATAGTATTTCTACCCCACCCTTCTCACCCAATAGGGGACTCAGGGCAGCTAATAATAATAATACAATATAATAATATTGTATAATACGATAATATTAATTATATATTATATATTAAATGTAATATTACTAATAATATTACGCTATAATGGTATAGTACAATATAGTATTATATAATGCTAATATTGTGCTATGCTAATAATATAATATATTGTATGTACATACAACTTGTAAGCTGCTCTGAGTCCCCTTTGGGGTGAGAGAGGGTGGGGTATAAATGTAGTAAATAAATAAATAAATAATTGTTGCTGGGTTGTTGTTTTTTGTTGTTGTTTTTTTTGCACTACAAATAAGACATGTGCAGTGAGCATAGGAATTGGTTCATTTTTTTAAAAAATGATAATTCGGCCCCTCAACAATCTGAAGGACAATGAATCGGCCCTCCACTTAAAAAGTTTGAGGACCCCTGGTGTAGAGAGAGCAATTATCCTTCTCGAACAACAGCAGTGAGTCAGAAGCAAATGGACCACTCTCAATGTATGGAAAACAGAGAGGCTTCAGAACGAATCATATTAGAGCCCAAATCTAATTATTAGTCCCAGCTAGAGCAGACTCAGTGAATTATTGGAAATTTGCTGTACCAAAAATTTATGTAAACCATGATTCAATGGGTCAACACGGTTGGATTATTTTTGGTCTTAAATATTAAGATTGCTAGTACTTAAACTAGAAGAAACTCATTAAAAGGGAAAAGACTGCAGGTCCCCACAAGCACATACATTCTCCTCCCGGGCGTTTAAAAACAAGATTCATCGAAGCCCAGGACTTTCTAAAGAGAAGAAAAATCAGAAGGAAGGGTTTCAAGGCTTGAAATGGAATAAATAAAAACCCATTTTCAGTGAAAAGCCTTGGTTATAGGACGAGTGAGTGCTTCCTAGCAATGTTTAGGGAAGACGTAACAAAGCAACTTTCTGCTACTTCAGGTGAACCAGAAAATGAAACTGACAAGCCACTAACTTGAAAAGGAGAGGAACTGACCTGCCTTTATTCCTTGCCCCCAGCTGCAAAGGAAGGGGAGGGAAAAAAACAGCCAGAAAACAAAATTGGATTTGTTTAACTTTTAACAAGAGACAAGCCAAACCAAAATCAAATATTGAACACCCAAGAGTCTCTAGCTGCTCTCGAAGCTTTGTATCTTTTTCCAATTTTATTGGCCTATGAGATGAATAAGTCAGGTTATGAAATGTTTGGTAAAAATAGATAAGAGTTAACTTTACAGCACCCCATAAAGAACAATTCTCACCAGGAATGCAGAGCCTCAGCAAAAGAAAATCGAATTTTCTCCATCACATTTGTATTTTTCTAATGCTGTTTTTTTTTTTTTTTTTTACTCTTAGATATGCTGGGATTAAAAAATGTTTTAGCATCAAGCACAGTCTCCCAATTTGAACAACAACTTCACATAGTGATGGATAATTCAAGAAGATTTTTTTCAAGCTGTCACCACAATCAATAATTCTATGTTGTTATTGTTTATGTAATGCTCTCAATGTGTGTGCTACCTTAAAGCAGGGCTGTACAAAGCATAACATGCAGGCTGCATGTGGCCCTTGGGTCCCACTTTTCTAATGCTCCCCAGGAGTCCCCTCCGAAGCACCACAATCTCAACTGGAACAACTTTATCCATAATTTGAGGATGTAAAGACCAAAACGTGGTGTGTGCCTGCCCTACCTTAGTTTCCCTGTATACTTAGTGCAGCATAGAACTAGACTGGAGGGCCAGAGGGAGATTTGCCATCACCCCTAAGTGTTATATCTCCCTCACAAAGAAACTCATCCATCCTGATGTCAACCTAGTAGGGTTCTCCCTGTTAGGCTCCCCTAGCTTGAGACCATGAAGTGTAGATGTACCAGTGGAAGAGATTCAGCAGATGCCTGAAGACCAGCCAAGCCCTCCTTCTGTTCAACAGGTAAGTTCAGGATCATAAGAGGAGGAGGAGAGTCCATTGTGGACTAGGGAAAGAGGAAGACTTAAGCTTTCTCCCCTCAGACAAAGTGTGAGGCTGCAATCAAGGTCTTGGGAAGAACACACCCAGAAGATGCTGTCACCAAATACATCTGTGGTTTTGGGCATGGCTGGAAAACTTTATATAAAAAGTCAGTAAGAGCACCAGCTCTTTGTTGAAAGCAACATAATTCCTGGTTCTTAGCTCTTGTCTGATTCCTTTGTTCCTGATGGCATTATTATTCCAAGGATGACTTGACTATGCATAACCCCCAGGTTTTGGCTCTGTTCAACAGCATTTTTGACCTACCTTCATTTCTAGCTTCTTATAATACACCTTTATGATAGTGAAACTTGCATCCCTTCTGACCACTGTTACTGGACTCTGAACACTTGAACTGCATTGAAGTCAGACAATATCTAGCATTGGATCAAAGAGAAGAGGTATGGCCCTGCTATAATGCAGGGCCACATCACACCTTGCAGACTACTTCTCTGAGCTGACCAAAATTTTATTTATTTATTTATTTACTTTATTTTTACCCCGCCTTTCTCGACCCAGGAGGGGACTCAAGGCGGCTTGCAAATCTGGCACAAATTCAATGCCGCACAGGTAAACAGTAAAACACATCTCATCAAAATTTAAACAATCTACACATACAGTAGAGTCTCACTTATCCAACATAAACGGGCCGGCAGAAGGTTGGATAAGCGAGTATGTTGGATAATAAGGAGGGATTAAGGAAAAGCCTATTAAACATCAAATTAGGTTATGATTTTACATATTAAGCACCAAAACATCATGTTTAACAACAAATTTGACAGAAAAAGTAGTTCAACATGCAGTAATGCTCTGTAGTAATTACTGTATTTACGAATTTAGCATCAAAATATCACGATGTATTGAAAACATTGACTATAAAATGTGTTGGATAATCCAGAACGTTGGATAAGTGAATGTTGAATAAGTGAGACTACTGTATAAGCAATTAAAACACATATCAGTCAATTAACAGATTAAAACCATATAAAATGCCGAGTCATATTCTCATGTCCAAATCGTTTTCCAAAATCCATAGTCCATTATTCAAGCTGTTAAAGTCTCATTCTGTAGTTTACTATTCACTAAACACCTGCGTAAAAAGCCAGGTCTTGAGTTTTTTTCTAAAACCCAGGAGGGATGGGGCCTGCTTGATGTCACAGGGAAGGGAGTTCCACAGCTGAGGGGCCACCACTGAGAAGGCCTTGTCTCTCATCCCAACCAGTCGCGCTTGCAACGAGGTTGGGATAGAGAGCAGGGCCTACCCAGCCACTCTTGAAGCTCTTATAGGCTCAGAGAGGAAGATGCGTAAGGATAAGCAAGTCTAGTTTGGACAAGTACAGCTAGAAAATCTAATGGCTATGGTTTGGGATAACTTCACCATCCACAGTGAGTGTGTCCTGCAGAGCTTGTTCATGACTACTTTAGAAAACATGAGGATAACTCACAACTTCATCAGCACATCACATGTAGCAGGAAATAACCTTATTTGTTTTTGATTTTGGGCAGAGTGAAGAAAATATAGTGAGAGAGATTCAGTAATCCTGTTGTTATGACTGGATAGTTTCTTTTCTGTTTTGATTTGACAATGGAAGGCCCTCCTTACAGGAATGAGGAACTGATCAAGATGTTCTGCTTCCAAAGACATAAGGTAAAGGTAAATGTTAAGTCCAGTCGTGTCCGACTCTGGAGGGTTGGTGCGCATCTCCATTTCTAAGCCAAAGAGCCGGCGTTGTCCATAGACACCTCCAAGGTCATGTGGCCGGCATGACTACATGGAGCGCCGTTACCTTCCCACCGAAGTGGTACCTATTGATCTACTCACGCTTGCATGTTTTCGAACTGCTAGGTTGGCAGAAGCTGGAGGTAACTGCGGGTGCTCAGTCCGCTCCCCGGATTCGAACCTGTGACCTTTCAGTCTGCAAGTTCAGCAGCTCAGCACTTTTAACACACTGCGCCACCGGGAGTTCCAAAGACATAAGGAATCTGAAAGATTTTTGAATGCTTCTGGCTCATAAAATTGGTTGGTGTCTCAGTGAAGGCCTTTGAATAACCATGGAATAATGCTCAGATCATGCTCAGATGCCCATTCTTGTCCTGTGGAGCCTTTGGTTTGCTAAAACCTTTATAGCTGATTAAACCAGTGGCTATAGTGCAAATGGCATAGGACCTAAAGCAAAGACAGTTGGTGGAGGAAAACTCAATTTATAGATAATAAAGAGAACATGATATATAGAGAATATCTTTGTTCCTATAACCTGGCAAAATGTGCAAGGAAGAAAGCCTTCTTCTCTGCATGCATTGTGTCTGTGAATTCATGTCCAGCTGAACTACTCAAGACTGTGGGGGATGCCACCTGAATCCAATTTTAGAGCCTTCTGCAGTTCACTGTGGTGCTTTTAACAATAATTTTACAGATAAAATCTGTCAGATAACTGCAGACCTAGATGCCACCATTATACAGTGGAGTCTCACTTATCCAGCACTCGCTTATCCAACGTTCTGGATTATCCAACACATTTTTGTAGTCAATGTTTTCAATACATCATGATATTTTGGTGCTAAATTTGTAAATACAGTAATTACTACATAGCATTACTGCATATTGAACTACTTTTTCTGTCAAATTTGTTGTATAACATGATGTTTTGGTGCTTAATTTGTAAAATCATAACCTAATTTGATGTTTAATAGGCATTTCCTTAATGCCTCCTTATTATCCAACATATTCGCTTATCCAACATTTGCCGGCCCGTTTATGTTGGATAAGTGAGACTCTACTGTAATATGAAATCTAGCACAGGTGAGTTGACTAGATAGATCCATGTTATGGTAAGTGTCTCATTGTGTCATGAGGAGATGTCCTCCATTTTGAAAGTGACAATAGTGCACTTTCTCCTGAAGAGAAAGTGAGGTATGCAAGTATTAACACTCCACCCTCTATCCCCATTGGGGTGAAGAAACTCAAGTGTAGGGTTTCAGTCCAAAGTTTGCATCTGAACTCTTCTTGGTTGCCCTATCCTGAAATCTGCCTCAGTGAAAGACAGTGATAGTGCTATCCTGTTGATCCTTATAGACATTTCAGTGACTTTTGATACTGATAATGGCATCCTATTTTCTGGCTTTGCAGAAAAGGAGTTGGGAGCACTGTGTTATCATGGCTTCACTCCTACTTCCAGGTCTGATTCAAGGCATTGAATTTGGGGAACTGCTGTTCGGAAACATGGCAATTAAGCTATATGGTTCCATTCTAACTCCATGTTGTTTAATATATTCATGAATCTGCAAAATCGCCATAAGTGACACCTAGATGCCCTCGGTATACTCAATTCTTTTTAACTGGAGTCAGCCAGGATAGTGTAGGTGATGAATTAGTGCCTGAATGAGATCCAAGCAGAATAATGTCTTGCTGAATTGGGAATTGTGCAAGAGATCTGCCCTGGGTTGTTGCACTTGCTTTGTTTTGTTTTGTTTCTATGTCAGCAATTATTCTATGTCAATCATCCTTTGTTTAGACTGATTTTATTTTGTAACTCACCTAGCGATTTTACATTATACAGCAGGTTGTAAATATTTTAAAAATTCGAATACATAAATAAGACAAAAGAGGAATAAAGCATAATCCCTTCACCAACATATGACTGTGGTGGGTGAGATTCCAGGAGTTGTAGCCCAAACCCTCACCTTTTCCCAAGTTCTATGGCTTCACATTTCTCTGTGTCTGACAATTCTATGTCCAACAATACAATCAGGCTGTAAAAATATGTCAAAAAAACCAGATGATAAGACTGACTTTAGAGATGCACCCAAGGGATTGAAACAGAATTGATGATGACCCTGAAACATCATTCTTTATTTGAGCAAAACTCTGGGGTCCAGTTATCTGGGAACATCGTAGTTGCAATAAATTTGTCCTTGCCCTTAAAGGCATTTTGGAGAAATCCGATGGGACAAGAGAAACTATCTCCACATACTTAAGCAGTACTCACCAGCCCCTTGTAAAATCAGCCAGTATGGGGTTATTGGGAAATTTCCTTTTATGGGCGCAAAATATATAATTTCTGAGGTTTGGGCTGGGGAACTGGAGGATGGCTTTGAATCTCTTTCCCTCACTGAACAGGTATTCATACATTTTCCTGCTCCATGCCAAAAGTGTCCTATTTTAAAACCTTTTGTCTTTCCCAAGACTATGATGTAGATTAGCCCAGTTTTCCCAATTCCCAAAATTCAAATGTCAGCTTTGGATGGACTGTCAGCTATGCATGGCTTGTACCTGTCCCCATTGTCTTAAATACATTTAAGCACCTCCGTTTAAGAATGACGGACCCAGCTGCATTCTTTAAAGGGTGACATTTGACTGATCGAGGTACAGAGCAGAAAACTGGCCTGGAAAAATGGTTAATGCTTCCACAAACTCTTCCAAGCTCTGTCAGTTGTATAAATGTCACAGCAAATGAAAGGAGTCCCCACTGAGAGTAATGCGCCTGATCTCAGTGTGCAGCACTCTAAGGCAAGGATTCAGTGCATGCTCAAACACACACTCACCCCTTTAGAAATGATGTGCTGAGAAGGCCAAAAGAAGCAAGAGAATTAGAAGAAAGGGAAATTAAAAGAGGGAATGGGGAAACAGAGAGATTGCACAAGGCATGGGTACATATTCTTCCGAGGCAATAAATACAGGTTAACATGTGACTGACACAGCAGTAAGGTGGACTCGGGGAAGGAGAAAAGAGAAAAGTAAAGAGAAAAGAGAAAGTAAAATCTCAAGAGAAGGCAAACTGAAGCAGGCAGAATGAAATGCCTGGGGAAGGGGTCTGTGGAATTTTAAAAGCTCAAATATAGGAAAATAAACATACATAAAATGAAAACAGGGACACGTGTGGCCAAGAAACATCAGAGTGTGATCAAGAAGGCAACAGTTATGATGAGGAAGGACATACAAAATAGGAGGGGCTGCTTTTGCCTGAGCCTATTGGGAAAGGAAGGTTTTATATCTTTTCTTTCTGACTTAGTTGAGTGCAAATTACTTTTGTATTTTGCAGTAATTGAAGTCAATGGGGGAGGAAGGAGAATCTGTAAAAGTGGGGCAACAGACTATTAATTGGGACTGTTGCTACCAAATCAGAATAGTTGGAGAGTATGGGAGCATGGGTGCTGGAACAGGACGGGGGGAGTGGGGAGAAACCTCACTGATCAGGCTGGAGGAGCTGAACTTCTTTCCAAATGATCTAACAAAACTGGATCATTAAGACATCTAAGTGACTGAATATCCTCTGGATTAGCAATCACAAGTATACTAAATGACGGAACACATTAAATGCACTTAAAGCATTTCAAATATTACAATTGTTATTGCCATTTAGTTTCCCAGGAAGAACAAAGATTGTCAGCAGTGTATCCTATGCATACTTGCTTGGAAATAAGCTACACAGAGGGCACTTAAATATACCCATTGTCCTTGCAGGAATCTTTGTATTTAGGGATATTTGACTGATAATTGATAGGAAAAGTCATTTGCCCTCTTTCTGCAAGCAAGAAAAAAATAATAACACACTGCTTGCCAATATTGAGGGGCTCCTCCACCTTAAAAACATTTCTGGAGCCCTTGAAAAAGAGAAGAGGATCTAGAGTAGTTCTGTGATGTCAAATCTAGTGGAAAAGCGGATTTATCTGCAAATGGCAATCCAGTCTCAGCTGCCACACTGCAGCTGCTACATTTAGATTCATAAAGAGCGTGGAATATTTGTTCTTGAGACAAAGGGAAGGACCAATAAAAAGTCTTTGCTTTTGAGGGAAAACAAACACATTCCACATCTTTTTCTATTCTTTTGCAAGATAGATTCTCAAATAGTCTGAAGGCATCAGGCTAAAGCAAAGCAAAAGCAAGGAGTTTTGAGATTTCGAGACACACTGCTGTTGAACAAATAGATATTGCACCATTTCTGCAAACCAGTGGTGTCATGTAGCCTGATAGTTGGTGTTGGGCCACGTCTCACAGAAGTGATAGCCAATGGTTAAGAATGCAATTTAGGGACATATAGGAACTTGTCCCATACTGGAGTGGGTTGGGGTAGAGTGGGGGGGGGGGATAGCATCATGTAATTGTGGTGTTTAGTCTGGTAGCATTGCAAATACTAGATTCCGTTATTCATTACTTATCACATGTCTGAATTTGCTAGTTTCTCCATTGCTAACTATTTTCATCTTTATCCCATGAGTGAGTGGATTGTTCACCCTCCCTCCCCCCATAAGTTCAAAATATCACTGTGTTCCCCTAAGATTTAGTTCCTGCCAGTAAAAGCTTTAAGCTGAAATATACTGGTATTATTGTTTCCACAGTTGTGCCTTTAAAATCATCCATTAATGAAACACAGCTCCCGAGAACTTCTCTGAAAACAAATTGGGTCTTTTATCCAAAAGATGTTCCCTGCTCTTGTTATAATGTCTACATGGGATTAATTTACACCTTCAATCCTGTTATTTAGGGAAAGGGGCATAAATGGTCATACCAGGCAATGCAGCCAACTTATTTGAAGGAATACCACAAGAATAGTGAAAGACATCTGTTTATCACAGCATGTGCTTTGCTTTTGGGCCAATTATTAATATGTAAGCAACAATGTTTACTTTACACGTCTGATTGTGGAGACATCCATTTTTGAAGAAATCCTGTCACTAGAAGTAAAATACATTTGTTCTAGGAAATACGTATTTTCTGTTCATGTCTAGCTTGAACCAAAGGCCCTTCAATTCTATGATGTCTAGAACCTGATACAGGGAAGCAAAAGTTGTGGAGACAGCTGGGGAGAGTGGAAAAGTCCCACCTACTGAATTCTCTTACTCCTCTCTTTCACCAGAGTAGACATTTGTCCTACTTCACAGGCATCACTACTCTAAACTTAAAGACTGTGGAATCCAAGCCAGGTTCAAAGATACACAAAAAATAGGAACAGGGACTTGTAAGTTATCTCTTCTTTGTTAGCAGCTGGACAACAAATTGAGAAGGCACATAGGTCACTTAAGTTACAATCTTCTGTTTCTGTTAAATTGATATTTCATATTAAATTGATTATATTCGTTTTTATATTCTCCCTTTCCTTCTGAAGCATTTTCTTGTTATGGTGATATACAAATGACTATACTTTTCCAAAGCAATCTGCAAGAAAAGAAATATAGTGCAACGTGTTTTCAGTAGAAAAATATATCCTGCCTCCCATGAAGATGTGTACTTAAGGGTTACAGGGCTGCCATTTCTCAGGACTCCAAGGACATTATCACACAAGGCTGGTCCTTATGACATCATGTCTTTTTCCATAGCCACATTGCACTTGAATCACTATCACATTGTCTTTTTTCATTGACAGGAGAAAGCAATGGATCCAATATCACTGTTCTTCCATTACTCTTCCTTGTGCAATAATGTCTGAACCACTGAACCTAATATTGGAAATGAAGAAAAATCTCACAAAAATATCAAAATTGTGCAACTGTACAGTTGCAGCAAAATAGAGGGGTGATGAAATCACTGTACCACCCCCCACTATGCCTATACCATTCTCAAGGAAAGTGACATTGGGGGAGAGGAAAGTTTGAATTCATTGAGTGTTATTGTATTAAAATTTCAGCACCCATTTCTTCCCATTTTCAGCTGGAAGTAGAGCCCGTTGGCTTAACCTTAATCTATTCATATGTGTCTTGTGCTTGCTCTACAATCTTCCTTTAAACTGACAGTGAGCGTTCTTTTTGGCCCAATCACAAAAGCTCCTCCTATGTCATATGTAGCTTAGGGAAGGGCATAATGGAAGGTATCCTTGCTTGCCTCACCCCATGATATGTATTACAAGACCCACACCCTGGTCTCAGGTTTTGGCCCTGAAATCTCAGTGAATGGGAAAACAACTGAGGGGCAGAAGTGTACTTATAGGAATACTTTCCTTCATTCCCAAATTTCTGGAGTTCCAGAGAGTGAAACCTTGAAAATCATCCAGGCCTGACACATATATCTGTTCTGTTTGAATTTCTTTGGAACTTCTCCAGCACCCTTTCTTTGGATGCCAAAGCTATATTTCTAAGCTTTAAGTTACAGTAAGGCTAGAAATTTGGAGAATGAAAGAAAATTTCATGGTGGAGAGAGTAGAATCATTATTAGGGAAGCAATGACCTCATTTCTCTCTTCTCCCTCCTGGTGCATCACATATTTATCAAGGAGAACTATTTCCTTCATGTTCTCACTTCAATAGTCATGGACTGAGAAATATTCTGCAAAAGCTAAGGTGGTAGCCATTAAGTGCAACAACTATTGCTATCTTAACCAATACTTTTCTTCAGTGTACTAGGTCCTTAAAAAGATGAATATGAAAATGATTGTCTGATTGGAGACAGTTCAAATAAAAACCTTCATAAAGTTAAGTTTGGATCTGCATTATATTGTATACAGGGCCGTAGCCAGAAAAAAAATTTGGGAGGGGTTTTGAAAATTTCGGGGGGGGGGGGGGGTTGAACACACCTCTCCCCGCTACAAACCTGTCAATATCTGCTTGAAATAGTGCCTGGAGGGACTCTTAATGTTTTGCGTCTCATAGACTTAGCATGGGGATTTGGTTAACCAGTTAAAATTCATGAGTAAACCAGGTTTTTTTTATAACCTGAAAAATTTGGGGGGGGGGGGTTGAACCCCTAAAATTGCCCCCTCGCTACAGGCCTGATTGTATAGTTAGAGCAACATGTCCCCACTTTTAACTGCTAAGACTACATTCTATAGAATCCTGGGATTTATGTTGTGTTAATACACTTGGAAATTTCCTGTAATTTAAAGGAATATACTTGAACTCTCTTGCAAAATGTTCCAATTGCCCCATCTAACTACAAATTCCAGAATTCATTAAGGTAGAACTATGGCAGCAAGAGTAGGATCAAAATACCATACTTTGTACACACACCAGGAGAACATGTCTTTTATGAAGAAGTAGAAGCATTTTTTCATGTTTATTTTTTCTCTATCTTATGTAACCACCACAGAGCTTCTTGAAAACTTGTTCCATGGTTTAAGACTGGAATTCCCACTTGATAAGTTCTCCAGTCCACCCACATTTTTAATTAATCAAAAATTGGGACTTCTCGTGAAGAAATGGGGTTGTGAACAGTTTCTCAGAGAGTGGGCTGAAACACTGGGATTTCCCTGGGTATTTATTAATCACATGGAGTTGAGAAATGCTTTGTCAGAAAGAAAAAGGACAAATGCAAACCCCTCAAGACTCAAAGGATCTCACCTTCTCCACTGAAACAGGAGAAGAGGAGAGAGAAGGGGGAGACATTGCATACTCTAGTGACATTGTCATGCAAACAGATGCAGACAAAAGCAGCTCCAATTCACTTCTTAAAATACTATTTTAAAACAAGGCTGAAAAACGAAAATATGCTCTCAAATCTGCTGTAAGTTCACCAACTTTGTCAACAAAAAACATGTCTGAGAGATAAATTGCATTTTCCTTTTCTCAATTGGAAATTGTAGAGATAGAAAAAATGGATTATAAAATCTAATTAGAGGAACTATTCTTCAAGAATTTTCTAAATCTGCCTGATAAAACTATCTGGTGAGACTAATTACAAAGGGTGAAAGTGAATTCATTTGTTAAAGATTATGCTATAAGAACTGTGGGAATTAAAATTATTTAACATACCTAAGAACTCAATAGCCATAACATTTTGGGAGCACATGGAGCCTTTGGACTAAGTCCAAACAGCAAATAAGACAGGAAGTGACCATAGGGCAGGAGGAGATGGCAACCTCAATAGATCCTAGATAAAGAAGACATTCAACTACAGCAACAGGCCACTCCATGTGACGAAGATTAATTGGACTATTTCAAGAATGAGGATCCTGAGGATACTTTATTTAAACATAAATGGACTAAACTAACCAAACAAGAGGAAAAGAGCTTTTCATCGCTTTTCATTATTTGCAATTACCGGAAACAAAAAGAAATCTGCAAGTTTATGCAATTGACAGACACCCCCCCCCCAAACTTAAAGAAGGAATCTAATACTGTAATAGAAATTGAGTGCGCTTATACAATTGCCAAATTCTTCTAAATTTGAAAAAGAATAGCAGCCTTTTATTAACTTTAAAAAAAGAAAAGAAAATGAAAAAATAAGGTTTTCTATAGCACCAAGGGTAAATTAGTAGTACACAGTTGTAGGAAATGGAATAACAAAAAGAAAGAAAGAAAAAATAAAGATGTCTGTGACAAGAACAACAGGATCCTCAGTTGCATCCAAGGGATCCTGGAAAGTTAATCTACCAGAGATAAGAAGTTTGTATGACAAAAAGAATAGATTTTTTGACTATGAAGAGGACAGCAAAGACAAGATAGGAAGCATTATTTAGGGATTTCTATTTTCCATTCTTAACTTTTCTGTCTCCTTTGTTTCAAAACACTGTATACCCACTCTTGTATTCTTGTGTTTTAGATTAGAAATGTTCTTTTTTAATTTCTCTTTTCTTTTTTAACATCATAGAAACCTTTTTAGTGTTAGCAATGGAAGAAGACAAAAATGTAAGATGTTAAAAATGCCTCCATTCTATATCCACTCTTGTACCCCTCCCCATTCCTCATACATTTGCAATAAAATTATATGGGGAAAAATTGGGAGGGTGACCTGTTACCAAGCAACACTATGGACTCTAGCGCCATCTGTATTTATCATAATACTTCTGGTTTCAACATTTGCTTCTGAGGCCTTCTTAGATAATAAATATATAGGACAGCCGCAGCACAGAGTCTCATTCTGAAGCATATCCAAAGAGAAAATATAGGAAGGCTCCCGAAGGATAGGGGTTTTGAAGACAATTGTGGAGGTCTAGAGGAGTGTTGTATTCACATGTCAGTGAAACAATGATTCCACTTTTGAATAAGTCTATATTTTAAAGAAACTATCCAAGGTGTTAGACCTATTTTGGGAATCTTGAATAGTTCCTTAAGATGTATGAAATGTCCTTAAGTAGGGGTTAGGATCTAAACCATGCGTACTCAATTATTATGGTTCATATCAACAGAATAGTATTCATGGAACTCACATGACAAAAACATTTCTCCTTATTTTGCTTCTTTACAATATATACTGAGCCAAGGAATGCACTCATTAAGCTATCACTGGATATTTTGGTCCTAGCTGATGAGTGAGTTAAAACAATTTTCATCAAACTGAGAGAAAATAGTTATATCCAAAGAAACAAGATTCTATGTAGTCACGCAGCAACTGAGAACAAAATTTATTGAAGCACACATTGTAGATTGTCACACTGTGCATATATCTTTTTGATGACGAAGACATGATTTTAAACATATGGCATGGCTGGATGAATTATGCTCACTTTGGGCATGGTAAAGCTTTAGCTAATCCATTATTATTTTTATTTATTTAACTGCAGTGATGATGAAGCCTTGTTATAACATAATTAATTCACTGTCTCTGTCCAATTTAACCAAAAAAGAGATTTCTCATTGGTACATGTTCTTTACTACTTCTAATATGAATAGTATTAGCAACAATAGTAAACAATAATAACAATCATCACAATTATCACCATCATCTCTTAAATTTAGAAGTGTTTACCTGTTGTTATTGTTGCTATTACTTCTATTGTTCACTTATCAAGTTACTAAATGTTTTGCTGGGACAAAACCTCTCCTTAAAATTTTGAGATGCCAAATCAGAGAAGAGGTGGTAGAAGATATTTCCCTTTCCCATAAACATGTGTGGCATTACTCTACACTTCAGAACCAAAAGAAAACATTATTTTTTGCGCTGAACTTAATGGTGATATGTTTCTTTCATTTTATTTTGCCTAACTGCTTTCATTTTCTTTCATGTAGAATATCCTCGTCCTCTGGTCCATCAGCTGTAGTGGGCACCAGCTACCATTAATAGGACAAAGGTGGAACAAAAGGGGAAAGTAACAGATGGAGGAAATTTACACTGAATTTCCCTGAGGTAGATTCTCAATCTTTGTTTTCTTCATGCATAAATATTATTGCTCATTTTTTTATTTGCCTAAAGATTCATCTATGATTTTGTTATGTAACAGACTTATTTCCTTCATTAAATAAAGCATATTTATGCATATTTTTCTCAACTGTACACATGTTTTGCTATTTGAATGTATTAAAATGCATGCCTCTTTTGTGCATACAGAAACATCTGCAAGCGTCACAAATGACCATATTCTCAGGAGAAGGTAAAGTCCTACTCACAAAAAGTCTTGGGGAAAAGCATCATGACAATTAAATCTAAATAAATTATTTTCCATCTGTACCTGGAAAAACCACATGGACAAGAAAATCCTTTGTGCATTGGAAAAAGAGGAAGCATCACTCTGTCCAAGACAGTCAATGGACTTAAGAAAACTCCATTATCATCAAGAACCAGTTCTCTGTAGACACACCGCTGGATCCTGGAAGCTGTTCCTAAGTCATATGTAAGATTGCTTTGGGGACAATTTTAAAATTGGATCTGGAGACAAACTCATAGCTGTGAAGAGTCCTGTGTATTGACTCTGTGACCTAGAGAAGCATTTCCATCTTGAGCTCACTTTGACTCGCTATTGATGGATAGCTGGCTGCAGAATGGACTCTGTTGTATTGGCAGCCATTCCTCTCCAGTGGGTGGAAAGGAGGGGGCTCACGTGGGTGTACTGGAAAGCTGTTTCTTAGTTCTAAGAAATTGGATTAAGGGTCAGAAGATCCTGGCTGTTATTTACCTTTTGATTAAAACCAGCCCACCTCCCTCTTGAGCCCAAAGAAAAAGACAGCGTTGCTTGTTATTTACTTGGCTGCCAAGTTTGAAGCTCAATCTCTGGCTTGCAAGTGTTCAGCATCAACTCTAGCCAAACAGAGAGAGGTGGAGGGAGGAAACCAAAGCATTCAGTCTGGCTTTTGTGTTCTGTTTTGTTTTGGAAGCAAGATCTCCTGCCAACTCTTGCAATCAGGTCAGGAATGGTTGCCTTGGTGGCCATGACCCAGAAGACCTCAGCAGGGCACTGCCCCAAACCCAGGCAATAATCTACTTCTAATGATGGCTGGCATTCGGCACTTGTCAGCACTGTGCCCCCAAAGTAGATTTGCGCCAGCCATGGGGGGGGGGGGGGGCAAATGCCCTGAAGTTTAAGCTGTACATTTCCAGAAGGAAAGAACAAGTTGGGCTTTTTCTTTTCTTTTCCATTTTAAGAAACACCTGGGGAAAATGTGTTGTCAAAGGCTTTCATGGCCGGGATCACAGGGTTGTTGTATGTTTTTCGGGCTGTTTGGCCATGTTCCAGAAGTATTCCCAGTCATGTTAAAAAATATATATATCGTGATCTTGTTTGCTGTGTACTAATCTTATTGTGTATCTAATAATAATAATAATAATAATAATAATAATAATAATAATTTTATCTCTTATCCACTTCTCCTTGTGGATCAAGGTGGGTTACAGAATAATTAAAATGCATAAACATTGTAAAAGTATCACAAATACACATATTAAAATATATTTCTATAAAAGATACATATTAAAACATATTTCTATAAAATAAATATTAAAATACACAAAACAGAGATTAAACAAAGGACACACATTTAAAATTCATGTTTGAAAACTGACTGGGTAGGCCTGCTGGATGGTTTTTAAATTCCAACAGCTTATTTTGCTGTTGGAGCTCTTCTGTTCATTTCACACTCATGGGGTGGCCAATGAAAAGGTTCTCTGGGTGACGGTCGCCAGTTGGATTCTGGCTGTTTGGAGTAACCACCCCCGGAGGACCTACGTGTGTGGGGCAGATTGTACGGGAGAAGGCGGTCCGTTAGGTAGCCTGGACCCAAACCATGTAGGGCCTTAAAGGTCAAAACCAACACCTTGTACTTTGCCCGGAAACTAAATGGCAGCAAGCGGAGTAACTTTAGGATAGATGTAATATGCTCACTCTTAGATGTTCCTGTAATCAGTCTGGCTGCTGTATTTTGAATCAACTGAAGTTCCAAACTTGGTACAAAGGTAGCCCAATGTAAAGCGCATTGCAGAAGTCCAACCTTGCGGTTACCAGTGCATGCACTACCTTTTTTAGGTTCTCCAAATCTAAGAAGGGGTACAGCTGGCGTATCAGTTGAAGCTGATAATAAGCACTCCTGACCATTGCATCTAGTCTAGGGTAGCTTACCTTCTCCCAACTGGGCATGCTCCAGGTTTGTTAGACTACAATTCCTGTAAACCAACCTAAAATGATGGGAGCTGAAATCCAATGCACTTAGAAAGCACCAAGTTGGGAAAGATCGCTTGAGGGCTACAACCTCCCATTTCTCTTCTCTTCTGCAATCAGCATCCATGTCCTCATTTTGTCTATCCTGATTTTCAGGCTCACATTGTTCCATACAGAATGGCAGACACAACACACATCTTCTGACAGATGCCACAAAAAACTTTCTCTGTTCATTGCTCTTTTCTAACTCCCAAAGAGCATCCCTTCACTGCCTTTTAACTCCTGCTTCCTTTTCCCTCTTGTTCCCATGTCCCCTTTTAACATTATTCAGTCAGACATTCCTTACAAAAACAATACAGACATAGAGAAATTAATGACAAGACTCCGTTAAGTCCGATCAGTTTCAATGAAACTGATATCCTGTTGGTGATGTACACAACCTAAATTCACCTTGTGCTTGCATATGTTTGTTTGGGGTTTTTTGGACATTATGGAAGTTGGATTTTTTTCTGCCTCTCAAGCCATTATTCCAGAATCAACTGAATGTAATCAAACTATATCCATTTTGTACCACGTCATCCAACATGGTGCCCCCCTTTGGAATTCTGAAATTTGTAGTTTTTTGAGTTACTTAGAAAACCCAGCTGGAGAGCATTGATGTTGTAGTTTGAGTCAGTGTAGTAGAGATGTCTCATTTGCCCACCAGAATATAGATCACATAGGACAGAGATACAGCAGTTAATCAAAGTGCTTTAATGCTGCAGTGTGGATGCACCCACCGTTGTGCCTGCAAGTCCTAATCCCACATCCATTCTGTTGCTGCTGAATAGTGAATGGGTTGAGAGTAGAAACTAGATTTGTTCTCATATAGCCAGATATAGACTGATGGCATTAACCACTGTGACCTCCAGAGAACTGCAGTGTATCTCAGTGGGAGATAGTCCCAATCTGTGTCTGGCTATGGGAACATAGAAAGATGAAATGGTAGTGGTAGACTATTGGAGCACAACAGAGTTCTAGGTGTGGCAAGAAAGGAGCTGTAGCAGATTCTGGCATATGAACTTACATTAGGTGCAACTATGCAGAATCTCAGCCTGACACTCTCACCTTCAGTAGGGATTATTTATTTATTTAGCCTATTTATACTCCGGCTTTCTCTACCCCTAAGGGGACTCAAGGCGGCTTACATATGACAATTATTCATATGCTTGGCTAAACTTTCATCCAACTGCATTTTCTTTTCCCAACCTTCATTTCCTTCTCTGCTTTCAAAGTATCTCCCTTCTCCGCATTTCCCTTCTCTTTTTTTCCCTACCTCTCTCCTTATGTGCTCCTTCTTCCCCATTCTCCCCCTCCTGCATCTGCTACTCTAGAACAATAGAGCAGATGGCAAGTGGTTTGCTTTATACCTCCCTTCAGAAAGTCAGTTCAGAGCTCAAATTGGCTGCTGTTTCTAAAAACAGACATTTTCTCAAACACTAAACTGAGCATTAAGACAAATTGCGAGGAGGCTCAGATTTAGCATTACCACCTGGTAAAGACACAGGCCTGGAGTTTTCTACTTCTGCCTAATGAATTGTCCCGTTTCAGCCTTTCCAGGGCTGTTCCTGTCACCGAGCCTCTGCCAAATGACCCAGCAGTCATTTGTTCCTTCCTGTATCTTTTAACACCTAGCTTGATTTACAATAAGTGAAGGCCTTCATACTGTGGCACTATTATCACATGCTAATTGCTACAGGTCAAAATTTTGGTACAATTGATTGCATGTATGGGATGATTACATTAGTGCTACAAAGACCCCCCAACAAATACAAGGTACTGTAATTAAGAGTTCAGAGGAAGGAACCAGCAAAACCAACTCTTAAGCATTCCTTGCTTAAGAAAGCACTATGAAATTAATTGGGAAGTCATAAGTCAAAAAACCATTTGAAGGCACACAGACACACATACACACACAAAAGTTGTTTCCTGCTTATCATTGGTCGTAATGTTTTACCTAGGGAATCATGCTGAGAGAAAAGAAAATGTTTGGTATTCAGATCCTTGTGCAGAAGAATCCAATAAGAACCATCAAGGTTCAAACTTTCACATCTATGGTAATCTTACGAGATATAAAGATAAACACTACCATCCATTATTGACTCATGAGGGTTTCTATTTATAGTCTAAAATAAATTTTACAAGGTCTAGGTGAAGTATAATGCTACTATCTATACAAAAACCATCCAGAATTTAATAAAAATGAAGGAAACATACTCAGGGATAGCTGTTTTCTCCATTTTGTAAAATACAAAATTCTTTCAGAATGGGAATAGGGAATATTAGATTAGTACTTTAAATTCTGGTAAAATACTCCTTTATATGTGCCCCAGAGTCAGACATGACTGGACTTAACGTCAGGGGAAACCTTTACCTTTTTATGTGTCGAATACCAGATTCCTCACAAAGTCTGTAGCTCAGAGTTAAAGCACTAGATATGTGCTTGTTTACATTATTCATTCCTTAAAGAGTAAAATGCATAATTTAATCATTTTTCTTACCACTGCAGGAACTTTTTCAAACACTCTGCAGTTTTCAAAATCTTCAACCCCTCCAGCCCATACTCACCTTTTGGCTACCTTCACAGCATGGCCTTGTAGTGACTGGAGAGGAGGAAAGGGGCAATTGAGCAGTGATTGCCAGTGCTGACTATGTTCTGGCATAACTGATAACAATCCTCACTCAGAGGCACATGGATACACTCCAACATAGCCATGTAGCCAGTCATTTCAACACTGTCTGAGCTCCACCATATGGTCATGTCAGAAGATAGAGGACTGGTGGGCATGAATCATCATTGTTCTGACAGCCAACCCATAATTATGAAACCAACATCCAGGATTTCCTAGGGCTCCTCTGAAGGTCCCCGAGAATAACAGAAAAGAAGCAGGAAGAGAAGACCTGTGCAATTACTGCCCAATAAGCTCAACATTCATACTAGGAAAAGTTCCAGAAGAGAACATTAAATAGTAAGTCAATGCACATAAGACCTCATCAGACAGGCTAAAATTTGGCGGAATACACTGGTTCCTCTTCAGTTTTTCCATAGAGCCTTCCCATCACATGACATAGATCTACTTCCGGCAGGGCTCTGTAGCAATACCGAAGTGGATCTGGCATACACCGCCGCCGCGCCAACACCAGAGGCTTCCCTTGTTGCATAGAGATCAACCGATGGAAGCCGGGCAGCAGACACTTCCCCCTGTGGTATGAGGAGGAAGCTGGGCAATGTGGGACATGAGGCAATGGGTTCGCCATGCCCCACGCTGGGCATGAGAAGGATTTGCCACAATCCATGGCAATTCTGGCAGCAAATGTGATGAGGTTCTTATAGAAATGAATGCCAACAGCCAGCAAGGACTTCTAAGAAACAAATCTTGTTAAAACAATCTTACCTCTTTTCTGATAAAATCTTATTCTTGGTAGATAAGGCAAGTGTTTCATATGTAGTATAATATTTATTTTAGTAAGGTTTATGAAAAAGTTCCCTGTGATATTCAGCCACACTGGATAACTGTGGTAGATAGTTCCATTGTTGGGTGGATTTGTACTTGGTGACTAAATCCAGAGACCGTGCTCTAATAGCAGTTCTTCATCTCAGAGGGAAGTGAGGAATCATATGTCTCAGGGTTCTATCCTGGGTCCAGTGTTAACTTAAGATATTGGAAAAGAAGACACTGGAACAGAAGAGATGCTTATCAAATCTAGAGGTGACATCAAGTTTAGGAGGAAGGCTAGTGAGTAGCCCAGGGGACAGGATCAGAATTGAAAATGAGCTTGACAGATTGGAGAGTTGGTCCAATTTCAACAAGCTGAATTTTAAGGATAAATGTAAGGTGCTACACCTAGGCAACAAAACTGAAATGAACAAATATAAGATGGCTGACACTTGGCTTGAAAACAATATTATGAAGAGGCTCTGGGGTCTTAATAGACCACAAGCTAAATTTGTGTCAACAGTATGATACAGCAGCCCAAAAAACCAATGCAATTCTAGACAGCACCAGTAGGAACATGTCCAGATTCATTACAGGAGTCTTTGAATATCTGAAAGAACACCAAGTACAAGGTGGAGTGAGTTTGTTTTCTGCTACTCCAGAGACAAGAACATAAATTAATACAAGAAAAGAGATTCCATCTAAATATTAGGAAAAGTTTTTTATTGGAAGAAGTATTCAACAGTGAAAGAGACTTCCTGAAGGAGGGTAGATTATCTCCCTCTTGAGGTCTTCAAACAGACTTTGGATGGCTGATGGCCTTTGCAAAACCCTTCCAACTCCTATACACAAGGCTTGTGCCCTATAGACTCAAGGAGGGGTGATTCTGGTGTTGTTGCTGCTGTGTATTTTCTTTTCCAACCTATGGTGACCCTAAGGTGAATGTATTTCATGGTTTTATTTGGCAAAGTTTATTCAGATGTTTACTATTATCTTCCTCTGAGGCTGGGACAGTGTAGGTTGCCCATGGTAACCAAGTGGGTTTCATAATCAAGTGGAGATCCAAACCTTGGTTTCCCAAGACACAGTCCAGTGCACAAACCACTACACCAATACTAAGCGGAGAAGGAAAGGCAAAGGATGAAGAAGATATAAGTTCAGGTGAATGAGACAAAATGAATATGCTCTCTGATAACGACTGATGAAGATTTGTGGCTTGGCCAAGATGGTCAAAATTACTATGTTTGTGAAAGAGAAAACTTTATCTAACTTTAAGATAATTGGGACTTGTTAATTACCTTTTCATAACAACAGTTGGGACATTTGTTAACCATACGGTTCAAGAATGAACAGAATGTAGCTAAAAGTTGAAGTGTGACAGTATACTACTGTTTAAATGGAGTAGACTAACAAGCAATATCAATGTAGCTGGACAGAGGTGGGGAGCAGCTGAGGACTGAAAATCCTGAGATGTTCTTCACCTCCATCCAACTACTACATGTCCATGGGAGGCACAAAAAATAAATGTTAGATTGAAGGGGTCTCTAATCAAATATTAGGATCTATTCTAATACTAGGAAGACAGGATAAAAAGGTGGCTTCAAGAGAATTCTCCCAATCAGAGTTTCTTTAGGACTAAGAAGTCTCTTTGAAAATCCCCTCTTTTGACCCCAGAGGAGTGCATACTTTGCATGCAGGAGGTCTAAAATTCTGTCTCTGGTATCTCCAGGAATGTATGAAAGGAAAGAGTTTTGCCTAAAAGCCTGGAGAACCATCCCCAGTCAATGTTAGTCATATTGATATATATGAGCTAATGGTCCGAAAGGATAAAGTAGAAAAGGGCAACCAAAATGAACAGTGTGAAATAGTACTCAGACTTTTGGAACTGGATTTGAAAAATCCAGGTTCAGCTCCTTACTGAGACATGAAACTTACTAGATGACCTTGAGTCTGTCACTCTTCCTGTCACTCTGAACCTGACCTATCTCACAAGGTTGTAGGAGAAGCATGACAGCCATATACATCACCTTGGATTCAGGGGAGGAAGGGTAAGATTTGAAGGTCCTTTCATACCTTTACACAATTATAGCACTAGGAATTGGTTTAAGAGCCATGACAAGATTCTATAAAATAATGGACTTTGTTATTTAAGAAGGAGCATTTAAAAATCTCAGTCAGACAGCTCTAGTGCACCATCAAAGCATAAAATCTATCCATAGCAATTAAAGTGGAATCATAGTGATAAAACTGTGCAGTGTGAAAAGGCCTTAAATGTAACTGCTAACACATATGTAATTAACTTAAAGGAAAGAAGCATCCCCAGTTCTGCTAATGTCAACTGAGGCAATTCATCTTGGTGTCTCAGGCCCCATCAACACTGTCATATAATGCAGTTTGAAACTAAATCGAATTGCATTATTTCAATCTACGCTGATGATGTAATACGGTTGCAAACTACATTATATGACAGTTTAGATGGGGAATTGGTTCATCCCATGGGTAGGCCTTGAAGTTGCCTGTTGACTTATGGTGATCTCATGAATGTCATAGTTTTCTTAGGCAAGGAATACTCCATAATGTCTATGTCCTCATTAAATTATTAGTTGCAAAGGGAAGCTTTTCTTTTGGTTGTTTCAGCTGTGGTCAGCTAACAGGGATGCCCTTCTGAAAATGCTGTCTCAGATGGTGAAATGAGATCCTACTCACATATGCCATTGTGAGCAGCTTGCAGAAAGAGTGAGGCATCAGTGAGAGAAGGAAAGACTGAGGGGGGGGGGGGGGTTTGAAATCAATGGAGAGCTGAAGAGTTGCAAGTTTCTAGCTTAAAAGATGGAACTGATGAGCCATAAAGAGACATTAAGCACAGTGGTTCCTATCTCAGACCTCCTCTTGGGTGAACAAACCCCCACCTCCATCCCTCCATTTGAAGAAGGAAGAAGACCTCATAAATTAAGCTTCCTCTGCTTGGTTTGTTGTAAGAAACGAAGGGGCCATCTTTCTTACAGTGATCTTCACAGACACTGCGGTAATAACCCAACTAAGCTGATGGGTGTCGATACAGCCGCACGAGGCGTACATGCTTTATCGAGCACAGCCCTGCCTTCCTTGCTGTGAGTGCACAGCCGTGGCTGAGAAGGGGAATGTAAATAATGACCGCTCCAGCATGTGCAATTGGTCCCCAGAGCAAGAGAAACACTTCATAAATCAGGCAAAGCATACGCATGAGACTCAGAAACTCCATCCATGAGGAGTAAAGGAATTTAAACTCTATGTGCCAGATGGGGATGGAAACATGGCAGAAGCATATACTGTTTCTTGGTCACATCCACCAAGGTTTCTGACTCCTTTCCAACCTTCTCCTACCTTCAAGATTCTAGAGTGAATTTGAGCTGGTCAACAATGGAACAAATGTTATTACATCCGAATTCTCCACTGATCCATCCTGAAAAAGAAATGAAATGTTGGGCTATTGTGCACACCAACTCCAACCAGCATAGTTGATAATAAGAGATTATTGTTTTGGCTGCCCAAAACATCTGGAGGGGCTCATGTTGCCTATGCCTAAGATAAAGGTCCTATACACTTTAATGTGATATAAATATATGTATGCATAGTTCTCCCAAACCTCACAGTTGTTCAATGAATAGTTCAACATGCATGAAGGCTGCGAACTCACTTCTTGCACATGGGTCAAACAGCTGCTGCTGACTGAATTAAACATGGCAGAGAGAATTATCAAACATGAAAGATAAAACTGTGTATTCACATAGGAAAAACCTGCTACACTAGAAAACATACATATAGAACCTATGAGAAAGTAATGACTACTTGTATAACTCTTTTACACTAGCCTTGATCCTCAACAGGATTTTCTACTCTCTCAAAACAGTTAACTCAGAAACTCATTTTTTCCTTTCTCAAGGTCCATAGTCACACAGAGATGTCAGGGTTTCAGCCAAAATAGCAGCAAATTGGAGGACGTCATGAACAAGACATTTAACTCAATTTGTCCAGAGAGTTTTTTTTAAAACAGGCATCTGTCTGGAGAAACACAAAATGATGTTTTACTGCAGTCGGTCTAAATATTTGACAAACTTGCCTGACCTTGTTAAATCCTGGAAAGCAATTTAAACATCAGAGAGATCACCAATCAACAGATCTCAGGCCAGTAATTAATAACACACATTTTCAAACACTGAAATAAATTAGCTCTTTCAGAGGAGGTTCTCCCCCAAGCCCTAGTCACAAAGGTTAAGGTCCTTCTGACAGATAAAAGGGTTGCGGGGCAGAGAGACTGTAACAAGAAGGACTTTGAAAAGGCCTTGTTTCTTTATAACCACATTCCAGCTTTGAGAATGCAAATTTCACTTAGAGGAAGAAAATTGGGGGGGTGGGGGTGTTCAGGATTGCATGGATTGAGGTCCAGCAGCAGACTTTAGAAGGCCACACACTATTCACCATCACCAATGGTTAAAAAATTAAAAATTATTTTTGAAAAAAATGTTCCCCAAATGTATAGTACTACCCAAAGATTATGTAATTTTAAGGACAGGGAATGTGACCTGGAAGTCAATAGCTCAGGGGCAATCAAAGTAGCCTAACTGCTGTCCACATTGACTAGAGAGTATTTTAGAGGGGGAAAACCTGGGAAAAGGGAGGTCTCCTGAAGACTATTAAAATAGCCCTGGAGAACTTCATGTAACCCAAAGAGACCTTTCTCCTACTCCTGCCTTAAAGTGAAAGCGCTAAGAGTGAAAAATGAAGGTTGGCATTCTCTTCTTCACACATATATGTGTGTTTTTAAATACTGATGGTCAGAGTTTTCTTCATTCCTCATGCAGTGACCAAAACTACAGCCTATGAGCCTTCTATGGTCTGCTCTTCGTGGCCATGATGTGGCTGGCAGGGAATAAGAAACAGTGGAGAATCATCTGACTATATGACTATAGTCAGACATACAACAAGAAGGCATGAGAGATCCTAGAGATCCTAGAAGATGATATCATCATTGTGTGTCTGCAGTAGTCACAATATTCCTCATAGCTGTCTCCATCAACTACATGGCCTTGGAATGAAGGGACACAGTAGGATGGTGAGCCCTATGAGAGGCAAAATGAGGTGGGAAAGAGACATATTTCTGACATGACAAGACATTAAAGTACATCTCCCGAAGCAGGAACTTGACTGAAAATAACCTGCCCCAGATCATGCATGAAGAATGCATGGCATGTCATACTCCAGCTTTTATGTTATTTTCCATTTGGGCATGATTCATGAAAGCTGTAGTTCAACAAAGGCTAGAATGCCACCTGAACCAAAGCTGGAGCTTCTATCTAGGCAATTCAGGAAAAGGGTTATGGCCATGTATAAGAGTGACCAGGCTCTACTCCAGCCCAGTTATTATGGTGTTTTATAGCCCATCTCAGCGCTAAAGAGACTAACAAGGTGGCAATATTGGTCTGAGGAAATGGTTTCATTCCCTAGACTTCCCTGCAATGTGCTGAAGAGCTTGTGGCAAGGTGGTTTTTCATGTCCTCCTAGATGCCTGCAAATGTCAGAGATGGCAAATCTCTACTGTTGACCTCTGTAGCAGTCTCAAATAATGGAATATGTTTCTCCTATGACATTGCAACCTCTATTAAGAATTTACTTGGGAATGTAACTTTCACGTTTTATTTTTTTTACCTCCCTTGCTTCTTTCAACCCCATCTTCCCTGAAGTACAAAGCCATTCCCTTAGCAATAGAACAGAAACCTGTGATAATGAGAGTACATAAATCAGTAATGTGCTGGTGCTGGTGCAATCTAGGTTATAGACAACTGCTGAGGACAAGGGACTCCAGAGTCAGCAACTTTGATATTAACCCTTGTTGTCTAGGGAATTCAGTAAGATGTAATCCAAAAAAGGAAGGTTTTCAACTCTTCTGAAAATAACAGTTCCAGAGGTACTTTTGTTTCCCTCATCTAATAATGATCTTCCATCTTAACACCTTTCAATTCCCACAAGGGCTTCACTGGCCCTCACAAATCTATTCCTGGTCTGCAGTCCACCCACTTGTGCCTTTCTCCATCCTTTCTGTCCCTGAAACTCTGAAGGAGAATGTCACTTGCAACATCAGTAGTTCAAGCAAGGCCTGCTGAGAGATAATAGTTCTGCCAAAAAACTTCCCATTGTCTAGCAAGATGTTCCTAAGTAAAGTCAAATGTGTGATGCAGCAGCTAAATTGCCAATGTGATTCTAGGATACATAAGCAGAAGTATAGTATCTACTCCAAGGGAAGCAATACTATTATTATTTTCTGCTTTGGTTGGATCCCACCTGGAATACTGTGATCAATTCTGGACAGCACAAATCAAAAAAGAATATTGGCAAGCTGGAACATGTTCAAAATGGTAAAAGGTCTGGAAACCATGCCTTATGAGGAATGGCTTAGGGATATGGGTATGTTTAACCTGGAAATAAATAAAAATGAGCAGCTGATTTGCATATGATAAACAACTGCATCCTGTATTTAAATCCATGCTTAGCCAAAGACTTTAAAAATACTTCAGGGACTGTGTTCATAATAAACTTGTTCTGTTGTTTTTGAACAGAGAATAGATAACAGATGGTAAGCGAAGCAAATTACTAGGAACCTCTGTAGTATATACTGCCTTGTTCCCACTTTGCAAAGGACCACATTCTTTTGCATATATGTATTTGGATCCTGATAATATTCGTGACACTTTTATAATCCATGTTTTTAATTCAATAAGCATTTCTGGAATGTTAACCATTTGACCTTGGATGTAGTGACCAGATGTAAAGCAGTATAGAAAACAAGGGTATAATTAGCACATCTTGGGGAAATTACTTTTGAATAACAGCTTCCAGAATCTACAGCCTAGTATGGCCATCACAGCTGAGGGATTCTGTATATTGCAGTATTAAAATGTAATTTTGCCAAAGCTCCAGTATATAGTATATATATGGCGCCCCCAAAGGTACTGTGTTTATTTAAATCAAGGGCAGGAAACATGTGGCTATCCATAGGTTTTTAGACTGCAGTTCTAATCAGCTCCAGACCATCGCCAATGGTTGTAACAAAGCAATATCTGGAAGGGCCACATATCCCCATCCCTGGCATAAAATTTCCAAATCAAGAGATTGCAAAATAAACATAATTCTTACTTTAATATTTATATTATAACCTTCAAGGCTCTCCTTGTCTTTATTTCCTTTCTTTCTTTACTCATGTCTTTACATATGATCTTTATTCATCCATTTCCTCTGCCTTCAGCCACTCAAAGATCTCTTGCCACCTTGTATTCCACTGGTTTTTTGTATGTGTGTGTGGTTTTTTTGTTGGGTTTTTTTGTTTTTTTTTTGTTTTTTTGAACTGGCTCCTATGACTTTGTTGTGGGGCCACCTCCCTCACTTTCTTCAGATTTCTTGTCTAAATTCATTTTCAATGAATTCTTTGGGAAATCTATACATTCCTTATGTCCATAGTAAGCAATCACTGGATTTACAGATGGTATCTGAGTGTATATGTGCCATCACGTCTCCTGTTTACTTATGATAATTCCTGAATTTCATATGTTTTTTGGGGGGGACAGGGATAAATATTCAGAGGTTTTGCCATTTCTTTCCTTTGAAACCTAGCCTATGAATACCTGGCATTCATTGGGGGCTTCCCACCCAAGTAACAATCAGAGCTAACCCTGCTTAGCTTCTAGGATCAGACAGAATCTTGTGTGTTGCTGGAAATCTAATATCAGATGTGGAAGATAATGAGCAAATCAGCTTCAGCACCATAGAAAGTTCCCTGACAAAGAACATGCTCCAAAACAGAAGTAGGTCTAATGGTAGTTTTCTGCATGATTTATACTAAACAAAGACTTCTGACTCCCAGTCTTTTAATAATAGCAGCAACAAACTTGAGTCAACACCATAACCGTAATTCATTGTGGTAACATTTGGTCAGAAAAAAAACTGGCCCCGGTAAAACATTTTCACGCTTTCCCATTTTTCTAAGGACTGGCTCTCTTGAAGCAGCTTCCTACAAATCCCATCATCCCCAGCCTATAATGCCATGGCATCTTTGTATAATGGGAATTTTAGTGAATATATCTGAAGAGCACCAGGTTGTGTAGGCTGTGTTAATTGAACATTTCCAGCAAATCCAGCAATTCCTTGGTATGCTTTCATTTTGGAGCACCCATTTCACATCTTATCATCACCAATCTTATCTAATTGAAAGATAATCAGAGTCAGGCATCTCTAAAGTAGAATGAGGAAAGAATCCTGCTTGAAACCTTTTCCAGTCTAAATTGGCAATACAGGTCTAGATGGACCAATGCTACCTTAGGGATCCTGGGAGTTGCAGTCCAAAAATTAACTTTCCCAAATTGTGGGTAGCCAAATTGTGGGAAGCCATAACTAGTCCTTTGGGCCTCTTCTGTAATGACACATTTCCCCTACCTTCCTCTCATGAATTGTTGCAAAATAATCATTAACTCACTTCTTATCTAAACAATTCCCTCACTGAATGATTCACCCACATACATTAAAGGATGGTTTTAACCTCCTTTAAAGGTTAAGGGGGGGGGTAGGGGTTCAACCCCCCTGAAATTTTCAAAAACCCCTCTGAAATTTTTTTCTGGCTACGGCCCTGCTGGTATAAACTGCCTTGGAGTACTGTGTAATCTTCTTGATGTAGATTTTTCAACAGAAGCCGGATGGTCTTCCATTGGGAGTGCCTTGATTCCATATTCCTGCGGGGCAGATAATTGGACTGGATGGCCCATGGGCTCTTTTCCCATTGTCTGATTTCATTTTTAAGATATTTTAATCGTATCATTTCCCTATTAGATTCTGTGTGTTCTCTATCATCTTTATACCAACATTTTTAAAACCTGGAAAATATTAGATTCTGCATTTCATTTTTTCCCTGTAAGATGAGTAATTTTCAAGGCTGGCTTTTTTGTTGTACTTCACACATTACATGCTTTCTTTTAACCTCATCTCAGGCCCCTGTTACCATCCAGTGGAACTAACACTGTGCTTAAAACATTCCATAATGGCTTTGGGCTCATTGGCTGCAACATTACATTTCCAAATCTTATTCTGAATCTGTAATATTATCTCTCCAAATCCTTCCTAAGAGCACTAAGCTAAGCCAGTTATCCCCAGGTAAGTTTGCCAAGTGGTTTTGAAGTATCTTAACTATTTGAGTGCATTATGAAAATAGACACGTTCAATTTCTGACCTCCACTAATTAGAGTATCTTGGGCTACATGTGGTTCCCCTTCTTCTTTAGTTTTTCTTTGGATCAAATTGTTCTTCTTAACATTCAGGAGCTGAAAGCGTTTGACACGTCAAAGACATCATCCAAAGTGGACTCGTTCTCTAATAATCTAAATTATTTTCTGAAAATCTGTAGCACTTTGATGGACCTCCTCCCCTCAAAAATAATGAATTCTTCATAATCTATTCGCTCATTAAAAAAACCTTTCACTTATACTGAGAACTTCAAAACACACCATGATTTTTACTTCATTGAAGTAGAGACCTCACTTTTCAGGGCTTTAATCAATGTAATGCTATTTGATCCCTATGTCTCTGCATCTAGAACTGTTCTCAGACAAATGAATAATTGTAACAAGGCCAAGATCAATATTCAGATTTTCCAGAAGAATGAAAGACAGGGCTATTTAGCATGTTGACCTCAAAGTCCCAATCCTTCAGAGGTTTCCCAAAAAAAGGCCAATATTGCTGATTTCCCCCCAAGATAAGAGTTTTGCAAAAGTAACAGACTTTCAGAAAGCAAAGAGCAAAGGCCAGCCTAGGAGGAGTCTATGAGGCCTAAGGTGAAAATCCCAAATTGTATTAAAATGTTGTAGTGATTTCAGTGTTGGATTAAACCTGTCTTGGGTATGATGCACACAGGATGACTTTGGGCCAGTAATTATCTTTCAGCCTCATCTACCAGTATGAAATGGAAGTAGAGATCCAAGTTCACTATCATTGGATACCATTAGAATACATAAACAATGTATAAATAAAACAAGATATACTATAATTCATAATGGATGAATATAGCCTCTTCCTGATCATTAACACGGGGTATGATCCACCGAGAAATGTTCTTGAACAATTCTCACATTTCAGCAACTTTGCAAAACAAGTTTTATTCCAGTGTCCTCTAGTTGTCCACCTTCCAGATGTGTAGGACTCTAACTCCCATCAACCCCTGTCAGCACAGTCAATGTGATTTGCAGGTGAGAAAGCTGTAGTCCAATGAGTCTGGAAGGTTCCAGATTAGAGGAGGTCAGTTGATACTAAGTTACAACTGCAAACTCCTGTCTCCTGCTTCAATAAAACTCACAAAAGAAGCCTGTCCAGTGAATTTCGTCATATGGGCCAGGTACGTCTACATTCCGAATCATTTTCTTCCACTGCTTCTGTTCTTTTCATTGGTGCCTGTAAAGGATTGTTTAATGCTATGACAAATTCCGCCAAGCTATCTGCCCCATCTTGACTTTGGATAGGAACATTTAAACAAGAAAGCAAAACCCTTGAAACTTCTTCAAGCTTTTTTTGGAGGTTTAACACATGGAAAATGTAGCATGATTGCTAGTAAGAATGCATGTGAAGTGCTTTGCACACTGTTTGGAATACTGATGCTGTTGTTGTTACTGCTACTACCACTATTGTTATCACTGTTACTACTTTAGTTCTTGAACACAAAGTTTGTTTCTGCATCAGGAATAAACCTACAGTGTGATCTATTAGGTTCATCTTCAAAACAAGATTTGTTTTAATTTTCTGTTGGAACAATTCAGTATTTTTATTTATCAAGGGACCTTTCACACTGGTACTATGATTCTACCTTAACTGCTATGGTTCTATCCTATGGAATCCTTCCTGGGCATTTTATTTCATAAATATATTAAAACCCATATTCTTTCTCTTTCAGCACAGCTTGTGTTCCCAGGGTGACTCACAAAAAAACCCCTTCTACCTGATACAATCAACCACAAAAGCAATAACACTGAGAGTATATAAATATAAAGAGTAAAAATACAGCAGATAAGAACACACCCTGTTAAAAAGTCATTGTCTGGCACTAGATTAGAATGATATCAAAGTAGGTTGCAAGCAGACCTCCTTAAGGAGAGAATTCTTTAGATGGGTGTCACAACAGAAAAAAAACATTCTTTCTCTCTGTTTCTCTTGGTTGTGTGAGAGGGCACCTAGGGTATAGCAAAAAAACTGAGTTGGAAGGCAGCATAACAATAGTTCCAGTTTCCTATGTATACTAAGGAAATCTTATGTATCAGTGGGGGGAAATGGCTAAATTGTGTTTCTTTGTGAATTTTTCTGTTATGGAAGAGAGCATAGGTTTATTGGATAGAAGAAGGTTACACAAATACGACAATACAGATATAGTAGAACCTTGCTTTACACTGATAGCTGGAGTGAGATGAGCAATCTGATGGCAAACATGGATACATCTTGTGGTATACACATATTTCGGCATGGGTATGACTGAGAGACATAGAGATGGAGAGTACTTTAGAATGGAAGATTTATAGTGCTACTAGTCCGGTGGCATTCTGCATCATTTTTTTCCTTCTTAACCATTTTACTTTCTGCCAGATGAAATATGGAGGAATAGGAAGATATGGGAGAATGACAGAAACATCAGCAGTATCTGAGCCTCCATAGAAAATTCATGCATACATATACATAATGCACACCTTAAAGATGGTTATCCAACTTCTGTTTAAAGACTACAAGAGAAAGAGTGACCACTTCTCTCCAAGGCAATCCATCCTCTATTAAAAAGTCCTCTAATGTTTAGGGATTAGGAATATCATACACCTGACTGGAAGGAGATTTTTTTTCCTTCTCTGAATTCCTCTTCACTACCAAAAACAGAAAAAAGTGTGTTGTTTCCCATCATTTCTGAACCATAATAATACTTTTATTTCCCATACTTCAGTCCCTCATCACTACCACTGCCCAGTCTCTGTTCTCAATGCTCCAAATATAAATGTTCATTCCAACTGTCCATCTGTCAGGGGCACTTTGAATGTGCTTTTCCTGCATGGCAGGGGGTTAGACTAGATGGCCCGAGCAGTCTCTTCCAACTCTATGATTCTGTGAACTATGATTCTATGGGCCTACTATTTAATTGTGACTAGCAGTTGGACCAAGACCTCTCAAAGCAAGTCAGACGGTTGGAGGACAGTCCTGGTGTCCAGCTGCTGAAAACATTACTTCAATGTAACGAAAGGACCTGATGTGCCTCTTCAAATCCTATTGAGAATGGAAAGAAGGAAGAGACACAAGAAGATGAATGCATCTCATAGTTTGAACATGTGGACCTTAGAGCTTGAGCTCTAAGGAAAGTGGATCTCAGGCTTGCACATATCTGTCGCACCTCAGGTTAGTTTCACCTTGCTGAACACACCAGGTTGTACACAGGTTGAAGTCTTTTGTAATTTATTAGGAAATAGGAAATAAATAGCTCTTAAAAAGCAAAAGTAAAGATCCAAAAGATTGTTGCAAAACCAAGGCTGTAAAGAATAATCCAAGAAAACATTAGGCATAAAACAAGGTTCCATTAATACATGACAAAGTCCTATGAACTTGAATAAACAAAGCTGCAAGATAATCCGAGAAAGCAAGACCCAAATGAGATGTTGCTTTTGACAAAGGTTTCTCTCTCAGCACACCCTTTGAGCAAGGAGTCTTTCCAGAGGGATTAAAAGAGGCAGTGGTCTCTCCTCTGCTGAAAAAACCAGATTTAGATCGTTTGGTTCCCTCCAGCTACCGCCCAGTTTCGAATCTTTCATTTCTGGGCAAGGTGATTGAGAGGGCAGTAGCGGTGCAGCTGCAGCAGTTCCTAGACGACACAGCCGGACTGGATCCTTTCCAGTCTGGCTTCCGTGCGGGGCATGGGACAGAGACTGTATTGGTTTCCATCACAGATCATCTCCGATGCCAGCTTGACCGGGGCGGGTCGGTGTTGCTTGTGTTATTGGATCTCACAGCAGCATTTGACACAGTCGATCACAATCTTCTGACCCACCGCCTTGCCGTTGCTGGAGTTAGGGGGACAGCTTTAAATTGGCTGGCCTCCTTTCTTCGCAACCGTGGACAGCGAGTGGAGAGGGGGGGCCTGGTCTCTGAGAGGTCCCCTCTACATTGTGGGGTTCCTCAGGGGGCCATTCTCTCCCCTCTGTTGTTTAACATCTATATGCAACCACTTGCTCAGCTGGTCCGAGATTTCGGGCTCGAGTGTTATCAATATGCTGACGACACTCAGCTTGTGTTAAAGATGGAAGGCCAACCGGAGTCTGTACCCGACAGTTTTCACCAGTGCCTCGAGGCCATTATTGGATGGTTGCGTTCCAGTAGTTTGAGGGTGAATCCAGCAAAGACGGAGTTCCTATGGCTGGGCCGACCGGGCAGTGGGGATATCCAGTTGCCAACCCTGGATGGTGAAGTGCTACGCCCGTCTTCACTAGTAAAGAGTCTGGGAGTCCTCTTGGACCCTTCACTGACGATGCAGGCCCAGGTCTCCGCCGTTACCAAAACTGCCTTTTTTCATCTTCGGCAGGCTAGACGGCTAGCCCCCTATCTATCTAGGGACAACCTGGCTACAGTGATCCAGGCTACAGTCATCTCGAGACTGGATTACTGTAATGCCCTTTACATTGGCCTTCCTGTGTCGGTGATCCGGAAGCTCAAATTGGTGCAAAATGCAGCTGCCCGGCTCCTTGCGGGAGTCCCCATAAGATGCCACATAACACCAATCTTACGGCAGCTGCACTGGTTACCAATTGAGCACCGGATCACTTTCAAAGTGATGGTGCTTACCTTCAAGGCCTTACATGGTCCAGGGCCGATGTACCTGAGGGACCGCCTCACCCCTTACAAACCCCAGAGATCCCTCCGTTCTGAGGACCAAGACCTGCTGGAAGTCCCCAGTTTTAAGACCTTGCGTCTAACTGCAACTAGATGCAGAGCCTTTTCAGTAGTGGCGCCATCTCTGTGGAACACCTTGCCACCTGAAGTTCGTGCCTTGCGGGACTTGTTGGCCTTCCGCAGGGCATGTAAGACACACCTGTTTCGGCAGGCTTTTGAGTTCTGTTGCTGATGTTTTAAAAGGTGCTTTTAGGATGTTTTAAAGATTTTTTTTTAAATGATGTTTTTAAAATGTTTTTTAAATTGTTGATTTTAGCCGGTTCTTGTAAGCCGCTCCGAGCCCTAGGGGAGTGGCGGCATATAAGTTTGAAAAATAAATAAATAAATAAATAAATAAAAATAATATTCCCTGCATAGCATGAATGCATTTCTTTGGCCTCTGGCCTCTTTCTTGTTTGCTATTCTAACGCTCCTGCAAACCCGAAATTCCAAACGGCCAGCTCGGTCCAGAGATTCTGTTTTGTCAAGGCCAGACAGCTCGTTAGCAGCAGCCTCTGCTGCATGCTTTCTAACTGGGAGCTGTCCTCCCTTTGCACCTGGCTAGCTTTGGTATCATCTCCAGTATCATCAACACCATTCCCTGCTGTGGGAATGCCTCCCTGCTCCTCATATCTCACGGCAGTGACACTCTGAACCTGAATGCCATAATTCCCATCAGAGTCATCTTGAACCTGAATCCCATCATCTTGAACATCTGGAACCTGAATCCCACAATCCCCATCAGAGTCACTCTGAGACTCCAGCTGAGTCACAACAATATCAGTGTGATCACACCAGTATGTAGATGATGAAAAGACAACAATATATCTCAGTAGGTTTTTTTTATTTATTTTAAAGAAAGAATAGCATGGAAAAGCTATATCCCCTGTGTTGCATATGAAATTGCATAACTGATTAGTGGAGAGATGTGCTTTTATTAGAGAAACAATGTGAATTGTTCACAGGACAATTACAATTAAGTGCCACAATTGTAATCTGAAGAACAATTTTTTGTTCATAAATACTTCCTCTTCTCTGTTGCTTCAGCTCCTTGTTTATCATCAGTAAACACAATCAGCACTAAGTCATTTCATAGTCCCCCTATTCTCTGTTGAACACAGGTTCGAGAGAGTTGTGGTCTTAAGAGAAATCTCCATCCATAGTGAGGGCTTCCTAGAACTTGTCACTGACTGACTGATTGTGGACACCAAGATGTATCTGGATAAAGAAGGCAATGAAGTGATCGGAATCTGGAAAAGAGAGGGTAAAAAGTACATAAAGAGATAGCTCATGCCATTGGGGAAGAGGGGCACAAAGGAGACGTGCATGCTCCCCAGTGTCCTATCCAGCACCAGATGCTCTCACACTGCACTGCAGTGGAACTCTCTAATCCTGTGCAGATTTAAAAGGAGCCACAGCCAGAGTACATCCTGTTCAACCCCTTGGGTCTGAAAAACCTTGAACATTTGGCTTCAGTTTCAGCCCTTGCAATAAAGGTCCATTTTAAAAGATTATAAAAGACAGTAAAGCATGAACAGCAGGAATGAAGCCAACTCTTGGCTCTACATTTCCCCCATTTGCAGGCCTTCATTCCTCTTCTGCACAATTTCTACCTGAAGCTCCATTGGTGTCCCCATATGACTCTACTTTTGCTTCTTGCCCTTATCCATCTGCCTTCATACTATTACCAGCACACTCTGAAGCAAAGCAGTCTTACGACATACCTGGAAGGGTCTTCTTGTGAGGAAAAAGGACCTGCCAGTTTGATAGTATTGAGCTTATTCTCAAAAATGCCATAGCTGAGCGTGACCTAGGAAAAACAGCAGAAGAAAGAGAGCTGAAGAATATGCATGCCCTTGTGTTGCTTCTGAGGAACATTTACCTCATGCCGACTTAAGATCACATGCCATAGTCCGCTAACTGGGGACTTTTCCATAAAGTTTCGTTTATCATTGTCCCACCTATGCCTTTCATCCTTGCCTGTTTTAACTAACAGATCTAGTTTGGGAACTTGGAACTAGGAAGTTACCAACACTTACCCAAGAGATAGCTAATTGTCAAACTCTTGGGAAAAAAGATAAGTAATTTTCTTCCTTTTATATATTTATAATTTCAAACATTTTGAAACCCCACAAGGAGTTTAACAAGGTAAAAGTCTGAATCAATAAAAACAAGTCTCAGAATGAAACACGGGTCCAGATGACTGCTTCTAACGTCTGTATTCTCTAATGCTCTAACCCAACAAATGAGAACCCCAAAGATTCCATTTACCCAAGCTCTTCATACTGCCTCTTTTTTATTTAAGAAACTGTCACACAAAGTTACAGTGAAACTGAGAGTTAAGCTACACAACGAGCACAGCCAGGTGTGGTAGATGATGCTGGAATATAAAAATTCAGAATGAAGGCATGTACTGCTTTCACATTTTTGGGCATGCGCAGACACATATGGTACTACACAGATAGATTTTTTTTTTCATGTCAGGAGCAACCGGAGTTGCTTCTGGAGTGAGAGAATTGGCCGTCTGCAAGGACGTTGCCCAGGGGACGCCCGGATGTTTTGATGTTTTTACCATCCTTGTGGGAGGCTTCTCTCGTGTCCCCGCATGGAGCTGGAGCTGATAGAGGGAGCTCATCCACACTCTCCCCAGGTGGGATTCGAACCTGGCAGCTTTCAGGTCAGCAACCCAACCTTCAAGTCACTTAGTCCACTACGCCATCTGGGGGCTGTCACAGATAGATGGACAGGTAGGTCTCCCATGTCATCTATCAAAAGGTAAAGTTCAAGCAAAGCTCATATTATTTGATATTGCTGACTGTGTGGCTCTCCTCTCAGAAGGAGGCTGGGCAATTTATTGGCACTTCTACTCAGTCCAGAATGGAAGAGGTGCCTTTCCCTGCATGTTGACTGGCAGACGTTTTATTGGCTACTTAATTGCCTTTTCATTCCCTAGCCTATTATTGACAAGAAGTGTCTAGGGAAGCATTTGTCAGGAAAGCCTCATCTAAATAATGCATGATTGATTCAATCAGTGTCACAATTACTGAGGAGATGATGTGAATGACTGCCTTTCCATCAGCTTCCCTCTCAATCTCTCTCTCACTCTCACTCACTCACTCACTCACTCACTCTCCTTCTCCTGCTTTCCTTGTCTCTCCCTTTTCCAGTTAACCCCAGCCTGGCAAATCCCTATTCAAAGTAAACACCAGGCTATCTGGTCACAGATGGAGAGCTAGCGTGCCACTGTCAGTAGCAAAGGGAAGGAGGCTGGCCCTAGTAATCTCAGCAGCGAATAATGAGTTCATCAACAAAAAGAATTGCATTGCCCCCAGGTACAAAATATAACAAATCCCAATTGAACTGAGAAAATGCTACATCACTGCAACAGATGTGCAACGTCAAGGAGAGATGATTGGATCCCAGACAATACAATATGTAATGATGGGGTCATTTCAGGCTCTACACAAACTCTTCATTTGGAATGTCTGCCACACTCAGGCTTAGTCACAACCATCCTCTGTCATGTCCTCCCTCCCTGCATCATCTCACCTGCTTGGTTAGCTGAGGACTCTGTATAAGATGCAGATTCTCCAGATGAGAGTGAAACAGGGTACTAGGAACCAAGCGACTTGCTAATTTGCACTCAATGATGTACCCTACAGTGCAGTCATCTGGGAGATGAATGAGCTCTGATGTGATCAGGAAGTTGATGCCACTAAAAAAAAAAAAACAGAAACAGAAACAGATATACAATATTGTGTAAGCATCTTGACAGTATATAGGTGAAGACCAGGAATTGAAACTGGGAGGAGAGCGTCAGAAAAGTCTGTTCCATGAGATTAAAAAAATCTATCTATTCCAGCGTTACGTTCCCACTATGGTCAACCAAATGCCTCAATACTGTTCCATTTGGGCTTGGCCTGCCGTATAATCCAGTACATGATCCCAGATTATTTGCTTTGAACTGGATTATATGAGTCTCCACTGTGCCCCCAATGGCGCAGCAGATTAAACCACTGGGTTGCTTCAGTTGCTGACCAAAAGATTGGCAGTTCAAATCAGGGGAGCAGGGGGAGCTTCTGCTGTTAGTTCCAGCTACTGCCAACCTAGCAGTTCGGAAACATGAAAATGTGAGTAAATCAATAGGTATCACTTCAGCAGGAAAGTAGCAGTGCTCCATGTAGTCATGCTGGCCACTTGATCTTGGAGGTGTCTAAGACTCTTCAGCTTAGAAATGGAGATGAGCGCCAACCCCCAGAGTCAGACGTGACTCCTCGACTAGACTTCATGTCAGGGGAAAACCTTTACCTTAACCTTACACTGCCATATAATCTAGTTCAAAGCAGATAATCTGGGATCAGATACTGGATGATACAGCAGTATAGATCTAGCCTTAGCTTCCCTTTCCATTAGTATCCAGAAGCATATTGTCCAAATATATTCTAATTTATGGTAGCATGGTGAAAATGTCAATCATGGGCATTTTGAGAATTACAAGCATGGTCATTTTATAAGGTTTAAATGACTCCTGAATTACCAACATCACAAGCATTAAATTTGCAAAGTTATGTGTCATTCTTGGGTTTGATTGTTGCTGTTTTTGTTGCTGTTCCAGTTTTGCGCAGACTGAAGTGACTGAATGCACTTCAAACTTCAGACACTAGATTAGATCCTTCAAACTGCATATTTTGAGGCTAGCTAGGAATTTTATTTCTGTTTGGTTTTGATAATATTTTAACAAAACTTGTCTTAATATTCAGATGGAAATAATTTGAACTTCTAAAATGTAGGCACAATGGAAACTAGCAGATTTGTCCTTCTAGGTGTAGGGCTTTCAGCACTCTTAAAAGTGTAGATTGAGATCCATATGTTCCAAGTGTGTTACTTATAAATTCAACCATGCCAGTGCTGAGTTGTGAGAGCCAGCACAGTATTGCTGTTTGAGTACTGGGGTAAAACTCTGGAAGGCTATGATTGAAATCCTCACTCAGCTGTGGAAACCCATCTTGGACAAATCACACTCTCACAACCTCAGAGGAAAGCCCTGCTAAACCTCTTCTGAATATATCTTGACAAGAAATCTCAGTGGAAAGGCTAATGTGGAAGCACAAAAGAACAGCAAAGTGCTGAATTAGATCCTCCATTTTTTCCTGAGTTTTTTGTCAACTTTACCATCTGCATTGCAGGCTGTTCTCTTCATGTTATTTAAAAAAAAAAAACCTTTACCTATTGATTGTGACCAGTAGAAATGGGAGAGGATTTTATTTTTCTTTGTGAAGATTTGTCTTCATGTTCAGCATGCAAAGTACCAGAGGTCTAGTTATTTGAAGAAAGCAAAATGCACAATTTTCCCATTGCTATAATATTTATAGATTTTTTATGAAAATATGAAAGAGAGACTTACTAATGAGACTGCTATACCAATCATCTGGAACAAAAACAAAAACATTGCTTCCACACTTTGGTCCTAAAGCAGGGATGGGGATCATGCAGCTCTAGAGTTGTTCGAATGGAAGTTGAGAGAGTTTCTTATGAAATTCCTTCTTATGCACTAGGTACAAGAGCCATCTTCAGCTTCCACTATGAAGTTATCCACAGGTTGTTGGACTCCAGTGCCCTGCAGCCTTAGCCAACACTGGATCTGGTAGGAAATGCTGGTATTTCCAGGCCAGGAGCCTCTGGAGGGGTCGTATGATTCCCATCACCATACTAAAGCTTATCTGAGGATTTTATGTTTATGGTCCCAGTACCCTCTCAAAACTGAAATTATTCTTCACACATTGCTCCTTTGATATCCTTGTTGTGTATGCATATGTTTTTGCTCAAAATGAATACCCAGCACACTACATTTTGTTTCTAGTTTGTTTTACAAATATTTTCATTCTCTATTGCAACCCAGACTACAAGGGTGAAATCTTACTACATGGAGTCTGTTACAGCAAGCTGACGTCAGGACTATGGGGGGAAAGGAAAGAGAAGGAGAAACCACATCCACCTCTTCCCTCGCTGCCCAGAGGAATTTAAAACCGCATAAAGATACATATTCATGCAGCATATACTAACTTTGTTGTTGCCCTGAATGTAAAGAACCTACAAGCAGTCAATGGCTGAGGCTCTCCAGACTCAAACACCCTTTGCTCCTGACATGTAAATTGAAAGAATCCATTCTGTTCCCTTTGAACCCCTGTTTGCCTACACATCAGACATCCTCTGAATCGATACGCTCTATAAAGGAGACAAATGTGCTAATAAGTTCCTCAACAGGCAGCTTCCTCTTCCTGTCCTACTTCCTGCGCAATGTGAAAATTAATGACTTTGTTATTTGGTTAAACACTTCAAAAAGAGAACTTCTTGGAATTTTTTAGTTCTTTTTTCTGCAAAGAAAAAAAAACAACCCCATTTTGAAACAGGAGGATAATAACTGGGTGAATTACAAAAAAAATAAATAGTAGGAGGTTCCAAATATTTCAGTTTACGATATTTTAGTTATAATACTTTAGCCTTTATAATGAATACACTACTGAGTAAAAGCAGCATTTTTCTATTAAGATAGAATCAAAGAGGTGCTAAATGGACAGACTGCTCAATTCTATATGTGCTGACTCAGAAATAAAAGCCATTGATTCAGAAGGACTTAATATGGATTAAATGGAATCTAAATCAGATTATATTCTACTAGATTCAAAATAGATTTCAGGTTTGATTTTATGTGCTGAGTTTATATTTGGGGCTTCCTGGTAAAAGCACATAGACTGTACCAAAGGATGATGTAGAAAGAAAGAAAAATATGCCTGATGACCTATATTTGGAGTCTACTATAGCTTGTTGCAGTTAACTGGACTTGTCTCTGACACTAATTGGTGCACATGGGTGTATTAAAATTAGAAGCACATTTTGCTGTCTGTTTCATAAATTCAACAGAATTAATAAGATAAAACAGTTGCAGCAGCACCTATAGTTGCTACAAAAAGTGTTTTTTTTAAAAAAAAAATTCTCTTTGAGATTTAAACCGACTAAACTGAACTGCTACCATCAACCACAATAGTTCTAACAAATCAATAGGATGAGCAGAGCCCCTGTTGACACAATGAGTTAAACCTTTGTGCTGGCAGGACTGCTGACTTGAAGGTTGGGTTGCTGACCTGCAGGTTGCTGGTTCAGACCAGAGGAAAGCATGGGTGAGCTTCTTCTGTCAGCTCCAGCTCCATGTGGGGACATGAGAGAAGCCTCCCACAAGGATGGTAAAACATTGAACATCCAGGCATCCCCTGGGCAACATCCTTGCAGACAGCCAATTCTCTCACATCAGAAGCGACTTTTTCAAGTCCTCCTGACACAAAAAAAAATAGAATTAGCATTAACTAGATTTACTCTCATTAAGGCTGTTTGGATTTAGCCCAGGTCTCCCCATTCCCTGGATATATCTACATTGTAGAATTAAATCAGTTTGGCACCACTTTAACTGCCATGGCTCAATGCTATGGGATCCTGGGATTTGTAGATCGGTGAGGCAACAATACTCTTTGGTAGAGAAGGTCTGTAAAACTACAATTTCCACAATTCCATAGCTTTGAGCCAAGGGAATTATAGTGATGTAAAATTGCATTAATTCTACAGTGTAGACACACCCCTAGTCTAACATGCAACAGTTATTTTAGGATCTATGTATATTCCTGATCATGGGCACAAACACTTAAGTACACTCATATCTGGGGAGGGGAGGGGAGGGGGTTTTTTGGGTGCAAGATGCTATTAGGAGAGGGTCTTAATAGTGTTAAAGTAACCTAGGTTGGTTGGTTTTCCTTAGACCGATATGTTTCCAGAATCATTTCTGAAGACACTGCAGCTCTTACAATTTATTTTTAGCATTCATGAGATATTGTTACCCATTGATTTCAGACTACTTTTTTTTCTTCCTCTCTGCATGACTCATATTCATGTATTGACCCTCTCTCACCTCACCCCCTTCATGCCAGGTATTTTAGCAGAAATAACAGATGCTAAGATAGTGTCTCAAGTTTATATAGATTTGTGTTTCAGTGGCAATATAATGGAATAATGCTGCAAACTGGCCAAGTTTCCACTCATTTTCAGCCTCAGAAATTGACAGAGCAATCCCGCATATGTCAGCTCAGAAGAATGCCCCACTGACTTGCTCTGAAGTAAATCTGTATAGGATTGTCTCTTAAATGTACTGCTGATGAATTGTTCAAGAGCATTACCCAATAAGAAATTCAGTAATGCTTCAGAGTAAAATACATATAGAGGACAGATCAAATCATTGTATTGGACACTGTGGTGACAGCGCAGTTTATTCAATTTAAATGTACAGTATGTATTAAATCTTAAATATATGAAATATATTAAACATCTTACAGAACAAATCCTGTCGCTGAAAATTATTAAATCATTATACATTTCACAGTGTTACAGACTGGAGTTTCAGTCATCAAGAATTTGAATGCTATTCAAGAATCTAGTAATCAGTGAGATATTGTCAGTAATATAGCCTATTCCAAAGTGTATCACTTCTTGTTATGGTGCTTTTGTGATCCTGTATGTGGTGATTTCATTTGGATGTCTTCTCCAAGTCTATTTGGAATTGCTCCCACGTCATCTATTACAAGTTGAGCATCCCTTATCTGGAATTCGGAAATCGAAAATACTTCAAAATCCAAAATTGTCCACAGGGATGCCTGAGACAGAGACCAGTTAGATCAATGGAGATGAGGGTCAGCCCTGCAGTGGCCAAACACTGCACATGACTGGTTCGTGGTAATGCAGGGCAAGGCACCTTCAAATGGCCTTTCCCCACATCACCCTGAGTCTGAATTCTGCCTCAGATCTGTGGGGAAAGTTGAACTAGTTCCCAAACTATTCCCACTGCTATCCTGTATGTCCTGGGGGTGGGAAGCGCAGAGACACACTATGGCAATCCTGTTTTCCCCCAACCGCTGTGTTGTGGTGGTCTCCAGGTCCTATCTGTTTTGCATCTTTTGCTGTAACGTCTGGGAAAGAAAGAGGAAGGAGGGATATTCCGTCTGTCCCCCCATCCCATGGCATTTCTTGCCCTGGCTGTCATCAGGACAAATGATGGAAAACAGGAAGGACTCATGGCTCATGGTATCCAGCACTATATCAGCCCTGGTTTTGGGTCAGTGTCGATCCTGCCTCTGATTCACTTCTCAGTAAATAGGTAGCTGATTGTGTGTTCAGTACTGTAAATGAAAAAATGTACAGTAGAATCTCGCTTATCCAACTTTCGCTTATCCAACGCTTATCTGTATTATCCAACGCAGTCTGCCTCCTGTCCAGATCCACAGCTGTTTCTCTAGGCAGCAACGCACAGTGGGCCAACACGCCCAACAACAACACAAGCGCAGCCACACTCCCAAACAAGTGGCAGACTTGTTGTAAAACATGATGTTTTGGTGCTTAATTTGTAAAATCATAACGGAATTTGACATTTAATAGGCTGTTCGTTAACCACTCCTTATTAACCAACATTTTTGCTTATCCAACGTTCTGCCAGCCCGTTTATGTTGGATAAGTGAGATTCTACTGTAGTTACATCAATCTGGACCACATAAGATTCATAGCAGATGGAAAACATATTACTGTTATAACAAAGACAGTAAATATTATACTTCTTTTTTTAAAGGAGGGTTTTTATTCAGGAAAAGTTTTTTTTCCGTTTCAAGTGCAACTTGAGAAAGTCGCTTCTGGTGTGAGAGAATTGGCCATCTGCAAGGACGTTGCCCAGTGAACGCCCGGGTGGTTTGATGTTTTTACCATCCTTGTGGGAGGCTTCTCTTATGTCCCCACATGGAGCTGGAGCTCATCCGCTCTCTCCCTGGGTTGGATTCGAACCAATAACCTTAAGGTCAGCAACCCAACATTCAAGTCATCAGTCCTGCCGGCACAAGAGTTTAACCCACTGCACCACCGGGGACTCCTTTTCAGGAAAAGTGAACTGTACTGAACTGCATTATATGGTTAGTGTAGAACCAGCCTGATATCTTGCAATAGACATAGGTCTTCATAACTGTGTGTGTGTGTGCTTGTGTGTGCCTTCAAGTTGCCTATTGACTTATGGAAACTCCATGAATTTCATAGGCATGGAATACCCAGACATGGAATTTAGGCTCCAATTTATGCAGTAGGAGTACATCTCATGCACCCTTACATTTGAGTAGACATTAATAAAACTACCCTGCAAATCTAGCAGAAAAACCTGCAATTTATGTTTTAATAATTCACAATAAACCTCACTATAAAATCCAATTATCTTGAAATACACCGATAATAAAGGAAAGTCAGATAGAGAATGATCTTGTCTCTTCTGTTCTTTGCAACAGAGGTCAGTCTAAAGTGACAAGGCAAAGTTCTTTTTATTAAAGGTTTATTAGAGGTTTTATATTTAAGAATCACATATCTTTATTCTGATCTATTGCTTGGACATGAAGTTATAAGATTTTTTAATAATCAAAATCTTTGCATTAAATGTGGAGAAATATATGATGTGTCTACAAAGCTTGTGGCATTCAGTGCCTGAAAATATATTACTGGTGCGGTTGTTTGAATAGGGTAAAGAAAATTATCTTCAAGTTGTTCAGAAAATTCAGAACAAGTTTCTGTTACAGGCTAATATAAAAATTTCTTGCTTTGAAAGAATCGGTAAGGAACAGTTGTTCTGCCACATATATTTGTCTTTCATTTATTGCTCTTCCTATGTCATTTGGAGGTTTTTCTTTTTCTTTTATGGTTCCTACAATTTAGTGCTAATTATAAACCAAAGTCCTGGCAACAATATTTTACTAAATTAAGTTGTGCCTCAAGGAAGAAAAATCATACACAAAAAATTGGCAGCTTTACAACATACAGTAAGGAGCCAGTGATTAGCTATATCAAATCATTTATTTTACTACCTTTCACTGCACTGAGTGAGTAGCAGCAAGGGAGCACTGGGTTCTGATAAAAGCACAAAACTGGGACACTAGGTTATTTTATTTTAAAAAAATCCCTTGAACTATTTATTATGGCTCCATAAGATTCTGTGTGAAAGAAAACAGAATCTTTAATATTAACATGATAGAAGACTTAGATGATGTATAAACTAAGCCCAAATATGTCTTCATTAGCATCTCTTAAATATTTATAAAGAAGGAGACATATGTATCAGGACTACTAGAAAATGTAATATTAATGGAGTGATATAAGGCAGTTGTGTGGGAAAATCCTGCCTGTAATGACTATACATTGTCACAGCAACATATCTTTCAACATGGAAAGTCTCTGGTGGTTTATTCTCCCCCCCCCCCCAAGCAAGAATTTTCCGGTGTATTTGTAAATATGAAGCATTTGGGAAGGATAGATAACCCATTAAAAAGCTGATCATGCAAAGAACTGTATGGTTGAAACAACACTTAGGCAGTGTCTTCTTTGTAGTCTTGGACATTTTCATCCTTAAATTGAAATTTCTCAGGCACTGGACCTGAGAAACCCTAACATGAACTTTATCATCTGTTGTGCTTCTCACCTGATATGGAATAGAGATGCAGAAGGTTTGACTCTAGATGTTTTCGACTACAGCTCCCATATTCACCTGCCTGGGGCTTCTGGAGATATATTAGATAGGGCTTCAGAGGACTGAAGCCCCAAACAACTGCAGGGCCATAGTAAGCCCACGCCTGGTTTTGAAGACAGTTACATACATGTAATTGACAATATGCTTAGCACACTGCTTCTAAAATTGTGGGTCCTGGCCCCAAATGAGGTCCCCCTAGCTCAATGTTGGAGTTATGAAAAAATGGCAACAATAAAGGTTTTCTGAATGCCACCTAGTGGCTGTTTTAGACATTTACACAAATCTGTTGTGCAGTGCTTTCAGTGGACTCTGCAGAAGATGTTTCAGCTGTACTTCACAAAAAGGAAAACCAGACTGTTCAGCAAGCCTTGCAAATGCAGATTTGTTATCAATAAACGTTTGATTTTTATATATCTTTTAAAATACCCATAGACCCGGGATTACATAAAAAAAAAACTTGAGTCAAAAAGTTTTAGAATAATTTTAGCTGAATTTTGTTTTTGGTCATGTTATAAGCTGTCTTTGGTCTAATATTGAGGGAAAGATAGTGAATATATCCAAATTCTTTTACTTTTGATTATATTATTATTAAGATAGAAAATCCCCCAAAATGCTCTAAGGTTTAATTAACTATTCTTTTAAAAAGATTAATTTTAACACACTACTGCAATTAATTCGGTGTGAAAATTAATTCATTATATCAAGAGCAATGTTGGTAAATTTAGTTTATTGCACAAAACCTTTTAATTATAAACCAAATTGGTAAACCATCATCTTTCAATTAACATGCCATGGTAGAGTTAACTGTAGGACCAGAGGTAACGCATAGAAAGGCTTCCTATTCCAGCTGACTGAGGAAACACTTCTGAAATGCTTATAAAACCAAGATTTCCACATGACTGCTAGCTGACAAAGTAATTGAATATATTAGTCCATTGCACTATGTTAGTGCATTTAGCCATTTGCTAAATTTCAGCAGCCTCTGACACTGCTCAATGTTAGCTTTTCTTTAATTTTTGAAAAGGGTTATTTATAGGAGCTAAAAAATATGCTTTCATGTTGCACAAACTATACTTAATCTATGCTATTCCAGAGGACTGCTTCTTAAACTATGGGTCCCAGCTCTAAATGGGGTCACCTTAGCTTAATCTTAATGTCATGAAAAATGGTTTCTGAATGCCACCTATTGGCTGTTTACACACATCTGTTAGCAACAAAGTGCAGTGTTGACAATGGATTCTGCAGAAAATGCTTTAGCTGTACTTCAAAAAAGCCTTGCCTTTCTAGTAGGTCCAGGAAAAAGCAAACTAGTACCGTAACCTGTCCTACCTTGCATCTTCCTTGTCATTATTAATTTTTGCCATCTTGACCATATTTTAATGGTGATTGGCCCCAAATTTCAGAGTTTTCATCAAGGAAATGCTGGAGGGTAGGCGTCATAGCATAGCCTCCTGTTAGCTGACAATGACAAGGTAAGCCTTATCATAAGAATGTGGAGGTTTTCTCATGTGGCAAAGTGTTACTGAGCAAAGCTATGAGTTTCATACAGCGTGCCCTGCACCTCATAAACTAGCCTTTGCTCTCAGATATAGCGTTCCTAGGGCCAAAATGGGATATAGTATCTCGATCAAAGAAAGTGATGGTGCCCCTCTAATTTGCTTTGGTCAGACCTCATCTGGAATACTGTGTCCAATTCCAGGCACCACATTTTAATTGAGATATTGAGAAACTGAAACATGTCCAGAGGAGGGCAACTAAAATTATCAAAGGTCTGGAGACCATGTTCTATGAGGAGCATCTTAAAGAGCTGGGTATGTTTAGCCTGCAGAAGAGAAGGTTGAGAGGAGACATGATAGGCATGCCTAAATATCTGAAAGGCTATCATAAAGAAGAGGGAGCAGGCTTGTTTTCCACTGCTCAAAAAACTAAGAGCGCATCCAGACAGGGTGAAAAATGCATACCCTCCCAGATATTAGCAGGGGCATCCAGATGATGTCCCAAATAATTGTGAATGCTTTCTCCACAAAGCAGGAAAACCCTGCTTTGTAGCAAATTAATTTGTTAGTGGATGTGTTCCGTGCCTCCTTGGAAGGTGCGGGGCAAACTCACTATGGCCGCTGTCTAGACTGGCCAATCAGAAGTCCTGGGACTTCTAAAGGGGCTGTCTGCACAGCCATCTCACATGTTCCGGGCTGAATCAGACCCAGAAAATGCGAAAGGGCTCTAACCCTCTCCTCAATCTGGAACAGCCCTACGACTCAGACCAATGGGTTCAAATTGCAGGAAAGAAGATCCACCTGAACTTTAGGATGAACTTCCTGACTGTGAGAGTTGTTCAACAGTGGAACTCTCTGCCTTGGAATGTGGTAGAAGGTCTTTCCTTGGAGGCTTTTAAACAGACGATCATTTACTAGAGGTGCTTTGGTTGTGCTTTTCCTGCATGGCAGGGGGGTTCGACTGAATGATCCATGTGGTCTCTTCCAACTCTATAATTCTGTGATTCTTTGAGATTTAGCTGCCAATCTGGTCATGTTCTGTACACTGGGTGGAAGAAGTGGGCTCTCTTTTCTTCAACTCATGCAAACAAATGCCTTCAATTGGCTCTATGCTCTCATATGGAGTATCTATGTATGTGGATATATGTTTCCAAAAGGTGCCAAATCCATTTGTCTAGAATCAGGAAAAAACTTGCTGAAGATGTTTTTGTTTGCTATAAAATGCAATTTTCCAAGCCCTGTACCAAAATGATTTATTAAATTTTTAAAGTTTTGATCTCTACATAATGTTCTAATCCTAGCCAACAATGTGCTGCCACTTATAACTCTTTTTTTGTTTTTTGAATTTGGTAACAAATTTGACATATAAAAACCCATTATCAGCTGCAACTTAAAAATAGTTTTTATCATACATGTTTGTCAACCAACTTGAAAATCTAAATATTGGGAAAGTGGGATATAAACCTCTTAATAGATTTATAGCCAACTTTTCTGATTCAAAAAAAAATTGGTTCAGGTTTAAACACATTCTTTCTCCATTATTAGATGAGAATCAGAAGAGATTTCAAGGCCAAGCAAACAATGAGAAAGTGGGATATAAATCTATTGATAGATTTATAACTCACTTCTCTGATGCTAAAATGCTATGGCTTCAGAGTTATACACAGAGCTTATATTTTCTTTCCATTGTTTGTTGTGAATCAGAACACATTTCAAGGTTAAGCAAACAATAGGAAAGTGGGATACAAAACTATTAATAGACTTTTTGAGCACTTTTCTGATTTTAAAATATTATTGGTTCAGGGTTATACATGTAATATATCATTTCTCCATTCTTAGATGTGAATCAGAGGAGATTTTATGGACTAGCAAAGAAACTAGAGAGAAAGCTTAAACATAATCGTAGAAAAGATACTGAAATGGATATGAGCCAATGTATCCACAAAATTACCATATGGACTTGTAAAAAATGTCTATGAAAAGGGGCTATCTGTGGTATATGCCATATTTTAAGCTATTACCCTGTTTTGCTTTTTAATTATTTTTTGTTAATTGCTAGAGACATAACTCTTGTATGGCTGGCTTTATTCATGCTTAATAGCATTGCTCCAAAATATTAGCATAGCAGTGGACCAGGAGCAATCTAGTTTCTAGACATTACAATTATAGATCTAAAAGAAATGAGTTGAGTTGGCACTTTCCTGCAAAAAAAATCCATTTGGCACTTTTCGATGCTACTAACCGGACAAAGAACATATTGCCTTAGAAATCTATGTTTCAGTGGCAGCAGATTTTGGGCATTAAAATACATAGAAAACTATGCATATGCATCTGAAAAACGTATAGCCTAAAAAACAGAGAAATACACTTTGGTCAATGGGAAGAAATGTGTAAAAAACATACATTAAGAAAAAGTATGAACCAATTCCTGTGTAGGATATTTTTTTTTCCAAATGGCCCCATGAATCATTATGGAACTTGGATGGGCTGACAGGAATGTTCTGAGAAGCACAATGAAGTAAAACTGACAGATTTTTCACAGCTAGATTACCAATTATCACTGAATCCACAAACATATATATCTTTTTCTCAGTCACTCTCTCTCTCTTATTGTAATATACATGGAAAGGTTCAAACATGTGCTCTCAAACTTAATATTAACCTTTTGTGTGCCAGCAAGAGTAATTTGTCAGTAAGGACAACATTTCCAAAATCCCGAGATTAATGGCTGTGTAAGAAAGAACTGGCAAATAGCCAGAATTACTGAACTGACAGATTATATAAGAGTTTGGGCAAAGTGCCAGTTAGATAATATGTCTGTTGAACAGTATACATTGTTTGTTTATTACAGGAATGAACATTTTAATGACAATGTAAAAACAGATGTTTGGGTTTTGTTATTGAAGGAGGTTTTCTAATTCATGAAACAACTTTTAAAACTTCTCTTTGCACTGTCTCTAAAAATGAGGCATTCCTTTGTTTTCGTTTCTTTGCTTCATATTATGTATTATGAAGCAAGATCTATCAAAAGAGATCAAATGCAAAAGAGGCAATACATCAAAGACATTAAAGACTTTGAGCACAGCCTTATGCATTTATACCAAATAATAAAACGTGTGTGGAATTGTACTGAAAGGATGCATCTACACTGTAGAATTAATGCGGCTTGACACCATTGCCATCGCTCAGTGTTAGGGAATTGTAGTTTTTTTCAATATGTTTCACTTTCTCTGCCAAATCCTATTGGTATCACACTAAAATACAACTAGCAGGATTCCATATCATTGAGGTAGAACTGATAAAGTGGTGTCAAGTTGCATTCATTTTATAGTGTAGAATTTTCCTTCCGCATTTAGAAGATCACTCTATATTATCATCACCAAGTCTTGGAAAGATTTGTTTGGGGGCAGGTGTTGGACTAGAAGTCCCAGAATCCACCAGCCAGCATAGCCAGCAGAGATCATAACAGTTGGAGAACTTTGGGATCCCAAAATATAACCTTTATAAGCAATATCATCTTGGGAAATCAACTTTATATCTCTCTCTTTGCTTCTGAGAAACCTTGACCTCACTTCTAATGCAAATGGATTTCATTTTGTTGCTAGAAGGTTAATCCAACCTCTTACTAAATGGTCCAAACATGGTGTTCCTGTTTTAACCGCTCCAGTGGTCAGAAAGCAAAATGGAAAGAAATTTTAGCACTATCACAATAAACTGACCTTTAAACTTACTTGTGACTATTAACACTATCTAAAACCTATTCTGGGAGTCGTTAGTATGTTTAATTCTACTATTTTATGTGTATACCCTTATACAGGCAGTCCCCAAGTTCTGTAGGTTTGTTCTTTAGTTGAATTTGTTTGGAAGTTGGAACAGGTACACTTTTAAAGTGTAACTCCAGCCATATACATAAACAGCTCACTGGAGGGAAGGATATTAGAGGCAAAGATGAAGTGCTTTGGCCACACAATGAGAAGACAGAAAAGCTAGAAGAAGACAGCCAACAGGGAGCTCTGGTGTGGGCGGGTCCATGAGGTCATGAAGAGTAGGAAGGGACAATATATGCTTTAGATCCCATAGGGAAAGGTCTATGTCCCTGTTCACAAGATTTCCCCTCACTTTCTGTCCCTGTGATCATTGGATTTTGAAAAATGTGGCTTGTTGTGGAAACCAAGGATTGCCGAGAAAACTTTCCTTTCCGATGGGTAGTTTTCTCTCTCTGCTGTCTCACCTTCTTTCTAAACTATGAGTCGTCTGTATTATTTTATTTATTTATTTATTTATTTCAATTATTTATACCCCGCCTTTCTCACCCGAGGGGACTCAGGGCGGCTTACAAGTGGTAATTGATGCCATTGCACCGTTGTAGGTCGGATGTTTGTAACTTGTGGACTGCCTGTACTCAAAACAAACTTACTTCTAAGTAAACATGCATAGGATCACATGATAAAATACCCCCCCCCCCAAATCTCCAGAAAACGACAAAACAAGACAGGAGGAACCCCACCATTACTCAAGAACACTGGATGAGCAATGGAAGAAAGCGTTACTTTGTCTATTTATCATTTTTTTATTTGTTGGCTTGCTGTAAATATAACAATTGCTGCATCTGACAATAAAATCAAAATATAAAACAGACTATCAATCAAAGTAGATGACACCTAGATAAAAGCTGAAACTGTTTAGAAATCAGGAAAGAATAAACAATTTTATCTTTGTGACTGAAAGATGGTATGAACAAAATGGCTCAATCTAACCAACGTTGGGGCTGTCAAGATAAGGAAAGCTTCTTTTTTCATGTGCGGTGAACTTGTAAGAAAGCGAGAAACTATTGGTCTAAGATTTATGTGCTAATTCCAATAAAATTAAAGGGAGATCTTGCAATGTCACCAGAAAGGCTTTTGTTGGATATTATAGATAATGAATTGGGCAGCAAGCATGGACTACTTCTTTGATGTGTGATAATAGCATCAAGAACACTATTTGCTCAAACTTAGAAACAGACTGAAGCACCCATGATGGAAGAGTGCATTAAGATTGCCAAGATAGGTCAAATTGACAGGTTAACACAAGTTTTAAAGGACAAACCAACAGAAGATGGTGTGTTTTTTCTTTTTGGAAAGATTGGAAATAATGTATAACATTTTAAACAATAAGAAATTTAACAGTGTAATAATTTGTGGCAGTGATTACTAGTAATTTGTAGTTGGATCTGTTATGAAAAAAATATATAATTTCTCTTTCTTTTTTTAACTACAGTTTAGTTTGAAGGTTTTAGTATTGTGTTTTAATAGTTTGTCCTAGACCCTTTTTACACTGCCTTATAATCTAGATTATCAAACCATATAATCCACATTATCCATTTTGAACTGGAATATATGAGTCTATATATTCCCATTCAATGCAGATAATCTGGATTTTATATGGCAGTGTAGAAATTATATACAGTGTTCCCTCACTTATTGCGGGGGTACATTCCAGGACCACCGCAAAAAGTGAAAATCCACGAAGTAGGAATGCTATATTTGTGTTGTTTACGACCTCACTGGCAAGTAGAGTCTCTGTCCCCTCCTCGCCTCTCAAGCACATGCATGCCTTTTGAGGTGAAAACAACACTGCTTCAGCTTCCTTTTCTCTCCCTTTGGCTTCTCTTTTCTTCCTTCCTTAGGCTTCTCCTTAGGAAGGAAGTAGAAAGAGGGATTTATAATAGTTTATGACTTATACTGTTATTTTAGTGTTTATTAAAAAACTGCAAAACAGTGAGGGCGCGAAAAGCGAACCACAAAGTAATGAGGAAGCACTGTATGTGCATGTATTATTCTACATGTATGTCTTTTACTTCTTTTCCTTTCCCGTTTCCTTTATTTTTCTTTTACTTTGGTTCTTATTTTATGTTCTCATTGTTGAAGCTAATAAACAAATAATAATTAAAATAAAAACTGTAGGTTAGTTACAACTAGTGTGCTTTGGTCTGAGAGAGTAAGGTTTGAATCCCTGTTTGGCCATGGAAACTCACACTGGTGACATTGGTCAAGCCGCATTCTCTCAAATGCAAACCTTATCTTAACAAATCTGGTCAATAAAACTCTGTGATAAGTTTGTCCTAGGGTTGTCTTAACTAAGAAATGACTTATAGACACAAGACAAAAATGACAACAACCTGATGCTAGCTGTCTCCAGAAGATCTCAAAAAGCAGAGATGTCTGTGAGCAGTTTGACCTTCAGTTTATCTAAGTTTGCATTTACATACTAACTCTTCTTTATATACACATTCACATACCTACTCACATTCTTAAATGGGTACACCCTATCTTGCCCAATTTGGTGACCTCCAAATATGCAGGACTATAATTGCCATGATGGCTGAAGATGATTAATATTATAAGTCCTAGAGAGTACCAGGTTAGGGAAAGCTGGTTTACACATACATTTTATTTCTACGATATACTCATAAATATGCTGTTCCCAAAATGCTGTGGGGGCAGAAATATGCTAGTTTAGCATATGACCTTTTCCTTTTTCATATCTATTAATTTCAGAGTTGATTATCAGGTTCTTAAGTAATATGACGATTGTTTTCCCTCTTGCCTGGAATAATGTGACCACAATAATCTTTGAACTGCCTTCCAGATTGGTGCACTACTCAGACCTGATCATATTGGAGAAGAATTAGACATATCCATTGGGAAAATCACCAAAACTGCACAGATATCCAAGCACATGAATAAGATTTAGGAAAGCAGTTTCTTGCTAGAGAAAGGTATAGAGCAGACACGGGCAAACTTCAGCGCTCCAGGCGTTTTGGACTGCAACTCCCACAATTCCTAACAAATGGTAGGCTGTTAGGAATTGTTGGAGTTGAACTCCAAAACACCCAGAGGCCAAAGTTTGCCCATGCCTGGTATGGAGTCATCTCTCAGAAGCATTTACATACAATTTCTTGCTGATCAAACAAGATCCCATTCAGTGCTCACCTTGCCCAGGGAGCCATCTTGGTAGCCAGCCTCTTGCTGATACAGAACCCAGCACCTCCAGTGGCAAACCAAAAGTACACTGACTTCTAAATGGATGGAGGAAAACAACTGAATTACAATATGAAATATGCAGAAGGATAGCAAGATAGTCCAACCAGTTCCTAATGGCTGAACAACAGATACATAGACATTTCCAAATTGATTCAGCATCCAAGGACCTTTCCAGGCAGACCCAAAATGCAGGACCTGTCTCGGTTTTATCTCAAGCATCCAAAGGATGCCTCAGATAAAACTGAATTAATCCCAGTTTCCCAGTTTGCTCCAGATTAATAAAACACATGGAAAGATCTGGACTTTAAGCTAACCATCCTAGTTCTTTGGGCTCAAAGAGCCAGAAGGAGCAGGATGGCACCCACCACCTCCCCTTCCAGCCCCAAAATGAGGTAGCCTTGGGAAAATTCCTTAGAGTTCCATAGAGGCTGCAGTGCTGCTCAGTAATTTTAGATACCATGCTTAATAGTATAACCAGTACCTTTTCTTTCAGTGATTAATTAGAATAGCACATACCTATTAGGTGTAATGATATACACTACATTTAACATTTAATATTTATTTACATTTAATATTTGTTTGTTTATTGATTAAAGGGCACCCCAGTGACGTAGTGGGTTAAACTGCTGAGCTGCTGAACTTGCTGACCAAAAGGTCGGTGGTTCAAATCCAGGGAGCGGGGTGAGCTCCCGCTAATAGCCCCAGTTTCCATCAACCTAGCAGTTCAAAACATGCAAATGTGAGTAGATCAATAGGTACCGCTCCAGGGGGAAGGTAACGGTGCTCCATCCAGCCATGTCGACCACATGACCTTGGAGGTGTCTACGGACAATGCCAGCTATTCATCTTAGAAATGGAGATGAGCACCAACCCCCAGAGGTGGACACGACTAGACTTAATGTCAGGGTAACTTTTACCTTGTTAATTAAGGGGGGTCCAATCTTCCTAGGCTTCCTCCTTTGTATGTTTTATCAGCTTACACTATGCTGTAGAAAGCTGCTTGATGCTTGGTAAGACTTATTGTCTACATAATATAATATTGTAATAAGGCAGAGCGACATGATTGCCTATACTAAAAATTGACAAGGTGTTTAAGTAAGGAACTGAGTAGGCCACATAGCTTGCTCTATGTCAACTATGCTAACATATCACCCTCAGGTAGTGGAGAAGGTTTACTTCTCAGGATAGTTGTTTTTCATACCTAGTGGTGGGGGGATGACCCATAGACAATACAATGTCCCGGGCCAGGCATGTATTGTAACTTATGGAAATGGCTGCATCAGGAATCCATTGTCAGAAAAAAAATTCTTCCTGGAACTAGATACTCTCAATTTATTTAACAGTGCTCAGATGTTTATATTTTTTCCTCGAAAATCATGTTATGTTCTTTATCACTGTGTATCAAATATTTTGAGCAAAATGGGATTGAACAAAAAATGTCAGACTGTACTTCCTATCAGTCCTAGCAAATATAGCCAAGGATGTGGAATACCGGGAACTGCTAACATCTAAATGGCCACACTTTGCCCATCCTTGAATCAAAATCCTCCACTATTTTGTGTTCTATCTCTTTTACTGCTCCTTTAAATGTGGCAGCCATTTTGTGAATATCCATAGTCCTGCTTCCAATAGGCTAGAAGAGTGGTTCTCAACCTGTGGGTCCCCAGATGTTTTGGCCTACAACTCCCAGAAATCCCCACCAGTTTACCAGCTGTTAGGATTTCTAGGAGTTGAAGGCCAAAATATCTGGGGACCCACAAGATGAGAACCACTGGGCTAGAAGAAGTGTTGAAAGGAGTTGCTAATTATGTTTTTGGAGCCTATCATTTGTTCCTGAGATCAACATTAGATGGAACTGAAGATATAATATTTTTATTCCTTACTTCCCCTAGAAGTCCTGGCCAACCAATCTGATAATTAGGCATGATTCCTGCATCAAGCACTGGACTTACTGTCTGGTTGTTAGGCAATGTTTCTGAGGCATGAATTGGTCTATTCAAGCTTGGTTTTCCAATATAAACATCTTTGTCTGGAGAATAGGAAGTCAAGAGATTCAGCAAAGCCAGTGGATTCAGGTAGTTATCATCATCAAGATGACAAAACCAACTGGAAAAGAATAAGGAAAAAATTCAATTGGGACATTCAAATGGTGGGTACACTTTCAACTTAATTCTTTAGGACTGTTGCTCAGGATTGAACAGTCTTTCCATCACTGTCCATCCTATCAATTCAGTCTAAGCTTACTTGTTACCTGTTTGCTACAGCACTTCTTATTGAGGGCCAAACAATGTCAGTGTTTGACTATGAACTGTAAAGAAGCTTTCCAAGATACTGAACTCTACCTCCCAAACAGGATGAGCTTTTTCAACCTTCATGCATTGAGACACATACCCATTTTTCTTAATTACAGATGCTGGGGAAAACATGCAATCCATTTTGGGAATAGTGTTTGTAGAAAGGAGTTGTTATGAGTGAAATTTCAATCATTTCCTAGCCTTATACATAAGTAAAATACACAGAGGGTTGGAACAGCAATTTTAGATGAAATTAACCTTGCTGTTCACAAGGTCAATGCACTTCCTGAAATAAACTAAAAATTGCTTTGGAGCCCTAAGTGGTGCAGCAGATTAAACAGCTGTGCTGCTGAACTTGCTGACCAAAAGGTTGGTGGTTCGAATCCGGGGAGTGGTGTTAGCTCCCACTGTTAGCCCCAGCTTCTGCCAACCTAGCAGCTCGAAACCATGCAAATGTGAGTAGATCAATAAGTTCCGCTCCGGCGGGAAGGTAACAGCACTCCATGCAGTCATGCCGGCCACATGATCTTAGAAATGTCTATGGACAAATGGAGATGAGCACTAACCCCCAGAGTCAGACACAACTATACTTAATGTCAGGGGGAAACCTTTACCTTTACCTACCACTTTATCAGATTCACAGTTTGTAAAAGTTGCTTTTTTATTACAAGTTCTAGCATTGCAGATTGGATCTACAACTATCCTATATCCCAGGATCTGGTCCCAGATTACTTGCTTATCCCAGAATATATATATAGTATATGTGTATATATTTATTTATTTACGACATTTGTACCCCATCTTTCTCAACCCCAGAGGAGACTCAAGGTGGCTTTAAACATAAGCAACTATTTGATGCCTTAAAAATGTACAATTCAAATAAACATTTTAAAACAGAATTATAAAATACATTAAAACATTTAAAACAATACCTTCTCTATTAACCATGCAATCCACAATCATAATCCAGGCCATTCCAATAGTCAATAGCACAAATTCCATATCTATCTATTGCACAAGTTCTCCAAAGGCTTGATCACAAAGCCATGTTTTCACTCTTTTATGGAAGGTCAGGAGGGATGGGGCTGATCTAACATCTAATATCCCTGGAGATATTAGATCCAGTTCAAAGCAGATAATTTGGGATCAGATCCTGGGATATAGGACAGTGTAGATTCAGCCCCAGAATCCCTCATTCAGCACAACTTGCGATAACTTTTCAAGCTGTGATCTGGGAAATTTCACTTCGGCAAATGCTGTTTCCATTTTCACAGTAACCTCAGGTGGCCCCAGTTATTGGCTGACACCAAAGGCATTTAGCAAAGGAAAAAAAACAGATTGAATAATAAATGCTGGTCAATCATTCCATTAGAAACAAGCTATGGAACAAGTATTTATATTTATTGACAACACTCATACATCAATATGATGCTCTTCAAACCCATATTAAGTTTGTCTGGACATTGGTCCCTGGATGCACTGCCCAACTTCAGTAAGTTTGCTCACCTCAGGCCACTTGCTAAAAATGCATCAAACTCTGCCGCCATTTTGCAAGAAAGTGCTGGATGGCTGTGCTCTGCAGAGCAGTTGGTGACTATCACATGATCACCTGGTGAAAAAACAAGAAAAAAACTCTGTCTAAAAATTTATTTATTTATTATTTACCTTATTTATATCCCACCTTTTTCTACCCCAAGGGGGACTCAAGGTGGCTTACAAATGGCACTTACACAGTGCCTTAGGCATAAAAACATAAACTTGAAATAAAATTAGATTAAAATTGATACATACATAAAAGCATAATTAAAGTACATTTCAGTGTTAAGACACGTCATTCAAAAACAAGGTCTAAAGTCGTGCCATAATCAAATTGCATAATTTCCAGTTAAAATTATAGCACTGTGCTATAATTTTTATATTTTTAATAAGATTTTTGTAATTTTTATAAGATTGAGGGCTATCCTAATTTATAGGCTTAGCAGCAGGAGACTAACATAACTAAACAGAGCCAGGCTCTCACACAAATATGATTTGAAAACAAGATCACAATGTTAATGTTCAGAGCTGTATGCTACTGGCTTAAAATGAAACACAGCCCAAGAATCAGATACCTTACTTGTTATGCAGCAAGTACCAACCACTGAGCCCATCTCCTGAGGATTTCAGATGCAGAATCCTTGTGGAGACATACCTACTATAACATATCTATGCCACCTGGAAGTGAGGCAGGTTCATCAGCCCTTGAACCCATCATGACCCTGGTCCATGACCCTCAATGAAACTCCTGATGAAGGGCACACAATCCCCCTTTCCCCCAAAACTAGATCCATCCCCATGGCACACCATTAAAGCTGTGAAAAAAAAAGAATTGCATGAATGAAAACTACAAAGTAGAAAAATGGGTGGGAGGGAGGATGCCTGGATGCTGGAGTTGCACCAGGGAGAATGCATTTTCCCTGGGCAAACTGGAGGGCAGCCTACAGTTTCAATATTCACCCAAGGGAAGCTGAGTCACTAGCAAGCTCAAGTCTTTTCAATTACTCATTAGCTGCACCATTTCAGACACCCTTAAAAAGCCCATGGGCTTCTGGGCGACAGATCAGAGCACCAAGGAGGATGTTGGTCATACTCTCATGCTACACTCCACCATAGTCCATCAACGGGCTCCCTAGAGGCCTTTTTGCAGTACAGAACAATAGTGCCATCATTCATTTTTAACTGCCAGAGCAACATTCTACAAAATCAAGAGTATAGTAGTTTGATCAGATGGTAGAGATCTCTGACTGATCATTATAAATGCCCCTTCCTAAACTGTACCAATCCCTGGATTCCATAGGATGGGATCATGGCAGTTAAAGAGCAATAGGTAAAGTTTTCCCGATGTTAAGTCCAGTCATGTCTGACTCTGGGGGTTGGTGCTCATCTCCATTTCTAAGCCGAAGAGCTGGCATTGTCCGTAGACACCTCCAAGGTCATGTGGCTGGCATGACTGCATGGAGCGCTGTTAAAGAGCAATACTAGTGCTATAACTATAATGTGAAGGGCCCCAGTTGAATCTAGGGTCTAAGCTGTTTTTTTAAAAAAAGAATGTAATGGTCTATATAGTCACAGTCTTTCCCACTATAGCATGATGTATTTCCACGTAAACTATAATAAACACAGCTCCTAGAATAAACAAGGAGATACCACCCACTATGATCCCTCAGGTGAAGTATTGCCCTACTCTTTCCAAAGGGCCACCAAGGGCAGCTGTGGGCTAGGACAGCTGATCTCAGCTAGTCATGTTTCCTACTTCACAGAGACCATTACTCTATTTGAAGGGCTGCCTGTGCAACTCCAATGTAAAGATGGTGAACCACTTTAGGAATAGAGAAGCAGGGATGGAGGTTGTTCATCAGTCATGAGCATCAGATTAGCAGACTGAGAAGAACACACAGATCACCAGCTATGTCCACACTGCAGAATTATAGCAATTTGATACTGCATTAACTGTCATGGCTCAATACTATGGAATTTAGGGATGTGAAATTTTGTGAGATATTTCCCCCTCTCTCAGAGAGCTATAGTGCCATAAGATATTACAGACCCCTGAAATCCATAGGATGGAGGCATGGCAGTTAAGAATCTCAAATAGCTATAATCTACAGTGTGGATGGTCTATATAGTCACAGTCTTTCCCACTATAGCATGATGTATTTCCACGTAAACTATAATAATTCTTTTCACATTTGCAAGGGTTCGCATAAACACGCATGCATACATTCTTTGCAGATTTATGTTCCGTTTTGCCCTCTTTTTTGATAAAGCATTAGTACCATCTGAAAACAGAAGCTGCTTGTGGGCACTAGAATAATTCACTCTCCTTTTTCTTCTTTTTTTTTTGTTGCACAACAAACAAGGAACTGGAAAAAACATTTCAGAATTTGCCGTTTATGCAATGTGCAAAGTTAAATTACATTTTTGTTTTAAGAACCATCATTGTGGGATGCTCTGAAAAACGATTAATAGCAAAAACAGGTGGGAGAGTGTTGAGCCAACAAAGATTTATTTATTTTTATGAGGCCCAATAATGTCATTTGGGTGGAAGGGAGTTGTGCGATGCTGGTCATCATTCTCCTCCCAGGCACGACATATGGGGTACTGATGATGACACTTGCCCAATTATTTTATGCACAGTAATTACATTAGCAATGATAGCAGGAGCCAGGAAAAGAAACTCATTTTCTTAGCAACAAGCTACTGAAGTTCTGAGCACTGGGGAAATTAGATATGTCGTCCACAGAAGCATTGTCTAGAAGGCGAAAGGACAGAACGGCAGCAACAAATGAGCATAACCTAAGCATTTATGACGTACAAATTTTTAAATTGGTTTTCAAAATATTAGATGATCATTTTTTTTAAAAGACACACAATGTGCTACTTAACAGCCTGCAGATGGGAGCTGTGTTTTTCAAAACCAAGTTCTTTATTTAATTCACGCAGATTTCCTTCTTATTGGGAAGGAGGGGTGCCTATTAATTCAAAGCATTTGGAGAACTGTACAAGCTGTGATAAAAGACTTTACTGATTATTTGACACCTGAAGATCGAAAAACAGTTTTGTTATGTTACCTTAAGGGCCTTGTCAGCGGAACAGATTTGGACTGAGACTCGTAACAAACCATTCTGAAGCCAAGTTAATTGGGAAAAAGCGGACACATCCCTCCATTTTCAAATGGCATCATAGATCATAGATCTGGGCCATTGCACTTACTTCCAAATTAACCTATCACAAAAGGGAACTGGGAAGCAGTAAAGCTGCTTCAAAACAAAGGAGGTTGCAATAGTGAAAGAGAAAAGCAAGTTCAGGGGGCTCTAATCAGGTTCTTGTAAGCAGATATTTAGTCATACTGCCTCTTGAAGCAGTTTTGGGCATAAGTATCAAAAGCTGCCAGTGGTCCATCAACCTCAATATTGGGTTGTTGTTAGTTTTCCGGGCTGTATGGCCATGTTCCAGAAGCATTCTCTCCTGACGTTTCAGCCATATCTATGGCAGGCATCCTCAGAGGTTGTGAGGTATATTGGAAAACTAAGCAAGGGAGGTTTATATATCTGTGGAAGGTCCAGGGTGCAGTCTGACATGGTGTTTGTTAGAGTGGTCCAGCATTTCTGTGTTGTCAAATAATATTCTGTATCCAGGTCAAGTGCTCTGGTATGGCTGACTCTGGTTGAGTTAGTCTGCAATGCCTTTCATGTTCCTTGATTCGAGTCTGAGCAATGCTGCATTTGGTGGTCCCTATACAGACTTGTCCACAGCTGCATTGTATACAGTAGACGCCTGCATAGGTGAGAGGATCCCTCTTGTTCCTCCCTGAACAATGCATATGCTACAAAGTATATGGACAATTTCAATAAAAAGGAGGAAACCATGACAATGAACAACATCTGGCTACCAGTATTTAAAAAAACTCTAAAATCAGAACAGTAAATAAAGAACAACACTCTGAAGACAGAGGAATTCCAGACATGAATCAATTAGGGGCAGCTAACACCTCCAAACAAAGGATTCCCCCAGGCAGGAAGAAACCAGGCCATGAAGCTAGCAAGGCCATTAATGCCAATCAAGGTGATTAATTACAACATTCACACTGGCCATCAACAGATAAAAGTTGTTTCCCCCACCCTGGACCTTCCACAGATGTATAAACCTCCCTTGCTTAGTTTTCCAATATACCTCACAACTTCTGAGGATGCCTGCCATAGATGTCGGTAAAACATCAGGAGATAATGCTTTTGGAACATGGCCATATAGCCCGGAAAATTCACAACAATCCAATGATTCCGGCCATGAAAATCTTCAACAACACATTGAACCTCAGTATTTTCTTCACCTTCTGGCAGGATCTCCCAGGACTTCAGGGATCCAGATAGAAAGCTTTAATACCTCCACTTCCAGATGCCAGGGACTGAACCCTGGCCTTTCTGACTGCAAGACATGCAGTCTCCCACTGAGTGACAGCCCTTCCCCAATGCTGGCTATGTCAGGTTGCTGTTAACCATGGACACTTCTTAATACACAATTTAAAGAAGTCAGTTAGCAGATGTTGCACAATGCCAAAGGCTGGATTACCCAGTTTTTCCTGCAGCTCATCATCTTCTTTATCTGTGAAGACATGTGTCTGAGAAACAGAAGAAACAGGGGTTATTCCAGTGTCAAACATTTGCTGAATTCCATACCTGCCAGCCTTTGACAAACCACATAATTTGCTCAGCCCTGGGAAAGCATAATCTGAGATGAATTATTACTGAGGTAATGTACATGAAGTGCTCCAAACACTCGGAAAGTGTTTTGCTCTATACAAATGGAAAAATAATGCCCCCCCCCCCCCCCGGCCTTCACAGAGGTGTTGTGAAATAAGTGTTGCAACAAGTTTGGATATTTTTAAAGTGTTATATGATTATTGATAATAAGCATCTGGCCCATCTTCTTGGCAAAGAGAGAGGAGGCAACAAAAGGAGAGAGACAGAGAAAGGGATCGAGGAAAAGTCTTTTTAAAGATTGATAGATATAAGCATGTCTTTATTTTAAAATACACTAGTCCTCTGATGGCTTGCTTGTTCTACAGTGTTAATCCAAACCAATTTGAAAACTGCCTTAAACCTGTCACGGCTCCTCCTAAATAAATCTCCCCTCTATAATCCTGAGGTGGTTTTGTTCATTGTTTGCAATAGACCTCTAAAGTCCTCATAGAATGAGAAGTGCAGTTTTGCCTCCCACGCCACAACTCTTCATTTGTGTGGTTGTCTTGCCAGTTCGGTAGGTCTGAAACTGGTTCAGTGATATAGCATACACCAGGATTGAAAGGGATCCTCAATGGAGAACCCTATTACGTGTCTTCTCTGGTAGACAAGGGAGGCAGCTATTTTAAACACCCCACAGTGCTTTGAAGTGATACTATATTTGGGATGGAGGGTAGGGAAAGAAGACAAGTCACAGTACTAGCAAGGAACCATGTCATGACAGTTATTCCCCAATAAGTAGCCAAGGATGTTCCAGTATTGTTGACACCAGCCTTGAAGCAGATATGGGCCATTTAAATGTTTCTGGACACCAGCCCCGTTGCCTGGAGGGTCTGCTCTGATCTGGCTCCACTAAAGAAATCATGAACTTCAGGACTGGCCATCAAACTTTGTTCGTGCTTTTCCTACATGGCAGCAGGTTGGACTAGATGGCCCATGTGGTCTCTTTCAACTCTATGATTTTATGGTTCTATGAAACTGAAGGTTAGTCACAAGAGACTCTTGCTCTGATATGCACAAGATATCTTAATATGAGAGTAAACAGAAGCTTTGGAAATTTGCATTTAGAAAAGAACAGCTGCTTGTGTGCAAAAGACCCATAAACTCTCTGCTGTTTCCCAGCCCTGCTCCCCTTCACCTCAGCCCCTCCCTCAGCCCCGCTTGACAACATTATGTGGCATGTTCCTCCATCCCAAGGGCAAAGCGGGGATCACGTCCAGCAAAGAATAGCTCCCCTCAAGCGGAAAATGGGCTTTCAAAAAGCCAAGGGGACTGAAAGGGAGAAACACAAGCCTTAAACAATCTCCCCACCAGCTGCCTGCAGGCTGGTTAAACACTGTGCTTGCATTATACATTGAAAGCGGGGCAAAGTCATCCAAACAGTCACCGAGGCACGTGGGCCTTCCCCCAGGCCCGGTTGCAGCGAGGCCTTTCTGCGCATTCGGACAAGATACTATTGTGGCGCTCTTGTTTCCAAAAGAATAAAAAGCGCTAAAGGGCAACTATAGGGGAGAAGAACCTCAGGAAAAAGCAACACATACAACAATATCTATGGATAAAAGACATCTGCTGGGAATAAAGGGAGGCTGAGAGACTATGGAGAACCATTGTTCCTTAAATCAGTGATCGGAGATGAGAATTCCAAAGATGTACGACAGAGCTGTTCACCTCTGAAAGAGGTTCAGCCCTGATGTTTGGGCAAATCTGTGTACATCACACAAGACAGTTTTCTCAACTTTTGGAGAGTGCAGAACTGCAGGTAGATAGACAGATATCAATACACAGTTTCTTAGACTTGTTCTACACCTTCACTAAAGGGATGCTGAATCTGTCACATGCCACCTCCCTCACATGTATATCTCTATAAAATATGTTTTTCTGAATATTTTGTTTCATCTGTCCTTTACCTTTGTAGATGTATAGCTAAAAACATAATGTATGGCCAAGAAGGCATGCGTTTAAAAAAACCCTCTCTTCTCTGCAACCCAACAATCATCCAATGTAAATCCTTTCCTTCTTGTGGGCATCACACAAGTAAAGTGGGTGTCATTCAATGCTCTTTCTCAGGAAGCAAAGGTTTTGGGTCGACCTTAAATCATCACATTCTGCTCTGAAGTCCTCCCTTCCCTTTATCCATATTCACATCTACATGATTTGATTCCTTCCTTTACCTGCTTTCAGGTTAAATGAGAGGCATCAATGTTACTTTATCTGGGTGGACCAAAATGATGGATGAGACAGATAGCAGAAGCATAATGAACAATGAAAGGCCCGGAATAATCAAGGAGCTGACCATATGTGAGTTTGTGGCAGAAAATATTCAATCTGCCTTTTCTTTGTGTAAGGAGAGAAAACAGTATAGCCCAGAAAGTTACTTTTTAAATGCAAATCAACCCCATTACAAGTTATTATGTCCACTGGGTTATTCATTACTATTACTCATTGCAATAATTGTAAAAGTAGTTCATTATGTGACTTGCCATTTTTCATAATCCTTGTCACTATCCTCTGAAATTTACCTTTTACTAAAAAGAAAGTTGTAAAAATCCAAAGTGATCATAAATCTCTCAAAATAACCCCTGAAACCTGATATATGCTCTGAAACTGCTTTAATGGGTCCATAAAGGGGGACCCTATAAAAAAACCATGAAACATCACTCTTTACACCAGTAAGGTAACTAAGTGTTCCCTTTTGTTAGGTTGCCGAAAACTGGAGAAAATGTGTTTCATATTAATGGCTGTGTTAAACAGGTATTGCATGTTAACCTGGTTGCATGATAAGCAAACAAATGAATGCAGAAGTTCCCTCTTCTAGACAGACATTAAAGCTGCAGGAATCCTCTCCAGTTTTCAATATGCAATCCTAAAATTGCCTTATGCCTGTTACCCCAAAAAAGTAAGTTGCACCCACATTACACTTATGTGTAATGAATTACTTCTAAATTCTGAAGAAAAGTTGTGCAGGATCCAAAAAGTCCTATCTAGCCTAGCATTCAGCTTCCACAGTTTCCAGTCGGGTGTCTCTACAAGAAGCTAACAAGGAGGACATGAAAGGTTTTACTGATGTTCTCAGCAGGCAGCATACTCAAATAACTTCAGACAAATGAGGGACCATACATCTGTGATAGATATGCTTTGCATGCACAAGAGCCCAAATTCGTCTTCTGGGAATTCCAGCAAAAAGGAAAACTCAGGTAGCAGCTACTATGAAAGAGTTGTCTGAGACTCCAGAAAGCCATTCATAATCAAGCTGTGTTAGATGGCAAGTAACACTATGTAACAAAATTTGAAAAATGTTCTGTTCCTGGTTTGAAAGTGTTATTCCTGTTTAATTGTGCAGTACAGTAGAGTCTCACTTATCCAAGCTAAACGGGCCGGCAAAACGTTGGATAAGCGAATATGTTGGATAATAAGGAGGGGTTAAGGAGAAGCCTATTAAACATCAAATTAGGTGATGATTTTACAAATTAAGCACCAAAACATCATGTTATACAACAAATTTGACAGAAAAAGTAGTTCAATGCGCAGTAATGCTATGTAGTAATTACTGTATTTATGAATTTAGCACCAAAATATCACGATGTATTGAAAACATTGACTACAAAAATGCGTTGGATAATCCAGAACGTTGGATAAGCAAGTGTTGGATAAGTGAGACTCTACTGTACTTACTTTGAAAGTAGTTGTTCTACTCCAGAAACTTCATTTGAGTGGCTGCCACAAACTATATCGAGACTCTATGAGATATTCATTGAAAAACTATAACAAAATATGCTGCAGGATGTCCCACAAAAACAATGTTTTTGCAGTTTAATAAATATTTCCCATGTTTTTATGATAGAACCAATTAGGAAATGACATTTATAACCCAGGAACAAAAATGTGTTACATCATGTAATTGGATGCAAAATAAAGATGCCCCTTATTTATTTATTTTTTTAAAAAAAATCTTTAAGCAAAAATGACATTTTTAGTAAATCTTGATTAAAAGAGGACTGAAGGATTGAAGCAGCTTCTAGTTCCTTGTTCCTATTTTGGGAAATTCCAAAACAAAATTCAATCAGTAAACTGACTAAAAACCTAAATTACCCCATGAGCCCTGAACAGTTTTGAGCTTTTTTAAAAAAATATGATACTACTAACTAAGACTCTTGCCCGAAGACAAATAAATTTAGTAAAGGAGGTGGTTCCAGCCCTGTGGCTGCCAATTTACTGTTTCCAGTTAAAAGTAAAATCTTCTAGTTCTGTGGTGAGTGTGTATGAGTGAATCACACATATATTTTCTGGCCCCTTGGTGGTTCCTTCTTTTACTTTCATCTGCAAAAATCTCACAAGTTTCACTTCATCATAGATGAACTGGTTTCAGGGGCCTTGCAGACTGAAAGACCTCAAGCAGTTTCAATTCTGAATTGTCAGCAGCTTTCTCCCTGCAGTGTAGGACAACCAAAAGAGGCAGCCAGACTCAAGAATTATTTTATCTCTTTGTTTTTCACCAAAGCTTCTTCTAAAGCTGTCTCTGCATGAAAGCTTCTTATGTTTCCTGACCTTCCTTTTGCTCGCAGGACAACACATGCATAAAAAGATCCCATTTGGATCAACTGGCCACCTTGCACATTTCCATCTGTGGACTATATCACTTGTGCTTACTATACAGCTCTCAGATATCATCTACCTGGAGGATAAGAAGAGGATCTAAATGAGATGGACATAGGTACTGGTGACTTACACTTTGTAGATCTACAATTTAAAAAAAATCAAATCTGTGCAGTTGTTCAAAATATCACATTTTAATCCTGGAAGACTCGAGTTCTGCAGATTATCATGCAGCCCAAAACCTGTTGCACTACCTTGAGCCAACTACAATCTCATCTTCACCTACCCTGCATTGTTTTTATGAAGCGAGCAAAAACCACAGTTATAGAGTGGAAAAGCATATCTGCCAATAGATGTTGCTGGTGGCTTGCATTTCAGTGGGATGGTGAATTCATTCTGCTTTTATAGTCTAAACTTTAAAAGTGCTATCCAAGGATCTGAAACTCTATTTTCTCCAAATTATTCAGTATCTTTCATAGCTTCTTTAAAGTTCGGACTAAAACCCAGCACATATTAGATGTCCCACTTGGAAAGCATCAACCAACCTTGTGTATCACCCTGAACTTCCTAGGAAAAAAGCATTACATAAACCTAATATACATAAATCATGCAATAACAATATCCAAACTCTTTAAAAAGCTTTACACAATTGTTTTTACATTTCTCAAACTTGCTCCTCATCTTAGCAGTAATTTGATTCCACTACACATCATTTGGATTGTGATTCTAATATATCAGACTTTCCCAATCTCAACCCTCCATGTTATCCCAAAATAGTTTGTACATTTGCCTCCTGGTTTGGGATGTTGGCAGTTGTGTCCCAGCATATCTGAAGGCACAGTTTAGGGGAAAATCACAAAACACTCACTTAGTTCTCTTCCTTAACTTCATACCAACCTGTTCTTTCAGCTGAGATATCCAAGTATCCAGCAACAATCCCATCCTGGACTGGTGGAACTTGTGGGTTGTTTTTACAGCAATGAAAAGATCTTCAAGCAACAGACCTCTTCCAACAGTAGAATGAGCTACATGAGTCGAGAGGCTTTTGTTTCCTTGCTCTGTGTGACTACCATGGTCCATCACACCCATCAGGGTCATCTCCTGTTGTTCCCATCTACTTGGTGTTCCTCCTGCATGCTTTTGAACGACACCTGTCTCCTCCTGCATGCCATAATGCCTTGTGGAAAGAAGCACCATGCTCATGAAAAGAAGGATAACTCCAGAGAAGGCCTTGATAAGGTACCGGCGCATTGCCCTCCTCTTTGGCTCCCACAAGTGTAGATCTTCTTTTCCACTTGTACAGAGCAAATTCTGGCCTAGTGTATCTGCTTTCCCACAAATGCAGAAAAAGAGGAAACAGACAGAATGTCCTGGCTAAGAAATACTCACAAAATGCAAAAATGGGGCCTTTGAGGTTCTCAAACAAATAAAACACCCTCTACCTCTCCCTCCCAATACATACACTACACCACTCACATCTAAGGGTATGGGAAAGCCTTCAGGGTAGAGACACAGCAGCTGGGGAGACCTGATTTTCCAGATAGCAGGGGACAAGTGACAGATAGGTCCTAGTAACAAGTGAAGGGACCAGCCAATCTGAGCCAAAACACCACAAGTATAGGCTCCCTTAGTTAGCTCAGATGACCTTCAGAAGACAAGTCAAGGGCTCACAAAGGCAAAAGTCTATCCCACGAAGAAGTCAGAGAGCAACACCCCAGTTTTTAAGGAACTGCAAAGCACTTCACACTTAAGGTAGCTGGTCTTTCAGGCTGTACAGTATAGCACTGATAGGAGAGAGAGCTGCTGCTGAAAGGGGGATTGCCTTTATCCAGTCCCACAAGCTGTTTGCTACCCCCTCCTTTTTCTTCTTCCACATTGAGTGAATGCTCCACCCCATTCCTTTTATGGGTACACAATAGAACTAGGCAGGTCTTTCTTCTCTCTGGGGAAATCTCACATCTAACAGTTGCCTGCCTGCTGCTGCACTCCCAGCTGCTGCCCTCTGGCCAACTCTGTCAAGCAGAAAAAAAGTACCCTCATTACTGTGAAGAAAACAACTTCTCACTAATGAAAATCTCAGTGAGACTCTAAACATAGGTAAGGTAAAGGTTTTCCCCAGACGTTAAGTCCAGTCATGGGTTGGTGCTCATCTCCATTTCTAAGCCGAAGAGCCGGCGTTGTCCATAGACACCTCCAAGGTCATGTGGCCAGCATGACTGCATGGAGCACCGTTATCTTTCCGCCAGAGCGGTACCTATTGATCTACTCACATTTGCATGTTTTCGAACTGCTAGGTTGGCAGGAGCTGGAGCTATCAGCGGCCACTCACGCAGCTCCTGGGGTTTGAACCTGGCACCTTTCGGTCTCCAGCTCAGTGCTTTAATGCACTTCACCACCAGGGCTCTAAACATAGCTCCTGCATAAAGGAGCCTGACCAAGTCCAGACTAAGGTAAACCAGTTCTGTCCTACCCACAATCCCAGAAATCCTGGCCATGATTCGAGTTGTTGTAGCCATTAGTAAGAGGAAGACAAAAAGGCTTACTGTATAATTTGTTTTTCTAAATCTGAAAAAAAAATACAATTGTGATCACATAGTGGCATCACTGGAGGTGAGGGTTCTGAACATACCATGTAACACCATCCAAGATGGTGACAGCAACCATGGGGGTGGTTGAGAATTCAATGGGAAAGTTCTCTGCTGTAGAGAAAGGGCTGGAAGTGTAGAGAAAGATTTGGCCCTCACAATCATGAAGTGGAGCCACTCCTTCCACATGGATGGAAAGATTCAGTCAAGCTCAGGAGTCACTTTGCTTTTTCCCTCCTCAGTCTTGGGCCAGCCACAGTCTGCTGCTTCTGCTACTGCTACTGCTACCCACCACCAGGACAACTGCGGTCCCCAGGAGGCATCAGGAGCAAGAGGAATCAGGAAGCAAAACAGAGAATAATACATATGTGCGCATGTGCACGCGAGTGTGTGCATGTGTACTCACACTCTCAGGATACAGGAGAGTATCCCGCCTGACAGCCAAGATCTGCAAATAGGTATAGCTCATCTGTGTCTGGTATGGTACAAGAGGAGATTTGTGGGAATAACATTATGAATTATCTCACTGTGTAACATCAACCCTAGTGACACCAATGTAAGCAGACAGGATTAGGAGTGTAAATTGCAGTCTTTTTTCTCTCCTTTTTTGCATTATATGGCTAATCTATAGTCTGCCTTTCAAAACAGAATCAAGATGGTGTAGTTGATGGAGAAAGAGGAATAGAAACTAGGCCTATTTCACATGCCATTTCACTTTTTCTCCTGTGCTTCCTTAACGGGAGCTTAAATCTGATCATTCCAAGCCATTTTGGAGGAACATGACAGAAAATGGCCCCACACTCTTTGGTCTAAACCTCTTAAGCATAGGTCCCTCAGACTGTTGGAGGGCCAGACTATAATTTGAAAAAAATATGATCAAATTCCTATGCACACTGCACATATCTTATTTGCAGCACAAAAACCCAATGAAAGAACAATATAATATTTACAATGAAGAACAATTTCAACCAACATAAACTTACAGTTTATAAGGCTGCTTTTGATTAATGGGATGTTGTGTGCATTCAAGTCATTTCAGACTTAAGGTGACCCTAAGTCTAAAGTTTAAGGAGAAGGCTGAGTAAATGATCTTGGAGGGCTGCATCCAGCCTGCAGGCCTTGGTTTGAGGACCCATAGACTAAGACAAAGTACAAGAGGTGAAATGCACTAGACAGGAATGCTTCTTGCCCATCCAAAGTAAGCCATGAAGAGAAAAAGACTTCTATCAGTGGTGGCTAGTGTCATCCATATGAGTGGGGTGGTAAATCCATTTTGGATTTTAGTCTGAATATTAAAGGAGCTAAGATAGTGACATATTTGCTTTCTGGGTTTTAATGTACACAAACATTGTTTTATGCACGAATTATTAAAAATAATGCAGAAAACTACCTTTTGGGCTATGTGTATAAGGTACATATGAAACACAAATGAATTTCATATTTAGACTTCAAGCCCATCTCCAAGATATTTTGTTATATACACACATGCAAATGCAGGTATTCCAAAATCCGAAAGCCCCTCAAATCCTAAACACTTTTTGTCCCAAGCATTTCAGATGAGGGATGCTCAACCTGTACTTTCCTGCCATCAACCAGCATCTGCTGCCTAGAATAACAGCTTCACTCTTCCTAATGGTAGAGCCCTTACTGAGCCAGATGGTCTGTGCACTGTTGAATTGGTTCAGTGCTTTCAAATAACAGGAGAGAAGTACTGCATTGACTGTGTTTTGCATATGTGTTTAGCAATAAGAAACAGTCCTCTGGAATAAGGATAACTGGCTGAGGCTGTCAAGGTTGGAGAATGCTCATGGCTCGGGGTGTAAATTCTGCCTGTTTTGTCATTGCAAGTGAGGAAGAATAATTGTAGTAGTAGTTTTCTTCCCATTATGGGAAAAAAATTAAAATTCCTCTGCAGTATTCTGCCTCAATCAGAATTGCCTCAGAGTGTTGTAGACAAATTATTATATGGAGAACAAACATGGAGTTTTGGTACAAAAAAAAACCTTGTCTTCTGTACAGAAAATGGATTTGCCTGCACACACGCATATTCACAAGTATGTGAGTGTACAAATGGATTTCCTATGCAGTGAGTGTATTCTGTGCAAAGTACCCATCTTCTGTGCAGGAAATAGTTTTTTAATGAAAAAATCTTGCATGTTTTTCTCTACAGAATAATTCCTATGCAATATTTCAGGGTATCTGAAGACCAGAAGGAAATTTCAAAGAATTCGCATTGGTCTGTTCTTCCAAATGTGGTTTCTTGGCAGTTGGAAATGATTTTTGACCTGTTGATGAATAATGATAAGTATTATTTTCACCCCTAGTTCAAGATAGCTAAATGCATGTGCATTATAAATTTCTTCCAACTTTTACAGACTGGTTGCTGCAAACTCCATATTTGAGAAGTAAAAGCAATCATGCTTAATCCCCTCCCTCAACCACTTGTCCTGAAGACTTTCCCATAAGGGACAATTTTCATTCCAAGTAGATCGCATGCTCTGCATTTTTATGCACATCACTCTCTTTGTTATATGCTTTGATGAGCAGTGACCTAATTAAAAACGTTGCCTTTTAGAATATTATCAATGGCATCTCAAAGGAAAGATACATGCAGTTTGTCATTTGACCTAGATTTTTAGATTCCCATTCAGCTTTCAAATCCCTTTTGGCTTTCCCAGATGCTTTAGGGCCCAACTTCTCAATTGTACCCATCCATCAATTTGGGGCTATATTTGCTTGCTCCTTCTGCCCACTCACCCCCACCATTTTGCCTATTGGTGGGCTGCTTTTTCTCAGATCCTGCAAAAATTTTGCTCACCAACTATGTATAATTGTACTTACCCAGAAGACTTATAAGGAGAACGTTACTCATATAACCAAACCACTGCTTTCTATCCTTCAACAGTAGCTGATGCTAATCCAGTGTAGAAATAACAAGACTTGACACATGCAAATGGATTGAATATGACTTCTTTATTAAACTATTTAATTATTAAAACTGTTTAAAACTGAGCTGTAAGAGTGGAGCAACATAGTGTGGAATTTATTGAGGAAGGAGGTAATTCCTGAGTCACTCTGGGAAAATTGCCTGAACCCTGGGAGTAATCGATACTATGGGTTTACTATGGGTTGCTACCCAGCCAGCCAAATCATAGAAGGCCAACCCAATGAGTCCCATGATTGTAAGGACCTCATCACACTTGCTGTTGGAATCACCATAGACTGGGTGGGGCATGGGGATCCTGTCAGCCACACCACACATTGGCAAATTTACCCCTAACCCCATCTCACAGGGGGAAGCCTCTGCCACCCAGCTTTCCCCCCATTGTTACTAATGCAATATGGGAAGCCTCCTGTATTTCTACCATGGTGGCATTCACCTGTTCCTCTTTAGTTTTGCTACCGGGCCCCGCCAGAAATAGCTGTACATCATGGGATGGGAGCCAGATGGCTCTGTAGCAAAACTGAAGAACTGGCATATGAAATGCCACCGAATTTTGGCCTATCTGTTGAGGTCGTAAGTGAGGAAAGCCCCATCCAGAAAGCTCTGGACACAGAGCTAGAGACCTATATGGCCAATCCAGAGACATCTCCTTCGGCTATTCAATACCAGCAGATGCTCCATAAAATTCTTCTATTTTCCTCCAACTATCTATTAAGTATCCACCTATTTAAACAGCCCACCCAATCTCCAGATCTTCAGATTCTTTACAGATGCAATCTGGGATAGAAAAATCCATGGGAAAGGGGGTTCGTACTAGCCCAAGACAGCCAACAGAAGCTCACGCTTCTCTGGAGGAGGATGGACCAAGCGTTGGTAGCAAAAGAGAATATGGCGCAGGCAGCAGAGGTTTGTAAGCTCTTTGTTTCTGCCCCTGGGCTTCAATGCAACAGCACCAAGCTGTTACATCTCTTACATACAGCCTCTTGTCCATAGGGACAACAAAAATGGCCCTCCCCTTAGTGTGCCTGCTGTGTGGAGCCAGACCAGAGAGGTTCCATGTCAGTAGCACAGTGAATCCTCTCCACAATTAACTTTGATCTTGAAAGGAGATATCTAGTCTTAGATACACAGATCAACACAATAGAAATTTCCTTTGAAGTTCAGACTAAAATCCAGAGCACATTTACTGCCTTCCTGACACCCTTAGATATTTTTTTCTCAGTCATGACCAATTTGGCAGAAAATTGCTAGGAATTTCCTATGTGCAACCTTTTCCTGCACTTTCTACTGTCACTTTAGATTAAACTGCTGGGAAGCCCTTCATTTACATACCATTTGGCAGTCAGCTGGCATTTCCACACATGGTGATCCTTCTCATCCCTCCCAGGATCTATAGCAGCTTCTCTGTCATGCTAACCCCAGGCTGAATAGATGAATGGTCTGGTTTGTGGGGCAGGGAGTAGGGTGCTAGTGTCCACCATGTCAAAAATATTTTGCAAGTGCATTGACTTAAATGTTACAGTCTCTAAAATTAACTCTAATAGTGGCAAGTAGCAGCTCCCATGTCAACCCTATTTCCTTTTTAGCTAATTTAAACTCAGGACAGATTCATAACCCCACAGACATAGAAGTCGCCAGTTGCAACTGAGATTTATTATATATTCCATAGATGATTGCAGCATAGAACACAGACCACATGTGGCTCCTCAAGGCTATTTTTAGGTCAAAATGCCCTAGTATCCACGTCGAGTGCTCCTTTGTCACATTTTTCAACATCCTCTGGGCCTCTTAGGGTATAAGAGAGACTTTTCTGAAAATGGGAAGTAAACAGTAAATGGGGCAATAAGTACCAGAACAAAATGCCTCTTATGTTGCCATGCGTGCTTCATGTGTTATGTGCAAGTGAGCCCAGGGTAGCAGGAATGGAGATGAAGATAGGACTGGCAACTCCCTTTGCTACCTTCTCACACTCCTACTCATTCAAATACACATGCTGCTGTTATTTGCTGTCAGGTCACTTTGACTAATGTTGACTATGAAGGTGAGAGATCTCCAAGAGCCCCAGTCATTAACTCTCTAACTGAGATCTGGCAACCTCAGGGCTGCACCTTCCTGGATTGCATCAATTAACTTATGCTGTCTTCCTCTTCTCCATTTTGCCTTCCATTTTGTGAAGCATTATTGTCTTTTCTGGGGAATCATGTCTTCTCGTGGTATTCCAAAGTATAGCCATCTCAGTTTAGTCTAAGAAGAGTTCAAGCTTGATCTGCTCTTGAACCCATTAATTTATTTGTGTGTGTGTTTGAGTAACCCATGATATCTATAAAACACTTCTTCATTACCACAGTTTAAATAATCCTCCTCCTTATAAGATTTCTTCATGTCCATCTTTAACAGTCAGTCATAGAAATCAGAATTACAATGGCACAGATGAATCTGTTTCTGATATTGTATTGGACCAAACACTCATAAATGGATACATATATTGCTCAGTGAAAATGATATAAATGCACAGCAGCCAAAACCTGCCCTCCCTGGATAGATTGCATACATGTTAGTTATCTGGGAACCTGGCAGTAGGAGTAGCGGTAGAACTGTTGCCATGAAGGGGCAGTAACCCATTCTCTGATTTACTGCAGCTCCTCAGGAACTGCTTTGGGGTCTACAGGAGCTGTTCCTGGTGCTGAATCTATTTCCCAAAGCACCTGGCTTTTGTACAAGCTGCAACACTTGTGGAGGAAGCAGGAAAAATTGCCACCCCCATTGCAATGAATCAGGTCTCCTGGCTAGTAAGAGATTGACTTTAGTTTGGAATAGTAATGTGTTGTGGCAATTTCCCTTCATTTCCCATCAGTTCATCAAACATCTCAAAAAAACCAAAAAAAAACTTTGAGTATGAACTCACAAGTGACTGTTGCTGCTGCCCACAACTCATATGTTTGTAGTAAAATAAATACTTTACTTTTGTTTCACAAGTGTGGCCCACCATATTTTTTTTTGTTCTCGTATGGCGATCTTTAAGACAGTCAGATCAGAATAGTGGTTTAAATGTTAGGCTAGGACTCTGAGAAGATTCAAATCCCCACTCAGCCATGAAACCTATTCAGTGACCCTGGACAACTAAGAAGGAAATGACAAACTTCATCTAATTAAATCTGACCAAGAAAAACCTATAAGTCAGGGTCAATTTAAAAGTGCATGAAAACAATATGGAAATGTTTTTGGCCAATGAATGTTTGGCCTGGCAGATTTTGGCAGATATTGTTCAAAGTGTTCCAAACTCCATGGAGGCTAATGCAATACTTGAAATAGGCTACTGATGCAAACATGAATGTTTGAGGCAAGAATGGGAGCGGGGCAGAAAACTCTTTCTTTCCTGTTTTTTGAACCCACAAAACTCTCAAAATAGTTGCATTAACATCTACCAAATGCAGCTGTACATGTCTCACGATGGAAAAGCACCCTGCATTAAGACTGAAGGAGATAATGAAAAGAGCACCAGGAATGTGGCTGATCATCTTTCCTATAGTGAAGTTAACTACTATCATTTTCTGAGCAACAGGAAATTATATAGGCTTGCCTGTAATGGCCACACACAAAACTCCCAGCTACTGTGAAAGGCATAATTTAGCCCTACAAGACCTAGTTCATGTGTACTAATGATTAAGTCAGATCTTCTTTTGCCTAGGACCAGCCCAAGACATTTTGCTTCTTGGGTGAAATAGTAAATACTAGCACCCATTTCGTCCATATCATGGTGCAGAGAATCGAGGGTTTATCAAATTATTTTGGCACCTGAAGCAGAACATCCTATAAGTACCTCTTTCTTGAATGTCAGTGGTGATGGGGATTATGATAATTTGAAAGTAATAATGTGCTTCCCTTTTCAGGAGTTCCAAAATCAGCTGCCCAAGATGGTCACCTTACTCTGTCTAATGGTGAGGTCAGATCTACCAATTATGATGTGATATTTCCTAATATTCCCAAAATGCATAATGGCGTGTTGTGTTATCCAATCAATTGTAAGATTCACTCCACTACTATAGCTTAGCTAGTTAATGCAGTTTACAAAGCTTCCGACAAAAGAGCTCTTTTTTACAGTCTTTTCATGGGAACTCAGTCCAGCACCCTACTCCTTTTTTATTGTCTTCTTTGTAGCTGGAGCTTTTCTTACAGCATTGGTGCTGGAAGGATGGTGAAGCAGGACTAGAGAAAGACAAACTCTCAGTGTTTAGTTGCAGCAGTATTCCTGCAGGACACTGTGCAATAAAGCTTGACCTCAAAAAGTATGAAATTCTACTATAGGTGATCCAACTGTAGCTTTGTGTGCTCATGTACAATAGGTAAGATAAACACATGCTTCCAGAATCAATTTCTGAGCATGGATGAAGAGCAAAACAGAAAGAAAAGGGGAGAACAGATTAGCTTGTCTCACCAGCTACCCATGCATATTGAAAAAGCATAGATCTATACGTTTTGTCACCAAAATGAAACTCATAAGAAAAGTGAAAGCTGTTGAGGGAAGGGAAAAATCATACCAGGATGCCTTTTGGAAGAAGCAGTCAAGTGGTCTCTAGAATATTCACAATGTTTTTGTTTACTTACGCAAAGCTTACCTGACCTTCTTGTTTCAGTTCACGTGGGCATGTTACTTTTGAATAACAAGTTTGCTGAGAGAACGTCTCTTTTAGTGGTGTAGGAACTTATCCCTAGTCTTTCTATATTATTTTTACCTCTGGTTCCAACATTTGTATTAAAGACATAAAGCTCAGAAACATATCTACTTTATTAACTGAGATATACTCATATACCAAGCCTAGCAGGAGCTTCCACATAAAGGGTGAGCCATATTTCAGAGCTGAAAATACATTATGATTCACGTAAGCTCATGAGAAGCGCAATATTGGGTAGTAGATTCTCACATTTGATGAATTTCTTAGCTTATCTTTCAAAAAGTTTCCAGCTCATGTTGCAGCAAAATGTATGTAGAAAAAAAAATCTATAGAAAGTACCTGATCATATTTCACAAATCATAATAGTGACTAAATACAATGTACTTGGATTGCAGGTAGTTGGTGTTCCTACTTCACATTCTTGCTTCTCTCCATGATAAGTGAAAAGAACAGCAGACTAAATTATGCAAAGGAGTAAATGTTGTTAAATTATGGAGAAACAAATGCAAATGTATTCTGTTTGCATAATTCATATAGGTTGCAGAATTTTCATTCCTTGGTAAAGAGATAGACCTAGGCTCCTTTTGTGTGGGAAGTATGAATGAGCCTCATAGCTACAAAAACTTATGTTTTGGACCACACCACTCAGTATCCGATTAGTATCCACCCTGGGAAACTGTGGAATTGGTAATCGAAACACAGAAATAAATTTCCAGGCTTTGATAGCCTTTTTCATATTTCTGCCTTTCTCTTAAATCAGTCTGTAATTGTTCAAACAAAATAGTCAGCACATTCTAGTTTATATACATCTCAGCTTTTGCCTCTTCCAAAATACTTCTATATTCTATCCACCTGGGATCCCTGAAAGAACTCCAAGCAGTTTTCTGTCTCTTTAGTGCTCCCCAGATACATACATATACGTGTGTGTGTGTGTGTATGTGTGATTTTTAGATTCTCTTTGAACATCTGCATGTTCTCATTTATTGAAAACATTGTGCCTGGGGCTCTGAGATAACTGAGGTGTCTGGTGTGTTAGAATGCCCCCAGTCTGGTTAATTTCATATTTACAAACCCGTGACCAAGTTGGGAGTCCAAAGCGGGCATGCTCCATCAATGCAAAGCAACTCCCCAGAACCTCATGTAACAGCAAGGGAAGCCTTCAAGTGATGTACAAGCAGCACTGAAATGTGATTAAATGACAATTCTCATCTTAATAATAATAATAATAATAATAATAATCATCATCATCATCATCATCATCATCATCACAAACCTGCAAAAAATATTGGAAAATGAGTACGCAAAGATACTGTGGGACTTCCGAATCCAGACTGACAAAGTTCTGGAACACAACACACCAGACATCACAGTTGTGGAAAAGAAAAAGGTTTGGATCATTGATGTTGCCATCCCAGGTGACAGTTGCATTGATGAAAAACAACAGGAAAAACTCAGCCGCTATCAGGACCTCAAGATTGAACTTCAAAGACTCTGGCAGAAACCAGTGCAGGTGGTCCCGGTGGTGATCGGCACACTGGGTGCCGTGCCAAAAGATCTCAGCCGGCATTTGGAAACAATAGACATTGACAAAATTACGATCTGCCAGCTGCAAAAGGCCACCCTGCTGGGCTCTGCACGCATCATCCGAAAATACATCACACAGTCCTAGACACTTGGGAAGTGTTCGACTTGTGATTTTGTGATATGAAATCCAGCATATCTATCTTGTTTGCTGTGTCATAAGAAAATAATAATAATAATACTGTAATAATAATAATAATAACTTTATTTTTATACCCCACCTCCATTTCCCCGAAGGGACTTGGGGCGGCTTACATGGGGTCGAGCCCAGGTAAATACAATAGATAAAATAAAAAAACATCAAATGGGGGAAAAGCATGCACAGTTATAAAATTTTAAACATTAACATATAAAGATAAAATGGCAAGCTTAATAAAACATGATTTAAACACCAAAATAAAAGTCATAAAAAAGAATTTGGCTAAGTGCGTGGAGTTATGTAAACACGAGGTAATTGATAAAGTGCTGCAATTTTTGAGAGAGCAACTTGGGAAGGGGATGAATCCTGTGGCTATATCAAGTTGACAAAGCAAGAAAAGTGCAACCGATGAGGAAATGGTCACTGATACGAGATTTATCATGGAGATGGGCGATCCTTATCCAAAAGCCTGTTTTGAAGAGCCAGGTTTTCAAGTTCTTCCTAAATGCTTTGCCATATGTGCTTTTTTTAAAAATGTCCAGATTAGGGTGCACTGTCCTTTCCCTACCTCCTCCAATAGCATTCCCAGCTGCTGTCTGCCTCAGAATGGGCTCAGGGCCAGTAATATCCAGGTCTGCTTGCAGTAGGGATAATGTAGTACCTCTGCTCAGCGGTTTGATTTACAAAGTGAGTCTTTTGGCAGGGCCATTTGTAGTATTTTTTATTATTGATTGTACAGTGTTTGTCTATTTGGGAGCTTAATATATTATTATATTCCTGTCTGCACATAAACTCTGTATTCTTCTTATTCACTGTTGCTGTTCATATATTCCAGGGCTGATGACATCCTCATGTAGGCAAGGCATGGCTCTCCAGATATGGTTGAATTGCAGTTCCCAGCATCCTTTACCACTGTTTATGCTGACTAGTACTACTCAGAGCAGAAATTTAACATCTGGAGGACACCATGTTCCCCAATACTGACCCACACTTCATATCCTCACATGCTACTTTATGTGGAACCTGGAGTATGGGTGGAGAAGCTTTGGCATTTCTCATCCTGGTTTAACTTTAACTCCCGGGATCCCTTGCCATACGTTATTCTAGGTATGGTTGACAGGATTTGAAATCCAAAATTCCTAGTGAGTGAGATTCTCCACACTTCAGCTTGATGATAGTCTGGAAATGTCAATTATCTGCAGGTTGCCAAAGCCAATCTTCTTGCAGGAGGGATGGGGCATAATTTCGTAGTCAGCCTAATCCAGAGCTGAACAATTAACCGATTACCTTGCAAACAAAGCAATAGCTGGTGCAATGACTTCTCTCTGTTTAATTCAAGACTTTAAATAGTTTTTGATGTTGGTGTTAGTTCAAACTTTAAAAGAGCTATCCAACACACAGCATATATTTTGTGGAAGGAGTTCATCACCTTGGATAGCTCTTTCAAACACCCCAGATGGATTCACTAAAATGAAACCTGCTGGCCAACCCTGGCAGATGGTGTTGATACAAAGGTTCCAGACCATCCTTACATGTTCTGGAACCTTCATATCTCTGCACTCAAGTCTCCCTTTAAAATACTGTTGGAGAGAACCTCTTATCAAAAGTAGAGCTCAGTAAGTTAAGACCCAGGGATCTTTTATTTATTTATTTATTTATTTACAGTATTTATATTCCGCCCTTCTCACCCCGAAGGGGACTCAGGGCGGATCACATTATAACACACATAAGGCAAACATTCAATGCCCATAAACACGTCAAACAGAGACAGAGAGAGACACGCAGAGGCAAGTTAACCTTCTTCTGAGGGGATGTTCGATTCTGGCCACAGGGGGGAGCAGCTGCTTCATCATCCACACTGACGGCACTTCCTCATACCAGGTCGTAAATTAGTTAATCTTGCCTCCCCACTTTTTATAAGTGGTACCTTATCTCCTACTTGATAGATGCAACTATCTTTCAGGTTGCTAGGTCAGCAACGAGCAGGGGCTATTTTTTATTTTTAATTGACGGGTGCTCACCCCGCCACGGGCTGGCCTCGAACTCATGACCTCATGGTCAGAGTGATTTAAGGCAGCTGCTCAACAGCTGCGCCACAGCCCGGCCCCATGCCTACCCTTTAAGAATGAGCAATATATAACTCACAGGTCAGGTGTTTCACAAATGGGAGGGGATCATCCCCCAAAACCTCTGTGTCCAAATTCAGCAGCATATGGCATCGCCAAATGTTCATAGCAAAGTGAGACAAAGACATCACAGAAAACAGAACATCCTGACTATAAACAGCTTTCTCCTTACTTTATTGCAAAAAGAAATCAGCACTAAAATGTGTGCATGTGCTGTTGTGAGATGTCCTGAGGGGGGTCATGCATGGGGATTTACCCTAGACCTTTCATACTGATCCATCCTTGATTTAGACAGTATCGTTTATTGCTTCTGATCATATTATGTCAGCCCTTGTGCATTAAGGAGTTCTGCTTATTCATTTTGTTGAGTAGACCCTGGACATCTGCCCTGACATCCTGCCCTGACAGCCCTACTGTTGCTTAAGAGTCCCTTTGCCATAATCCAGTGGCCAAGTTCCGCTGAAAGTGGAATGAGCAAGACCTTTTTGCTACAACTCTGACATTTTGGGATTTGTCAGAGTGCAAACCTGGTGAATTTTAAAAGATCTGTCTAGATGTCATTACCTTGCTCATGAAGCTTTTAAGGTTCTTGTTTTATGAACCAACAGGTTGCTTTGGTGTTTACACAGGAGACATTCTGAGTCAATGTGAATATTTTATTAAACCCATTTTATTTGTACTACTATTACTGAGTTGCCTTAAGTGGTAAAGAGAAAAGGGTAACACATTTTAAATAAATACAAAAATAAAATGCAAGTGCTGCTTTCAACCTGTCTATGCATTCACTCAGGATGAGTTTTTCTTCTCCTAAAATGCTTATCCCAGTATAGTGTGGAGTCTTGAACCTATTAAACGGCCTGGCTATATCCCTAAAATGCCAATGCAATGAAGAAGAGTGAAGTGTCACAGCCCAACATAATGTCAGTTCCTAGATCTTCTGCCCAGATTATGCATATTTTAGTTCAGTTGTACATCTTGAATCCAGAGCAATTGCAATTTCCAAGAGTCATAGCAGAGAAGAATGACAGTTATCTGCCCTTATACTTAATCAGACAATTTCTCTGTTTAACCTAGTACAATCTGCTCTGACCAGCATTTTCTAAAAACTGACAATGGCAAGAATTAAATGGAGGATTGTTTTATTTTATTTTTTTGCATTCAAAGCATGTGCTAGAGCACTGAGCTTAGGCTTTTTCCCATTAATAGGATTTCTTTCTAGATAAAATTTTGCTATTCCAGTATCAAAAATAAAAATTGTTGGGCTATTGACAGAATTTGAAGATGGGAAGGAAGGAAGGAAGGAAGGAAGGAAGGAAGGAAGGAAGGAAGGAAGGAAGGAAGGAAGGAAGGAAGGAAGGAAGGAGAAGGAAGGAAGGAAGGAGAAGGAAGGAAGGAAGGAAGGAAGGAAGGAAGGAAGGAAGGAAGAAAGAAAGAAAGAAAGAAAGAAAGAAAGAAAGAAAGAAAGAAAGAAAGAAAGAAAGAAAGAAAGAAAGAAAAGTGGGGGTCAACTAGTGGCCATCTTTTCTTGTATTGAATCAGGAATGCATATTTTTGTCTTCTATAATTTTGCTGAAACATCAAATTATTTCTGCTTCAGTGTGTTGCTGTGAGTTTTCTAGGGTGCATGGCCATGTTCCAGAAGCATTCTCTCCTGACGTTTCACCCACATCTATGGCAGAGGTTGTGAAATCTGTTAGAAACTAAGCAAGTGGGGTTTATATATCTGTGGAATGTCTAGGGTGGGAGAGAGTTTAGGAATTAGGAACAACACTCAGAAAACAGAAGAATTCCAGGCATGAAACAATCAGGGCCAGCTAACACCTCCCAACAAAGGATTCCTCCAGGCAGGAAGTAGTCAGGCTTTGAAGCTGCAAGACCTTTCAATGCAAATCAAGGTGGCCAATTGCTACATTCACGCTTGCCTCAAGCAAGCAAGCAAGGAAGCGTTCTTTCTCCCACCCTGGACCTTCCACAGATAGTATAAACCCCACTTGGCTAGTTTCCAACAGACCTCACAACCTCTGAAGATGTCTGCCATAGATGTGGGTGAAACATCAGAAGAGAATGCTTCTGAAACATGGTGATACAGCCCTGAAAAATCATAGCAACATTGGAAAGATTTGTTCAGAGGGGGAGTTCTTTTGCTCTGAGGCAAAGCCCAAGACCACACAGCAGGTTTCCATGTCTAAGTGGGGAACCAGACCCTGATCTCCAAGGTTCTTGTCCAACGCCCAAATCACTAAAAAAAAGACACATTGTCTTTCATTCAGAAACAATGAAGCCTATGTGGCAGAATAATTCACACTCACAACCAACTAACTGACAGAGAGAGCGGGGGGGGGGGGGGGGGTGGAGCGGGAGAGAGAAAGAAGGAGAGACAGTAGCTTTATTATCTAACAAGGACATGACTAGACAAGAGTTTTAAAACTTTTCTTTTGGAAGAGCTACCTTGGCCTCTAGTCCCTATCTTCTATTGAAAATCCATTTTGCCAGACTCCAAACCCATAAAGAGGAAAAATGTGAAGTCTTGGCTCTGCCTTTCCTCTCCTTTGCTTCAGTTCCCTCTGTTTGGGTTCCCCAATAGTATAGATGCCTCCATTTGTATTAGTTTTGGGGTGGAGCTTTAAAAAAAACCCCTAGAGGCCACCCTTAATTGGTTTAGTCCATTTGCCTGCACAGATCTTTCTTGCTAGGCTCTCTTTTCTTTCTGCAATAGAGCTACAGAGTTTAGAGGACTGGATATTGTCTGGAAATCCTAGGCCCTAGCAATCTATACAGGCATCCTTAGCACTAAACTCTTTATATGCCACCAGTCCCAGTGATAACAGAAGCCTGTGGTCAGCCCAAGTTTCACGAAGTAGAAGACCAAGTCCATCACTTTACATCAGAGGCAAAAGACTTTCAAGGATTCCAGAGAGATGACTGCGACCAGCTAAATCTCCTTTTGTAATGTATTGTTTTAGGCTATCTTTCAATAGTGGAGTTAACCCTTTATTCGTCTTGTTTTCAGTAAACTTGTTTTGGTTAACTTTCATCTTGCCTAAAATGCCTCTGTATGTTAAGGGTCTTGATCTTAATAGAAGGTATGCAACTAGCCCCCGAGTAAAGCCAGACACCATAGTTTTCCCAAAGGCTTGGGCATGCCATCACAAAAAAAAATCAGAAACAATGGACATTAAAGCTAAATACAGAACACTGTCATGTTTACAATTCATAAGGGAATCTGTTTATACATGGAAAGCTTAAATGTCCCAATTTAAGATTTCATCTGAATAGTTAATGATGGTGTTTCAGTTTGGGGGGAGGGCAGCTTCATATAGGCATAACTTGTGATTCCCATCTTCTCCTTTTAAAGAAAATCAGAAGCTATACATATACTGCAGCCAGGAAATCAGGAGACATTTACTTTTGGGGAGAAGAGCAATGACCAGTCTTGATAAAATAGTGAAGAGTAGAGACATCACACTAGCAATGAAGGTCTACATATTTAAAGCAATTGTATTATCTGTAGTAACCTATGGGTGTGAGAGTTGGACCGTAGGGAAGACTGAGCGAAGGAAGATAGACGCTTTTGAACTGTGGTGTTGGAGAAAAATTCTGAGAGGAAAACTTGGAGAAGATAATGATGCTGGAGGAAATGGAAGGAAAAGGGAAGAGGGGCCGACCAAGGGCAAGATTGATGGATGGTATCCTTGAAGTGACTGGCTTGATCTTGAAGGAGCTGGGGGTGACTACAGCTGACATGGAGCTCTGGCGTGGGCTGGTCCATGAGGCCACGAAGAGTGAGAAGTGACTGAATGAATAAACAACAACAAAAAATCTAGCCCAGTATTACCAGCAATGTATAGTATCCACTCCAGATTTTCATACAGTGTTATCTCCTAGCCCTACCTGATGGTGCTGTGGCTGAACCTGTGATCCTTTGCAAGTAAAGTATGTATTTTGACTAAGCAGAGCCTTTCCTACTTTAAATGGCTCATTATATGACTTCTACAAGATATTTACAACCATTACCATATCCCTGTAGCCTCAAACGGCATTCCTCTGCTAAACAACCCATGACTGTTCTTGTTTGGTAGACCAAATTAACACATGAGGTTAATATTTATCCACTGTCCCAACCCCATCCACACAGAGAAGTGAGCTACTGAACTTAGTGGAGCTAGGTAAGCACTTGAAAAGCAAAGGTTTCCATTGTGACTCAATCTTGAAAGAGACTTTGGGAATCAGAAGCAGGTACCGAAATAAACTTAACAAAGAGAAACAGGCTCTAACTCAAGACAATGTCAGTGTTACATTTTCTGGGTTCTCTTAAATCCAGCTGAAGTACAGGGTTTTTTAGTCATCTCTTACTTGCACATTATTGCTATCTGCTTCAGCCACCCACTTCATCTGTAGAAATGACCTCCACTTTTCACAGTATTGAGACAAGCATTTGCAGCAGGATGATTTTTGAAGGCAGTCTACTCAGACTCATTCCTTTTTTTATCTCCACATCAAGGTAAGGCTATTCTATAATCATCAAAATAAATGAGTACCATTGTTTCAGCAAAAAAAAAAAACCCTCAGTGGGAAACTGGAGATAAGAGCTTGCAAAATTGTGGCCAGAGCTTTACCACCAATGCTATACAGCTACTTCAGGTACCATCATTGCCCACTTTTGTACCTAGTATTGCTATAATACTGACTGGGTTTTCAAGGAAGGCCACAAGTAAAATAATGTTCTGACTTCAGCTTCAGGTCTGCATATAAAGGCAAATACTGGAGTCCTCCTACTTTATTCCTCCTATATCATGGACAATCACTTGTGGCCAAGTATAAATGTCTTCCAGAGGTAAAATGTTGGTGGTGGGTCCATAAAGGACTGTGAACACCTATTCTGGATCCACATGGTCTTTCACAATGAGGACATACATTTCCAGATGGAAAGTGGTCGTGACAATGACACACCTTCCTTTTGACATGTTTCTTCCTTTTGCCCTCTATTCATGCCTCTTCAAAATCCATAGCACCATTGGTAACAGCTGACCTTCAGTTACAACGCTCAAGGACCAGGGCTTCCCAGTTCTTGGTGTTTATTCCACATTTTTAAAATATTAGTCTTAAGCTCATCTTTAAATCTCCTTACTTGTCCACCGACATTCCTCCTATATATTCCCTCCTATATAGAATTGAAAGAGACCATATGCACCATCCAGCCCAACTCCCTACCATGCAAGAAAAACACAATCAAAGCATTCCTGACAGATGGTCCTCATTCACTGCAGTGTAGGAAGTGGCTTAGATCTAGATCAGACTATTTCTACATTTAACTCCATATTGTCTTATTTGACTCTGTTGACAGTCAGAGGTCTTTCCTATAACTTTCCATCTGATCTTTTGTAATACATTTGATTATAAGTGACAGGACATGGATTCTCTAAGCAAAACATGTACATATTATAGTCCATTCCCCAAGTGCACATAATGTGTAAAGACAAGGAACTTTGTCAAAACCTGGAACCAAACCCAAAGTATTTTCAATTTGATGGCAGTATGCCTAGATGAGCTGTATTTGACTCATAAGAATCCCAGGCAGAACTCTTAGTGTCACACAGTGAGGAAAAAAGAAGGAAGGCAAAAGGATTATAGAAATGTGGAGTGAGAAAATATGCAACATCTTCATTTGAAGTCCAAGCCTGTTAAATAAAATGTACTGTTCTGCAAATTTGATTACTTACAAATTTAATTGATATTATCTCTCTAGGAATCTCTAAGTCCTCCACTGGCCAAGGAGTCACACTGGAGAACCTAGAGATTTCCAGAGAAGTGTTTTCTCAGGTACAAAAAGGAGTAGTTTATTTGTGAATTTTCCAACTTTCACAGGGTCTTGCACCCCTAGTCCCAGTGAATGTGGAGGCTGGCTATAATTACTTTTACTTGGCTATAACAAGCTTAAAATAACAATACAAACTCAAATACCATCTCTTTTATGCACGCGCACACACACACACACACCAGAAAATTAATATAATCTGCTTCTCAAACTATTATGTCATCAAAACATTGTACCCACAGGAAGCATACACACACTCTTGCAATGGCAAACAGAACAGGTGGTGGTTTTTCAGGCATATTGCACCCACCAAATGATTTCGCCATGAAAGGAGCCCTCTGCTTTGTACTGAATCCAATGTCTCTGTGCTGGTGGCTGGAAGATATTTTTATTTGCCAAGACCTCTAAGATGGTTTTAATGTTGTTGACTAACTGCTGTGTTTGAACTTTGCTCCCATGAATGATAAGACCTGAATGAAGCCAGAGTACAAACAGCTGAAAAACCTGCCCATCCTTCCGCCAAAAGCAGCAGAGAGGAACAAAGCAGCAATGGTTATATCTGACATGATCTTTGACTCTGGCTCATGGGAACACCAGCCAACAATTGTTGATAGGAACCATGCCGAATTCAGGTATATCATTTGCATAATCTTCAAACCACAGAGTTGAAATAATTTGGAAATGTTGGCTCATATTTATATGTAGCATATTCTTGGCTCTCCACTACCACAGCAAATAGGAAGATCAGGGCATAGAGAGAAATACTGGTTTTATGTATTATTGTATTGTTATGTGAATTAATTTTTTCCAAAGGGAGAATGCTTTTGTTGGTCGTTAAAATGACATAAAACTCTTACTTGGACCACCTGAAACACCAAAAACAGTATTGTGAAATACAAAATGTGGAACTTCCCAGTGATTTCAACCTAACTCACACATTGCTATTTGTTTTTTTTTATTTTTGTATTTGCTTTGTTTTAAATTGGAACCAAAGTGGGTGGTTGAGTCCCCAAGGGGAGATATATGGAGGAGATAGATAGATAGAGAGAGAGAGAGAGAGAGAGAGAGAGAGAGAGAGAGAGAGAGAAGAAGAAGAAGAAGAAGAAGAAGAGGAGGAGGAGGAGGAGGAGGAGGAGGAGGAGGAGGAGGAGGAGGAGGAGGAGGAGGAGGAGGAGGAGGAGGAGAAGAGGGGGGTGTATGGGGAGAGAGTTCCAAAGAAGGTCCAGCTTAAGACACTTTGCTGCCTGAGGAAAAGGGCAAGGTAGTGTTTCCACTCATATGCAGACACTGATAGGACCAATAGTCTGATTTCATTCTAGGACTCATGATGGAATTCAGCATTCTCCATGCTGAGTTTGGAAAAGGTACTTTTATAAACTTCTGCTCTCAAAAACACCCAGTCACCATGGTTATTGGAGGATTCTGGGAGATGTAATCAAAAAGTAATTTTTCCAAGCTCTGTCTCTCCCGCAGCTGTGGTCAGCAGTTTAAGGTCTAGACATGAAGTTCTCCTTCAAAAACTTGCTGGTGCTCCTCCACAGCATTTGCCAAATGTAGTAGCTGTCTCATTGCACCTACTAATAGGGCCAGGCCTGCAAGAATGCTGGTCACAAGGCCACTGTTCTTTAACTAGAAACAGCCATTTCACTGGCACAACTTGGCCCTCTGCTAGCACAAAAGCCAGGAAGGGAATGGGAGATACATCACAGGAAGGAAAGATTGAAAACAAACAGGAATCCATCCTGGGATCTGAGTTCTGTGTGGGGAGTGAGGAGACAGCACACATTATTGAGGTCTAGTGATCCAGAAGGAGGCCTAGAGCCCAACTATGTTGCATATACATTTGTCTTTGAGAAAGAGCAGTCCCAAATTCAGTACTTTTCGAGTGAGCAGGAGAAGTGGTATGTAGCAAAATTGCCTCAAGGTCCATTAGTTGTAAGCACAACTGACACCCATTTTTCTTACTCTGCAGTTCTACAGGTCCAGGTAACATGTGGTAGGCTATGTAAACCTCACACCAAGACTCACAAAGGCAAGAATTCTGGATTCCCAAGAGAGTACTAATCATATAATAATATGTAATTCTTGGAAGAGGCCCTGCTTTTATGAGAGTTCAGGTGGGCTTTATATTAACTTGCCTCATGAGTACCAGCCAATTCTGAGCTGGTCTGCTAATAGAAATAACTATCTCATATTGCAGGTTGAAAAATTTGGGAATCATAACTAGTGGACCCAAATAATATCTCCTCAAAGGCTTGAATTTGCTCTTGATGGCCCTGCCTAGAATCAAAATCCAGCAAACACTGAAAGAAACAATGAGCGACTCGTTTCCTTTGGAAGTCCAATTTAATCCACATTTAATAAGCAGAAAACTCAATTAATAATTTACACACAACTGAGAGTCCACAACAATATGAATGTATCACAACCCCACTTACAGTTGCCAAGATCAAGGAGGTGGACACTCTATGTCCACATATGTAAATGCATGCAAAAGCATCTTCCCTCTGGCCCCTTCTCCTCCCAACTAATGCACCCAATTCTAGTAGGAACTGAAATGATGAAGAAACAAGAATCAGAAATACAGGATCTGGGACAGTTAAGTGGATGTTGTTGAATCAGACACTGGCTGATTTGGAAATGTTGAAAAGGTAATGAAATGGAGAGGCACTTTTCACATGAGATTTCTCCCATTTTCAGGATAATCAAAGAAATAACTGGACCCCAAAGACATGAATGAATGGTTCGAATCTAAGGTCCAGAAAAAACCTTGGAAGATCATGGTCCAAGCCACTGTCCTGCAGAGGCCAATTTTCCATAGACATCCAAAAAATATAGCAAGGCATAGCAAGATCATACATCATTCTCTTCAACCCACACTATCCTGGTCTGCTCCTGGAACACTTGGGCTCGCACCACCTTCACCAGCTCCTCAGCACTACCCCAGGCCTGGGGGTCCACCCAAGCCCACGAGCAGGGCAAAGAGTGAAGTGCAACCTCAGCCCTCCGGCATTCCTTCAGTAAGTCAGAATCACGGCGGCCTGGTTTCCCAAGTAAACTCCTAGGAGAAAAGCACAGAAGAGCAGAAATGCACCATCAGTATATTCTTCTGGATGCTATGAATAATGCAGTAGCAGAGATGGGCTAAGTCAAGCATGTTAGTTTAAGCACACAGAAGTCTAATGGTCTGATCCCAAGAACTGATGGGCTGCCAAGGAAATGCTTTGGCTGGTGTCTCCATTGCCCGTTGCACTACTGCAACATTACAAATTACATTATACCTGCATCGCTAGCAGTCTAGCAGATGCAAACATTTCAGGTTTCTGGCTGAAGGATCTTAGATTTTTTTGACAGCTGAGGACACTGCAACATCCCAAAACACTGTCGTCAACCTTTAGTACTTGGCAAACCCTGGTGGTCCATGCATATTTAAATCAAAGCTTTAGCTCAACCTTCCACTTCCTCAGAAAGGGCTAGGAAAGAACACCTGCCTGAAACCATGCAGTTACTACAATAATAGTGAACTAAATGAAGCCTTCAGGGCAGCTTTCAGCATTCCTATGTGCTACGTGAGATTTCTATAATGTTCTGCATGCCTTCTGTGTGCAAATGAACTACTGAAAATTCAAGATACATTCTACGAGTTCAGAATCCATTCCAGAGCTTAGAAAAGTTACTTTTTATATAACAACTCCTTTCTACCTAAAGGATTCTGAGGCCCCTTCCACACAGCTATATAAAATCCCACGTTTTCTGCTTTGAACTGGGTTATATGGCAGTGTTGATTTAGATAACCCAGTTCAAAGCAGATATTGTGGATTATCTGCCTTGATATTATGGGTTATATATGGCTGTGTGGAAGGGCCTCCAACAATATAATTTTTCCAAATTGTGGCCAATTAGTACAGAAAGCTGGCACGGTCTAGAATCATTCTGAATAAAATGACAGTATATCCTCAAAAACATCTTCCCCACTAGTTAGGTATTTAAAGAAAAGATGGGTAAGAATGTCTTCCAGGGAAGCTTTACTGCTACTGGGTTGCTGTGAGTTTTCTGGTCTGTATGGCCATGTTCCAAAAGTATTCTCTCTGGACATTTTGCCCACATATATGGCAGGCATTCTCAGAGGTTGTGAGGTACATTGGAAACTAAGCAAGGGAGGTTTATATATCTGTGGAATGTCCAGGATGGGAGAAAGAACTCTTATCTGTTGGAGGCAAGTGTCAATGTTGTAATTAATTGCCTTGATTAGCATTTAATGGCCTTGCCAGCTTCAAGGCCTTGCTGATTCCTGCCTGGGGGAATCCTTTGTTACAACATTCACACTTACCTCTAACAGACAAGAGTTGTTTCTCCCACCCTGGACATTCCACAGATATATAAATCTCCCTTGCTTAGTTTTCCAATTTACCCCACAACCTCTGAGGTTGCCTGCCACAGATGTGGACGAAATGTCAGGAGAGAATGCTTCTGGAACATGGCCATACAGCCTGGAAAACTCATAGCAACCCAATGATTCTGGCCATGAAAACCTTCTACAACACATTTACTGCTATTATTTGTCTTTTTTCTAAAAAAAATTTTTTTTAAAAACCAAGGGTTGATAACCTCTTTTTGAATATCTAATAGATTGAGTTGTAAACCAATTTGTAATTTAACTATTCGCCTGGGACTTAAGCAGGCTGAAGAAGGGGTGACAGAATGTCCCTCCTTTATCAGCCAACTCAGCATCTCTACCAGCCACAGAGAAAATACAGCGCTTCCTCCACAGGGTTTAAAAGCCAAGCAGTCTGGAAAAGGTAAAATTATGCTATTTCTCCTTTGCCAATTCATTAAGCATCTGTGCCTTTTTCCAGATTCACTACAGAAAAAAAAAGCCTGAGAAGGAGAGTTTGCTGCTTCTCTTTCACTCCCCACTGTGTTTCTAGCCTACACAATGTTTTATTTGCTTGCTTTTTTACTTAGAAGTAGAGCTTCTCTAATGTGCATCAAAGGCAGGACAGTTTGTAAACAGTGTTTACCAATTTGCAATTTTGAACTATTGGTAACAAAGCTGTTATAAACAATAGATGACTGACATCTGCTTGTCTGACGTGACCTTGATTTACCCGTTTCTTTTCCTTTCTGCTTTTTAAAAGGCCCTTTAAGGCCTAAAACCATAAAAGAAGGAGAGAAAGCAGAAGGAGAGTTAGATTTCAATGGCACAATACAATCCCAGAAGCTTATCAATAACACGTTTTGCCTTTGGAGACAATTAAATTAAAGATGAGAGTGTTCAAGTTTTGAGCACCCTGGTAAGCTGACTGCAAACCAAGTGTTATGCTTTGTCCATCTCTCTTTTCCTAATGGAAAGCTCATGCAATACGGATTTTAAAACAGATGATTCCTAGCAGATATTGTGTAAACCTACAAAGAAGCAGATCTCCAGGTCCAGAGGGTAGGTTTGTTTATATGTATGGTATATCTATATATATCTTGAATTCCCAGCTGGTATGCTGTCAGTATTGCCTTGAACTTTCAACATGCTTTGGGATAGGGGAAAAGACAATATACAGGCATTACAATTTATAGTAGAAAGCAGATGCCACCTTCTAAGGCAGAAGAGAAGCAGCTTTTTATTTCTATGGAGAGGTAAGAGCCAGTTAACATATGAAGGGTGGCTATTTATTCTTGAGAAGGTGTAGACATAACATGGCAACTTTTTGTGTCCTGCAGTCATCCTGGAGATCAGAAAATTCTCCAAAATAACCTCTAGGGCAGTGGTTCTCAACCTGTGGGTCCCCAGGTGTTTTGGCCTATAACTCCCAGAAATTCCAGCCAGTTTACCAGCTGTTAGGATTTCTGGGAGTTGAAGGCCAAAACACTAGGGGACCCACAGGTTGAGAACCACTGCTCTGGGGAATGTGGGTTTGCCATGTTGGGAGGTTGTCTAAGCCCCAATAGTCAAAAACATGTAAACATGTAAAATATTTTAAATCAGTTTAATTCCATGTGCCTCCTACAGGGTATGGGGGCATTTCCATCTTATTTTGGATGTCCCTAGGGAACTATCTGTCCTGGAGAAGTCTTTTAAAAAGTGAGTTCAGCACACTTCCTGCTTGTTTAAAAGGCACTTTCCTGAACCTAAATTATCCTAGGAAGACTTTAAAATATGATGAGAATTCCCCATTTCCCCTAGAGGACACCTGGGAGAATCTGGATGCATTTTTGCAGGAGTAGGTATAACATGGCCCCTGGTGGCACAGTGCATTAAAGCGCTGAGCTGCTGAACTTGCGGACCAAAAGGTGCCAGGTTCAAATCCTGGGAGTGGAATGAGCACCCACTGTTAGCCCCAGCTCCTGCCAACCTAGCAGTTTGAAAACATGCAAAATGTGAGTAGATCAATAGGTACTGCTCCGGTGGGAAGGTAACGGTGCTCCATGCAGTCAAGCCAGCCACATGACCTGGAGGTGTCTATGGACAATGCCGTCTCTTCGGCTTAGAAATGGAGATGAGCACCAACCCCCAGAGTCGATCACGACTGGACTTAACGTCAGGGGAAACCTTTACCTTTACTTTAGGTATAACAACAGGATGTTACATTCCATGGACTCCTGGGAGATAATGTGCTTTTCATTCCACAGTTGTCCACCCTTGTTCTTGAAAGACAATCTTTTCCATATTAAGTACGGCATGGAGAAACGTTGCTATCAAGTTTGTTCCCACTTCCTTCAAACCCTCACATTGATATAAATCGTAAAATCATATAGTGGGAAAACACCACAAGGGCCATCCAGCCCAACCCCATATGTAGGAACACATAATCAAGGCACTCCCAAAAGGAGGCAGATGCATATATGTACTGCCAAGCTCACAGTGGTTTCCTTGACAGTCTTCAACAGAGGAGGCCCTATGATTACAGAGAAGAGGTGGCTGCTTCAGGGAACAGATCTGCAGTGCTCACAAAAGGGCAGTAAATTGCTGTTTATTTTTGATGTATTTTGACTGCAAGGATTGGGAGAGAGGTGTCTGGGGAATTTTCTGCCTCATATATGCCAAAATAATTTGGCTGAGTTTGTGCACCACATACCCTACCATTAGGGAGAGTGGAGCAGCTGCCCTAAGCTGTAGATTTGGGATGGCACCAAAGAACAGTACATAGTGGTTATTTAATTTGTTCTTGTAGTTTTACTGCCAGAGCTAGGGAGTGGTGCTTGTGAGCTTTCCTGCCTTAGGTGCCAAAATAATTTGGCTGACATGATTTGGATGAAGGATTTGTGGCGTGTATTTGGAGCTCAGCTTCTGCTCAAAGAAGCCCAATGATATTACTTCAAGTTCAGCAGCATCTACTAAGATTCAGCTTCACTCCTGCACACAGTAACCTGTGAGCAATGAACACAGTGGTCTTTACATCCATGAAAACATGGATAGGATTGCCCCATAAGAGACCAAACAATCACAATCCTTCATGTTCACAGTTGTACTTGTCCTGCAACAACTGCAACCAGAAATCATCAAGGATGACAAACAGATCTTCATATAAACCCTGAAAATAAATAGGTACCACTTTGTGCAGGCAGGGACTCCCCTTCCAGCTCATGTTCCTGCTGTATTCTTTCAAGGTAACTAGCTTTGCCCACCCACCTCCCATCCAACTCATAATTTTTGCCAGCCTGGAAAAAGCCTTCTCGTACCTGACTCCCCTGATGTTCTTCTCAGTAACCTCAACATGGACAACAATCGGGTGTATTTCACTTTTAATTAGATCCTTCACCACCTGGACCTCCAGATCTAGCAGGCAGTGTTTATTCTGCAAGGAAATTCAAGAGATTTACTGATTCAAATGGAAAAGAAATAAGCCAGACCTGACAAGTTACATTAAATCAAACACCTCACACTGCAAAATATCATTGCTTTTCCAATAGTAATTCCATTAAAAGGCGGGATTTACAACCAACCCTATGAAGAAAAAGAGACAATCGAAAGGCAGGGTCATCTGATATATAATAGGCTGGGTGTTCAAAATGTCTGGGTGTTTGGGAGTAGAAGCCTGCAGCCACCTTCAGAAGCACTCCGTCTTTAGAGCTTGACAAGGATAGCGATCCAGTTCACAGACCTACAGGACTCACTGTCTTGCAGCTCCTTCTTCAGAGAAGGCAAGAAAAATGATCTAACATGAAATGATAACTGACCACACTTGTCTGCAAGGCATTATTGTCAATGCACAACTCTACCAAAAATAAATACAGGTCGAGCAACCCTAGTGGAGAAATCCAAAGTGCTCCTAAATTCTAAAAAAAAATTCCACCATCTGCCCACTTCCACCTTCTGCTCGTTCATTCAGGAGGCAGAAGCAAGTGGCTGGCAGACTCCCCAGAGGTCTCCTGTACAGTAAGTACTGGATTTTTTCCCCTGAATACAGTGTCAGATCCTTTATGTCATCACTTTTAGATACTTGGTCTCTCTTTAGCCACATTAGTAAAGGGAGTCATCTTAGATGATTTCTTCTGAATGTTGGATATAACCTGGAGTCCTTCCCTACAGCCGACTTAGCATAATACTTTATTCAGCCCATTCTATCAGCAATGCAGCTGCTGGCTCTACTCCTCACCTTTCCAATCGCTTCTTGGATAGCACGGATTGTCCTGCAATCCTTCTGCCTTTGAGAGATCCTATCAGCATTAACACTGTTCTTAGAGGAGGCAAAGGAGAGCCTTTGTTCCTCAAGGGCATCTGTGAAAAGAAGCAACAAGAGTAGCCACAAAAGAAAAAGACTCTCGGAGAGAAAATGCCAATATGTGCAACAAAATGATCCTGAATGCTAGGGTCAGACACAAAGCCTGGATCCTGCTGTGCATGTCTTATCAGAAGTAAATCCCAGAGAATTCAATGACATTAGCTTCCAATTATGTGAGCAGGGAAACACAGCCTAAGGCTTCAACCCTAGGAACACTTATTGCAAGTATGGTCTATTGAACAAACTGGGTCTTATTACCAGGTATAATAGATCTTTCTTTTTTAATCTATTTCCAATTTTTGACCAGCTTTTTTTTCTTTTGCAAGAAAAGATACAGAGATCCATGTGCAACAAGGAAGAGTAAAGTGGCATTAACACTGGGACAAGGAGCTCGAGACAAACTGGAATGAATAGAAGCCCTTTGCCAGCACCCCCCATTTTAGGGCTATTCAGATTGGCATTGGACTCCAAATCCCATTATCCATAGACACAGAGCATTATGACTGTGTGTAGTTGTAGTCCAACATATCTAGGAGGCACAAGGTTGAGAAAATTTGGTTTCAACCTCTATTTTCTTTCAAAGATCTGCAGCTAGATCTCATTCCAGATGTTATAATACCTGAGATGACTCCTCGTTCTAGGACAAAATAGTATTGTCAGCCACATCTGAGTGCAGCAGGCCAGTTTAAAGAAATTGGGGCAAGCTATGAAGCGCATATAGTTCTATCCTCCAAAGTTAAAAGGCTCAGAAGGAACAGCAACAGGATGCTACTGCTGCCCCACAACATCTGGGATGATCATCTCAGCTGTGTTTCATGTTAGCATATGATGTGACCAATCATATTGCTTAAGAGGCTCTACCAAGGAGTAACACCTTTCTTCAGGCCCAGTGTGTTGGCCTCACCACCTGACCTAATAAAAGCCACTTGAACCTTCAGTTTTGATGACACACATTTACCTGACCATCACAACCCCAAGGTAGTTCACAAAGCAGTCCCAAAATCATTTGATGATTTCAGAATCACTATACTGGTAAATAGTGTTCTTTGTTATGGCGCTGCAGTCCATTAATATGAGCTACATACATCTAGATTTTGGGAATTCTGTTTCCCTGCACCAGGATATGGACTATCTTGATGGAGAGGTGGGGATGCAAAACACTCACTCAGAATGTTTTATTTTTCCCACCCAGTTTAAGAAGAAAGATGCTTCATCAGTAGACTTGCCAAGTGTCCTTTATTTGAGGGCCAAAAATATGTCCCTTATAAGACAGGCAGCATCTTGTATTATAAATGTGTGTGTGTGCCTTCAGGTTGCCTATTGACTTATGGCAACCCCATTAATTTTTCATAGGGTTTTCTTAGTCAAGGAATACTCAGAGGTGGTGTTGCCAGTTCCTATAGCAAGCTTGCTTCTAGGCGTGGTTTCATGCCAGATATGCTGTTTAAGGTGATTCTGGATGACCTCCAGAACTAGGAAGGACACCTATTTTCCTTTTCCTGATACTAACATCTTGGAGGTTTCTTCAGTCACTCAAGCCTCTCAGCTTACCAGTTGGGAACAAAAAAAAGTCCTGATGTGAAGAAGGGAGACCCATAAGATTCCTGATGATCCAGGAAGATAAGCAACTTGGTGAGATCACAACAGGGCGATGGTTCTGCACCAACAGAGGATGTACTGGACTATAAGGTTTCATAACCCCATCTGTATATAGAAGACAGAGAACAGCATCAGCTGAGTAATGATTGGATTAACCTGAGAACTGTAATTCAAGAAAGTAACATCCTTAGGCCCCACTGATATGGAACAGAACATTAATTCAAAAGAAAGTATTTCTCTCATGAAGAAGAGCAGAGATGGTGGCATTGGAATTACCTAGGCAAGGATCTGACCAAAAGGTCTCACTCTGGCCTTCTTTGCTCTTATATTTCATCAGGCGAAGTTGGTCCAAGGCTCGTTTCTTCAGCTAAACCAAGCAAGGAAAGGTTAGGAAGGGAGAAGAGGAAAAGAGAAAGGGAGGCACAAACCACAAGAATGTTACACTCGCATGCTCACCAAAAGACAGCTACACATTTACTGCAAGTCAAAACTGACACTGCTTTCAGATACAATTCCCAAGCGAGGAGGAATGGCATTTGTGTAATTAAATGTTTCTTTTTCCTCCACCTTTCTTTACAAAATACCTCAAGAAAACATTGAAAGACATCACTTCGACCCTCCAGTAAGAGAACAGAGTAAATGCAACATCAATAACAATAGCCATATTGCTGTGCTACTACAAACAGTTCTTAGACCTCTGCTATAGTTTTTCCTGAACCCATGAGAGCAAGTTGTCTACCTCCTACACTCCATAAGTCTCTCCTCCTCCTCCGCGGCCTGGCCTTCCTTCTAAGATTTATTGTGAAGATAGTGGAGAGAAGGAGAGCCATGGATGACCACTATCTTACTGGAAGGAAGGCAGGATGTAAATGCAACAAGGAAAAAAAGAAGAAACCTGCAATAAAATAGTTATTTCCTTCTTTCCAATCCACATATCATCACCACTACCATGATACTTACTTGTAGGTGTCTTGATGATAGTAGACTCATGCTCACAGCAGCTTAACACATCAAAATTACACAATCAAAAACATTTGCAAAATACATCATTATAACTCATGATTTAAAATCCTATTCACAATAATGAATATAGACTAATTATTAAGGTTAAGGATTAAAAACAGTAAAACAAAGGAAGTCCAAAAGCTAATATTATCTCAGTCGCAACCCTAAAAGCTTGCCTTTTTTGGTTTCTAAATCTCCCCCACTCCCCAATTTCTTTTACCCTGCTCACCTTAATCCTGTTGCCTTTCTGTTGTGCTGCTGCCTGGATCTTCAAGAGCTGTTGAGCCCTGAAAGAAAGACAATTGGACATGATTTTACTTACAGTTGGAACTGAGACAAAAGCAATAAAGTGCGGACAACAGCTCTCAAGAAGCTAGAGAGAGAGAGAGAGCACTCAAAAGCACAGCATGCCATGGGGATTCTGAGAATTATGGCACCCACAAAAAAGTAATGTTTCCAGGCTCTGCTTGAATATACAGAAATGTGCCACCCACACAGCCATTTCAGCAAGCAAAGCTTATTGAGATTTTTCTCATTCTGATCCCTATCAACTGACTACGAGCATCAGTTCCTATTTGTGAAAGAAGATTCAAAAACACAAGTATATGCCATACATCTTTGTGAAGGACTGAGGAGCCTTTGACCCTCCAGACACTTTTAATTTCAACTCCAATGGTATGGGATTGTGTGAGTTACAACTCAAAATATCTGCAGTAGAGATTGGGCTATCTGATATCACAGGCAGGTGATGGTGCAGATTTGACAATCACTGCAATAATTGTCTAAAGCAGTGGTTCTCAACCTGTGGGTCCCCAGATGTTTTGGCCTACAACTCCCAGAAATCCCAGCCTGCTTACCAGCTGTTAGGATATCTGGGAGCTGAAGGCCAAAACATCTGGGGACTCACAGGTTGAGAACCATTGGTCTAAAGTATTCAGCAATCTGAGCAGACAAACACTCCCAGGAACAATGCTCAACCAGTAGGTGTTCTAAATACAGTGTTCCCTCACTTTATCACTGGGGGTAGGTTCCAGGACCACCTGCAATAAGTGAAAATCCACGAAGTAGGGACGCTATATTTATTTTAATATTTATACATTATTTTAGCAGTTATACACAATTTTAAGTCTTTATCAACCAATTGTGTGTTGATAAATTTCCTCCTTCTCCTTCCGTTGGCACTTGGGCTCCTTTTCTCTCCCGTTGTCTTCTCCTTCCTCCCTTCCTGAGGCTGTAAATTGTAATTTTTTATGATTTATAATAGTCTTTTAGAGTTTATTGAAAAACCGTGAAATAGCGAATCCGCAAAAAGTGATCCGCGAAGTAGTGAGGGAACATTGTATATATAAATGTGGTGTTTTGGAATTCAACTCTCACAATTCCTAACAGCTGGTAGTGAGAGTTGAAGTCCAAAACACCTGGAGGGCTGAAGTTTGCCTATGCCTGGTGTACCCTGCCTGCATACTTTCCATGAACCCCACTTTCTTGATAGAAATTTTGGTTTTGTCTAAATATAGGCCCGGGCTGTGGCGCAGGCGGGAGAGCAAGCCAGCTGCAATTAACTGCAATGAATCACTCTGACCAGGAGATCATGAGTTCGAGACCCGCTCAGAGCCTATGTTTGTTTGTCTTTGTTCTATGTTAAAAAGGCATTGAATGTTTGCCTATATGTGTAATGTGATCCGCCCTGAGGCCCCTTCGGGTGAGAAGGGCAGAATATAAATGCTGTAAATAATAATAAAATAATAATATCTTAAAGGCACCAGATCCTATCTGGTCTTGGGAGATAAGCCACAATGGTCATTCCTGATTAGTAACTGGGTAAGAGTCCATCAAAAAACAACAGGTGCTGTAGGCTATATTTCAGAGAAAAGGCATAGTAAAACTATTTCTGAATATTTTTCCATAAATCAACAGGAAACTTGAAAGCATATATACATGCATGTACACAGATTCTACAGACCACTGACATCTCCAGTTTTGTACATGTTTCTTTTCTCACTCTAAAGGGCTATAGTGTACTTCTTTAGTCTTACTGGCAGTGAGAACGTTAAACTAATATAAGCTGGCATGGCTGATTCCATTAATTTTCCTTGGGTACTACCAAGCACTGAAACTCCCCACCACCACCAAAAAATCCCTTTGTCCTGAGGCTAAAAGATGCAGTGACAGGATAGATATGTAATACTGAACTGTGGTAACTAAACAGAGAGAATGTAAAATGGACTTTCATTAAGGCTGCTACTGACTGAGCTAGGGATGAGCAAATAGCAGCGTTCCATATGTTTTGGGGCTCCAACACTCAGCAGTCCACAAGAAAAAAGGCACATTCCCTTTGTTTTATAAATGGCATTCATAATTGTTGCAGCAGGAACTATCTTTGGAGGAGACAGTGACAAGGGAATGCCTCTTTTAAGACGTAGCCTCCCACCTGCAGTTTTTATAAGTATTTATAATAAAATTTTAAAAGAATAGTAATTCATCTTCTTTTCTTTTCAAGTGTTGCATGATTAAATCTCAGATGCCTTTCTGGTCTACTGAAGAGGGCTCTGAATTATTAATTTAAATGATTAAAGGCCACAGATTTAGCTTTTATGTACAACATTACTGACTTCCACTCTGTTCCAAGTACTTTATGCCGAGAAGTATGAAAATGTGTGGTCCTCTGGATGTTGGACTGCATTTTCCATCAGACCATAGCAAATGGTGAAGGATAATGGGAGTTACCAGGAGGGCCACCCATTTTCTATCCCCAGGTTTACAACGCTCTCGTGCTAGCCATCCCAAACAGGATAGTCATACACTGGTAAGTATGGATTAGACTACTATAATGTTGTATAGGTGGAAATGTGCTTTAACAGGACTTGGAAACTACAATTGATGCAAAATGGAGCAGCTAGATCATTGATCGGAACATCACAAAGGAGCCATATACATTGGCTGCTCAGTATACTTCTGGTCTCAACTCAAGGTCCTATCAATTACATTCAGGACTTAAGTTTGAGGCCTTGCAAGTTGAAAGAACCTCTCCCTATATAAAATGTTCAACAATAGGGAAAACACAATGTAGGAAGATGTGGGGAAAGAACTTCTCTGCTAGAGCACTGTCCTTTTCCCAAGACATAACTGGTGCCAATAGTGGTATAATTCCAGTAAGAATTAAAATCATGTTGTTGGGTGGTTTTTTTTTTTCAAATTTAAGTCTTTGGGACCTGCTCTAAAAGGTAAAGGTTTCCCCTGACGTTAAGTCCAGTCATGTCCGACTCTGGAAGTTGGTGCTCATCTCCATTTCTAAGCTGAAGAGCCGGCGTTGTCTGTAGACACCTCCAAGGTCATGTAGCTGGCATGACTGCATGGAGCGCCGTTACCTTCCCGCTGGAGCGGTACCTATTGATCTACTCACATTGGCATGTTTTCAAACTGCTAGGTTGGCAGAAGCTGGAGCTAACAGCGGAGGCTCACTCCACTCCCGGGATTTGAACCTGGGACCTTTTGGTCTGCAAGTTCAGCAGCTCAGTGCTTTAACACACTTTGCCACCGGGGCTCCCTATATAGACCTGCTCTATACAGAGGAAACTTGACTTAAGAATTTAATTCATTTGGTGACCAAGCTCTTAACACAAAATGCTCTTATATCAAAGTTAATTTTCGCACTGAAATGCATTGAAATGCTATGTCCATTCCAATCCCCTGAAACCCTATTTTGTTACATGTTTTAAAATAAGAAAATGTACTTTCTAAAAAAACAAATAATGAATAAATGCACATGGAACAAGAAAGAAAGAAAACTGGTGCTAACTCTTAACTCAAAACACTCCCCTGATGTCAAAGCAAACCACAGGCTGAGTGACATCTCTTAACTCAAAATGCTCTTAAGTTGAGATGCTCTTAAGTAAAGGTTCCACTGTATTTCCTATATTTGAACATGTCTTATGGCTTTAAATTGTTTTAAACGTTTTCAACTGGTTTTGACTTCCTTGTTCTAATTGTTCAATTTTTACATTGTAAGCTACTATATCAGAAGAAAGGTGGAATATAAAACAAGTAAACATTTTTACAGTACTGTTTTTATATGATTTAAATTGGCCAAACTCATTTTAGTATACGCTGCTCTGTATTCCTATGAAGTATAAATGATTTAATGATGAAATAAGTTAATATTAAACGTAAGCTTGGTACATAATGACCAAAGAAAGTCCTGTGGATGTACCCCTATCTAAGAAGACATTTGAGCAATAGACTGTGAAAACCTACCCCATACATTAGGAAACAGTGATCAATTTCTTACATATCTGAGATTGTCTGTCTAGGAGAAGCATTTCAAATGCTATTTCACTGCGTTACCCAGCATTGTCCAAACACTGCCCTCTTGAGTACAGACCCCAGAATCCCCCATCTAGGAAGCTGGTTGGAAGAATTTTGAGAGCTGTCGAGCAAAACATAATTTTTGTGGGCTCTCAACTAAGCCTACGTTTATTTATTCAGTAATGTACACAGCCAACCTTATCAGCAAAAAAAAAAAAAATCCAATAGAAATGCAATTGAAGCGAGAACCAAATAAAACTCAATTAGCACTCTAAAACCAAGTCTGTCTAAAATTAATCCAATAAATTACATAAATATTCCAAAATAGTGTTTAAACCCCAATTTAAATATGAATGTTTTGTTGAATCCCACAGACACAATGCTGACCAAATCCTCTGTGGGCAGAACGTTCCACAAGGCCTGATGTGTATTCCAGCTGTTTGCATTTCTTAAATAAATGGCGCTGAACAAGGACCTTCTTGATGAAATTGATGAGGGAAGGGAGCACTCTCTAGAATTCACACATGCACATGCGTCAAAAAAAATAATTGTTCTCTTATAAATACAGGGTATTTCCAAAAAAAAATTGACCCGATTTAAAATCACTATATCTCTGCAACCACAAACCATCCATGAATAAAGCTCCTACCCTTTGACAATGTGGGACATAGAGTTTCAAATGATTATCACTAGATGCCACTCTCAGTGAACAAACAGCCCCTACCCTCAGTCATTCACAAGATAGCAACCCCACAATATAAGGTTCAGTTCAGCAAGACTAAATCCATAATTGCGATGCAGTGTGCATTTCAATGGCATTTTAGGCATTTTAGGAGAGGCATCTAGTGGTAATCATTTGAAACTAGTTTTCTTCATGGACATTTTGTGGTCGCAGAGATATAGTAATTTCAAACTGGGTCCATCTTTTTGAAATACCCTGTATTTCTCCTTCAGACATTCCTTCAGATACTTTTTCCCTCCAAATATTTTTGACTACATTTCCCACTAATTAACACTGACCATGCCGTTGGGGATGGGGCAGTTTAAAACCAAACATCTGGATGGCCAATTGTCCATCATCCTGGTTCCATGAAGTAAGGACCAACATATATTTCTTTTTGGATAACAAAAAATAGGGTGGTTATAAACAAGTTGGAGTTTATGCAGAGAAGGGCAACAAGAATAACAAGAATATATAGAGAACAAACATATGGGAAAAGTTGAGAAAGTAGGCATGTTGAATTTGGTGAAAAGAAGACTGAGGGGCAAACATTATGAATTAAGGGTTGCCACAGAGAGCTGGAGGGAGACTTGTTCTCTGCTGCACCAGATAAGAGGACCAAGTCTGATGGTTTGAAGTTACAGGTGAGTAGATTTCAATTGAACCTAGAAGGAATTTCTTTACAGTAAAAGTTCAGCAATGGAATCAATTGCCTAGAGAAGTAATGGAGTTTCCCTTTCCAGACATCTTCAAAATAAGGTTGAACGACTACTTGCCAGGAATGCTCGAGTTGGTTTTTCTGCATTGAGCAGTGCTTCTGGAGTACATCTCTAATTTTATGATTCTACATCTCATATTGAAGAGTTTTAAAAGCTGACTTACACGAGGTCAAACCCTTGGTCTGTCTAGTCAAAGATTGTTGACTTGGACCTTCCTCTTCAGAGGCTATTCAGTCCTTTTTAAAATTGGAGATGCCAAAGACTGACTTCTGGACCTTTTGCAAGCAAACCACAAGCACAGCAAATGAGGCTTGGTCCTTACTAGAGGAAATGCAGTGGACTATTTTCTCTTTTTGGAATCAATGGAGATTTGGAGGAATTGGATGATAACGATGATGATGGCCCTGCTTTTCTCAGGATTGAGATCCAAAGCAACTAGACTTTCCAGAAATTCCCCTAGCTAACATGCCTAGTGTTGGGTGTCATAATGCAAAAAAAAAAAGCAACTTTTTCCAAACTCAATCTTATTAGGCACCAAAAACTGACTGACATGCAAAAGTAGTTCTTCCACCCAGCACCCACCCATTTGTCCATTACCTGCTGTAATTAGGTACTGTGCCTTTATCCAAGTCCCGGAGAGTGAAAGGGTCTACTCGGGCACAATACCATTCCAGTCGTCCCTTGTGCAAGGTGTCAGTGATGTGCAGGATCTCTCGGCACTTCACACACAGCCCATTTGGATCTGCAAGGTCCAGGAGGTTCAAGTTGGCCCGCACATAGAAGGAGTCACCAGGAACCCTCTGTCCAGCATCTAGGGCTTCTTTGAGAGAATGATATCCTAACAAGGAGAGAAGGCAAAGAAGAAAAGCCCTTGATGGATAAGAACAGAGATCTACCTAGTTCAACATCCTCCATTCTACAATCAAGAGTAGAATGGAGAAAGATGGCACTAAAATTATACTGCAGTGAAGTCTCACTAAGTCTTGACTCAGGGTTTTGAGTTATTATTCTGCCATCACAGTATCTAGAAACTTCATATTGTATGTTTTAATCAAATTCAAAAATGGAAACTTCTAAGACAGATGTTCAGTTCACAGATGTGCAGAATACACACTGCCTTGACTGTCCAGATGAATTAAGGATAAGCAGCCACACACAACACATCCTTTGAAGACAATTTACCTTTCCTATCAGGCAGGAAGATGAGAGAAGATGGGTCATCCCAGTGCAACAGACTCAGGTACGCTACCTCTCGGGTGCAGTTCTCAAGGGAGAGCACCTCCCCATTTAGCTGTGTCCTCCTAAGCTGTAACAGAAACACAAAAAGAAGGGAAACAGACAGATCAAGCATCCATAAGCTTCATAATATTTCTGGACTGCAAAGCAATTATGTTCATACTCCTCTTTCCCCACCTTCAGTCATCTTATGGTGTATCCACACTATACAGTTATACCAATTCAATAGCTCTCTGTGGCACTGTTCAACAGCATCCTGGTATATAAAGTTTGATGCAGCACTTATAATAGTTTGTGAACATGCATTATTGGTCTCTAGTAGAGAACTCTTAAGTTTCTTACCAAAGTCCCAAGACGGTAGAATAGCACCATAGCAATTATATTGGCATTGAGATGCTAGGTCTAAATACTGCGAAGGCACCATATCTCATTTGATCTTGTAAGCTAAGCAGAGTCAGTCTTGGTAAGTGCTTGGATTGAAAACAGGCAAAGAATACCAAGTGCTATTTTTTTCGTGTCAGGAGCAACTTGAAGCGACTCAGGTTCCTCCAGACCAAGTGCTATAGGCTATATTTTAGAGGAAAGCAATGATAAATTACCTCTAAGTATTTCTTGCCTAAGAATACCTTATGAAATTTATGGGGTCATCATAAGTCAGCAAGCATCAATAGATTACCCAATTCATTTCATACTTTGGCTACTTCTATCAATATAGAATTGGTTAAATGGAATATGGGCCAACAGTTAGGTACTAATATTTATAGGGACAACCGAAATTCCATATAAGTGTGCAGTCTTTTGAGTTCTTCAGAACTCTTAATCAGGCTAGATGGAACAAAACTTAGGAGATCAAAGTCCAAAAGTTCGGCCAGACCTCATGGCTACATCTTGCCTAGTTATTGGATTTTTCCGTTTCTTCCCCATTTTTGTGCGACCCAGCTAGACAAAGTGTTCTGAAGAACATGAAAGTATACCTACCTTTATGACACATGAGTTGGTCCTGAAAAAGGCACTGTCCAACTGTGCACCTTTACAATATATAATACATCCACTATGTATAACCTGGTATTCTATATATTTGAACTCCAAGCAAGGTGCACTCCACATACCTCTGAGAGGGAACATAGAAACATCACTCTTTGATTATTGCAGCATTCACCTTCCATATTAAACTCTCTTTGGTCAAAGGTTAACCATGACTCATTCATTAATACCTCTAGGAGTCGACATCCCTCTCGAAGTCCTATGGTCTCAGCTTCTGAGCCTGGTCTCACCCACTGGACATAAATCCCAGTTCTGTTTCCTCCGAGGATGGTGATGTCTCCCGCAAGGCCCCTGCTTTGTGGTGCTGGGATGCTCAAGGGGGCTGTGTTAGACAAATGCACCACAACAGATCTGGTTGAGGAAGAAAGAAAGAGAAAACTATTTCAGTCAAAGCATTTCTGCAAGGAGTATCAATGATCTGGCTTGATTAGGAGGATCCAGGGAGCTCCATAAATCATAGTGAAAACATTTTGTCAGTGGCAGTGGGAGACTTCCATGCCAGTAGATAGTGAATCAGTTCTGAATTTGAGCCTGAGCTTCAAAAGAGTTATCCAAGGTAGTGGACTTAGTTTGGAGATAATGTTCAGAACTTTGGCCAGCTTCTTTAAAGTTCAGACAAATTCAAAGAACAGATTCACCACCCCACTGACATGGAAACTTCCAGTTATGACCAGAGGGCTTTTCTTCTACATACTCCAGAATCCCCCAAGCAGCGTGGGCAGTAGTCATATTTAAATTGTAAGCTGCCTTGAGCCTCAGCTCCGAGAGAAAGGCAAGATAATGAGGAGGACAACAATGACGATGCTGGAGATTCTGAAGTAGCAATCCAAAGAAGTAACTTTTCCAATCTCTGGTAGAGAATGGCAGTAAGTCTGTCACACAAGAGGAATATTGCTGTTATCATTGACCAGTCCAAGATGGTCTAGGATGGTGTGATAGTTACAATGTTGGATGTAGGACTGGGAAAGCCCATGGTCAAATCTTCACTTGGTCATGAAGATCATTTAATAATCTTCAGCCAGTCACTATGTCTCAGCCAAATATGCCTCATAGGGTCCCTGAGGATTTACAAAAAGAGGAAAGCGCTAAACTCCTTGGAAGAACAATGGGTTAATAAGATATTAAATATGGCTTGGTCATTTACAGTTTCCAGATGCTGGAAACTGGAAGGTGGTGAAGAGAACAAGAAGTAAGTTTCAATCACCAGCTTTGCTCCTTCATTCCCAAATTCTAATCTTTCCAAGATATTTGAGGCCTATGTCCTAACAGCTGCTAAAGAAATGGTGTGCACATAGATCCTGTGAGAAGGACATGCATCCTGATGAAACATGATCATACCACTTGGCCTCACCAGACTAGCAGGCCCACAGCTTCCCTTGCAACTACCAATAGGTCTGCAGAGAAAAATCCTCCATTACCAAGTTCTTAAAGGCCTTTAACTTGGAGGTGTCAGACACTCGACCTCGAATCTCCAGCACACAAATCAAGAGGATGGCATTCCCCATCTGGATACCTTACATGTGTGTTGATGGTCACGCTGTCTGGGGATGATGGAACTATAGTCAACATTTCAGAAGGGCACTTTTATAGGGACACTTACACTGTAACACTGAGCTATGAAGAACAATTTCCTTCCTAAAGCAGGGCTGATATCCTTATGATTACTTGCAGCTGTTTTGCTTCAATTTCAATTGTTTGCATTTCCATTTCATGTAAACTGCCCTAGGCACTTTTTATTGAAAAGGTCTATGAAAATGTAATAAATGAGTCATGCCCCATATAGGGACTTGAAATGAAAGAAAATAGCAATTGCAATTGCTTTCCCCCATTACTTAAAATGGGGTAAAGAGATATCACAAATATCAAGAATAGCCCTTCCATTGTAGAGTTACTTTGTTTAATGCACCACAGATGTATCTTTATTACTCAGTTACTTCATACCATGTCAACTGTAACCATACATTCAAGGATTGGAAGAGACCTTAAGGTCCAGCTAGCACAAACCCTTGCCATGCAGAAACACACAAATAAAGTACTTCCAACAGATCGCCACTGCGCCTCTGTTTAAAAACTTACAGAGAAGAAGAATCTGGGCAGTGTATTTCATTGTTGAACAGCTCTTACCGACAGGAAGTTTCTTTCTGATGTTTAAATGGAATCTCTTTCCCTGTAGTTTGAATCAATTGGTCCTTATTCTAGCCTCTGGACAGCCTTTTAAATATCTCTGGATTCTATTGGTATTTTAACTACATTTTAACTTTTGTATATTTCAGTGATGTGAACTTTTATCTGTATCCATTTTGTAAGTTGTCTGGTGTTTCAGGGCTGAGAAAAAGGCAAGATATAAATAAAATATAACAAAAGCTATGTGTAATTTAGTGAGGTACTTAGAATTCACTGCTTTAGAGCTCTAGTCCATTCCCCTGAATTACAGCACTGAAACTTTCGAGCAGAGAATTTTAAGGATCTCGCAAAACTATAAATCCTAAACTTCCACAGGAAAGCACAAGGACAACTCAGGGGTAGGCAACTGCAAAGTAGAGGGGAACAATTTCCTTCCTCTTTGAGCCTGGCTGGCAACAACAAAATGTTCTGGCACACTAGAAGTGATGTAACATAACTTCTGGCTACCTTTTTGGGCAGTTTTCAACTATTTTACTCATTTCCCCCCTAGTTTTATGGGAGTTGACAATACTGGAGCACCGAGGAAAGCAATCTACATTTGCAGGTAGCTTTGGAATGGCTTTCTGTTGACAAATCACTCAAAAGCTGGTTTGAAAGAATTTGGGTGTCTGATAGCTTAGGTGAGGCTTCTGGGGGGCTTCAAGGGCCATACCTGGGACCCCAAAACAAAGAATTTGACCCATAATCTACACTTTGCAAATCTGACTGAAGGCAAACTGTTGGGCTTTTTTCTATCTCTGCATTGCCAACTCAGTGACCATGAAGAAGCCACAAATTTCAGGAGGCATTACTGGAGAAAAGTGACCAATGGTCTGAAATAGTATCAGGCAGCTTTGTGTTTTCACAACCAAAAGGATTCAAGGGAACAGTTTCAACAGCAGTAGCAGCAACAGTCTAAGGCCCAGCAGACTGGAGGAAGAATCCTAAAAATGGATGACATGGAAACGTAATTGTACCAAACACATTTTTAACCACAGATATTGGAAAAGCTACTTCTTGACTACATCCCCCATAATCCCATAATCACCATGACAGAAGACAGTGTCCCTTAAAGAAATACCAAGACCCAAATCCCTCTGATTTGCCACTATAGGTAGGCTTGCAGGACTAACTCTTCCAATCTAAGTACCCCATCTTCTACAGGGCTATAATTCAAAAAACTGTTCTTAGAAACCATTGGGAAATGGAGAACAAAAAAGCAAAGAGACCTCCTGGCAAACCCCTGCTGTTCGGAGATGGTAGATAAGCAGATTTCTGACTTTGCCCTTGTATGTGCACTGCCTGATGATGAAGGGGATCTGGCAGAGGAGACGGTAGTGGTGACGCTTTCTGAAAAGAGGAAAGGGAGAAAACCAAGTTATCATGCCGAACATTCAGGGATTTACCTTTGCTCAGATTCTCAAAGAGAATGAAGCAAAGATAGACAATAACACTTAAGTGGGTGGGTTGGCAAAATTCCAAACTGAGGGATCACTTCCATGAGCATCTCCCATATAGCTGGGGTAACATTTAATAGTCCAACCATTTGGGTGATGGCTAGTCATATAAACTAGTCATTCTCAGCCAGAGGAGTCAGATTGAAACCTCCATCACATTCAGCTTCTACCCAAGTTGGTGGGCATTTCAAACTAACATACTTTGAGGTTTCCAGGCTGGGGAATGCAGATGTAGGTCTTTCCATCACAATGAGCTATATAAACTAGAAGAGTAGCGCAATGGGTTAAACCCTTGTGCCGGCAGGACTGCTAACTTGAAGGTTGGGTTGCTGACCAGAAAGTTGCCGGTTCGAATCCAGGGGGAGTATGCATGAGCTTCCTCTATCAGCTCTAGCTCCCCATGTGTGGACATGAGAGAAGCCTCCCACAGGATGGTAAAATATCAAACATCCGGGCATCCCCTGGGCAACAATTTTGAAGACGGCCAATTCTCTCACACCAGAAGTGACTTGCAGTTTCTCAAGTCACTCCTGACACACACAAAAATCAGACAATTACTTCCAACCTCCATAACTGGACCATTTAATTGTTAGGTCGGCCATGCAGGATCTGGATCATAAGAAAGTAGCTTTCCTGCAGAAAAGCAGAACTTGGTTAAGTTCAGGGGCCAGGCTGTGGCGCAAGCTGGTTAGCAGCCAGCTGCAATAAATCAATCTGACCAAGAGGTCATGAGTTCAAGGCCAGCCCGTGTCGGGGTGAGCACCCGACAATTAAAAATAAAATATAGCCCCTGCTCGTTGCTGACCTATGCAACCCAAAAGATAGTTGCATCTATCAAGTAGGAAATTTAGGTACCACTTATATGTGGAGAGGCTAATTTACGACACCATAAAAATCATCCAGCCACCACTGGAATGAGGAAGTGCAGTTGCAGTGGATGATGAAGCAGCTGCTCCCCCTGTGGCCAGAATCAAGCATACACTCTGGAAGCTGGAAGCTGGAAAAGGTTTAAATTGCCTCTGTCTCTGTCTCTGTCTCTGTTCTATGTTTATATGGCATTGAATGTTTGCCTTATATGTGTACAATGTGATCCACCCTGAGTCCCCTTCCGGGTGAGAAGGGTGGAATATAAATACAGTAAATAAATAAATAAATAAATAAATAAATAAATAAATAAATACTGTTTGGATTACAATTCCCAGTATTCTCCTAGCCAACACAGTCAGGTTGGCTGGGGATCTATGATTGTAATCCAAAACAGTATCTTTGAACAGAAGTAATTTTAAAAAACCTCTCCACTCTCCTTTATAATGGATTACTCAGCACAGTCTCTCCTGCATTCCAATAATACATGCACCGGATATCCAACAAAGGAGGCAGCAGAAGAAATGTGAACTGGATTCAGCTATGTGTTGAATGGTCCCTAGGAAACTCCCCCATCCTTAGCATCTGAATTCAGAAGCCAGGCAGTCCTTTTTGCACATAATCCAATCCTCCTGAGTAGATACATTGGTAGAGAAAAACGCCACAAATCCAGCCAGGCCCGAGATATACAGTGAGACATGCTCTAGAGATTTACAGCCTGTCAAGAGGAACCAATAACGGCCTGAAGCTGAAGCATTTATCAATTGCAGTTCCTACTCCTCTGAAACTGAATCGAATTGTCAAATAAAAAAATCCACTATAAATTAAACACACCAGACCGGAATCGCCCAAGAACAGAGGCATCCATGCATGCCTGCAAGAGGGAGGGTGAGGCCCGGAGGGGCTCCTGGAGCCAGGAGGAGGAGGAGGGTGGAGCAAGGGCGCCCCCTTGTGGGGAACCCAGTCAGGCACTTGGGCAAGCCCCTCCCATCCTCTCAGTGCGGCTTTCAAGGAGAAATTCAATAATATGAGCAATACCTGTTAAGTCTTCCATGCTGCCAAAGGACCCATAAGACTGACTGAAGGCACAAAGGAGAGACAGAAAGAGTGACATTAATTCACAATCTTACATGTATCAAAGCTGTTTTCGCCCCCAATCTATCTCCCTCTAACACTGTTCTTCAAAGATAATGACAAGCGCTATTAAAATCACCGCCATGCTGGTGTGTTTTACATTTCTACCTTTTTTTTTTTACATTTACTCAGCCTCTTTCTTCTACCTGGGGGCAGAGGAGGCATAGCTTTTGTCAACAGCCCTTTGTACTGACTCAACTTCCTAGGTATTTTTAACAGTGCCTTGGCATAACCACAGCTTGAAAAAGTTCCTTTTTTGGATGACAATTCCTAGAACTCCCAGCTAGTACTGCTGGGGGATTCTGGCAGTTGTTGTTCTCAAAGGCGATTTCTGGAGCTCTGCGACATATGGCAAAGACCGTAGAGACAGAGCCATGATAACTGAAAAACCAGGCTAGAATAAAAGCTGTGATTTTTCTCTTTTTTTCAGCTCTGAGCAGGGTCCCTTTGCTCCCATGCCCATCTTGATTCCTGAATGTTAAGTGTGATGAAAACTTGATGAGATTTTAATTGCCCACTTGAATAACTTTCTGTCTTAGAATAGAAAGTCGGGAGGAAAGAGACTGGCAATCAAATGGGTCCCCAGGTCCCACATGCACCCAGGCTGTTTTATTATTCCACTCCACCTTATCCCAGTGCTAGATAAGAATGGGGCTGAGAGAGAAATGCCTGGAGTGCGGAACACAGCCTTGCAAAATAAACTACAATTAAAATAGTGGTGTACAGTTCTAGGATGCATTTGTCCCAATTTGCTCTGGGGTTTTCATAAATTGTCTTCCTCAAATTATGACTGGGGGGGACAATATTCAGTTGGGCACAGGCTTTCTTTCCCCCATTTCCCCTTCCAGCCTTCCTTGGCTGTATGCAGGGTACATGGCTCACATGGGGAGCTAATCAGCTCTGGAATACAGGTGAGGACAGAGAGAGGATAGGATGATGAATCAGTTCTAGATTTTAGGTTGAACCTCAAAGTAGCTATCCAAGGTGCTCGACTCCTTTGGATTGCAATTTTCTATGCTAGAGTTCAACATCTTGGTTAGTTTCATTAAAATTCACACAAACTTCATAACAGATATGGGCTGCACCAACTGCCAATTAATAGTTGCCATTTGAGATCCAAAGGCTGAAACTTAGAGTGCATCTACACTTGTAGAATTCATGCTATTTGACACTACCTTAACTGGCATAGTTCAATGCTATGGAATCATGGGATGTGTAGTATAGTGAGGCTCCAGCACTAAAGATCTTATAAAACTACCGTTCTCATGATTCCATATTTTCAAGCCATTGCAATTAAACAGGGGTCAGACTACATTAATTCTATAGTGTAGTTGTACCCACAGCTAGATACGAGTTCAATCAGTTGCTATATTTTTATCCTGTTTTCTCAAACAGGCTAAGATTGCGAGATAAAGCAAGGTGTCCAGATTTCCACATTGCTTTATCTCCCAATGGAAAGGAAGAGTAACACATAGGAGAATCTGAATCACTTTTATCTCCAGGCACAATTCAAAGACAACAGTTTGGGATTGTTCTCTGTCATGTTCACAGCCAAAAGATAGTAAGGTTTGGAGGCACCTCCTCAAGCCAGATCTGACTATCCATGTATGGACCACACTAAGGTTATAGATTAAAAATACAAGTGACTTTCCAAACTTGCCTCCTCTGAGATCCCTTCCAAGCAGCTTCCTTGAGCACAGTCAATCCATCCTAGATACTGACCAGTGACATAACTTCGCTTCTTTGTCTACAAGATTTCCTCAGCTCATTATAATAATGATCTTCTGTCATATACCCCATTACTAAGCTTCCTTTCCTCATTTCAAATATAATGGTCCTCCGCCCATTCTTTTACCCAGTGGCAGCTAGAGAAATGGCAATAGGGCAATAAGATCACTCCTGGGCTTTAGCCTTTACTTTAACGACACTGAGCTTATTTAGGAGATGGGAGTTCAGCGTTTTAAACAGAATCATGTTCCCATTGAAATGGGATTGCCAGTCACTGCTACTTTGGTACACCGCCATTATATTCTCCTCATCTTTAGCCAAACAAGTACTCTGACAGCATATTCAATTCAACAGCCTATTGTCTTCTCCTGAAGTCAAAACTTAAACTGTTTACCCCAGGAATCTACAGTAACAGTTGAAACCTCTGAATTGTTTCTACTAAAAATCCTGACTCTCTTTAACTCTTCCCACCATTGCTACCATATCTTCAATTTGAGTGCCCACAGCATACATTCCTTTTATAGGACCCTGAGTCCAATGTATCCAAGCTTCACGTTCCCCACCCTACAAACACTTTAAAGTCTCTATGTAGTTCAAGAGGAAGAAATCACATGGTTCAGACAGCTGAGGATCCCAGGCATCACCTCTTGATGGGGACCAGTCCATCTTCACGCTGCCGCCGAAGGATGGAACCAGCACAGGGTGGGAAGGGGAAGATGGATAGACGGTTTATGTCCTTCTCTCTGTCTGGAGTCACTTCCTGAGGAAAAATGGGACAGAAGAGGAAATCTTTGAGTCAAGACAGATTCTATCCAAATTTCTGTGTCTTATTAGTTATCAACTGGACTGAAATGATTAAATTTGGGGTGAGCATCTATCAGAGGCCAGGGAGACATAATGAACATAATGAGGGTCATCATTATTGTACCTTTTAATGAGAGGAGGAGTAGTCCTGAGATGGCACCTTTTCCCTCCCAAGCTCCCATGGATAATGAAAGAGTTTTAACCAGTCGATTTACTATGTACACATTTGTGTATAAATAAAATAAATAGTTATGAAGATTGGGTAGGATATGTTTGTTTTGTTGTTTCACATTTCAATCATGCTCTAGGGATCTGGGCACCCATTTCCAAATCAGAGACCCTTCAGAGACTGTACTAGATCCAAAATGAAATGAGAAGATTCATTCAAATCTTCTCATTCAAACACAGCACCCAAACATGAATCAAGGAACATGAAAGGCACTGCAGACTAAATCAAACAAAGAAGTCAGCCATAGCAGAGCACTTGATGTACCAACCTGGACACAACATATTATTTGAGAACACAGAAATACTGGACCACTCTAACAGCCACCATGTCAGACTACACAGAGAAGCCATTGAAATCCACAAGCATGTGGACAATTTCAAGAAAAAGGAGGAAGCCATGAAAATGAACAAAATCTGGCTAAAATCAGGATAGTAAATAAAGAACAACACTCAAAAACAGGGGAATTCTAGACAAGAAACAATCAGGGCCAGCTAATCAGCTCCCAACAAAAGATTCCCCCAGGCAGGAAGCAGCCAAACTTTGAAACTACATGGCTATTAAATGCTAATCGAGTTGGCCAATTGCAACATTCACACTTGTCTCAAACAGACAAGAGTTCTTTCTCTCATCCTGGACATTCCACAGATATATAAACCCCACTTGCCTAGTTTTCAACAAACCTCACAATCACTGAGAATGCCTGCCATAGATGTAGGTAAAATGTCAGGAGAGAGTGCTTCTGGAACATGGCCATACAGCCCGGAAACTCACAGCAACCCAGTGTTTCCAGCCATGAAACCTTTCGACAGCACAACAAAATGAGAAGAGGCCAAAAGGTTGCTGCCATTTTAATAAAACTTTATTTCAATAATTATTTTGCCTAAAATAACTGATGGGGCCCTGCATATTTTAAGGAGAAACTGCACCACTTAGAGGCATAATTTCCCTTTTTAAAGGATTCCATGAGTTGTTGTCAGAAAAAAGGGGCTAGAGATGAATTCAGAAGATCTCTTCTAGGATTTTATTGAGAGAGGGAGGGAGGGAGGGAATATGTCCCTAATGGAGGCTGTTTCCTATTACATAACTGACTTGTTTTCCTATAGCTCCAAAAGCTCACAGTAAATATTTCACCGCAGCAAACTATACACACAGGCTCTGTTACTACCTCAGAAAATCTACTAACTGCTCCACTGATAATGCGCCGCAAACAGCCAGCTGCATATAGGAGAGGATTAACATAGTGACAACAGCATCAGTTTCATATACAATTTATTTTCAAAAATGCATTTTTAGCAGAATTTACAGCGTAGATGTATAACCAATTCCTTTAGGTGGCTTGCAACAAGGGCATAACAAGACCTGCATACTTCTCCCAAATCTGTTCCAGGTACCAAAATCCCCATACCACCTAGTTAAGAAGGCACTAGATAGTAAAAGAGTGTCCACTTTAAACAGCTATGACTATCTCCTTTGGAATCTTGGGGTTTGTAGTTTGATAAGTCACTGGAACTAACTCTAACTCTATGAACCTCTTCACACAGCCCTTTTGAGTCATGCCGTTGCGACAGCAATCGCTGGCAACATAGTGGATGTGCTATACCACCTTTTGCTGAAATCGAAACTGTTCAATCAATTACATATCTGCCAAAGTACTTGATTACTGTTCCACTGTGCATTGAGGAATACTGAGTACCTGTTTCTGCAACCTTCATGAATAAATGACCTGAAGTGATGGTTAAAATTGCAGGAAAAGATATTCAACCTGGATATTAGGACAATATCTGACAATAAGAGCTGTTCCACAGTGGAATATGCTGCCTCGGAATGTGGTGGAGCCTCCCTCTCTAGAGGTTTTTATACAGAACTTGTATGGACATCTGCCAGGAGTGCTTTGATTGTGTATTCCTGCACGGAAGGGGTTGGACGGGATAGCCCTTGTGGTCTCTTCCAACTCTAGGATTTTATTGCTCTAATCCTGAACTGAGCACAGCCGAAAAAGAAAAACCTCATTTGCCTAACACCAACATTAAATCTCACAGGTTCCTATGAAGACGGGATGAGATATGTGAAGTATTCCAGACAACATCTGACTCACACATTTTAACATTCTGTTTGTCTCCCTGTCTCACCACCTCTGTAGTCCTAATTCTGTTTATGTGATATTTTTAATTGGCTTTTTCAGGTACATGAATCCAAATCAATAACAAAATTGCTGGCAACCAACCTGAGCTCGAGGGATAAGACAGATATAAACAAACAATAAACATAATATAGCTTTCAAGTACTGGGGTGAAACTGTTATCTTTTTAAGGATCTTAGCCTTAATTGTAAAGCAAAGAAATATTATAACCTTTAAATTTTAGACAAAAAAACTGGATAACTGTGGAGAATTTTTAAGCTAATGTATGGAAATCAGAACAATTATGACTTAATGGGATTGCTTTCATCATTCCTCAATCCCAAATTCTCTGCTGATAATACCCCATTCCCAAGCATTTCTCCTTCTCTTAAAATATTCCAGGATCCCTCTTCTTATCTTACATTCCCCCTTTCCCTTCATCTTATTTCAATGTTGCAAACTGGATTCAATGTTCAAAAGTAGTTTGCACTCAGTTAACTAAGGCCCCTTCCACTCAGCTGTATAAAATCCACATTGAACTAGATTATATGGCAGTGTAAACTCAAATAATCCAGTTCAAAGCAGATACTGCCTTGGTATTCAGGGTTATATGGCTGTGTGGAAGGGACCTAAGAGTTAGGGAGAAAAGAGAAGAGAGGATGGAATATGCCCTTCCCAGTACACGCAGGCAAAAGAAAACGGCTATAGCTTCTCCTAAGACAGTGGTTCTTAACCTGTGGGTCCCCAGGCGTTTTGGCCTACAACTCCCAGAAATCCCACCTAGTTTATCAGCTGTTAGGATTTCTGGGAGTTGAAGGCAAAAACACCTGGGGAACCACAGGTCGAGAACCACTATCCTAAGACTTCATCCCACTAAACACTGTCAAGTGTTCAGAAGAGTAGATTACTATACAGCTCAAGCATACTCCATTTTGAAATTAAATGATGATTTTCCTACCTCCATCACATACGAGCAATCTACCCATTTTATTCACAAGTTCTACTGTTGCTTTGCTATCACATCGCAAAGAGTTGTTCCCGCCCACTGTCACTTCCCCGTTTTCTTTGTGAAAGGAAACACCTCCTCTCCTAGACTATGATTTTTGTTCCTGAGTTATAAATGTAATTTTCTATTTGGTTCTATCATAAACACATGGGAGATGTTTATTAAACTGCAAAAACTTTGTCTTTGCAGAAGGGACATCCTGCTATAGCACATTTTGCTCTCAATGACTAGATTTCTTGTAGAGTCTCCAACAATTTAACATAGTTTATAGGCACAAAACAAAGTTTCTGGAGCACAACTACTTTCAAAGTAAGGACTACACAATTAAACAGAAAATAACACTTGCAAACTAGGATTATTATTATTATTATTATTATTATTATTATTATTATTATTATTATTATTATTATTATTGGTGGAGCTTTTTCTCAAAGGGGAATTTCAGTTCCTCCCACAAATTGCCTACCCGTACCATTTTAAAGCTGAGAACAACGAATACAATCACATGACAGAATTGACCATTTAGTCCATCTCTATCCAGATAATTTGCAAAAAAAAAGTCACTTGCCAACCAGCTTGGAAAGCATCTGAAATGATAACCCTTTGCAATACTTCTTTAACCCAAGATATTTCTACCCTACACTCAAAGCCTATGTCATGTGATGAACACAGCAGGTTGCCATTTCTTAAGTGGGTGGCTCAGTAGTATTTAATGAATGTGATGAAGTGGTAGGTTTGTGTTTCTTCCTCATTAATAACTTCACCACACTGATAGTGCTTAGCCACATGTGACCCACCAATGCTGGAGAGTATGCTTTCCCATCACCTGCCACAAGGCCTTCTTAATAAAATATATAGATGACTAATCCTGGGACTTTCCAAATACGTATAAGGCATGAGCTCCACCCCACTCCAGTGTATACAATTCCCCTCTTACCTCCTCCTGGTTTAGACAATCCTCAGAAAATGCAATGTCCAGCATGCCTGGTGCATCTCCCACCCCATCCTCGAGGGCTGAAGGCTTCTCTATCATGCTCCAAGTGCTACTGAGGATGGAACAAAGAGAGTAGGAGGAGGAACACATCTAAGAAGGGGGAAAGAAAACAATTTGTTTCAAGATAGAATTAATTCCTTCAGGAACAACAAAATGTGTTGAATCTTAAACATGCCTGAACCAAAACGCTCTAATGAACCCACATATTATAATAATTTTAGGAAGGAAAAAAGTTGAGGCCATGAGAGAAAACCTAAACCAGGTGAACTATTAGGTATGAGGCAGCCACTTCAGATCAAGGATATCATGAAAAGGAAGCAACTCCTTTACTAATGTATTTGTTATTACAGTATGACCCCTGCATCCATGGGTAATATGATCCCAGGTTTCACATGGATGCGTGAAACCACTGATAATAGCGAACCATGTTGAAATGAAAGACCTCTGGGCCAAAAATACAGTAGAGGTAGGTTGAAGGATGTAGAAAATGCCTAAAGAGGTCATATCTTGTCAGACACGGGTAAATGAAAAGGTTGGCAATGGGCACACAGATATAAAGGTCATTGTTTTTTATTGAGAGAGAAAGACTTTTACACTATTTTTCTGCTGTGTCAGAACAACTTAATTGAGGCACTACACAGCCAGACTTTGGTATGAGAGAGAGGCCTTGTTATTCTGCTTCAGGCAACAAACTATATTGGCTGGTCCTGGAGAAAACGATTCCCTTTGTGATTTTAGGAGTCACCATTCCAGAGGAGAACCCAAGGACAAAATGTACCCCAAGGTTTTATTATTCCTTTTAGGTTAAGATACACACACTTCTCTGGAGGCACACTCCACTGAACATAGTAAGTCTTATTCCTGAGAAACTTTACGCATTTTTATATATTTAGGACTCTGTTTTTGAAAACGCTTTGTCATGTGGGAAGCAGTAGGATAAAAAAAGACCGTATTGCAAGGGAATAGACTCAATCAAAGAAGCCACAGCCCTGAGTTTGCAGGATTTGAGCAGGACTGTTGATAACAAAGTCTCTTGGACATCTCTCATTTGTAGGGCTGCCATAAGTTGAAGCCGACTTGACAGCAACTAACAACAAAGGACTCTGCTTTCCACTCCATGTAAAGAGACATGAGATGAGACCAGTTTTCACTGATCTTCTCTGACAGTGTTTCTTGTATCCATCATCTTAACTCTTTCCTATTCCTTACAACTACAGCTGTGATTACAGATGGAGAGGGGAAACAGACAGCAGTTGTTCTTGCTCTTAATGTCTATCCAGAGCTTGGAAAATTTACTCTTTTTGCAATTCCAGAATCCCAGCCAGCATGGCCAGTCATCAAATTGGCAGAAAGACTCTGAGAATTGTAGTTCAAAAAAAGGTCATATTTCCAACCTCTGCTTCTGTCATTGATCCCATTTAGAGGCAGGCAGTGAGGAGGCAGTGAAGGGGCAACAAAGACACAGAAAAATCTGGGCTGGAAAAAGCTTCAAGGAGTAGCAGTGAGCCCTTTGTTGTAATGTAGCCTCACAGTGCCAACTCTATAGCCAATGCTTAATTTTGCTGCCTTTGTTCTTACAATATATAGTGCTTGCAAGCCAGAATCTGTAACTTCAAAAAGTTACAATAAGAAACTCCTAGGACAGGACTAGGGAAAGTGAGGCCATGCAGGTTTAATCCAAGATTGTTTTTATGTCCAGACATCTGGACATTCCTTTTTTCTGCCATAAAATAGTAAATGTGCCTCCTCTGGAATCATCAAATAACCTTTTAAATCAGTTGTAGGATGGAAGACTTATTGTTTGACATCAAAAATACATTTTTCACAAATGAGTTTATTGTAACTTTTTGTTTGGTTGGTTTTGAGTTCCAGAGCAGAAAATTGGCCTCAGAACAACCACAAATGCCTATCCATGTACTAGTAGAGATCAAAATAATGGTTTTTAAAGCATACTGATGTCCATCCATTAGGTATCCACTATTATTAGTCTAATGTGCCAGTGGGCCATCTTATCTTGGTCCCTATCAGGTAAGGAAAATGGGAAAATGGCCCGTGCTCACTGTGATAGAGAAAACAATCAGGTGTTTCCTCTGATTTTGCTCTCAGAAGGGGAAAGCTGACATGTCAGAAGTCATTACACATGGTGTACACATTCATCCTACTTTTATTCCTAATTTTCAAAGTGCTACCTTTTTTGGAAAGTGCTTGTTAAAAGTCTGCCCATTTTGTTTGGTCAGATGTGAGGACAAAAATGCACATGAACAGTGATGCCCATGATCACATTATCTTCAGCTCTTTTTAACAACTGCTTATCTCCAAAAAAAAGCCACTGCAGTTCTAGGGAGCGTCAATAGTATAGTGTCCATATTGAAGGAAGTAGTAGCACAACTCTTTCCAGTTTTAGGCAGACCTCCTCTGGAATACTGTATCGAATTGTGGTCAACACAATTCAAGTTGTCTGTAGACCACAGTTTTCCCAGTCCCTCAATCTTTTTGAAGGCTTCTCAGGCTTAGGGGAGCAAAATATGAATGAATGGCAAATTACATCCCACAGAGGTCTCTGGGGAGGAACAAACAAACAGACTGGATGAATAGTGAAACATAGGCTGCCACCTGACAAAGTCTAGGGGAATGCAGAAATAGTTGTTAGACACTCAGAACTGTCTCTTCAGCACACAAGTGGCTCTGCCTAACTTTTCCCCACTAAATTTCTACACTTCTCTTCCTCATCCCTCTTACAAAGATAGCAACCTTTTCTCTGCTTTGCACTGGAGACTTCCTCCTTTTAAACACACCTTCTTTGCCAGGCTTCGAGTGCAATGACAACGCTGCAGCTGTGTCTCCAGAGTGCCAATCTTGCTTTCCGCCTGTGTAACTTTGCTCAGCAATTCATCCCTCTCTTCCTCCAAGGTCCGGACACGCTTGCGGTACTGATCCTTCTCAACGAGGCTCTGGGAATACTGCAACTGAATGCTGTCTCGGCTCTGTATTGCCTGAAAGAAAGATAGTCCTGGTGGAGAGGCAAAGATATCTTGGGCAGGTAGGATTACAGAAAGAACAAGACACATGCTGTATCCTCCTCCCTCAAAAGTTCAGCTCTGAATCAATTATGCAAATCAGGCAACTCTGCATGTATCTCCATAATTTATTCTGCTACTAGTAACCACAAAGGAAGGTTACTGTAGCTCTTCAGATCTTACTAGAAAGCAGCTCCCATGAACCCTAGCCAACATGCCCAAGGGTGATGGGAGTTGAAGTCCAATTCAACTCCCATCACCCTGGAGGATCATGAGTTCTTCTTCTCCCTGATCTATACTATGAGCAACAGGGAGGAAACACTGCTTCAGTTGGTGGTGGCAGAGGAATCTTCTCAGGGAGTTTCAGCTTTTGATCTCCTCCTATTGCCCTTTTTCAGTAGCAGCAGGATAAGTTTAGAGAGCCCCAAATGCTCAGTTTTTTACAAATGCCCAAGGATACCCATCTCCAGCCCAAGCTTTGCCTTACACTACTGGGGTTCCTAACTGATAGAGAGCTATTATACATCAGCATTCTGGTCCATTCCCTAGCCAACCCATCACCAACTTCATTAGAGAGTTTGCTCTTCTTGACCATCTCATGAGTTCACAAGTTAGATGTGGCCATATTCTTATGCATGTATATGTCCGCCAATGTCTCTGCAATGTCCCTGCAATGTCCCCAAGCCTTGGCTCATGAAGTCATGAGCTCTGAAATGAGGTTTACTCACATGCAGCACAATGTTTTGTCAGGAGGTATTCTACCAATCTACTAGGGATATTTGTCACCATCACCACATAAACTGAAGAAAATATCACTGTTAAAAAGCAACTCACTTGATCTCTTTCCTTCTCAATCTCCTCCAGTTGAGCCAGGACGGTGTTCATTCTGTGCTTGTATAAATCACAGTTCTTCTGCAAGGTCTGGTACTTCAGCTGCAGAACTTCCATATCTTGCAAATACTGAGAGAGAAATGGTGTAATCTTTGAAAAATACTCCTAAGATTTCACCTTCAAAGCATTTAGCACCCAAAAAGTAATAGTTACCAGTTACACAGAAGTAACTGTGTTACTAGTTGTTATAACTATTTGTATGACCGTGTTAACCTTCATTAACAATGAATTACTAGACATGTGCTACTTTTAAGCTCTGGATGTAAATATGTGTGCTATCTTTGCTTATCAATTGTAGTTTGAAACATAGGAGGTTAGAGTCAAGAGACCAAAATTATGCAACCCATGGTGCCCACAACCCCATATGAACCCGCACTTCCAGAAAACTGGAACAAAATGGCCAAAAATAATGTCTGTTGGCATCAGATTAGGCTAGTTCAAGGTGCTGGGCCTGGGATTCTCTAAAACAGATTTAGATGCTCTTTATACAGTTGCCAAAATTGACAAAATCCATTTTTGTCCACTAACATGATACACCCCCCCCCCCCCATCAAACTGTATTAAAGACTGGAAGCATTGTAGCCACAGTGGGGAGTGTGCAATTTCATCAATGCCTTTTTCAAAAAGAGTGCCTCACTGCAGGGATGGAGGGGGGCCTCTTACCTTATCTCTAAGATCCTCTGCCCACTGCAGCTCATTCTGCGCAGAGTCTAATTTCTGACATAATTCCTGTCGGTCGGCTTGTGCTTCCTTCCAGTCATGCTCCAGAATGTCCAGCAGGATCCTCTCAGAGCCCGGTACCTGGCCTTCACCTGCTGTCTAAGCAAGAGAAGAGCAAAATTACTGCCTGCTAGGAATAGCTTGGTACAGTGTTCTTTGGAGGGCAAGTGCAGGGGGTGGGGAAGCCGCCGTCCCATGCCACGCATCACCAGGTTCCTCTGGCAGTTGATCCCATGAGGGGAAGCATGAAGCACATGGCTTTCCCCCATTAAAGTCAATGGCAACACAGGAAACCTCCCGTGTTGCTGCTGTGGCAGCAGCATGCCAGTTCTGTCCCCCTTCACCCATGGAGCCAGCACAACATCATCTGATGGACCGGCCCCATGAGTGACCAGGGTTAGATTGGCATATGCCACCGATTTTAGTCCCATATGATAAAGACAACAAGAGAACAAATTGCACCTCTGCCCATAAAGTGAAGGCATATAATAAACTTGACTGACTGTTCCATACAATAACATTTCATGACTAGGAAAGGTTTCACACTCAATCTGGATATTCTAAAGCCATTATGTCCATTGAAGCTCTCCATATCTTTCAGAGTTCCTCGGATAATAGGAAAGAAAATATATTAGTTGGCTATTTTTAGCAACTACTGTTATAGCCTTTTTTCTCCAAAGAGCTCAAGTCAATATTCATTCATTCAATTTAAGTCATATACTACCTTTATCTCCATTTGGAAACCAAGGCAACTTACAGTGTAGAATTAAAACCATACACAAAGTTATTTCTACTTCCACTTTATCTTTGACACCTAGTCCTCCATTTTAACCTTCTGAGGTAAGTTAAGATAAGATAGTAACAAGCACAGTGAATTTTGTGGATGAATAGAGATTTGATCCTGACTCTTCTCCATCATAGACCTGCACTCTGATCATTCCATTATATTTCAAATTACATAATGTGTGCCCTACAATCAATAAATTACAAGTAACTGATATGAGGGCCCTGAGTGGTGAAAAATATCCACTTCAGCTTGAATGGAAAGTGTCAAGCTCTGTCAGGTTGATGCCATACAGTCAAAATGTTACTATTCAACAAGTCTTTATCATTCATTTTCAACATGGAGAGATGGACACATGTCTTCCAAGATAAGAACCTTGTAATTACATGCCATTTTTAAAAATACTCCATGTCAAAACATGATATCAACATTTTGCCGACCATGTAATAGTTTTATATAACTATATCCAGATGTTGTCTCCTCAATCATACTTTCCCTTAAGTAAAATTATATATTTGCCTGGTAAAACCTTGAGGTGGGAGTAGAAATTTCAAACTGAAAACACCTTAAAGCAATTTAAAAAATCAGAGCAAGCTGTAAATTAGTGGTGCAAAGAGAAATAGCAAACCACAACTACCACAGTTTTGCAATGGGCAGGTTTCTTACCACGTGTGCTTCTCTGAAGCTCTTTGACCCTTTGGAATAACACATGCCTTTCTTGGGCCTTCCAGATCCAAAACAGGGATAATTTTTGCTAAAGCAAGTCCTTCAGCAAAAGCTAAACCTTGTCATTAGCACTTTCCTGCTTTTAGTTCCCAGCCCAAAAGGTAAGGAGGTGGTTAGCACGACATAGTTCTCTCAGTCTGATATCAATTTAGGTGCCATGGTTTCATTCTAAGAAATCACAGAGTTTATAGTTTAGTAAGATTCTTACTAGCAGAAAAGGTTCATCTGCTCTATATAATGACGGTTCATAGAATATGATTGGAAGAGACCACATGGGCCATCTAGTTCAACCCCCCGCCATGCAGGAAAAGCACAAAGTATTCCTGACAGATGGACATCCAGCCTCTATTTAAAAGTTTCCAAGGAAAGAGCTTCCACTGCAATCCAAGGTAGAGAGTTCCACAGTTGAACAGTTTGTACAGGCAGGAAGTTCTTCCTAATGTTTAGGTGGACTAGTTTGCTTGCAAGAGGTCATGAGGGACTTTATTGAAAGCCTTACTGAAATCAAGATATTCTACATCCACAGCATTCCCTGCATCTACCAAGCTTGTAACTCTAACGAAAAAAGAGCTAAGATCAGTCTGGCATGACTTGTTTTTGAGAAATCCATGTTGACGTCTAGTAATCACAGCATTTCTTTCTAAGTAATTGCAGACTGCCTGTTTAATGATCTGCTCCAGAATCTTTCCTGGTACCAATGTCAGGCTGACTGGACAGTAATTATTTGCATCCTCTTTTTTCCCTTCTGTGATGACTCATGGGCCATGTAGTCCCGTTCCTAGCACTGTTGTGACAGATGAAGAGGAAAACTTAGGTTTCCCACCGTTTCAGCCAGAATTGGAGCTTTTTCAGCCAGAATTGGAGCCCTTGCACCTGCAGGAGATTTGCCTTCCAGAAGTCTGCCAAACAAGCCTTGAGCCGAAATCTCCCCCATTTTCTCGCCGTGATTATTATAAACAACAGAAAAGCGCTCAGGAGGCTTCTCGCAGGAGCGCTAGGATCACTGCCAGGCATTCAGCTGATTAAGCCTGCTTCCCATGGGAAACTTTAGGGAGTCATGCATCTGGACGCAGAGAATGGCTTTCGGTTCTGGTTCCCCAGAGAATTGTTCTTTGGCAGGAAAACGAGACCCTATTTAGGTGTTTTGCCCACGTAGGAACCTTGCGGAGTCAATTCGTCAGCTTCGGGAGTAGGTTGTGTGTGGACTACGCTACTCCCGCGTCCAAGCCCTTGTTCCCGTTTCCAGCCTTGCCTTGCTTCCCAGGACCTTGCCTTGCTCCACGGACCTTGCCTTGCTTCCCGGACCTCGCCACGAATTTACCACGGATCCTGTTCTTGCTCCTCGTTTCTTGTTGCCTTGAATTAAGCTTAGTGTTCCAAGAATCAAGTTTACTTCCTAGCCTTGCTTAAGTTTCATGGACTAAAGGACCTTGTCATCTCCCCTCACTTTGCTTGGCAAAGTGAGTGTTTCGGTTACTGGATTACAACTTTGGACCTTAATATTTCATATTGGACATTGTTTCTTTGGACTAATTTTGACCTTTCCTGAAAGGTCTACTTCTGGACTATTTTCTACTCTTGTTTTTATTAACTTTATATACTCCTACAATAAAGATATTAGATAGATTCTGGCCTCTGTGTATGGTTATTGGTGCTCTGCAGCCTGGGTCTTGACAGTTTGACTCCGCCACCTTAAGCACCAATCAACCTAGGCCAGAATGTCTACCGGAGCCGGGCCGGGAGACCAGCCACTCAGCTACACCATCGCCAAGGATGAAGTGGACAGAATCCGTGATATGATCCATGCGCAGGAGGGAGAAATACGGGGCTTGAAGGAACGCGGAATCCGTCTCCCTGCCCTGGCATTGCCAACCAAGTTTTCTGGAGAAGCTTCCAAGGTTCACGTTTTCCGTCGTCAATGCCAGGCATACCTAGAAGCCCGTGATGCCGAGTTTCCCAAAGAAGACATCAAGGTGGCGTGGATTTACAGTCTCCTGGACGGCCCCGCGGCCAACTGGGCCACGGCGCTGTTCGATGAAGCCTCCCCACACCTAAGTTCCGCGCAAAACTTCCTAAACCACCTTAAGGCGACTTGGGGAATCGAGGACAATTTAGAGGCGGCCGGCCACAAACTCCGGCGCCTTTCTCAAGGGGACAGGCCCTTGTCCCAGTACATAGCCGAGTTCCGAGTGCTGGCTCAAAACACCGGTTGGAATGACATAGCCCTCAGAGGACAGTTTCGGGAGGGTCTCAATATCGAGATGTTGGAAGAAATCTCCAAGGTGGATCCTCCAAACTCTCTTGAAAGACTTATTGACCAATGTTTACGAGCCGAAGTCATGCTTGCCAACCGAAAACAATGGCTCCGAGGCCAGAGTGGAAGAGCTGGGGCAAAACCTCCCGCTCCCGCCGGCGTCCTGCCACGTCCAGTGTGGAGACCCCCGCCACCAGCCCCATACCCCAGAGAAAGCGGGGAGGTGCCGATGCAATTGGGCAATGTGCGCCCCAGGTTAGACGTTGCCGAGAAGGCCCGCCGCCAATGTTTAAACCTCTGTTGGTACTGTGGAGACGGGGGCCACTTTGCCAGAGAGTGCCCAGCCAAAAGAAAGCCCGCCGCTCGTTCGGCGGCCGGAGTCGGAGACGGCCGGGGCGGCTGGTGCAAAACCGGCGGGGGAAGCCAACGACCGGGCGTAGAAAGGCTCGCCAACCCGGTCAGAAACCCCACTCAAGAGCCGCCAACCAACAAGAAAGAGGTGCAGCGTTTCTTGGGGTTCGCGAACTATTACCGCAAGTTCATTCCAGACTTTGCCCGCTGGTCTGATCCAATCACCAGCTGCATCCATGGAAAACAGCCTTTCCGCTGGACGGAGCAAGCAGAGAAAGGGTTCCAGCAACTAAAGAAATTATTCACATCCCAGCCAATCCTTCAGCACCCAGATCCTAAAACCCCTTTTGTTGTGCAGGCTGACGCCTCCGATGTGGCAATTGGGGCTGTACTCTTGCAACCCGTGGGAGATCATCTTCACCCTTGTGCTTTTTACTCCCGTCAACTAACAGCCCCAGAGAGAAATTACACTATTTGGGAAAAAGAACTTTTGGCCATAAAGGCAGCCTTTGAAACTTGGAGACATTGGTTAGAAGGGGCCAAATTTCCCATTGAGGTCCATACTGATCATCGGAATCTAGAGCATCTAAGAACTGCCCGCAAGTTAAATCAGAGGCAGCAGCGCTGGGCTTTATTCTTTGAGCGTTTTGACTTCCAGATCCATTATGTAACCCCAGCTCAGACCAAGCAAGCAGATGCCCTATCACGGAAACCAGAATATGCTGCAGGGCGCAGAGAGACCTTTGAATCCCAATTGCTGCAGCCCGAGAACTTTGCCACGCTCACAGTGGGGAACACCAAATCCACTCCAATTGAATCTACTTCCTCTACTCCAGGGCCCCTTTGTGCTCAGGAAATCAGGGTCAGTCAACAGGCGGATGCCTGGGCTCAAGATCAACTTCGCCAAGGACTACATTTTCCCTTCTCGCTTAAGGATGGGTTGCTTTGCTATAGAAATCACGTCTACATCCCTCCAGGACCGGGCAGGGAAAAGGCACTTCGTCTGTGTCATGACTGCAAGCCAGCAGGGCATTTCGGATTATTTAAAACCATGCATTTGATCCTAAGAGATTTCTGGTGGCCCAAGATCTGCAAGGACGTGGAAAAATATGTCAATACCTGCCCGGTATGCCAGCGTTCCAAGACAAGAAGGGAGAAGCCCTCAGGGCTACTGCATCCCCTTCCTACTCCATCTCGTCCATGGGAAATAATTTCTGCGGATTTCATCACTGACCTACCACCTTCCCTTGGATTCACCACGATCCTAGTGGTGGTGGACCTTTTTACCAAGTTAGCCCATTTCATTCCCTGCGATGGCCTCCCCACGGCCAAAGAGATTGCAGATTTATTCCTTCAGCATGTTTTCAGACTACATGGTTTGCCCAAGAGTTTGGTCACAGACCGTGGGACTCAATTCACCTCTCGTTTCTGGAAAGCACTACAAAAACTATTGGGCATAGACTCTCGTTTATCTTCGGCTCACCATCCCCAAACGGATGGGCAAACTGAGCGCACCAATGCCACTTTGGAACAATACCTTCGCTGTTATGTAAACTATCAGCAGGACAATTGGGCTTCCCTGCTACCGCTGTCGGAGTTTGCCTACAACAATGGTGTCCAGGCTTCTACTAAAGTAACCCCGTTCTTTGCAAACTACGGCTTCCATCCACGTTTCTTTCCTTCTGTCATTGAAACTTCAGAAGTCCCTGCAGCGGAGGACTGGCTGCAGGAACTCACAGCGGTGCAACAACTTTTGTTCCAGCAACTAGACCAAGCCAAGGAGGACTATAAACGCCACGCTGACAAACATCGCCAGCCGGGCCCCGAAATCAAGGTAGGAGACCGGGTTCTTCTGTCCACTCGCTTTTTGCCCTCCCACCGCCCTTGCCGGAAGCTAGATGCCCGTTTCATTGGTCCCTATCCAGTGGTGGCGCAACTTAACCCCGTGACTTTCAAACTTCAACTTCCGCGCTCTATGCGCATCCATCCAGTGTTTCATCGCTCCCTGCTCCTTCCGGCGGATGGTGTGCGCCCTGATGCAGACCGGCCGGCCCCCACTCCTGTTTTGGTGGATGGGGAGGAGGAATTCGAGGTTCAGGACATTTTGGATTCTCGCTTTCATCGCCGCCGCCTTCAGTATCTCATTGACTGGGTAGGTTTTGGCCCCGAAGAACGCTCTTGGGAAGACGCTTCCACAGTCCATGCCCCCGATTTAGCCCGCCGCTTCCACCAGGCCTACCCCGCCAAGCCGCGGCCCCGCACCTTGGGAAGGGAGCCCATTTTTGAGGGGGGCCTTGAGGAGGGGGATAGTGTGATGACTCATGGGCCATGTAGTCCCGTTCCTAGCACTGTTGTGACAGATGAAGAGGAAAACTTAGGTTTCCCACCGTTTCAGCCAGAATTGGAGCTTTTTCAGCCAGAATTGGAGCCCTTGCACCTGCAGGAGATTTGCCTTCCAGAAGTCTGCCAAACAAGCCTTGAGCCGAAATCTCCCCCATTTTCTCGCCGTGATTATTATAAACAACAGAAAAGCGCTCAGGAGGCTTCTCGCAGGAGCGCTAGGAGCGCTGCCAGGCATTCAGCTGATTAAGCCTGCTTCCCATGGGAAACTTTAGGGAGTCATGCATCTGGACGCAGAGAATGGCTTTCGGTTCTGGTTCCCCAGAGAATTGTTCTTTGGCGGGAAAACGAGACCCTATTTAGGTGTTTTGCCCACGTAGGAACCTTGCGGAGTCAATTCGTCAGCTTCGGGAGTAGGTTGTGTGTGGACTACGCTACTCCCGCGTCCAAGCCCTTGTTCCCGTTTCCAGCCTTGCCTTGCTTCCCAGGACCTTGCCTTGCTCCACGGACCTTGCCTTGCTTCCCGGACCTCGCCACGAATTTACCACGGATCCTGTTCTTGCTCCTCATTTCTTGTTGCCTTGAATTAAGCTTAGTGTTCCAAGAATCAAGTTTACTTCCTAGCCTTGCTTAAGTTTCATGGACTAAAGGACCTTGTCATCTCCCCTCACTTTGCTTGGCAAAGTGAGTGTTTCGGTTACTGGATTACAACTTTGGACCTTAATATTTCATATTGGACATTGTTTCTTTGGACTAATTTTGACCTTTCCTGAAAGGTCTACTTCTGGACTATTTTCTACTCTTGTTTTTATTAACTTTATAAACTCCTACAATAAAGATATTAGATAGATTCTGGCCTCTGTGTATGGTTATTGGTGCTCTGCAGCCTGGGTCTTGACACCTTCTTGTCCAACTCCAGTCCTGGGACTTCTCCTGTTCTCCAAGAATTCTCAAAGACTATTGTCAATGGTTCTGAAATGACTTCTGCTAGTCCCTTCAATACTCTTGGATGTAGTTCATCTGGCCCTGGAGACTTGAATTCATTTAGAGTTGCTAGGGATTCCTGGACTACTTCTTTACTTATTTGGGTTGCATTTCCCCTATTACCTCATGTGGTCCGTATTGCCAGGGTTGAACACCAGTCTCCTTTTGGGAGAAGACTGAGGCAAAGAAGGTGTTGAGCAGCTCTGCTTTTTCCCTACCTCCTGTTAGCATTTCACCACCTTCACCATGCAGAGGCCCTACCGTTTCCTTTTTCTTCCTTTTTCTACTGACATAACCAAAGAACCCTTGATTTAAGTCTTGCATCTCTTCACAGGTTCCCAAGACATCACAAAAAAAGGAACAGAAGGTAAACTTGGGAACTGCAGTGCAGTGTTGTGGACAGGGATCTTTAGCAGAGAATTCTAAGATGGAAAAATGCTTACTAGTAGAATGGAACTGATAGAAATTGTATACATGTTAGCCACACCTCCATGGTGAAGCAAGACAGACATGCCCCCACCCCAAAGAGGCTAACTGTTTCCAAAAATGGGGAATGGCTAACTGTTTCCAAAAATATCTACTCTATCTAAAATGTGCACACACACATACACGTGTACTGCTTGCCTTCCAAATGGGAAAATTGCAATGATCAGCATAGGGAAAACCCCACCATTCCTTTCTAAAAACAAAGATAATTTTTCCCACTCCACCCCACTAACATCCCCAAGTGGAACGCCAGCAGAGAAGGCATAGATCCTGCAGTTATTTCTAATTGGAGATAACAGTAGGATTTCATCCTCCACCTTGTTTCCTATTCCCAACAGAGAACACAAGTGGGGAAGGATAAAATCCTGCTGTTATCTCAAATCTCAGACCAGAGCTCACAATGGGATTCCACCCCTGGCCACACCACATGCATTCTCAGTGGGGAACATGAGTGGGATGTGCCATGGGGGAATCGCACTATGATATCTGATTGAAAAATTGGAAATAACAGAGGCATTTTCCACACAGAGAAAAATTCAAAATGATTTAGATATGAGAAAACTTAAAAAGGCAAAACAAGTCATACTGTTTGTTTTTACAAGTACTCATTCTGCTTCCTCAATTTGCCTATTATGTTATTTTGCTAAATGCCATCGTGCAATGCCAATATCACTACTTCTCCACAGTGGTGGCATCGCATGTTCCTGTCAGGCAAGAGGCTATGCTGAAAGTAGTGGTGCTGCTGATAGGCTCTCCCATATTTGGCATGCTTTTGCTAAAGAGACAGACTAAATTTGCCAAACAGCTTCTGGGCAACAGCAGTAGTGGGGTGTGACACTGGTGAGGGATCTCTCAGAGACAACAGCAGTGGCATCACAGTCAAAGATGTTAGCACTGCGTTGAAGGAAGCACGGTAAATCTCTTTTGAATGTCTTTTACCATTAACGTCCTTAGATAAGACAACCAAAATGAAACAAGATATAGTGTCAGAAGAAACTCCCAGGTTTATATGGCACCAAATGAGCTCCTGGGGTACAACAGAGGATAAGTAGGACTGCAGCTAATGAAATATCTGGGATCAAGCCGAAAGGATGTTCAGCTTTTCTTTTGAGAGGTGAAATGAAAGTCTGAAGCTGCATAAAACATATATATAAACACGTAGAAATCAATGAAAGCTAGTCATAGTAAAATAAGAAAATGAACATCCAAGTATAGAAATACTGAGCTAAACTGGACAAAAATTGGACCTTTTGAGTCAGATAATATCACAGTGTTTTTCTCAGGGAAGGAAAATCTAACAGGAAATGGGATAGCATTAATAACGACAAGAAATGTAGCAAAAACAGTCCAATGATATAATGCAAAGTTTGATTTAAAATACCAGTAAGAATTCAGGGAAAACTCATCAATATAACCATAAACCAGGTTTATGCTCCAACTACAGAGGCAGAAGAGAAGGAAATTAAAAAATTCTGTGCTAGAGTCCAAGAGGAAATTGATCACACATCACAACAGGAATTGTTGGTAATCATACACAATAGAAATGCAAAAATAAGAAATAGAGCAGAAGCAAAGATTAAAGGAACATTTGGTCTGGGATCAAAAAATGAAGCAGGAGGAAAACTGATTGAATTTTTTGAGGGCAACAGTTTGTTCATCATGGACACAACCTTCAATGTGCTCCTACCAACCTAGCAGTTCGAAAACATTCAAATGTGAGTAAATAGGTACTGTTTCGGCAGGAAAAGCAAAAGACACTCCAAGCAATCATACCGGCCACATGACCATAACAACACAGGCTCCACGGCTTGAAAATGGAGAATAATGCCTCCCCAGAGTCAGAGATGAGCACTGCCTCCAAAGCCAGAAATGAAAGGAGAAGCTTTTGCCTTGTCTGTGTTGTGTGTATCATTGTATGTGATTCTAACTAAGACACTGAATGTTTGCCTCTGTCTACTTTATATATATACTATAATCCACTCTGAGTCCCTTTGGAAAGAAGGGTGGAATATAAATAAAATTATTATTTTATTATTATTACAGTAGAGTCTCGCTTATCCAACCTTCGCTTATCCAGTGTTCTGTATTATCCAATGCAGTTTGCCTTTTAGTAATCAATGTTTTTGAAAATGTATATTTTCAATCCATTGTGATATTTTAGTGCTAAATTCCATGTTTTGAACTGCTTTTTCTGTCGATTTGTTGTAAAACATGATGTTTTGGTGTTTAATTGGTAAAATCATAATGTAGTTTGACATTTAATAGGCTTTTCCTTAATCCCTCCTTAATATCCAACATTTTCGCTTATCCAATGTTCTGCCGGCCCATATATGTTGGATAAGCGAGACTCTACTGTATTATCATTATTATTATTATTATTGCTATTTAATTTTTTTAATATTTTTTATTGTTATTATTGAGAAAAAGTTACAATTATATAAACATATTCTATACATTTCCCCCTCTTTTATTTACATTCACCCCTGTGCTCCCCTTCCCCAGAGCCATTCATTAATTTGTATTTTCATTTCTCCTTTCCAATATTTTGCAATTAATAATCTAGCTGCTGTTAATAGCATGTCTATTAAATTTTTTTCCTTCTTATCTTTCTCATCCTCTTTTTTAATTAAAAGTAATATTTCCACTGGATTCCTTCTAATTTTTATATTTATAATATTTTCTATTTCCCTTATGACCAATTCCCAAAAACCTTTTACATGTTTACAATCCCACCACATATGCATGTAGGTTCCAATTTCCTGGCACCCTCGCCAGCATTTTTCATTATTATTCTTATTCATAATATTTAACCTTCTTGGTGTTAAATACCACTTCCAAATTAGTTTGTAATAATTTTCTTTTATTCTAATTGACATGTTTTTTAATTGTCTTGTTTTCCATATCTCCTCCCATTCTTTTTCCGTTATCTTTGTTCCTAATTCCTCCTCCCATGATTCTCTTAATGTTAGTCTTTTCTTTTTTTTCTATGTCTTTAATTAGTATTTTATATATTTTACTTGTTGTTCCTTTTAATGGCTCACTATTTCCTCTTTTTAATGCTTTTATTATTAATTCCTCAAATTGCGTTATTTGTTTTCCAGTTTTATTTCGGGCCCACCAGTTTTCATTCCATTTTTCTAATTGAATCCAATGAATCCAAGAAATATTTATTCCTCTCAATTCTTCTCTCATTTTTACATTTTCCATTTTTTGTTCTATCCAATTTCCTACCCTTTTTAGTTCCCTTTTTTCTAATTCTTTATCTAGCGTTCCTTTTAGTTCCTTTGGGAAATCTTTTTCCATTATTATTGGCGTTAAAACTGAATTCTTATTAATTAATTGTCCTTTATATTTATTCCATATTTCCATTATATTTCTTAATGATATATTTCCAGTTTGTTTTATCTCTTTCTTTGAGATTTCCTTAAAGAATATGTTATTCTTCCTCCACTCAATTGCCTTATTCCCTGATTCCATCCATTCCAAACCGTCTCCATCCATCATCTTCTCTACTACATATCTTAATTGGTTTGCCTCATAATATTTTTTTATATTCGGAAGGCCCAATCCTCCTTCTTTTTGGGGCTTGTACCAAATTTGTTTGTTTAATCTGTTCTTTTTACCATTATTGCAATATTTGTTTATCATTTGTTGCCAGTTATTTATTTCCTTTTCTGAAATCATTAATGGTATCATTCTGAACAAGAAATTTATTTTGGGTAAGACTTTCATTTTTACTAGGGCTATTCTGCCGAACCATGATAATCGCAGATTATTATAATCCTTTAACTTCACCTCCATGTGTTTTCTTAATTCTTCTAGATTTTTCCTTTCTATGGATTTTAGATCTTTGGTTATGATTATTCCAAGGTATTTTATATTTTCTTTTACGCTTATTCTCATGTCTTTTATATCCATCTGCTTTTTAAACTCCTCTTCCTCCTGCTTGGTATAATTAAATAACATTGCTTCTGATTTATTCCAATTTATCTTCAATCCAGTTGCCCATTCAAATTCTGTTAAATGTTTCTTAATTATTTCCATTTTCTTCATTATCTCCTTAATTGTTATCAATGTGTCGTCCGCAAATAAGCTAATTTTTCCTAACTTTGTTCCTATGCCTTCTAATTCCTTGTCTTTTCTTATTACATTAGCTAGTAATTCCATTACCATTGCAAATAGTATAGGCGACATAGGACATCCTTGCCTTGTACCTCGTGTTACTTTTATCTCTCCTGTGATTCCATCATTTAATATTATCTTTGTATAATTATCTGAATACAATTGGCTCATTATATTTTTGAACCTTTTTCCTAATCCCAATTTGTTCATTATTGTTTGAATAGTTGGCCATTCCACACTATCAAAGGCTTTAAATATATCCAGTGCTAGAATCCCCGCTTTGTTTTTTTCCCCTTCTATTGTTTGTATTTTATTTATTACTCTTCCTATCAGGTTGGACATTTGTCTCCCTTTAACAAACCCACATTGATCTTGTTTTATATATTTATACATAAAGTTGCTCAATCTGTTGGTAATAATCGCTGTTAAAATTTTTGCATCTTGATTAATTAATGACATTGGTCTGTAAGAACCAGGGTCTGTCAAGTCTTTTTTTGGTTTGGGTAATAGTATTGTTAATGATTGTTTCCATGATCCTGGTATTCGTTCTCCATCCATTATTGCATTGAATAATTCTAATAATTTTGGAGTTATCTTTGCCTCAAATGTTTTATAATATTCTGGGCCCAGCCCACCAGGTCCAGGCGCTTTCCCAATTTTTAATTTCCTAATTACTTGTTCTATTTCTTCTTTCTTAATGGGTGCTTCTAATAACTCTCTATCTGTTTCTTCTATTTTTACTGTCCAATTTGTTTCCACATATTTGTGAATTTTATCCTTTGAGCATTTCCCAGCCTGATAGAGTTCTTTATAAAATTCTTCAAATATCTTTAATTTGTCTTTCATTAACCTACAAATGTTTCCAGATTTATCTCTCACTGCATTTATCTCATTTTTCATTTTTTTCTTTTGTGCGGCTCTGGCTAACATTTTTGAGTTTTTATTGCTATATTCGAAGAATTCCCTTTTCAAATATATCAAGTTCTTTTGAACCTCATCTATTTCTATCTTATCTAGTTCTTCTTTCTTTGCTCTCAATTCGTTATATATTTGTGTTGTTCTTTTTATTATATATTGTTTTTCTATTTTTTCCATGTCTTTTTCCAATTTGTTTTTCCTTTCTTCTTGTCTCTTTTTGAGATTATAGGTTTCTTTTATGCATAATCCTCTTGCCACTGCCTTCATAGTGTCCCATAATATATTTCTTGATACATTATTGTCATTTATATCCCATATTTCTTGCCAATTTGCTCCTATTCTTCTAATAATTTCCTCATAATTTAATATATTGGAATTTAATCTCCATCTTCTTGTTTGTTCATTTATCTTGTTTATTTATAATTTCTAAATTTACTATTGCATGGTCTGATATTCTTATTATTCCTATCTCAGAACTGAATAATTTATCTACCATATTTTTCGAGATAAAAAGGTAATCTATTCTAGTATATGTTTTATGTACTGCTGAATAGTATGTATATTTTCTTTCATCTCCCTTTAATAGTCTCCATGAATCCTTTAGTCCCCATTTATTCATAATTCTATTTAATTCAGTTATATTGTTATTTTTATCCTTTACTGTTGGGTTTGACTTATCCTTCATCCTATCCATAGGCATATTAAAGTCCCCTCCCACAATCACAAAATGTTGCTGCCAATTCTTTATTTCTCCTAATATTTTTTCATAAAATTCTCCTTGATTTTCATTTGGGGCATACACATTGACCAATACATACTTATCTCCCCCAATTTCCCTTTCTATAATAATATATCTCCCCTCATCATCCTTTTTTACACTCTTAATTTCAAAATTACATTTGTTTGTTATAATTACTGCTACCCCCCTTGACTTGGAACTCCCATATGCTTTTTCATAATCTTTAATCCAATTTGCCTTTATTTCATTCAAACCCCCCCTTTTCTGGTGAGTTTCTTGTAAATAAATAATATGTGCTTGTTCCTTTTTCAATAAATTTCCAATTCTTTTAGTTTTACATATTGTTCCCAGACCTCTAACATTCAGTGTCACTATTTTCAGTTTACTAGACATTATATTCAATATTAATTTCTGTTATTGGCTCTCTTATGTGCATTCCACCCCCAAAGTCCCCATCCCATTTCCCCTCTTGTCCCCTTACCCTCCCCCTTTCTTCTTTCTTCCTCTCCACTTCTGAGACACTACGTCCCAGCCCTGGCCCCATAGGCCAACTTGTGGAGAGCGGTGGAGTGGTAATCCCAGGCCCGCTGTTCTCCCTCCCCCCGAGTGCTCATATAACAAAATGTCAAATTCTTCTTTAACTTGATCTATGGATTCTTCTATCTGTCTTCTACTTTACTTCTTCTTTCCCATCCTTTGCCTCATCCTCTTCAAATAGTTCTTTCTTTTACTCTCCCTGTACCACCTCCAATTGCTATTTATTATTGCTATTTAAGCCACGAAAGAAGCAGCTGTATATATGGACATCATATAAATTCAATATTAATTGAATAATCTACTATTTAAAACAAAACATTTCAATCTTTTCTACAAACTTTCAGTTAGATAGATATATGTCCACCTTACATCACAGTTGGAAAATGTTTTTTTTTTCTTTACAGGATACAAATGATGGTGGATAAGGTAGATAAGGTCATTTTGAAAGCAAGGAATCTCCTAAAACCAAACAGCTGAGAGTCACAGTTGTTCAAACCATGGACTGACATTTTAACAGTATCTAAGCCACTATGAGAGGCCTTTGTTGCATACAGATTGTATTTTTAGCATATTACTAACCTCAGCTTTGATCCAGTCTCAGTGGCACTCAGTCCCATCTTTTGTGTAATACAGGGACTAGGGAATCTAGCAGCAGTGGCAGTAAATAGCCCAGGGCTTCCAAAACAGAGAGACAGAGGAGCCTGACTCCTGCACATAAAGCCCTGGGATGCATGCCTGAAGGACTCACAGAAAGATAAGAAAGTGCTACAAAGAAGGGGCCTTGTTTGATATTTATCCCTGATGTAAGCACATACATAAAGCGATACTTCTAGATAATACAGTGGCTACATAACCTTCATTGAAAATATGGAGAGATCTTGAACCAGGTCCTCTACCAACGAGTCTTCTATAGCACCCAATATTTTAAGCTCTTAGCAAACTCATATTTTTGGATTGAGGATACCCTGCTGGTCACTGTACCAAGAGGCAGATGAACCCATAAGCCAGTAAGGACACACCAGGCCTTGTTAACTCTTGTGTTCAAGTCAACTGTTAAAGCAACTTGTCTAATCAGTCCTATAACCTTTTGTTACACTAACTCTCCCCCTTCTCTTTTGATCTTCACTGACTTGGGCTATTCCATGTTCAAATAATGTGCTTTGCCATTGAGTTATGGCTTCCAACTAAACTGGAAAAGACATTCTGCTGAAGCTGAATGATGGCACATCTAGGACAAAAAAATGATCTTTTCATGAAACAAATGTTTAGGATTCATTTGTACCAGTGTTAGTGAGCACAGGAGCCCCGGTGGTGAAATGTGTCAAAGCACTGAGCTGCTGAACTTGCAGACCAAAAGGTCCCAGGTTCAAATTCCAGGAGTGGAGTGAGTGCCTGCTGTTAGCTCCAGCTTCTGCCAGCCTAGCAGTTTGAAAACATGCCAATGTGAGTAGATCAATAGGTACCACTCCGGCGGGAAGGTAACGGCACTCCATGCAGTCATGCCGGCCACATTACCTTAGAAGTGTCTACGGACAACACCAGCTCTTTGGCTTAGAAATGGAGATGAGCACCAACCCCCAGAGTCAGACATGACTGGACTTAACGTCAGGGGAAACTTTTACCTTTACCTTAGTGAGCACAACTAACTGGACTCTTGGATGAAGTCATTGAAGATGGGATTTATCAACAGTAACTATTCATGATGGCTATATATTACCTCTAGCAAACAGAGGCAATGTGTTTCTGAAGACCAGTTGCAATGAAACAGGAGGGTGCTATTTCAAAGCCTTGCCATATTGTGGGTTTCCTGCTCAGGAAACGTAAGACTGAATGAACCCTTGAACTGATCCAAGAGGGATTTTCTTGTGACCTCAAACTGGTGGACTGAGAGAGACTTCCCACAGACAGACACTAGCTCTTACCATCCAACAGAGGTTAAAGGTTCAATGAACAGAGTTTATATATTCATGTTAAATGAGTTGTGCATTCATCTCAAAACTTGTCAGGAAATACCTGTACTACATTTTGCAGTTCCTGGAGGGAAGCAACTAGCCTTTGGTTTTCTACTCGCAAGTCAGAGATTGTATCTGCAAGGCCTCGATCCTCCATCTCTCTCTGGGGAGCCATTGATGCCTGTTTCCTCAGCAGGGAACACTCTTCCTCCATGCTGCTGATCTTGCATTTCAACTGATCGACCTGAAACACACACATACCACAATATCAAGAGCATGCAAGCTCACCACCAAGAAAGTAACAAGAGCAATTTATGTAGGGCTTTATTTGCATGAAGGCTGAATCTAGAATTGCCAGACAGAGCTCAATGCTAGAATATATGAAGTCACAATAAAAAGAAAGGGAGCATATTTAAGAAGGGTCAAAGAGAATGTCTCTCATGCAAAACCTAACATTTCTGGAATTAGTTAATATAATTTCCAAGGCAGAAGGGGGCTGTCTTTAAGCTGGCATCCTTCAGGTGTATCAGGCTATGACCAATCACACTGGCTCAGCCATTGGCAGTGCTGGCTGGAGTTAATCAGGCTTATAGTCCAGAAGATCTAAAGTACCCTGAACTGGAGAAGCACCCTGTTTTTATGGCACACACTCAACATCTCACACTCAAGAAAAAAAATAAGTCAATCATTAGGGAGAAACTGGCATAGATGAACTATCCCCATTGCCCATTGACTAACTGGATTTACAGTAAAGGTACTAGAAGGATCACTTGCAGACATACTGCAGGTATACTGAACAGCTACATTTTGGTCACCATGTTCAATCTTCTCCTGTATTGTGAGAAGAGCAACATCCTGCCACATTCATGCTGAAGCACAGCACAAGAACAGAAATTATATCCCTTTTGCCATGACTGAAAGAGCATAGATAACAGGCCAAAATTCCACCATTACACTAGCATCTGTCCCTAGAAAGACAGTACATGCCTCCCCTCTATTTGATGGAAAACCAGGTCCAGGGGTATTCCAGACTTCCAGATCAAGTATTGAAGAAACACAAAGGACTATTGGGAAGATATGTGCATCTTCCTAATTCTACTGAGAGAAACTGTTCCATCAATGGAACAATCAAATTAGTCCTGGACAGATATATAGAGAAGGGACCAAGTTTACAAAGCTTAGAAAAAAAATTCCTTTGTTTGTTACTCTTGGACTCTGGGAACATGAGAGTGAGTCCAGGAGAACTTATAATTGAAACAGAGTTGTGAGTAAAGGTGTCCTATCTTGGAGGAAATAGCCATGCCGATTGCTCATGGTGAAAGTCAGATAAGCAAGGTGTGTCCTGATACATTCTTTTTTCAACTAGTTCAAGTCAAAAGACTGCCTATGATATGAGTTTGTCAATGTTTTCTCAATGGCTTTGTGGGTATTCAAGATAAATTTCAGGTTGTATGCCACATAGAGTAACTGCAAACTCACTAAAAAGATATTAATTAGCAGATAACAAACACACATCTTATACATTGCGTGTGTGTGTGTGTGTGTGTGTGTGTGGCATGCACATCTCCAGCACCATGCATTTAAACCACAATACATGATACTTGGTTACACTAGAATAGACAGAAAGGATAGATGCTTATTAAAATGAAAAGACTATTAAATGGCAGCTATACTCTATTTCTATCTCCCCACTCATCTGAACAGTTCACACAAGGACATCAACAGAAAGAAATGAGCATGTGGGTTTCTTTAACTATAGCTTCATTATATACAGTCTTGATTGTCTGAGCTGCCTCTGTCTTGACCTTAACATAAGGCCTTGTGGAAGACTCTCTTTCAGCTTGAATCTTCCCATCTGTATTATGGGGATAAAAATACTGACCTTGCTTAACAAGGTTGTTTCATTATTGCTGAGAGGATTTGTGGGAGGTAGCTTAAATACCTTATGATATTGTACAAAATGCAGGAAGTATTGTTATTTTAAATAGGGGGGTTTTTTTGTAAAGTATTTAACCACTTTGAATCTTTCGGGCAAACAAGAGTGTCGATTAGAAGAATAATGGGGAAACCTTGGGACTTGAGCTCCCCAAATAGCCTGATCCTTTTCCCATAGCATCACTGATTGGTGATTTCCCAACTTCCATACAGAGTTTACTTCCCTTCTTAAATGTTGTAGTGCCCCTCATAAAACTTTAAGCTACAATATGAAGTTTTTAAGCTGCCCACATGCCTTTGGTTCCTCACACCTTCAGAACGTGCTCCCCATTAACCTCTCTGAAATTGAACCTGGTCCTTGGGCTGAAAAAGGTTCCCAGTTGCAATATATAGCAACACTAAGACATTATACACAGATGCCACAGTACATATGCATGGCCCTGAAACACTTCCACAATTTCTAGGGACATTGACTCTACATGAAAAGTTATCCTTCCCCCGAACAGCCTCTTCAGTTTCCATGGGGGCAGCAAAAGCAACAAAGCATCAGTGGTCTGGGTCCACAAGCTGCCAAAGCAAATGTATTAAGCCTTTCAGAAGGCACAAGCGTCTTTGTAGTACAGCCTGTTCAGTTCATTAAAAAGAAGTGGTTTGGCGTTTGTATTAATGCCTTCCTAGCACAAATGGGAAAGTGACTACAGGGTGCAAACCTAAGCACCGAAGGCTATAGTGGCACTATCTATCATTTTTATGGCGTCATCAATATGTATACAGCAAAAAATAGTTCCCAGGCAGTTGCTTACTATACAGTGGCCTTAGTACATAAGGAGACAAGAGGGAGAAATCATAAAAGGCAATGAGAACAGAGGAGATGGGACACCCATGAGAGAAAGCAAATGACAGCAAACAAATGCAGTTTGTATATATACTTAGATCATTCTCTCCCTTGAGAGGAATGGAGAAAAGTTTAAAGCATAAGACAAGAGCCTCGAGGAGGAATTTGCACAGCGAGGACAACAGAGCCAGGCAATTTTGGAAGATGCTCTACCAAGAAAGAGCATCTTCAGTGGCAAAGCACAAGCTTTGTGCACAGATGAGACTCAATCTTCCGGATCCATGCTTTAAAGGCACAACTGAGAGGCAAGAAGACAATTCTAAAGGTGCTGCCAGTCAGAGTAGATGGTAATAGGCTAGAACATTGTTTCTTAAAATGTGGGTCTTGATCACCAATGGAGTCCCCTTTGTTCAATGTTGGGATCATGAAAAAATTGGCAACTATCAAAGGTTTCTGAAATCCATCTACAGTAGAGTTTCACTTATCCAACACTCACTTATCCAATGCTCTGGATTATCCAACACATTTTTGTAGTCAATGTTTTCAATATATCGTGATATTTTGGTGCTAAATTCGTAAATACAGTAATTACTACATAGCATTACTGCATACTGAACTACTTTTTCTTTCAAATTTGTTGTATAACATGATGTTTTGGTGCTTAATTTGTAAAATCATAAAGTAATTTGATGTTTAGTAGACTTTTCGTTAATCTCTCCTTGTTATCCAACATATTCACTTATCCAACGTTCTGCCGGCCCGTTTATGTTGGATAAGTGAGACTCTACTGTAGTGGCAATTTTAGACATTTATACAAATCTGTTAGCTACAAACTGAAGTGTTTACAATGGATTCTGCAAAAATGCTTCAGCTGTACTTCATGGAAAGGAAAATCAGCCTTTTTAGCAAATCTTGCAAATGTTGGGGTTTTATTGGTATTTTATTGGTTTTTTATACCTATTTTATATATCTACCTATATACCTGGAGCCACATAATAATTCCTCAGGAAGAAAGGAGTCATGAATTCAAAAGGTTTAATTAGCCCTAGGTGAGAAGAACAAATAGTATGACTCCGTAGAAGGTTCTTTCATGTGTTTTTCTACAAGAAGAATTTTCTTCTTGGGAAACATTGCCTTGATGAGGCTTGCTATACAAGCTCAGACAATATCTGTGTAGACTTTTAGCGAAGCAATCTGTACATTGACTTACTTGCTAAAATCAACTCATTTCCACTGCTGGCATTTACTGTAGCTTCTTGTTTGTTCCTCCCTATTACTATATGCCTTCAAGTCATTTCCAACTTATGGCAACCCTGAGGCAAACCTAGGACAGAGTTGTCTTGGCAAGGTTTTTCAGAGGTTGTTTGTCTCTGTCTGTCTTTGAAGCCGAGTAAGCGTGATTTGCCCGGAGTCATCCACTGGGATTTCATGATTCATCAGGAAATTTAACCCTGGTCTCCAGAGTCAGAGCCCAATGCTCAGATCACTACACCAAGCCAATTCCAGTTTGGTCTTATTTGGTGCTTATGGATACTGTATTTAGTACGGGATGTGTTACAAAGAAGGAGGAAGAGACGACTGTGGGGAACCTGAACCTGGCTCTCCCATGCTCTGCAAGGAAGGAAACTATTCAATTTAAAAAGACCAGAAATATGAAAGACTTCAATAGAGATGGTCTCCGGCAAGAATTCAGAAAACCTACAGATGCTCAGATGAACAGCCAGGTAAAATCATCTTAGAAATTAAACTGACATTTCAGCTTGCCAGAAGACAATCATTCCGAACCTTTTGTTTATGCTGAGATCTCATCCTAAAGGATGTGCATTGTCTAGTTTCATGTTAAACCTCCACCCAGGATATACTACTCCTATAGCCCTAAGCCTCTGAAATCAACTGCATGAATAACACTCACTCATGCTGATAACACCACTTAGTATATGCAGGAAGTGGCTTTTCTGGCACAAATCCCATCAGATCTCTCATTTGTGCCAGGGAATACATCAGGTTACATTCATCCCAAACCAATGCCCTCCTGTGTCTTCCCACTTGGAAGCCTTATTTTTCTAAACTGTTGATTTATCTGTTAAAAAACATGGCAATTACAGCTTGATCTTTTCAAAGATCAACTGTGTCCCCTGAAGCAAAGGGACAGCTTGGAACTTTTTGTTATCCCACTGTTAACACACACACTTGCAGGAAACAACAAACATCTACCAGATCCTTGCAGAAACAATTATTGTTTATTTTGGAAAGCTGAAGTGAAACTCACAGTCATTTTGACTGCTTTGACCAAATGAAAAAGAAGCATGCTAAGCACACAACGGAGCAGGCCTTGTCAGATGATTAAAGTGGGCAACTCTCAGAGGGGATTATGCTTGGAAATCCCTCGTCACATGCTCCACACCAAAAGTCAAATATTCGGCCCACAAATGCTCCCAAACACTTAAGAGCATTTGCACCATGTTTTTGAAGTGCCACTACTGCCAACTCTAACCAGAGCAGCTTTCTAAGATTTCAGGTAGGAGATTCTCCTACACAGAGATTGCTGCATGCTTGCAATATATCTGATCTGGTGGAAACAGTTTCAATTAATCCTCTATCATTCAACTTTTTCAACTATTCTTAAAGTGTCCTAGTTTTACACTTCTCTTCCCATGTTTCCCCTTTGACCTTGCCTTAATTCAAATGTTCCAAACTTATTTTAAACTGCAAAATTAGTTCACCCTCAGTTATTTCAAGGGAGAGGAGAGGAGGGGGACCAAATTGCCCTTTCCAGTCATCATATCATCATCATCATCATCATCATCATCATCATCATCACAGGTGATCACTCGTTGGACGAGTATGATTATCTTCCAAGGGTAGAGTCTTGGTCGTGGGTCCGAAAGTAACTAGAAACTTACTCGGGTTCAGGCAAAAGCATACTACTGAAAACTCTGCTAGCTTGTGTGTACTTCCTATACTTTTGCCATCTTGACCACACTTTGGTATTGCTTGGCCACACATGTCATCTGTAAAATATTGGATGATATTTTGCCAATATTCCCTGATGATCTCTTATCCAAGGATGAACCAGATCCAACCCATGTACTTTCCAAAATTGTTATATTCAGATGTATTCAGGTGGAATGATAGTAAGAAATACAGAACAGTGAGGCTGGATAAGGCTGCCTTCCTCCTTTTTGTAGAGCTTGCATTTTTGCAGCTGGGTGGAATATCTGATGATCATGCTTTAGTATTCGTTTTAAACTTTTTTAAAATTGCATTTTAGCTACCTGGAAGCACTTCAAAACTTATCAGGTAAAAAAGCAGCTGGTATTTCACTTTAACACATATCAGCATGTTTTAATTTGTTCAGGAAATGAAGTTAACACATTATGGACTCCAGTAAAATGTAAAACAGAGAACACCTAGGGCAGTGGTCCTCAGCTTACTATATCTTACCAAAACATCAGCAAAAAGATCTGTCCCACAGAGTCATCATATGAGGGGATTGAGATGTAGATGTCGCTCCTCCAAATAAGAATTCTGCTCTCTCGTGTGATTTTTTTATTATCTTAAAATTTCTAGCAATGCAGAGTGTGGCATTGAAATTCATTCACAACTAGAACTCTATTTGCTGTATTCATATTATTATTGTGGTAACTTTGCCTGCCCATTCTCTTTGGATACCTAAGCTCTACTTAAGCTTTAAGTTACTCATATGCAAACATTCTGGGAACTGAAGGAAAAAATCATGGAGGGATTCTTATATGGGGACAGAATATTTACGGATGGGCAATGCCATCATTATGTCCCCAAGTAGCTATGTCTTTGTCTTCCAAGACAGAAACAGAACACCCTCTTTTTCTCCAAGAAGGGCACATATACTATATTTACATGTAGAAATATTGATATTTCTGAGAAGAAATAGACATAATGGGCATTTTATGTCTATCATGCGGAGGCCCAGGATCTTCTGTCTGTACATTCTGTTATTTTATGTATCTCTCACAGGAAATAAAAAAGGGAGTACTAATGTCAGGAGCAAAGACAGGACAAAAATAATAATTCCATTATGTGCTAAGAATGGTTATGAAAACCCATGTCCCATCTCATGAACTTCTCCCTCCCATATAGTTTACCCCATCAGGTGACAACCACTGCTCTGGCAAATGAACCTCACAAGAACCAAGAAGGAGGTTAGATGGGACCAAAATTGTGTCAGATAAACAAAAGACAGATAGGTGCAACAAAGAAACTAGGGCAGAACGAGACTCCGCTCAGAGACTCAAGTCAGAGCAACTTTCCCAATTCTTTTTTTGGAGTTGCAGGGATCAATGCAAACAGTACACCTATTTCTTAACAGGCGGACAGCACTCAATTACACTGACTTCTGGCATGGGAAAGTAACCTAATGAGCAAGAAAGAAAAAACAGAATGATCCAGTCATGCTGTCTGGGGGATTCCAGGTGCTGTAGCCCCAAAATGAAACTTCTAACCTCGGCTTTGATGGACCCAACACTTTGCCCTACCTTATAACTATCTGCATACATTCATGCACATACATACATGAGCAAACACTCCCTGTTCACCATACCCCTAGTTGCAGGTCTCGGCTCCGTATGACAGCAGCATTTTTCTCCTCACACAGTTGAGCGTAGCGCATGGCCAGCAAGTAGTTTTCATCCTTCAACCTCAGCAGCTCCAAACTGTTGGAGTCCCACTCTTCCTGGAACTTCTGCCAACGTTCTTGCACTTTCTGGAGCACCTGGAGCTGTTGCTTCACCTGGCTGCACTCCTCCTCCAAGGCTTGGTTTTTCACCAGGAGTTGGTGCTCTTTGGCCAGATATCCTTTCCTCTGGGTCCTCGCTTTCTTCACTTCCATCATCAGGAACTGAGTCAAGCCTTCTGGACCTTCCTCATCTGTTGGAAAATTCCCAAAAGGATGGGTGTTAGGGTTAGATTCAGCAAGCACAGACTGCCAATGCAAACATTTCATGACAAATTTGTAGCTTACATGGCTCTAGGTTAGCAGTCTAATCTTAAAGAACTTGGTATGTTTAGCCTGTAGAAGAGAAGATAGAGAGGAGGCATGATAGCCATGTATATATATTTGAAAGGGTGTCATAAGGAAGAGAGAGTAGGCTTCTTTTCTGCTGCCCTGGAGACTAGGCTCAGAGCAATGGGTACAAATTACAGGAAAGGAGATTCCACTTGAACTTCCTGACTGTAAGAGCTGTTCAACAGTGGAACTCTCTGCCTTGGAGTGTGATGGAAGCAACTTCTTTGGAGACTTATAAACAGAGGCTTTTCCTGCATTGAAGGGGGTTGGACTGAATGGCACATATGGTCTCTTCCAACTCGATGATTCCTTGATTCTAAGATTACAGTTTCCAATTCTATAGCAGAAAGCAACATTAACTATACTGAAAATGATGATAAAGCTAGCAAAATGAAGAACTGATAGACAAGCATAACAATTAAAGGCCACCAAAGTTTCTATAGACCTTGTTATCACCTATCTCATACCACACATCTCATATCTGTCTGTGTATCAATCTACCTTTATCATGCTATCAATATTTATTGAGCTTGATAGATTAGCAACAAGTGGTCCTGTTGATTTGGAGCACACTGTTTAAAAGAGGGTTGAGAACCATACAGCTCGCCAGGTGCAAAATAATGCTGGGTTATAGTCCAACAATACCTGAAGGCCCACAGAATCCCAGATCCTGGCTTAATAGAACTTTTCCTGTGTCAGAGCTACCTGATATGCATATTTCCTATACAGGTTTACAAAGCTCTAATAGGCATATACACCAACACCATCCCCCAATCTTCTTCCTCAAAATTGTTTCATATTAGGGATTCCCACCTACTTTCATTAATCCATATACTTGCAGCATAATACAGTACTCTAATGATTATAATTTAATTTCCCCATCTTACTAAAGATATATAAACTTTGCACTCCAAATTCCAGGATGAAGAGAAATTTCACAAATTAATGCAAAGTGGATTACTTTAAGCATGAACTTGTTCAGAGTGCATGCTCTATTTCTACTCTATGAAAGTAAAAAAAAAAATACCTCAGCGATAAGAATGTGTGGGAGATAATACAAGATGTTACCTATAATGTTCTACTGATGTCTGACAGTAAAAGGCAGGCAGGGGGCCATGCTGACTGCAGCAATTCTGGAGGTTGCAGTCCAGCAAAGTTAACTTTTCCATGCTCTTGATTCTGAAAACTAGGATTCTCCAAGGAGGAATCAAGCTTGTGTGATTCTACAATTAAATAGATACAGAGAAGCCTTTAATCATTTCTTACCCAGAATCATAGAGCAACGCTGAATTGGCTGTTTCCCTGTTAGCCGGGTGAAATGTTCTGGATAATAGAACTCCAAGGACTCCAAGAAAGCTTCATAACCCCTCTTTCCTCTGCTTCGTAGAATATCCATGAGGCGTCCTGTAGAGATAAACACAGTTTAGATTTTTAAAAATACTGATAATCTTTCAGAAGTGTGGTTAAGATAAAACTGGGGAAGTTTTAACATCAACATCAATCATCCTGAACTTATTGGAAGAAATATGAAATATAAATGTAGCAAGTAAATTAGATAAGAAGAGGAAAGCATGCATTATATATTTGGGGCTTTTGGCTGGCTAAAGACTTTACTGTTTTGTGGATTTTGGATTGTGTTGTGTTTAGCCAGAACTTGGAAACTTTAATTTTTTTGGACTACAATTCTCTGAAGCCTCACCCAGCATGACCAGAACTAGCCATGTAAGCTATGAGGTTCTGAAAATTGCCATCTCAAAAGGAACTGGCCCAATTCTGGCTTTTGTGTGTGTGTGTCAGGAGCAACTTGAGAAATGGCAAGTCGCTTCTAGTGTGAGAGAATTGGCCATCTGCAAGGATGTTGCCCAGAGGATGCCCAGATGTTTTTATCATCCTTGTGGGAGGATTCTCTCATGTCCCCACATGGAGCTGGAGCTGATAGAGGGAGCTCATCCTCACTATCCCTGTGTTGGATTCAAACCAGCAACCTTCAGGTTAGCAATCCAACCTTCAAGTCAGCAGTCCTGCCGGCAAAAGGGTTTAACCCACTGCTCCAGAATTAGCTCTGGCTAACTCTCAAGAACAAAAGTGACAGGGAGAGTAAACCATTACTGGCAATGAAATCACATAATTTAATTTAATTCTTATGGAACATTCACTGTAGCCACTGAGGGATGGTCCATATTCCTGTGACAACTCTGGTCCCATAGTGTCCCCTTAGCAATCATTGGAGAAAATGATTTAAAAGAGAAACACTTAAAAGCACTCTGAACTATACAACAAGAAATCAAACTTTTCTACACTCTAGAACAGAAGTGAGAAAATGAAGATCAAACTTTTGCAGTCATCAACATTCCCTCCAAAGTTCTCAAGCCCATCTACATTTTAACAGTTTGTTTGAACAGATACTGGATCCCAAATCAGCAAGAACATACCGAAATCACTGACAAATTGCTCCTCCCCAGTGCCAATCAAAACAAACCCAGTGCCAATCACCCCCAAATGAGAGGTAGTCATAATGTGATGTCACTTCCAGTATATCATGAGACAGGTTTAATGAGTCCCCAAGAAACATCCATGCGAATGCATGGGCAAAGTGCTGCTCTCCAGCACAGCAAATGCATAGAAGTACTGGAAGCTACCGTGCAGCAGCATCTGGAGGGTCTCATTTCTGATCCTAATATCTGAGATCCAAGAAAGCATTTGTTCAATATTAACAAAATGTCCACATGTGTAGAATCAACCCATGCAGCCCAGATCACAGAGTACAAAACCTCCAGAATCACAACACTACACTTGTAGATTTGAATGGAGCAGGCATACAGTGTTTGAGTGACTGGATCAAACCAACACCTGACCTGGCTTGCCTTTGGTAGCACTGCCACTCACAGAGATCCCAAGAGTGAATGCCTATTAGTTGGCCCTGCACATGCAGCATCCTAATTGTTAGCAGAGCCTGGAAAATGTACTTTTTAGATGAGAACTGATAGAATTCCACAGTCAGATCAGTCAAGTTCTGGCCACCCTGGCTGAGATATTCTGTTCCTCCAAAAGTATATTCCTCAAGTTCAGGTTAATCCTGATGCAAAAGTGTTGCACTTATTCTACGAAAACAGTAGAGAAACAGTTCCTTAATTTAATTCTTAAGGAACATACACTATAACAAGAGAGGGCTGCTCCACACTTTGCACAACAGCTCAGGTCTCAATCTCTCCTCCATGATCGTCAGAGAAAACATATTAAGAAAGTGGAGGATTAGATAGATCCCAAAGCACTCTGAGACTGTCATCAAGGAGCCACACTTAGCTGTGGATCCTCCCTTCCTTTCATCTTTGGAGTCAGACCTTTCCTCATTATGGCTTATATAACAAGCAGGTGTTCTTACCCTACTGCTACATTACACCATTATTTTTAGTCATTTATTTATTACATATATATCCCATCTTTCCTACAATTAACTTAAAGCAGCATTCATGAGTCTTCTCCTCTCCCTTTTAAACTCGCAGCAATCCTGAGAGATAGGTCAGGTTGAATGAGTTTAGCCCAGCAATTCCTAATTTTAGCTCTTCCAAGCATTTGGGACTCCAGTTCCTAGACTCTCTAAGTGCAAGCATGTGAGTTAGTGATTGTGGGCTTTGAAGTTCAACATCTAGAGGGCCAAAGACAGAAAGCCATTAGGCTAGCCGCAGGGCAATCATTGAGTGGGGACTGGAAGCTAAATGGCCTCAATCCCAGCCCCAAACTATAACCACTCCACTTCAAGTGTCTTCAGTTGTCACATGAACTCTCCAGAGAAGCTTTCACTTTCTTTACCTGTCCGGTTGCTCTTGCATGGAAACTGATAGGCACTCAGTACCTCTTCTTCATCTTGTTCATCAATCACACGACACTGGCGTAGATACGGTGTCAGTTTTGCTGGATTGAGAGAGCGAGTGAGTTGGTGCCGCACACTCTCAATCTTCTCCCACAGTGCACCTTCTTCGTCTTCTGCATCTGAAATACTTTGGATCTGGTCAACTATATCCTCAGGCCCTAAAATGCAAATGCAGAATCAGTAAATATGCATTAATTTCCCCTTAACAGTTATTTGCTGTACTAACAAGCAAGCTGGGAAATTCAGATTCTTTCGAGGTACGATCAGGGATAAACCTTAGATCACAACACAAAACTAGATGTTGATTATTCAGACTTACTTTGTGACAAAGCTTAGAAATGCTACCTTTGGGGACTACAGGTGTATCAAAAACTAATAATTTTTCCTACACTCTGCCCTATATGAAGCAGAGCAATGTAATCTTATCAAAATGAGACATGCTAGTTTTTGGATTATTATTCCCATCAACTGCCCAAAAAGCAGCTATCCTACACCCAGCTGTATCTGGGTGGAAAGGGACTCTGGAAATTGTCATCCAAAAAGAAGTGTTTCCAAGCTCCAGAAGTTGGAAGACTAAAACGTGATATGATAGCCTTCAGTTATGGGGGACATGGGGGAATTTTCAGCATTGTTTTGGGCCTTCCTGGGGCATTTTAGGTCAAATAAAGATCTTTTTCTAAACAATAAGATCAGATCACTGTTCTTCTCTTTGAAGGTTGAAAGGTAACCTGCAAGCTCCTCAACACAGTGGTATGTCATTCTTCTCTTTATTGTTGATGTTACTGTGTAAAACCAGGGTGAGAACCTCCTTTAGTCCAAGGGTCAGATTTTATTTCAGAGGAGTTCTCGGAGGCTGCATTCCAGTTGTGGGAGGGAGAAAATGCAGAAGGATTGCGCCAAAGCATATTTTAGCTTAGATCTCCTACTGGCCACTACTAAGCTTCAAGAGTAAGTAGTACTTCAAACTTTTAAAGTGGGTGGGAAATATCTACACACAGGTGCTGGAAACTCGCTGAATGATGGTTATGTAGGAAAGGGAGTTTGGCCATGTAGGAAGGCCCAAAAGGTCAAGCTGATACTCCAGAAGGCACAGATCCCATTTCAGGACCCAAAATTCCCCACTCATGTGGTGGGGTTGATGCTTTGTAAGCCAACAATCATGCATCAATTGCTTTTACATTGCAACATAGCCTTCCATGCTTCAGAATACCACAGCCCCATTACAACTGTCATTTCGACAACTAAAAGTGATGCCACATCAGTCCCAGTCACTGTTGGGTTTACTAGCTGTGGCAGTTGTTGTTTTTTTCAGGATTTCATCAGTAAAAATTGGATGGTGGGGGGAGGGTCTTGGGGATCAGTGAAGATTGTGAGGGCCACACTATTCCCCCCAAAGGTCACACTTTCCACCTTTGGTCTACAGAATTATAAGGGTGTGTCTGTACTACAGACACATATCAATGCCCCATTCTTCTCATGCTATATTGCCATAATGTTTGCACAACAGCCTGGGTTTTTTTCACCTCCAGGTGAAAGTGTGCACAGTGAGGGAGAAAGATGATTTGCTGAATCGGAACCCTGCGGAACAGGGTGAAACAGCAACCTTAACACCCTCCCGCCCTAACACTAGGCATGAACCAATGGATCTCTGTTTTGGTTACCACCTGGTTGTAACTAATGGGATTTCCTCAGGCAGCAGGGAAACGGATACCTAGGAATATACTGTGACTAATGGAATGCAGTCATTCAAATACAATACTGAGTCATCAAGCGGCGGGCTCTCCATTCACACAAGTTGCCCTGAGGGACAGGCACATTCTGAAGAAACTTATTTGTCATCAGTCCTAAGTGATAGGAGGTGAGGGTTATAGATTAACCAGTATTTAAGCAAAGAAAGAAGAGAATGATGTCTCTTCTAGCTACACACACATATACCCACACATACTTTCATAAGTACTTTCATTTCAAAACTAGCTTAAGAGTGCATCTACACTGATAGTGGTGTGCATTTGTATTGAATCGCTGTTCGTTTTGTTTTGTTTCATCTATACTGATAGTGGTGTGCATTTGTATTGAATCACTGTTCGTTTTGTTTAGTTTCATTTGTTTTGTATCAGTTTTGTATTTGTCCCCATTTCCGAAAATGGGGCACCTATATGAATAGAATATTCGTCTCGGTTATGAAAAAAATGAAAAATTTCAGACCATTGGCACATCAATGGGAGGGCTTCTGAGGCTAACCCTCACCACCACCACTCAGTTTTTGAGCTAAAGGGATGAAAATCGCCACACACGGAGGGAGTTTCGACCCCTTTTAGCCCACCAACTTTTAAAATGTTTAGGTCTTCCCCAGAGTACTATTGTTATTAATATTAATATTAACACCCATTGGCACACATCAGCTATCATGGGGAATCAGATCTCTCTCAGACCCAGCTTAGGGTCCCAGAGTAACTATTGTTATTAATATTAATATTATTATTAACACCCATTGGTACGCATCAGCTGTAATGTGAAAGCAGCCCTCTGTCAGTACCTGTTTATTGTTACGCGGCCAAAAACAAAAGGAAAACGAAAACAAGCATGATGACTTTGCGGCTTTCATTTTCATGTCACCTCTCATTTCCTATGAAAATGTTGTCATTCGTTTTGTGTAGACGAACGGTCAACACGAAACGAATGCATGAAGGAAATGAATGAAACATATATCGCGCACATCCCTACTGTAGAATCAATACCATCTGACATCACTTTAGCTACCATGGTTCAATTCTATAGACTCGTGAGAGTAGTAGTTTGGTGAGGCACCAGCACACTTTGGCAGAGATGGCTAAAGACTCTGTAAAACTACAACTTCCATGATACCTTAGCATTGCACCATGACAGTTAAAGTGTCTACATTAATTCTACAGTATAAATGCCCACTATAAGATACCTCACTCATAGCATCTGCACTGTTCCTACAGGGCAACCCATTCTATTTAGCTGCCTGAGGCAAAATAAACAATGACAGTCTCTCATCCACTCCCTCCCTGTGTAATGCAAGACAAGGTGGAGAAAACAAGACAAGGTACAGTGCCTAAAACCAGATGCAGTCTTGACTTTTGCAGATTTGATTATTCACAGATGATTACAAATATTATCTATGGGAATCTCTAGACGCTCCAATTGGATGCTACAAGCAACTTTCTCCAGTCATACTGGAGGACCTGGAGATTTGTAGACAGAATACCTTTCTAAGACCGTAAAGGATATCCCATGTTATTCTATGGTAAGCTTCAAGCAGACGTTGACCACAGAATCATGCTGGAAAACTTATTAATTCCTAGAGTTGTGTTCTCTCCAATAAAAAAATAGGATTGCTGTGAGTTTCCGGGCTATATAGCCATGTGCCAGAAGTATTCTCTCCTGACGTTTCACCTACATCTATGGCAGGCATCATCAGAGGTTGTGAGGTCTGTTGGAAACTAGGCAAGTGGGTTTGATATATCTGTGGAATGTCTGTAGTGGGAGAAGGAGCTCTTGTCTGTTTGAGCAAGTGTGAGTGTTGCAATTGGCCAGCATGGTTAGCACTGAATGGCCTTTCAGCTTCAAAGCCTGACTGCTTCCTGCCTGGGGGAATCCTTTGTTGGGAGGTAAGAGAATGCTTCCAGAACATGGCTATAAAGCCCAGAAACTCACAGCAACCCAGTGATTCCGGCCATGAAAGTCTTCAACAACACAAAAAATAGGATTTTCCTTATTCATGCTTTTTCACTTTCACGTGAGTCCTGTGCCCCTCACCCCAGCGAATGTGGAGGGCTGACTGTACACCCATCTCTCTCCACTCTTAGAAGTAAAAATGCAGTAACTAAAGCAAATAATCAATACTTTGCTGCCTTTTATAAGTAAGAATAACAAGTTCTATCTGGGACAATCCTTCAGCAGCTCCTTCTCCAATCCACCTAAAATTCACTGTCCAAGCCAGCAACTTTGCTCTGCCTAATAGTAAGGCTATCTTGGCCTCCTTACCTGTCATTCTGAAGAATCACAGTAAATATCAGCTGTGGAGGAAAACTCCTACTTCTGGCAAATTCTTCTCCGAATGTATCCTTCCGTTATAGCAAGCATCCCTGGGCCATCCCACTTTCTGGGAAGTTTGGATTATCCTAAATACAGTTGGCAACACAGCACATAAAGACTGTTATTATTACTATTTCACAATTTTTCCATTCTGTCTCATTAACTATTTGTTAGTGGCAGAGATGACACTTCTTTTCATTATTTCAGCATTTAGACTCCCTCTTCTTTTCTCTTGCTCTGACCCTATGGTTCTTTCCCTTGCCATTTTACCCATCTAAAGTACACACAGCAGAAAGGCTTATGCTTCATTACACAGGGTTTGAGCCAATCTCAAACACTATGAAGTGGCACAATCATAACATATCTTTTCACCTCCATCTCAGCCTCAAATAACTCTGCCGCTGCTGCTCAAATATCCCCCTTGGCCACATTCAGCTCTGTGTGGGCGGTGAAAGGATACAATATGGCATGGGCAAATAAGCTTGAATAGAGAGGAAAATCAGTCAAAGGGCTTCTCTCCAGAACCTGAGCTTGGAAATAATACTATATGGGTTTCTGCTCCCAGATGCCAAACTGGGTAGAGGATTCTGAGAGGTTTAGTTTCCAAAGTAACTTTTCCAAATTCTATTCACGACAAAAAAAATTAAAAGGTGCGGTTGATCATGATATTTCCAGTGCTACAGTTATTGCTCATGGCTCCCTAAAGAGATGCTAAAAACCTCATCACATTAGGGTGAATTTGGCGGCATGCACCAGTGTACCTTTCCTTTTGCAATGGAGCCCACCGGCTCCCATCCTATGATACACTGAAACTTCCAGCAGGGCTCTGTCATAAAAGGAAAGACCAGGCAGCGCATGCTGCCACAGCAACATACATGTTACATTGACTTCAACTAGAGGAAACCAGCCGGCCAAAGCTTCCTGCATGGGATGGGGAATCTGGTGAGTCGGACGTTACGGGACATGGGGTGGCAGGTTCCCTATGCCCCCGGACAGGCACCACTGGAATCACCACGATCCTTTGCGATTCCGGCAGCACGTAGAATCATAGAATCATTGAGTTGGAAGAGACTTCACAGGCCATCCAGTCCAACCCCCTGCAAGAAGCAGGAAAAATCTCACTCAAAGCACCTCCGACAGATGGCCATCCAGCCTCTGCTTAAAAGCCTCCAAAGAAGGAGCCTCCACCACACTCAGGCAGAGAGTTCTACTGCCGAACAGCTCTCACAGTGAGGAAGTTCTTCCTGATGTTCAGGCGGAATCTCCTTTCCTATAGTTTGAAGCCATTGTTCCGCATCCTAGTCTCCAGGGCAGCACAGAACAAGCTTGCTCCCTCCTCCCTATGACTTCCCCTCACATATTTGTACATGGCTATCACTTCTCCTCTCAGCCTTCTCTTCTGTAGGCTAAACGTTTTATGAGGTCGAAGAGTGCGTCTACACCGCAGAATGAATGCATTTTGAGACCACTTTAACTGCCATAGCTCAATGCTACAGAATCACAGGATTTATAGTTTGGTGAGGCACCTGCCCTCTCTGGGAGAAGGCTAAAGACCTTGTAAAACTACCAACCATGATTCTATATCATTGAGCTATGGCAGTTGAAGTAAACTGCATTAATTCAACAGTGCAGATGCACCAAAAGTCTGAGTTGCTGAAGGCCAAACACTCCAGAGATGAAAACACAGAAGCCTTCAAATAAAAACAAAGGCAGCCATAAAACAAGTACAAATATGCCTTTTCCCACAGTTTTACAAGTTTAGGCAGTGGCATCAATCCACTCACAGTCGGAATACCGTAACTCTTTTCCAGCAGCTTCGAAAACATCCATAACTATCAGAAAAGTATGCAGCCACACAGAAAGACATATGCTTCTTTCTCAATTGCACACCAGTATTCCCCCCTACTTTGAATAATGAGGGATGCATCTACATTATACACTGTAGAATTAATGTAGTTTGCCACCACTTTAATTACCGTAGCTCAATGCTGTGAAATCATGGCAAGAGTAGTTTGATGAGATACCAGAGTTCTCTAACAGAAAAGGCTAAAGACTTTATGAAATGACAACTCTCATGATTCAAAGAATTAAACCACCGCAGTCAAGGTTTTGATGATGATGATTATTATTATTATTATTATTTATATCCTGCTTTTTCTGTCTACAGACTGATACTCAAAGTGGCTCACAGCCAATTCAATTCAATTTAAAACCCAAAAATATACAAACTTTAAAGTAGAATTAAACATTAATGTTATTAAGAATAAACAGTTAAAAAGCAGTACAAACTCTGCAGTGTAGATGCACCCATGTTACCTTGAATCTTCCAGAGGATGGGCTAATTCTGCAGGGAGCAAACTGATGGAGCAGCACAACTTTTCTTCCGTCACTGTTTACTATGCTTGGTTGGGCTTTTTTCTTTTCTTTTCTTCCTTCCTTCCTTTCCTCCTCCTCTTTCTTCTTCCTATTTGCCCCTGCCCCCTCTCAGACATTCTCCTGCTTACTCATTTCTTTTACACACTCATCTATCCACACCCTCAAAACACACACACACACACCTGTCTGCAGCCACTGGCTGGTCCCTGGCAGACTTGGAGAGGGCAGGAGGGAAGGCAGACAAGGGCAGATTTCTGACTGGATGAAGAATCGGAGGTGGCCCCAGCCAAGGACAAGTCTCAGCAGCCCCTCCGCCTGCTCAGGAATGTGGGCTGTGTGGATTCCATTCAGAGAGGAGAGCAACGAACTCACTCGGGTGGGCGGAGAGGGAGGGAAGGAGGATAAAAAGAAACAAGAGGCCAACATCAGATTGACCAGAAAAAGCCTTTCCCTGAACAGTGTCAGGGTGCTTTCACACTGTAAAATTAATGCATTTCAACACTACTTTAACTGCCAAGGCTTAATGCTCTGGAATTCCAGGGGTGGTAGTTTGGTGAGGCTTCAGCACTATTTGACAGAGAAAGATTTTGTGTGTGTGTGTGTGTGTGTGTGTGTGTGTGTCAGAAGCAATGTGCTTCTGATGTGAGAAAATTGGCCATCTGCATTGCCCAGGGGACACTGGATGTGTTACTGGGAGGCTTCTCTCATGTCCCCGCAAGCTAGAGCTGACAGATGGAAGCTCACTCCCTCTCACGGATTCGAACCAGCAACCTTCAGGTCAGCAGTTTACAAGGGTTTCATCCACTGAGCCACCACAGCTCCTGACAGAGAAAGTAAATATCTGAAAAAACGACAACTCCTGTGGCAGTTTAATTGGTGTCAAACAGCATTAATTCTACAGTGTAGATACAACCTAAGTTTTAGTTAGTTGCAACTAACAATTAGTTTTAACACTCTGTGCCCTTCACTTATGAGCCCCCGGTGGTGCAGTGGGTTAAACCGCTGAGCTCCTGAACTTGCTGACCAAAAGGTCAGTGGTTCGAATCCAGAGAGCGGAGCAAGCTCATGCTGTCAGCTCCAGCTTCTGCCAACCTAGCAGTTCAAAAACATGCAAATGTGAGCAGATCAATAGGTACCGCTCTGGTGGGAAGGTAACAGCGTTCCATGCAATCATGCCGGCCACATGACCTTGGAGGTGTCTACGGACAACGCCGGATCTTCAGCTTAGAAATGGAGATGAGAACCAACCCCCAGATTCGGACACGACTAGACTTAATGTCAGGGGAAAACCTTTACCTTTACCTCCCTTCATTTACAGCCTTTATGATCCAATCAACATTTGTACAGCATTTTGTTTCATGCTCATTCTTGTGAACTATCTTCCAAATAAATAGCCTTTATCCAAAAAATTTGGGAGCAAAAATGTTTTGTAGTGTGTTTTTTCCCTATTTTGAATATCTGCCTTTGCATAACCTCAGCAGTCTGAGAGCAAAAAGTAAGATCACAACTTCTATTACAGAACTCCAATATACTGATTATAACGTACTCACAGTCTGTGCTCATTCAGAGGAAGGCCCACTAGCCACTTTAAACACGTTCTCAGAAGCATATGAAAAGATTGGCCTCTTACTTAAAACCCAGAAAAATGAAAGTGCTCTGCCAGCAGGCACCAACCAATTCCTCTGCAATACCAGAAATAAAGTTTAATGATGTAACGCTAGAAAACGTTGACCATTTCTGCTACCTAGGTAACCACCTCTTCACAAAAGTTGACATTGACATCAAAATACAACATTTTCTGAGCTCTGCAAGCAGAGCATTTTTCAAATTAAGTAGAGAGTGTTTGAGTACTGGAACATTCATAGTGATATCAAGATGCTTGTTTAAAAAGCTTCCAACTCTATTGTAAGGCTGTGAAACATGGACTGTAAAAAAGCGTCATTCTCAACTTCTGGAAAGATTCCATCAGTGTTCATAGAATCATAGAGTAATAGAGTTGGAAGAGACCACATAGGCCATCTAATCCAACCCCTGCCGTGCAGGAAAAACACAATCAAGTACCCCATTGCCTTCGAAAAATCCTGCAAATCTCTTGGGCAGGCAGACAAACATTAGTGCTTTAGAAGAAGAAAAGACTACCAGTGCTGAAGTGATGATTCTTTTCCATCAGCTTTGCTGGACTGCCCATTATCTAAATGCCCAATCAACGTCTCCCAAAGCAGTTACCCTACTCTCACTTAAGAACAGGAAATAAAATGTCAGTGGACAGCAAAAAAAGATTTAAAGATGAGCTTGAAGCTAACCAAAAAAAAAAATAAAGGCCAAGAACTGGGAAGCCCTGACCCTCAAACATTCTCACTTGAAGTTAGCTGTTACCAGTGGTGCTATGGATTTTGAAAAGGTAGTAATATAGCATGCCTTTTGACTACTCCTGCCCATATTGACTTCTGTTATCACCTTTATCCAATTCTTTCTTGGCTTCAGAGATGGAGGACAAAATGCTCTGTGCTGCCTGAAGGGTTTGCTCACTAAAGGGGTCTTCATTGTGGAGCCTGTAATAATCTTCCAAAAAGACAGCTGTATCAGGAGTAATATCCTGAAGATAGTGTGTGTGTGTGTGTGTGTGTGTGTGTATGTGTGTGTATACACACACACACACACACACACAAATATATATATATATTACAGTCGATGACCAGCAACAGAAAATGTACAAGCATCAGAATAGAATAGAGACATACACATTTTGGTATTAAGAAACACTGTCAAAAACAGGGTTAAAACCCAATATTGAATATGGTAGTTAAAATGGTATTAAACATTCATATGCTAAAATGACAAAGGTAAATGGTGAAGTAAATATTAAAACCTTCTAAGTCTGTGACAAGATAGTGTGTCCTGCAGCCTCTCGGTATAGAAGCCTGTGAGCAGATTTTTACTATTTCGATAAAGCGCTTGTATTCATCAGAGATTGGGGTGAATGATGTGATCTTGTCATTTATTATTATTGATGTATTCAGACTGTTGTTTATATGATTTTAATATGTTCTTTGGGTTTCATGAGGGAGGAAAGCAGGATATAAATAAAGATTTATTATTATATTATTACAGTAGAGTTCCGGTTATCCAACATAAACAGGCAGACCAAATGTTGGATAACCGAAAGTGTTGGATAATAGGGAGGCCCTATTATCCAAGCCTCTCCATGCTCCAAGCCGGCTGCTTGGCCGGGAGGGAGGAGACTTTTCTCTCCCAGCAAGCACCCAGCTTGAAGAGCCCTGCTGCTGCCTAGAAAAACAGCAACACGCAGGAGAAGTCTCCAAGTTCCTGGTGTTTGCCGGGAGGGAAAAGTCTGCATCGGTCACATCTCGTCCCTCCCAGCAAGCACCCGGCTTGGAGAGGCCCGCTGAGTGTTGCTGCCTAGAAAAAGAATCAACACGCAGCAAGCCTCTCCAAGTGCCAGGCACCCTTCAGGAGGGGCAAGAAGCCAGCGCGTTGGATAATACGGTGTGTCAGATAAGCGGAAGTCAGATAAGCGGAACTCTACTGTCTCTAACATATATGAAAATTTAGGGCAATCTGAAGTTGAATCTTTGTTTGAATCGAACTTCCTGAGCTCTTATAATTGGACACAATTGGAATATTATTGGCTGATAATGTGTGTTTGGTATTGGTGGTCCCACTGATTTAGTGCATTGCTGCACAATACTGTTGCTCACAAATAGAAGGCCTGGGTTATATCCTCAATGCCACCTCCCACTGTTGTAGGATGGTGGGAGCTTACTATCATGAATAAGTTATAGTTTGTACAATTCAGCCTAGGAAAGGACAGCATCTCCTTTTTTATCATTCTGAGTATAGACCCATATATGGCTATGGCTGTTAAAGTCACCAGTTTAAAGTCATCGCCCTTTGGTGCCTTTCAAAGATCTTAGGAGAGGAAAAACAAAACTCTTCATTTGGGGGCTTATACATAGAGGTAATTGTGATGTTACTAAGCTCCACTGTTAAAACCTCTATATTGTTTTCTTCTGTGTTAGGGGCACTGCTGCCTTGGAGGCCCAGTTTTACAAAGACACCACTTCCATACTGCACATGTGGTCTTTCTGCCATTAAGATCATTCCTGGAACTTTTGGTTGTTCCTGTTGTTTTTTTCTGTGTGTTTCTTGAACACACAACATGTCACATTTCTTATCAGGACACAGTTCATAAAGCAACTGTTCTTTGGCCGCTGACATGCCTTTGATGTCAATTGAGATTATAGTCATAGTTGGTCCTGAAAAAGTCTGTTTGGTTGGTTGCATACTGCAAGAAGTTTCTGGTGTGAAAAATCAGCCATCTACAAAGATGTTGCCCCAAGGATGCCCGAATGTGTTCCTATCCTGCGGGGAGGCTTCTCTCATGTCCCCCAGAGGGGATATGATAGCCATGTTTAAATATTTGAAAGGATGCCACATTGAGGAGGGGCCAAGCTTGTTTTCTGCTGCTCTGAATACTAGGGCAGGGAGGAGGGAGCAAGCTTGTTTTCTGCTGCCCTGCAGACTAGGACGCGGAACAATGGCTTCAAACTACAGAAAAGGAGATTCCACCTGAACATCAGGAAGAACTTCCTCACTGTAAGGGCTGTTTGGCAGTGGAACTCTCTCCCCCGGACTGTGGTGGAGGCTCCTTCTTTGGAGGCTTTTAAGCAGAGGCTGGGTGGCCATCTGTCGGGGGTGCTTTGTATGCGATTTCCTGCTTCTTGGCAGGGGGTTGGACTGGATGACCCATGAGGTCTCTTCCAACTCTGCTATTCTATGATTCTATGACAGGGAAAAGAGATTCCACCTAAACATTAGAAAGAACATCCTGGTGGTCAGAGCTGTTCAACAGTGGAATATGCTGCCTTGGAGTGTGGTGGAGTCTCCTTCCCTGGAGATTTTTAAACAGAGACAGGTTGGCCATCCATTTGGAGTGTTTTCATTGTGTGTTCCTGCATGGTAGGGGGCTGGATTAAATGGCATTTGTGGTCTCTTACATATCAACATAGGAGAGGGGAGGAAGTAGCTCTTGTGTGTCTATTCAGTCTGCTATTCAACAGCTATATATGGCTAGCCAACTTTGAGGCAGCAGTCTTACTATGATGTTTTATTTTTAAATCAATCCTTTAGATAAACAAAAACTAACAGATAATTGTCCTCTTTGAAGTAGAATAAATAGCCACACTAACATATTATAGTAATTTGCATGATAAAGAAGGTGTGGTATAGTGCTGGAGTAGAGATCTAGGTTTTACTCCCTATTGAGCCATGGAATCCTGAGCCATGAGTCATGTTCTCTCTGTCTATTTCAACCTGATCTATTTTACTGGATGACCAGAATTAGACACATATTCCAGATGAAATCTGACCAAAGCAGAATAAAGTGGCTATACCACATTCCTTAACTAAAGCAATATACACCTGTTGATGCAACCTCGAAATGTGTTGGCTTCTAAGACTATAAGATCCAGAATCCTACAAAGAAAGTTCTGTTTAACATCTTTATTAATGACTTAGATGAAGGGCTAAAAGGCATGATCATCAAGTTTGCAGATGACACCAAATTGGGAGTGATAGCTAATACTCCAGAAGACAGGAGCAGAATCTAAAACGATCTTAACAGATTAGAGAGATGGGCCGAAACTAAGAAAATGAAGTTCAACAGGGACAAATGCAAGATACTCCACTTAGGCAGAAAAAATGAAATGCAAAGTTACATAATGGGGGACGGCTAGCTCAACAGCAGTACATGTGAAAAGGATCTTGGAGTCCTCATGATGCGGCGGCAAAAAAAACCAATGGGATTTTGGCCTGCATTAATAGGAGTATAGTGTCTAGATCCAGGGAAGTCATGCTACCTCTCTATTCTGCCTTGGTCAGGCCACACCTGGAATCTCACTGTGTCCAATTCTGGGCACCGCAATTGAAGGGAGATGTTGACAAGCTGGAAAGTATCCAGAGGAGGGCGACTAAAATGATCAACAGTCTGGAGAACAAGCCATATGAGGAGCGGCTTAAAGAGCTGGGCATGATTAGCCTGCAGAAGAGAAGGCTGAGAGGAGACATGATAGCCATGTATAAATATGTGAGGGGAAGTCATAGGGAGGAGGGAGCAAGCTTGTTTTCTGCTGCCCTGGAGACTAGGATGCAGAACAATGGCTTCAAACTACAGGAAAGGAGATTCCACCTGAACATTAGGAAGAACTTCCTGACTGTTAGAGCTGTTCGGCACTGGAACTCTCTGTCCCGGCATATGATGAAGGCTCCTTCTTTGGAGGCTTTCAAGCAGATGCTGGGTGGCCATCTGTCAGGAGTGCTTTCAATGTCATCTTCCTGCTTCTTGGCAGAGGGTGGATGGACTGGATGGCCCGTGAGGTCTCTTCCAACTCTATGATTTTTTGATTCTATGATTCTAAGACAATTTTTTGTAATACTAACATGCAGAAACAGAGGTAAGGGAAGAAGAAATTTCAAATAAACATTTATACACCAGCAAAGCTAGAACCAACCCAAGCCAGCCAAATATTTTGACACATGAATTCCCACAAGCGTCCCCATTTCTGCCAGTAAAAATGCAGTTAATTAATTTAACTAACCAAGCCAATGTAATATAGTGGTTTAAATGTTGGATCAAGACTCGGGAGGCCAGCAATTTGAATCCATTACTCAGCCTTGGAATCTTTTGGCAAATCACAGTCTCTCAGCCTCAAAGGAAGGCAAAGACAAACCCCTTCTTAAAAATTTTGTCAAAAAAACACTAAGTTAGATTTGCCTTTGGGTCACCATAAGTCAGAAATGACTTGAAGGCACACAACAACAATGAACAGAAGCAGCTAAAGACATTTAGTTGCCAGAAACAGATAATAGAGCTAGAATATACTCTGTAACCAACCCTTCCAACAATAAAAGCAATTAAAATATTTAAAATATTAAAATGGCACCAACGAGAAAACATCCAGGAGCATAAACTATTTAAAACATTCAAGAACTTTAATGCACTACAAACCCAGAAGCATTAACAATTCAAAGCATTCAAAAAGGTAGAAACCTGGCACCCAAACAAATATGAAACAAGGGCCTAGCTATCATATGTGAGGAGGGAAGCAGCAAAATAGAAATGCACATCAGAAAGAAAGGAAGACATTCTAAGGAGTTGTTTTAAAACCAGGTCCAGAAGAAGATGGGTCATGGTTGTGAAAGAATGTTGCTTTAGATGCAGGCATTGCTTTGGTCTGGTATAAATAGATACCAATATATATTAATAACTAGCTTTGCCTGGCCACGCGTTGCTGTGGCTTATGAGAATCATTTGTTGCCCAAGTGGAATAGCAGTGAATAGCCTTGCAGCTTCAAAGCCTGGCCAATTTCTGGAGTAGCTGGAGTAGCACCCTCAATCAAAGAGCATAGGGCATCCTTTCTAGGCCTGGTTGTATGGGGCAGAGTAACCTTGTGGCTTCAGAGATTGGGGGTTTTCTATCTAGGGGAAATCTTGGTTGGCCAGGTTGAATAGCACTGAATAGCCTTGCTGCTTGCAAGCCTGGCCACTTTCTACCTTGCGGAATTATTGGTTGGCCAGGTTGAATAGCAATTGATTGTCTCAGTGTGGCAGGTATGAATGCTGCAATTAACCACCTTGATTAGCATTTAATGGCCTAGCAGCTTCAAAGCCTGTTTCTTCCTGCCTAGGAGAATCCTTTGTTGGGAAATGTTAGCTGGCCCTGATGGTTTCCTTTCTGGAATTCCCAATTTCCCTGCTTTCAGAGTTTTGCTCTTTATTTACTGTCTTGGTTTTAGAGATTATATTGTTCTGTATTATTATACCACAGTAAATATTTCATATTACAGTAGAGTCTCACTTATCCAACATTCACTTATCTAATGTTCTGGATTGTCCAATGCAGTCAGCCTTTTAGTAGTCAATGTTTTTGTAGTCAATGTTTTCAATACATTGTGATGTTTTGGTGCTAAATTCGTAAATACAGTAATTACTACATGGCATTACCATGCATTGAACTACTTTTTAATTTGACATTCAATAGACTTTTCCTTAATCCCTTCTTATTATCGAACATATTCGCTTACTGCCAACTGTGAGTGCATCTACATTGTAGAATCAATGAAGTTTTGCACCACTTTAACTGCCATGGCTCAATGCTATGGAATCATGGAGCATGTAGTTTTATGAGGTACAAGCACTCTTTGGCAGAAAAAGCTGACCTTGTAAAACTACAACTCCCATGATTCCATAGCATTAGGCAACAACAATTAAAACAGTTTGAAACTACATTAATTCTACCGTGTTTTACTTAAATCCTCAATAAATTAGAAAAAATAACAATGACCTTGAAGCATAGGGTGATATTTATCATTTATTATACACAATGCCAAGATGTCAGAAGAGAACAGCATGTTTAAGGGAACGCACAGGGTATTAATCAGTGCTAAGATATGAGAACTCCAGGGCTTGAAAATTTTTCTCTTTATCACTATGCTACTTCTGTGTTGAGTCAAAGAAGATGATGCAACTTCCATAATCTGCCAACACTCAGTGATACATCGAAAGTACTTATGGTCTGCTGACCTGGATAGTTGTTTAGCTATTCTATTTTGTTAAAACAATCAGCACCTTGTTTAGTGGTTATAAGAATGTAATGAAGAAAAGGAAATGGGCATATTCTATTGTGTATGTTCAGAAGTTATTTACCACAAAGGTTTTCATGGACTAACAATTCCAGATATATTCACCAATGACTTGTCCATAGATCATTGTGCTGAAAGATAAAATACAAATTACAACAACCACAAAGGAAAGAAAAATAAGTAGCAAAAATAACTGCATAAAGTAATGCTATAAATAGTGCGACTCCTCCATAAAAGTCTTCATAAAATACTTAATGGAATAATAAAATGTTTACAGCAAAACAAGTATACATTATTATTAGATTTATCTTCTAATTTGCTCCACCCTCCACATTTGGTCTGCAGATTGATCCTCCACCAAACCTGAATTCTATTGAACAACATTAGAGAAGATAACAGCATCTAGACTTATCATGTTTGTTGCATGTCTTAAGACAGTATTGCCTGTTTGTCTGAGTAAATATGTACTGTACTATGTAAATCCTGATGTTCAGAATTTCCACCGTATTCAACAGGGCTTATTCACAAATAAGTGAACATAGGTTTGTAATCCATTATAGTATAAACAGTTCTCCTATTGGCTATAAGGCAACATCTTTTATATCAAGGCTTTTAAAACTTTTCCCACTCATGACCCCTTTTTACCCAATTTTTTTTTTATGTGAACCATGGTATACATAAATAGGAGTATAGTGTCTAGATCCAGGGGAGTCATGCTATCCCTGTATTCTGCCTTGCTCAGACCACACCTGGAATACCATGTCCAATTCTGGGTGCAGCAATTTAAGGGGGGGGGGTGTTGACAAGCTGGAATGTGTCTAGAGGAGGGCAACTAAAACGATCAATGCTCTAGAGAACAAGCCCAAAGAGGAGTAGCTTAAAGAGCTGGGCATGTTTAGCCTGCAGAAGAGAAGACTGAGAAGAGACATGATAGGCATGTATAAGTATGTGAAAGGAAGTCACAGGGAGGAGGAAAAAAGCTTGTTTTCTGCTGCCCTGGAGACTAGGATGCAGAACAATGGCTTCAAACTACAGGAAAGGAGATTCTACCTGAACATTAGGAAGAACTTCCTAACTGTGAGAGTTGTTCAGCAGTGGAACTCTCTGTCCTGGCATATGGTGGAGGCTCCTTCTTTGGAGGCCTTTAAGCAGAGGCTGGATGGCCATCTGTCGGAGGTGCTTTGAATGAGATTTTTCCTGCTTCTTGCAGGGGGCTGGACTGGATGGCCTGTGAGGTCTCTTCCAACTCTACAGTTCTATGATTCTATGATTCTACGTGCTGCCGGAATCGCAAAGGATCGTGGTGATTCCGGTGGTGCCTGTCCGGGGTGCCTGTCCGATTTTCCTGCTTCTTGGCAGGGGGTTGGACTGGATGGCCCATGAGGTCTCTTCCAACTCTATGATTCTAAGATTCTATGTAGGCATATAAAATAGGTATATAAAGTGAACATTTACTGATAATAAATCATAAAGAATTTTATTTTAAACATTTTTTTGCTATACAAATACTTTTACTATATATTAAAGACAAAAACATTTACATACTAATGAGAAGAATGTGCTTGTAAATTTTTACATAAAATTAAATCTTGGCAGAATATTTGATACTGCAGGATGCAGAGCATATTCAACTTTTTCATGCTATGCAGACACGTTTGGTTTGCAACCTCAAGTGGCAGAATAGTCTTGGGCCCCTTCTACACTGCCATATAAAATCCAGATAATCTGCTTTGATCTGGATTATATGGCAGTATAGACTAAGCTTTCTGGTGCCAAGGTGCAACCCCAATGAGAATTCATGAAAAAGCTAAGAGCTGAAGTATAGCTACTAGTCAATTGAATGCTTTCTACCATACTTTTTCAAAAAAGTATTTACAAAACAGTATTTACAAAAGCACTTGAAACTGTTAACTATACTAAAGTGCAGATTAGAAACAAAATCTCAATTTTAAAGAATAGCAAGTTAAAAATGCAACAATAAAATACATAGCCAGCACCCTACAAGTTAGACTTTCTTTAGCAACAGACTAGTTCCAGTGCCCAAAACCTGCCTAATTAAAAAGATATTTATCAACTTGAAAAAGAAGTGAAAGCCAAACTAACATCTCTCAAAACTTTTCTAGAGTGTGAGAGAAGCTACTAAGAATGTCCTATCATGCCATACATACCTCCTACGGTGACAGGACCAAGAGAACGGCTGCCACAGAAGAGCTTAGGTCTTTCAAACAGATTTGTACAAAATTGTATAGGATTGTATAGATTAAAACCAGTACAGTACTTCACTTTGTTCTGAAAATAGAAGCTGGCATAACAGAAGAATCACATGCTCCCTGTGACCGGTCCTGGTTAACTGTTTACCTACAGCATTCAGGACCAACTGAAGTTGCCATGCACTTTCTAAAGGTTGACTGTGCAACATTATCTCTGATAACAGACTTGTTATATTGAATTCTCCACTTATCTGCTGCTCTGTTACTTTTAAGGACAAGTGAGAAGTAGAAACCTGCAGCTATCCACTTTTGTTCTGTGCTAATAAAAGGAGGAAAGGATATATGTTTGTGACACCCTCAAGAGACTGTGAAGTTTCAGTGTTTGTGCAAAGGCAGAGGATATTAGAAGAAAACTGGAGATAGGTGTTTTTGACATCGGCGGTCCGACAAATCATTTTTAAAAGGAAAAAATGCACTGATGACAAAGAAAAAGTAAAACAATGAGCTGGATGAGATTCACCTTGATATTTATTTCCAAACATAAACAAAAACAAAACAAAAAAAAAGCAATGATGCAGCATAGCTAGATCTCGCAGGATCAAAGACCCCATTTGCAACCCTCTGCATCATTTTTGAAGGCTGTTAGGAATTGTGGGAGTTGAAATCCAAAACACCTGGAGGGCCCAAGTTTCCCCATGCCTGATCTACACTGTCAAATTAAGGCAGTAAATCAATAGGTATTGCTCTGGCGGGAAGGTAATGGCATTCCATGCAGTCATGCCGGCCACATGACCTTGTAGGTGTCTACAGACAATGCCGGCTTTTCGGCTTAGAAATGGAGCACTAACCCCCAGAGTTGGACACGACTGGACTTAACGTCAGGGGAAACCTTTACCTTTTTACCTTGGTCTTTTCTGCCAAAGAGTGCTTGTACTTCACCAAACTACAACTCCCATGTTTCTATAACACTGACACAGGGCAATTAAAATAGTGTCAAACTGTGGAGATTTGTAAAAGGCACCATGGTGTAATGGGTTGACTGGAAAGACGTGTCAGCAGCTGATTGGCTTAGCGTGCCAGGAGCCAACATTCTGATTGGCCACTGCCTCTGGCTTGCTGCTGAGAGAAACGGTTTGAGCAGGCACTTTTATCTCAGAGAGTGAAGAGGTAACAGCTAGGGAATTAATGGCTGCCAACTCTCTGAAGCCTGATCATGTCTAAGGCAATGAGGCATATTTAAAGACTGTTTTTAAAGGACTGTTTATTCCCGCTATTCTCTGTAAGAAACCAGAGAGACTACTGCATATATTGTTGCTCTGTTTGACCTATTGAACTGAAGTAAAGATATTGCTACTTATTTCACAAGCCTGAGTGGCACCTTATTACACTGCAGGATAAACTTTGGTTCAGAAGCCGTAGTAAAGCTTCTATTTATTTATTTATTTATTTATTTATTTATTTATTTTCAGAATTTATACCCCACCCTTCTCACCCGGGGGGACTCAGGGCGGCTTACACAGTTGGCAACATTTATTTATTTACATCTACAACCACCAACACAAACAACATTAATTCTAATTAATTCTAAAGTTCTCCTAGGCCCCTTCTACACTGCCATATAATCCAGATTATCAAAGCAGATAATCTACATTATCTGCTTTGAAGTTGATTATATGAGTCTACACTGCCATTTAATTCAGCTCAAATCTGGATTTTATATGGCCATGTAGAAGGGGTCTTAGTGGGGAAATTCTTCCAGCAACAATAGCTATCCCTGTAGTAAATCAGAGTTTTTGGTCATAAATAGACAATCACAACCCATTAGATTTACAGAAGGTCTGTTCATGGTTGATATGAAAATTGCCAGAATTGGTTTACTGATATTGATCAATACAGCTGCCAGGATTTTTGCGCTCTGCTGAGCGGGTTTGCTTATAACAATGGCAGTATGAGCTTCAGCATTTCTAAACTTTCCACAACATTGTCGGTAATAAGCATTACGGGAAGTTTAATGTCTGCTAAATGAAATCCTAATATTCATACTAAGAATATTAGAAGCAGCGCACAGATCAGAACAGACTGGGGGGAAAGAATTAAGTGTGGACTTCAAAAGCCATTCATAACGTTTCCAGGTACAAATTGCATGGAAACCAGCTAATTTAGACATACCCTCGGGTTTTGGTATCTCTTTTAAAAAGCATAAAGAGGAACTTTAAGCTCTGTTTCCTGTATTCTGCTATCTATGCTCTCTCCGTTTCTTTGTTGTCCCTAATTGCCTGCACTAATGTTTCCATAATTAAATCGGAGAGAAAAGGCTGTTGCAGACCTCTCAGAGTTGTTCCCTTTTGTAAGAACGCATATTGGGGTCAGTCTTGGCGATGTTTCTCGGCACACATGCCCCCAGGTTTGAGTAGATTAATATTCCATATTTTTGAAGTCTGTGCAATTGAAGTGTTTAGAACACGGAGAGATGTTCTCTCACAGGGATGGGCAAGTCGTTCAGCAGTACGGCCACCGCAAATTTCCATATTTGAATTGATCTTAAACATTAGCGGCATTTGCATAAATGCACATGGTCATGGAAGCTTTAACTGGTGGACAGGGGACTTAATCTATGAAGAAATTTGTGGAATTTCCAGCATGATATTGCAAGTGGCAGTCCTTCGAAAGCCTGGTGGATGTCCATCAATTAATTAATTAATTAATTAATTATGAGCTCGATTTACATTCAGTAAAGGATGTGTCTCCTTTCTAGGCTCACCAAATGTACACGACTGCCAGAAAAAAAAAGAACATTGTAAGAAGAGAAGAAAAATTACATTTTGGGCAAGCAGACAAGTTTCCCTTATTAGCTGTTAACAATTAAATGCGAGGAGACAGTGGTGGAAAAGACAGTTCATCATTTGGAATGAAGAACATATGGAGTAGCTTGCTTTGGCAGCACATATAGTAAAATTGGAGTAGTCCTTTAACAGAATTCACTGACCACATGACATGGAGATAGCAATTAGTTTAGACCAAATGTAGACATCTGAGGGCCTTTCCAGACAGCCATATCACCCAGAATATCAAAGCAGAAAATTCTGCAAAACAGAAAATGTGGGATTTTATTCAGCTGTGTGGAAGCACCCTAACTCAGAGCTTGGAATAGCTACTTTTTGGACTGCAGCTCCCCAAATTCCTGAACCAGAAGTGATTGAAGTCCAAAGCTTTTTCAAACTCTGCACTGACAGCTGGCAGTACTGGTTCATGGTTTAGTGCCGTTAGAGTCCAAAACATCTCAAAGTCACTAGTAACTCCAGTTTAGATGGTTTGTATAGTGGATCAGACAAAATCATGGTGACTAGAGGCATATTTACACTGTAGAATTAGTGCAGTTTGACACCACATTGCTATGGTTCAATGCTATGGAATCCTGAGAGCTGTAGTTTGGTGAGGCCCCAGCACTCTTTGGCGAAGAAGGCTAAGGATCTCAAAAACCACAATTCCCAGGATTCCATAGCATTGGGCCATGGCAATTAAGTTGGTGGTAAACTGCACTTTAGGTTTATCAGTAGCTATTACTGATAGCTTTACCGTTGACACTTACTGACAGCGGCTTATAGCGTACCACCCCCCTATTAAGCCAGCTCCACTGGCTGCCGATATGCTACCGAGTCCAATTCAAAGTGCTGGTTTTGACCTATAAAGCCCTAAATGGTTCTGGCCCAATCTACTTATCCAAACGTATCTCCTCCTATGAGCCAGAAAGATCCCTAAGGTCATCTGGTGAGGCCCTGCTCTCAGTCCCGCCTGTCTCGCAAGCGCGGCTGGTGGGAACGAGGGACAGGGCCTTCTCGGTGGTGGCTCCCTGGCTGTGGAACACCCTCCCCAGAGATATACAGCAAGCCCCAACCCTTTCGAGCTTTAGAAAAGCCCTAAAAACATGGTTTGCTCAGGCTTTTAATGAACAAATGACAAAGATGACCCAGACTGATGTATGGCTAAAGCACAAGGATATTGGATGAACGGATTTTAACCATATGTTTTATATTTTTTACTGTATTAATTTTTTTGTAATGGATTTTATATGCTGTTATGATTTTAATTACGTGTCAGCACTGAAGTGTTGCCAATTGTATGCCGCCCTGAGTCCCTTTGGGTGAGAAGGGCGGGATAGAAATATTGGAAATAAATAAATAAATAAATAAATATTAAACAGAAGAGCTATGTTCAGAGACAGCATAAGCTAGAGAGGTAGTAGTAGAAGAATCTTTATGCTCTCTTTGCCAGCTTCCCAGAGGCATATGCTGGTCACTGTAATAAACAATATAACTGCCACTGAATTTTTGTGAGCCCTGGTAGAGGAAAGCATCTTCAGGTCCTATTTCCTCTTACACCTTTTTCCAGATCACTAATGTTCAGCAAATTGCCCAGTCTTGCTCCATTCATTCTGGCTTTGCAACTGCCACTGGGCCTCCCATGGAATTCAGTAACCCAACTGTAGATTTCACAGTACACACAACTCTCCCGTCATTCTTCCATTCTTGCCAAAATGCATTGCTCCTTCTCTTCCTAGATTTATGTCTGTCCTGTTCTCTGAAACAGTTAATCCTGACATTTCCACCAGGGAATACATTAACTAGAATATATTACTCACATCTGTCATGCAAAACTACACAAATTGACAGAGATTGTTTCTTGGCCATCTCGCCACAAAATGTGTATGTATATGTGCCTTTCAGTTACCTATTGACTAGGAGCTCCTGGTGGCACAGTGGGTTAAACCCTTGTGCCAGCAGGACTGATGACTTGAAGGTTGGGTTGTTGACCTATAGGTTGCCTATTCAAATCCAACCCAGAGAGAGTGCAGATGAGCTCTCTCTATCAGATCCAGCTTCATATAGGGACATGAGAAAAGCCTCCCACAAGGATGGTAAAAACATCAAAACATCCAGGCGCCCCCTGGGCAACGTCCTTGCAGACAGCCAAGTCGCTCCTGACACGGAAAAAAAAACCAATTGACTGATGGCAGCCCGTTAATTCAATAGGTTTTTGCTATGCAAGGAATGCTCAAAGGTGATGTTGCCAGTTCCTTCCTCCGAAATATAACCTACAGCAACTGGTATTCATTGGTGGTCTCCCATTCATGTACTAACCAGGCCCAACCCTGCTTAGCTTCCAAAATCAGACTATATCTGGTGCCTTTATTTAGGCCTCTCCCTACAAAATCATTATTGTTAACTGTGCTCAACTCAACTTAGATTTATGGTGACCCTATGAATGAGAGACTTCCAAGTTGCCCTATTATCAATAGCTTTTGCACACCATAAAATAGGTTCCTTTATTCTAATTGTAACTCCGGATTTCTTTTGAGAGGGGAAAAATCAGGGCAACTATTCCAGAAAACTTTGAGCAAAAGTGCAAATTCAGACGGGCTTTCTCCTACTTGTTTATATGCTTGGAAATTCAATATGGCTGTTCCTTCTTACTGTAAGGATCACTATTATAATGAACACTGCAGTTAAATACAGAAGAGCTCAGTGACATTTATATAAGAAATGTGGTATTAAATGCTCTCTTCCTGCAAAAAGAAAAAGCAGCAGTGATTGAAACAGACTTACATCTAGCTACAGGAAAGTCGTGATGTGCTATTTCTCAGCTTTGAAGGGGAACATGAATATTTTTAAGCATATTATTTCTTTTCTGGAAGGAAAAGAATTCTGAAACCTTTATTTGCTAACAGATCCAAAGATTTAAATGGCATACTTTCCTGGCTTTGGAGGGTTAGGGGTGGACTCTTATAAGTGTCTATTAAGAAATGTCATGCACCAACTTCAATGGGATTTCACCCCAAGTGACCCAAGCGAAAAATCAGCACCATTATTAGAAGAAACAAAGTTAGGAGACAAGCCATTTCACACCACTGCTTGTCATAAACAGTTGGTTTCAGAAATACCTTGTAAAATTACAGTTACTCCTAGGCTTGCTGCAGTATTAGAATATTTGTGACTAGTATATGACCTTATATGTTAATGGGAAATTGGACTCCGCTTACTTCAGTTCTATGAACATATTTCCTTTTCCCTCTGGTGGAAGTTTGGAGCAGTGTTGCAGGAGGTCACTAATTTACAGTAGAGAACACTGGGGATTTATTGTCAACGTCTGTTTATTTACCAATCTAATTTACAAACACATGGGTAGAGCAGGTATTATGAGGATAAAGCCACAGACAAACATTCAATGTCATTTTCACAATTAAAATCCCACATACACTACACCTGGGAGCAATTTCAATAGAAAACTCAATTCATCTCCCCCAATAACTACTTTAACTTTAAAAAAATCAGCAAGACATCAAACAGAGTTTCTGGAACTAGGAAGAGAGTTGTTGTGGAGTCCTATTTTCCAATAGCAGAATGAAAAGGCTAGAAGAGGCGACAGAGAACTATGTTCTGCTGTTTCCTTGGACCATTTTTAACCAAGACTTTAAGAAATGTATGCTTTTGATATATGTTAGACTACAATTCTCATAATCCCCATCCTACATGTCTAAAGGGCACCACATTGCAGGAACTTGACTAAGCAATAAAAATCAAACTTCTGACAACTCAAAACTATTTAAAACTTGGCAGAACTAAGATAAATTCCATTTTTTGATCTACAGCTTCCAGAATCCCCATGCTTATGAGTCCAGTAACCATTATGGTGAGAGATATTGGAAACTGTAGTCCAAAAACCCTGGATTTCCATGCTCTACAGGAAAATGAATATAACATCTAGGATATCTATCTTATCAAGAAAAATCTATTATATTTGCAATTTGCCTTTATTTTCTTGTTCTTTTACTTCAAACTACCATAATCAAAAGGTGAAATTTGAAATATATTTTCTTTGTGTGTGTGTTTGTGTGAACATCACGTCACCTGTCAAAGTATAGCAACCCCATGAATGTCATAGGAGTTTCTTAGGCAAGGAGTATGCAGAGATGGTTGTCAAGTCCCTTCCTCTGAAATATAGCCCACAGCATTTGGTATTTGTTAGCCGTTACTCACCTAAGTACTAAGCAAGGCTGACCTGTTTAGCTTCCAAGATCAGACAGGATCTTGTGGATATTGGATATGTAAGCCTATAGCCCATAAATATATCATATGTGAATATATTTTGATATAGTTCTGTGGTTCCCAACCTTTTTTTGACCAGGGACCACTTTGACCAGGGACCACTCTCCAACATTAGTACCAAAAGGGTTACAAATCAGTTTTTGGTTAACTTTAGATTCTGTTTAGTTATTTAGGATGCTAATTCAGAAAATTGCATTGGATAGACCATATCAGCTCTGGTTTCTGATACATAACATATGCCATCCAATAATCGCCATCTGCTTGCCCACAGAAAACCAAAATTAAAAATCTAGGTCTGATGTGGTTTATCTAATGCAATTTTCTGAATCAGCACCCCAAATAACCCCAGGGACAGGCCTAAAAACAAAGACACCAAGGCACCCTCGCTTCCAGGCACCACATGGAATGGCTCCGCTCAGCGGGAGGGAGGAGGAGGAGAAACAGCAATCAGGAGGCTTGCTGTAGCGCCTTTTCATAGAATCATAGAATCATAGAATAGTAGAGTTGGAAGAGACATCATGGGCCATCCAGTCCAACCCCCTGCTAAGAAGCAGGAAATCGCATTCAAAGCACCCCTGACAGATGGCCATCCAGCCTCTGCTTAAAAGCCTCCAAAGAAGGAGCCTCCACCACAGCCCGGGGGAGAGCGTTCCACTGTCGAACAACTCTCACAGTGAGGAAGTTCTTCCTGATGTTCAGGTGGAATCTCCTTTCCTGTAGTTTGAAGCCATTGTTCCGTGTCCTAGTCTGCAGGGCAGCAGAAAACAAGCTTGCTCCCTCCTCCCTATGACTTCCCTTCACGTATTTGTACATGGCTATCATGTCTCCTCTCAGCCTTCTCTTCTGCAAGCTAAACATGCCCAGCTCTTTAAGCCGCTCCTCATAGGGCTTGTTCTCCAGACCCTTAATCATTTTAGTCGACTTGTTGTCCACGACGACTCCAAGGTCTTTATCGCACACACTGCTGTCAAGCCAGGCGTCCCCAATTCTGTATCTTTGCATTCCATTTTTTCTGCCGAAGTGAAGTATCTTGCATTTGTCCCTGTTGAACTTCATTTTGTTAGTTTCGGCCCATCTCTCTAGTCTGTCAAGATCGTTTTGAATTCTGCTCCTTTCTTCTGGAGTGTTGGCTATCCCTCCCAGTTTTGTGTCGTCTGCAAACTTGATGATCGTGCCTTCTAACCCTTCGTCTAAGTCGTTAATAAAGATGTTGAACAGAACCGGGCCCAGGACGGAACCCTGCGGCACTCCACTCGTGACTTCTTTCCATGATGAAGACGACGCATTGGTGAGCACCCTTTGGGTTCGTTCGCTTAACCAATTACAGATCCACCTAACCGTAGTTTTGTCTAGCCCACATTTTACTAGTTTGTTTGCCAGAAGGTCGTGGGGGACTTTGTCGAAGGCCTTACTGAAATCCAGGTACGCATGACTTGTTTTTGGTAAATCCGTGTTGACTATTAGCAATGACCGCATTTGTTTCTAAGTGTTCGCAGACCACTTCCTTAATGATGTTTTCCAGAATCTTGCCTGGTATCGATGTGAGGCTGACTGAACGGTAATTGTTTGGGTCGTTCTTTTTTCCCTTCTTGAAGATAGGGACCACATTCGCCCTCCTCCAATCTGCTGGGACTTCTCCCGTTCTCCAAGAACTCTCGAAGAATCAGCCTCTCCTCTCCAAATATTCACATTGCCTTGGCACTATAAGAGGTTTTTGCAAGACCAGTTGCTTTTGTTGCAATAGTTAGTAACGGTGAGGCTACGGACCATATTTTAGTTCTTTGGGACTACTGGTGGTCCACAGACCACAGGTTGGGAACCACTGATATAGCTGATGCTCATAAAATAGGTAGAATTATTTTCAGATTATACAATACAATAATAGTACAGCTAAAATGTACTGTGCAATAAAAGTACATGTGCAATACAAAAGCCAATGGAAAGCCAACCTGCTACAATATAATAAAAATGAGTTATTTAAAAAGGCAAGAAGTGTTAAAAGCGCAGGAGCCAGGGCCAGTAAAAGTGATGGCAACCTTAGCACACTTTCCTGTTTTCCTTTAGCACACTTTCCTGTGATATAGGTTCTGAAAATAAACCTTGGCTAGTTTCTAGTAATGCATGAATAAGCTACCCTGTTTTCCCTAAAATAAGGCATTCCCAGAAAATAAGACCTAGTAGAGATTTTGCTGAATTGCTAAATATAAGGCCTCCCCCGTAAGTAAGACCTAGCAAAGTTTTTGTTTGGAAGCATGCCTAACAAACAGAACACCATAGTATGCAGGATCGGTAAAGTACGTACCAAAGTGTTGAACATGGAAATAATGGTAGTAACAAGAAATTCTTGATAGGATTCACAGTTTGTCTGGTTATGCTGGTTTGTGATGACAACTACTGTACAGTATATAATAAATGTTCAATTTTTTTTTTGTTCAACAATAAATGTGAATTCTTCTTCATGGAAAAATAAGACATCCCCTGAAAATAAGACCTAGAGCATCTTTGGGAGCAAAAATTAATGATTTTTTCTTATTAAAAATAAGACACTGTCTTATTTTCGGGGAAACACGGTAATGTGAGGACAAAAATACAATGGAAAACAAACCTCCTACAATGCAATAAAATGCAATACAAAAAGCATTAAAAGTGCAGGGGCCAGCCCCAATAAAAGCAATGGCAACCTAATTGTCTTCTCTTTTCTTCTGGCAGACTTTCCTGTTGCAGAGTTTCTGCAAAGAAACCTTGGCCAGTCTAGCTTGGAATATACAGCCTTTGGGAGAAAGGAAGGGTGAAGGAGGCTGGAGACTCAGAGAGTCTTCCCAAAGAGCTGAATTCAACATTTGCATTTCCTCTGCCCCATTAAGCTCCAGTTAACACAGTCGGTGTTCAGTCTGGCTGCTGACTCATTCTCGGGAAAGGCAAGGAAAGGCGGTGGGGGGGCTCCAGTCGGCTCCTGTCTTCTCCCAGCCAGTCACTGTACAGCTATTGCTCTCTCAGATGCAGCTGTGAAAAGAGAACACTCAACCCACGGCCCAGAGTCAGCGTTCAATTCCAGTCTCGCTTCTTTGCCTCCAGTCAGAGGAATCAATTCGCCAGTTTCAAATGAATGATCAGAAGCCAGGACAAGCTGTACTGTCTCCAGTGAACTGAGACCGAATGTAGCTTTGACAATTGTTGCTGTGAGTTTTTCTGCAGTGCCGGCATCCCAAATTTCTTTCTTTTCTCTATCGGTCTCAGAATCCTGTTTTCTTTATTCTTCCTCCTCCTCCTCCTCCTCCTCCTCCTCCTCCTCCTCCTCCTCCTTGGATTTTAATGGGATGGTTTCCTGGGCCAGCATTATAAGAGATAGGGTAGGAAGGTAAGAAAAGCAAGTGAATTATTAGAGCTCTCCAGAAAAGCAATGGTGTATGTGGTATTAACCTGACAAGACGGAAGAAGGTGTGCACTGCTCAGGCAAGAACAATGTGTCCACCTGTCAGTATTCATACTGGAAGACCGAGTTATTTTTGCCTCTCATGAACCGACTCACATATGGCAGGTGACAGGACTAGAGGTGCATCTGCACTGTAGAGTGAATGTAATTTTAACTGCCATGGCTCAATGCTATGGAATCCTGTGATTTATAGTTTGGTGAGACATCTGCGCTCTTTCACAGAGAAAGTTTAAGGCCTACACCCCTATAGTATTGAACCATGGCAGTTAAAGTGGTCTCAAACTGCATTAATTCTACAATGTAGATGCCCCCTAAGCAAAACACCTATCCTAAAGATCTTAAGAGCAGCCCAACGCATAAAGGAGAACTGCCTCATTTCCAAAACAGAGGTCAGTAGGTATCCAAATATATATCCCATTTGTTGTCTTCCTGTGTTTTTCCAGAGTGTCTTCCATCTGTTTTAAATACTATACTAGGAGCAAAAAACATTAAGGAAGGAAAGATGGACTAGCTACACAGTGTGCTTTGATTGGTAGTGCTCTAGGAGCTCTCTGTCCCAGACCAGTTTTGTATTCCATAACCTGTCAGAATGATATCTTAGCTCTTTATTTCCTCCTTGTACAAGAACTAAAGCTCCCCATGAGAGGTAGGGTGCGGAGGGCAAGAGATTACGTAAATGCATCAAGAGTGGTGGGCAGGGGTGGGCTTTGTGTACATATTAAGTCAGCTGTCTGAAAGCAGCTTACTGGCATCCCACAAATAAGCCCCCACTGATTTCCATCGAGACAGAGGCAAGATAACAGCTGCAATGCTTCACACTTAAATGGGCTCCTTCTTCTTTGTACCCCAACTGTGCCTGTAACTCAAAATGTAAAACTTAGATTAGCTAGTACAGAACAGCAGGGACCAAGCTTTATGGTAAGTGTGTCTCCAGTAACAGCCAATATATTCATATAGCACCACGCAACTCTCTCACAAATGTGTGAGTGCGATTTCAGCTTCAGTCTATTGAGATGGTGAATTCCACAATGATGGAGTATAGAAGACTTGGAGCTTTTAAAAGGTATTTTTGAGCCATAATTCTAAGCATCCCTGGACACTGTGGCCCATGTGAAATTGAGATTTTGGAAGTTGCCATCCAAAAAAGGAACGTTTTTATCCACAGTTTCCCCGTGGTTGTAAGCAAACAGCAATATGTAGCACACTGGTAGACTCTTGCATGAGGATGCACAGCTTATCAAATCCATATAGTTCCAAAGAGCTCTGATGAGTTACAATGGGCATCATAAAACAACTGATGTTCAAGATCAACTATCTATCCGTTCCTAAATTGGGAGGTAGCTCAGCTTGAAAAGGTTACTTTTTGACCTATGACTACCAAAATCTGTCAGTGATCAGGCTTAATGGGAGGTTCTGGGTGTCCAAAAATTACATTTCCCTAATTTGGCCAAATCTTCCCCTTCCTTTTGTTGTTCAAGAAACTGGTAGTTTGCACATATCAAAAAAAGAATAGATGAATAATTCAAATTACTCCTGTTATGTAAAAATGCAAATTTAGAAAGCATTACTATAATTAAAAGGCAAACACAATGTATCAGTACAAATAAGTAGAATGTAGCTAGACAACCTCACCTGCCCAGGTGTGTTTACTGTGCGTGGGCAATTTCAAGGCCATGGGTCTCCGTTCTGATTAAACACTATTTTAAACTGAGGTGTGGACTGAACAGTCTGTCGCACTAAGCAAGGATGGGAAATGTTTAGAGGTCCAGATGTTTTAGACAACAGGTATCTTACCATTGGCTATGGTGGCTAAGGATGAAGCCTGAAATGAACAAAACACTATATGTAGAATAGATTATACTTTTTAAAACAGAGAGCTAACAGCCCTTCAGATAGCCCCAAAGTCTGGGTTGTTGTGTGTTTTCCGGGCTGTATGGCCATGTTCCAGAAGCATTCTTTCCTGATGTTTCACCCACATCTATGGCAGGCATCCTCAGAAGTGCCTCATAACCTCTGAGGATGCCTGCCATAGATGTGGGCAAAACATCAGGAGAGAATGCTTCTGGAACATGGTCATACAGTCCGGAAAACACACAACAACCCAGTGATTCCAGCCATGAAAGCCTTCGACACCACATAGTCCCAAAGTCCCACAAAACTCTGTTGATAATGCCTTTTGTGTCATCCACCCCAAGACATGCCTCCCTATGAATTATAACTTATAGCTTATTTCAAAACAGTTGTTCTTTGGCTTTTTATTTTGTGCTAATATTAAGAAGTGGCACATCTTAAGAAAATTCCTGAAGGTCTCAAAATGAGGAAATATAAATTTATTCTATACAAGAGATATATACAAAACTCAGGTGACTTTCCTCAGCAGTAAATGTTGCCCATTTAAGGTATCACAAACAAATTGTATGACTCATGAAATCAGCCTCTTGGGTCCCTTCCTTCCTCTGGCAATCTTCGCCCAGGTTTAGTCCAAATAGTTCTTATAATTCTGTTTTTAGAAAAATTAAAGTGACAGAGATTGCCTTCTGCCCACCCAAAGAAACACTGGAGTTGGGTCTGCAGTTGTTCTGGAAACTACACCGACTTGTCAAATGTCATAAAATACCGTGCAAACTTGCATGTTCCCCAGAACTCTTAATCTGGAAAGATGGTAAGCAATGGAAAGAAGGTATGTGTGTGCGCGCACCTTCAAACTATCATCCAATGTATGGCAAGGCCATTCATTCCATAGCGTTTTCTTAGAAAAAGAATACTCAGTTCCTTTTTTCCCAGTTCCTTCCTCTGAAATATATCCCACAGCACCTGGTATTCATTGGTGGTTCTCCATCCAAGTACTAACCAGAGCTAGCCCTACTTAGCTTCCACGATCAGACAAGCACTGGTGCCTTTAGGGCAGGCATAGGCAAACTTTAGCCCTCCAGGCGTTTCCTAACAGTGAGTAATAGAGAAGAAAAAGTGACGCGTGAGAAATATGATGTAGACTATGAACTGGATGAAAGGCTGATCTTTACCGAAAACAGCATAAATTAGATCGAAGTCACTTCTAATTTTGTGGGGGGTTTTCTCTTTTCCTTTTTTTTTTCTTTTTTCTTCTATTCTTTTTTATTTTGTCTTTTTTATAGATTTGCAAAATGTAAACTTCAATAAAAATTATTTCTTTAAAAAAAGGAATTGTGTGAGTTGAAGTCCAAAACACCTGAAGTTTTGGGCCGAAGTTTGCCCATGCCTGCTTTAGGGTATTTAGGCCCCATGTAAAGAAGCTGGGTAGGAGAAATTGACTGGTGTTCAAGACAACGGTTTTGCATCTGCTCAAAGCAATAGGATGGGTAGTGGAAAAATATATCAGACATTGAAATGAAGCTCACCCAGATACTGAAATTTACTTTATCATAATTCTCAGTCTTCCTCACTATCCTTGCCCCTACCAACTAGTGGTGAATGGAAGTTGTAGTCCCAAGTATACTTTGACAACTTCTTGTTATATAAAACCCTTGTTGATGGTTCTGATAAACTGTTCCGTTATATAGCTGCTGCTCAGTCGCATAGTCATTTCCGACTCTTCGTGACCTCATGGACCAGTCCACGCCAGAGCTCCCAGTTCCTTAAAGGTCAAGCCAGTCACTTCAAGGATCCCATCCATCCATCTTGCCCTTGATTGGCCTCTCTTCCTTTTTCCTTCCATTTTCCCCAGCATCATGATCTTTTCCAAGCTTTCCTGTCTCCTCATGATGTGGCCAAAATACTTCAACTTTGCCTCTAATATCCTTCCCTCCAGTGAGCAGCCGGGCATTATTTCCTGGAGGATGGACTGGTTGGATCTTCTTGCGGTCCAAGGCACTCTCAGGATTTTCCTCCAGCACCAGAGTTCTGTTATATAGACTATCTCACAATCATTCATGATTTCCAGAAGATCCCAATTTGTTTGTTTTGGTCATCTTGGCAACCATTGCTTTTTTGTTAACATCTCTAAACTGTTCACCAAGGCAGCATACAAAACACTCATGATTATCAATACTAAAAGAATGAAAATGCTCAGGGAAAGCTAATTTCCCCACTACTACCTCACTACAGGTGTTAATTAGCTGAGCAATGCTAAGCTAGTTGTATTATTGCCAATTATTACTACAGCGAATGGTCCTTGTGCTTCGTTTGCATACACTAAAGCATTAAATGAATTGTTGCAGGCTGTACTTTTTACATTTCATTGACCTCCACCACTGTTTTTTCTCTCTCTACACCCATGTGTATACAGAATGTGCAAACTAAGGCTGAGAGGCTGGAAAATTTACTTTAACTCTCCCAGAATCCCCCATTGAATGTGGTGGGTGGTTTGCAGTGACACACGCCTCACTGCTGATAAGACCGGGGAGACAATCCCCAATGATGTTATTGGATGATCCATTTTGTTGAAAACGTCCATGCACCCCAGGTCAGCAGATATATTGTAATTGCAAAGGTGATGCAGATCCTATTCTGAAATGAGAAATGCAACTCACTAAGGGCTGGTTCTATCATTACCAGGTAGCAGCCCTTGTGGGTCATGAAAGGGCAGCAAACAAATTATTACTTACGTATAAGTCTATACATTTTAGCCAGAATTTGGCCCCCACAACCTGGGTCAATGTACTCATGGTCCATGTACGTATTGTATCTGAATTGCAATGGCAATGTTGACTTATATAATCCAGTCCAATGCAATTAAGATGCATTCTGAAACTACATTATATAGCAGTGTAGAAGGTGCTGCTATACATTAAAACAAAGGACTGTTGCATTCACAGTAAAAATAATATTTTTCTCTCGAAAGATGAATTGACTCCTCTTCTGGTAGACAAGTCAAGAGAGTCTTCATCAGGTTTCTTCAGTTGAAACTGTTGTGGTTTTGGAATCTACTATTCATAGTAAAGAAATAAGAACAATTACTACGTATATATAAAAAGAGGAGTCAATTAGAGTCTACTATTTCCCAATTATTGTCTACCAGAAGAGGAGTTAATTCATCTTTCAAGAGAAAAATATTCTTTTTTACTGTGAATGTAACACTCCTTTGTTTTACTGTATAGCAATGCTATTTTTGTTTTTGTATTCCTATTGATGCATTGAACTAAATATAGGTTTAATGACATTCAAAAAAAATTCTGTATTACTATAACAGTGGATACTTGTCTTTGTAGTTCCAAGGAACCCATTTTCTTTTATAGTGTAGAAGGTGCCCCAGAAAGTCAGGAGTAGTATTTTCCCATCTCTGCATAATGACCTTTGATTTATCCATGGGTCAAATCAAAATCCATTATTTTGGCCCAAAAACCTGCCCTCGACTTCTAGGTGAAGTCAATGTACACACAAGTATATTCAGTAGTTATTATTAGTTCAATTGGGGAGAGTTGCCTGTGGGATTTACTGCCCTATGAGCCAAAATAATCTAATTCATTTTGAATGAGTGAGATATGGTTTGTTGCTCAGCCTCAGGCCACAAAAACTCCTGGGCCGGCCCTCTAGCTATAAAAAGTTTCCAACAGGTTGTTCAATTTAGTGCTTTTACTTGACCTTCAATAATATTGGGATTCTTAACAGCACCGGGTTGTATGTTTCGTACCATATTTCTGGAACACTTCTCACCTGCTTCCATTTGGGAAGTAGAATTAGATAACCTCCAGGTCTTTTGCAGTCTTACCGCTTTAGGATTTTCTAGTCTCCCAGGAGAGAAGAATTGGTAAAGGGTCTTTGCTAAAATACAGCTGATATCACCCTGCATTCATTAGAACTGCAGGCCATGTGCAGGGGCAAAGAAAAAGCAGGACTTGAATGCCTGCAGAAAAATCAAATCTCAGATACGGTCTTTTAAATGGAATCCATTTTTCATAACTGAATCATTTCTCAGCACAAATCTGGTCCCATCCTTCAAGCCAGTGATGAATAAGCCCAAATCAGAATTAAACTATAAATCTCTATCTTTAGATAGGTCTGCTTCTGAATAATCTTTTTATTAAAATACTGTTGTGGTTACAAACAATAATAATAATAATGGCACCCAAGATCACCCTCCTTCTCCTTCTGTCTCTTCCTACCTGTGTTTGTGTACACGCGCATGTGCAAGCACCCATGCGTATGTGCTGGCTAGTTTTTTAATTAAGATTTCCGCCACTGGTTCTACAGAAGAAAACAATATTATGCATATTGAAAATGATAATACAATTGGAAAAAAGTATAGCAGTTGAAGAAGCATAAACAGGTGAAGACTTTCCAATTATACATAGACCTTGTCAGTATCACTGTTCTGCCCTCATCTCATATCTGCTCATAACACTTTCCAACAAAACCAACAAAACAACAAATCTCCTGTGGACCTTACAGTTTTAACCAGGTAAAGAATTCATGCAGGTTTCCAGATGTTGGACTGGGTAGTCCTTGTGATATCTTTCAACTATATTTCTAAATCCCTTCTGCCCTAGTCACCATAGCCAATATACAAGACTACTAAAAGTTATTGTTCAACTATATCTTGAGGTCAGTGAGATTTCCAATTGTGATTTAAGCATTGGAAATGAGGGTAACAACAAGAGAGGTATGAGTATTCTATTTACTTGCACATATTCAGACTTAGTTTCATGAAAAAGATAAGGACTATGGGGTTGTATCAAAGGCTTCATGAAAATGACAGGTTTGGAAAGGAAGGGGAGAATGGGACATCATGAAGGCAATTAAGGACAATTGGGTTTTACTGAAGAAGCCTCCGGTGGCGCAGTGGGTTAAATGCTGAGGTTCTAAACTTGCTGATCAAAAGGTCAGCAGTTCAAATCCGGGGAGCAGGGTGAGCTCCCACTGTTAGCCCCAGCTTCTGCCAACCTAGCAGTTCGAAAACATGCAAATGTGAGTAAAGGTACCGCTCTGGCAGGAAGGTAATGGCACTCCATGCAGTCATACTGGCTACATGACCTTGGAAGTGTCTATGGACAACGCTGGCTCTTTGGCTTTGAAATGGAGATGAACACCAACCTCCAGAGTCGGACACAACTAGACTTAATGTCAAAGGAAAACCTTTACCTTTACCTAGGTTTTACTGATCCATAAATGTTATCCTTTTTCTCACTTTTTAGAATTAGAGGATGCAACACCAAAGGAGAAGAAGGTGCATTCTTGATCTTGTATAGAGAGGTCAAGATCAATAGAGCTTGGCAGCTGCATTGGAAATGCTGTGCTATGAAGACTGAGCATGATCAGTACAAATGCATGCATGAACCATGCCATCACATAGGTTTTAATTTCACCTCTAAATATGAGAATCAGAAAAAATGTGGGTATAGACTTGGGCTGACAGAAAAGGAGTTCTGCTTCCCCATGCTGTACCCCCACAATCCCAAAGTTACTCAGAGAAGTAACCATTTTGTACTACAACTTCCAAAAATCATATAGTCGGCATGATTAGTGGCTATACTAGTTGGGGATCTAGGTAGCTATAGTTCAAAGAAGCATTGTTCCAACTTCTGCATGCAATTCAACCCAATATTAGGTATTGTTCTGTCAGCCAGTTTCCCATTTCCATTTCTTTTGTGGAGTCTCATCCATCCTTGAAAGTCACACTGTAAGCTGATGCACAGGCTCTAGGATCCATAGCAAGGAAATGTGGATGTTCCTTCGACAAAAGGCCTTTCACTTTTACATCTGTAAAAATAAGGAGGGTGGAAATGTGGAGTATGGAGGAACTCTGTACATGTGCAACGTCTTAAATACCAGACTTTTTAGTAAGAAAAAGTAGTAATCGTGCTACCACTCCTCCAGAATAGTCAAAGATTTCTTCCTGCTAAAGTTGGAGTAGCAAGGGTTGTCCTACCAAAGCAGTTATTATCCAAATCCAGCCAAGTTGTTTTAGTACATGAGATTAAAAAAATCCCTTAAGGATCTCTCCCCAAACCTGGCAGTAAACAAAACAATAACAGAATAAATTACTAAAAAAAATGCTGTCCTTTTATGGCCACCATAATCTACTACCTAAGTTAGCTGCCTCATTCCGCTGGCCCTGGGGCACTTCTCTAACTTTTGCTGAAATATTTCAAACCCTGCAAAAATATTCAGACCACCATTTGTTCCATTGCTGTGCTGTTCCTACAGTCTGAAAAAGTTCCTACCATCGACACCAAACCACTTGAACCCACTGTTCTCTGATGCAACAAAAATGGCAACTCCAAGGGTATATCACCTACTTTGTTTTAATATTAGTTCTGGAAGGTACATCAACTGAAACCTGGTGTAAAAGGCATACAATGTGCCCTTTGTATCCACTGAGGTTCAGTTCCAGGACCCAAAATACGTCCAGCATCTTTAACAGCTCCCTTAGAGTAAATTCACTGCCATCAAAAAATGCCAGAGGTATCTCTGCCCAGGCCAACCATCATAAAGTAAGAAGAAGGGTCAGTATCCTATTAGTGTTTTATGCATTCTGAAGTTCCCCTATGAAAATGAGTGAATATTTTTGTCTGATGTGGAACAGTGCCATTCAGCTCAAGTCTGCAGAAGCAGAGCACTGGGATAGGGGATGATGGGCTGCTTGAACCTTTTTTCTACCATTGAAGATGACAGGAATCCAACCTGTGATATTTGGCATGAGAAGCACACATGCTCTCTTATATTGTCCTTCCAAGTCTTATAGTTTATAGCCCTGGAATGTGATCTCTAATTGTGACGGCGCGAGTGGCGCCATTTATATGTCAAACTATAAGTTTCAAGATTTGAATTGCTGTATCATGCCTGATTTTGCCCTTACCCTGTAAATGTAGTTGGATTGGTTATTTATATCTGTCAATCAATGTTGTTTGTACCTGTTACATTGCTCACTCAGCAAAACTGTTTGGCTCCACCTCTTCCTGGAGTAGGACTGTGTTTCCTCCTTTTCATTCCACTCTATCGGATGGACGTGAAAGAGAGGCTTGGCTCTGAAAGCCCTTCAAAGGTTACCTCTCAGCACCAATTCTGAGGTTCTTACCCTTGGGACTCACACTTCATGTTCAGAGCCAACCTGAACAACGTTGAGGAGTCTCAAGCGCCTTCACATCAGTCCTTTGGCAACAGAGGAAGACTCTTGTCTTCAGATATAGGTCATTGGACTGAGGCTGAGTTTGCTCCGGCATTCACAGCCAGAGAAAGAGGGATCTGGACAAGCTTCATGGACTTAAACAACCAAAGACTGTAATGTATATTTTCTTTTACCCCCTTTGTGAAGAATAAACCCAGTTTTTGAGTTAACTTCAGTGTTTTGGTCCTTGGGAGTTCCAGTTTCCCTAAAGGAGGGCAAGAAGCAATCCCCTGGGGAAAGATGTCACATCCATGCCTCTTTCACTAAGAGTACAGCCCCAGGCGCGACGGCACAGTGCTGAGAGAAGCCTTCTTTTCCAGAAGTACTGAGAGAGAAGCCTTCTTTTCCAGAACTGCTGAAAGAAGCCTTCCAGAAGTGCCAAGGGAAAAGAAGGAGTGAAAGGGCCTTAAATTTGCCAAGCCCATAGTCTCCTAAAGATAAAGAAGTCAAAGGAAGCCCAGCCTTCAAAAAATTGAGACTTTGCAAGCTTTCCCGCTCTTTTTGCATCTCAAGCCACCAGCAAATTGCTACATCCAGCTCTTGTAGCTGCAGCAAGTTCAAGCCTTCTGCAAAGTGGATACATTTTGCTAGAAGCCTAGCCTTTGCAAAATTGAGACTTTGCAAGCTTTCCTGCTCTTTTTGCATCTCAAGCCACCAGCAAATTGATACATCCAGCTCTTGCAGCTGCAGCAAGTTCAAGCCTTCTGCAAAGTGGATACATTTGCTAGAAGCCTAGCCTTTGCAAAATTGAAACATTTGCTAAGTTTCCCGCCTTTTCTGTTTCTCAAGCCAGCAAATCGCTACATTCAGCTCTTGCAACTGCAGCAAAATCCAGGTTTCTGCAAAGTAGATACATTTCTCCAGAAGTCAGCCTTTGCAGACCAACCAAGCCTCTTCCAGAACCCAGTTTGCAAAGCAATAAATTCCAACCTTCTGCAATTCCTGCCATTTCTTCAGAGCCTGCTGCAAGTTTATGAAAGCCCAAGCTTAACTTCTCAGTTAAGCAGCTGTTTTAATTGTCTTGTTTAAAATATTGCATTGCCCTTTTGTGTGCCTTTAATTGTATAGTTATATAGTATTGCATTTTGTACTGTTTGAAACTTGGGATAAGTTTCCTTTTGAATTACAGAATGTCAAGTCATAGCAATGAGATTTTGCAAACAAGGGTCAAATCTCCCCGCCCAGTCAGAGAAAGGCACCCCACAGAGAAAACAATGCTCTGCCTTTTGCAGCAGGAAGGCCAGCTTAGGCAGAGGTTTAACAGAGCTTGGCAAAACCTGCCAACCATAGCTGATGCAATAAAGGCATCCTTTTGCCCAAAGGAAAAGGAAATTCTTAGGCAAGAATTTGTAAAGGCCTTCAATAATGGGAGTGCTATTGCAGAAGAAATAATCTATGTACTGAACAAAATTAACACTCCAGAGTCTTTAGATAGGGCTAAGGAAATTTCTTTTAGCCTACAAGAAGAGAGGAGGCGCTACAGCGCGGTTCTATCTGAACCAGAGCCCAGTTCCTTATTCAAAGGTGCAGAAGAAAGGGTTCAAGGCTCCCCATGTGTAAGCCTTAGATCTAGTCTGCTCAAGATTCCATCTAATGATGCTAGCCATAAATCCAAGCATTCATCTAGGCATAGCAGTTCCTCCCAATCCATACATTCATTCATCAGTACTTCTTCCAAAGCAGCCCACTACAACAGAGAGGCTGTCCGTTTGAAAATTAGAAAAGAGGTTTTAGAAGCAGAGGCGTCTGCAGAAATGGCTAGGCAAGACCTTGCCTTCAATGAAGAGGAACTCCTCCTTCAACAGGCTAAAGCCAAGCAGAAACTGCTTCTAGCTCAGGCTAGGGCCCAACAAGAAGCTGACCTAGTGCAGGCTAGGGCCCAACAAGAAGCTGGCCTAGCACAGGCCAGGGCCCAGAGAGAAATAGAGCTTGCAATGGCTGAAGCCAAGCAAGATGAGCTGCAACGGGATCTAGATCTGCTTCAAGTAAAAAGAGACACAGCACAAAAGATAGTCAGAGCTAACGTTCTAGCCAAAGCCCTATCACAGGAACTAACCCAAGAAAACCTTAGTTTCCTGCCAACACAAGAGCCTACAGCAAAGGTTTCAGCACATCTGCAACTGGAATCACCTGTAGTGCAGAGTCATATCTCCTTTCGCCACCTTGAAGATTGCTCACCTGTTCCAGTGTTCGCAACTTCAAGGCCTGCCCATTCCTCAGAAGTACAGCAAAGCACGGCCGGGAGAGTGCCATCATCTCTGTCAGAGTCCATCCCTCTACTTAGGCCTCAGAGATACCACCTGTCTACTTGGGAACGAAAGGATGACGTCTTTCAACAACATCCAGATGTCCATTCAGATTGGCAAGGCATGGCCGGGAGTGAACCACCACATTCATCCCTGCATACCAAGTCAATTCTCCCATCGCTGAAGATGAAGGCTTCAGAGGTGCTGCCTGCCAGCAATCTGCTGAATCCAGCATCGCCTACCATCGCAACAAGATGTGTTCAACCGAAGAACATTGAGTTTGCTGACTGGTTGAGCAGAAGTTGCAGAAGTTGCGTCTGTCATCTTGACACATCACACTACTCAGATGTACCCTTACACACTGGAGTCTCAATTGGGTTCCCTCTTGCGAAATCCAAGAAGAGACATCAGAGACAAAGGCGTCCAGAAATTCACTGACCGACCAGATGACTACCTTCTGTGGAAAATCACCTTCATGAGGGCCATTCGAGATTTCAAGCTAGAAGCGGATGAAGAACTGTCCCTTCTTATGGCGTGGCTTGGACCCAGCTCAGCCGAGCAAGTAAAAAGACTTTATGCTGCTCATGTAGCAGACCCCCAAAGAGCTTTGTCCACAGCGTGGTCTCGCTTGGACCAGCGCTTCGGTGCGAGCACTGAGATAGAAACGTCCCTCATGGATCGACTCAACAGGTTCCCATCACTGAAGATGAAAGATTGCAAACAGCTTTGGGACTTTAGTGATCTTTTACTAGAGCTAGCTTCAGCCAAAGGAAATCCAGAGCTGCCAGGTTTAGCATGTCTGGACCAGCACACGTCTCAGAGTGCCATCCTCTGCAAACTTCCTTTTCCTCTTCGAGAAGCTTGGGGGAAACAGGTGTTCAAGTACAAAGAGGAGAATGCAAATGTATACCCGCCCTTCACCTTTTTGGTGGATTTCGTCACTAGAGCAGCCCGTGAGAGGAATGACCCTCAAACAGGTCTTCTCGCTTTGTACCAAGACCTAAAGCCTGAAAAGACCTCCAAAGAAGACAAAGCCCAGGGCAAAGATCTTAGAAGGAACTTGAGTGTCAAGATGACAGACGCAACTTCTGCAACTTCTGCTCAACCAGTCAGCAACAACACCATATCCTGTCCCATTCATCAAAGGCCACACAGCCTAGCTGAATGCAGAGAGTTCGCAAAGAAGCCTTACGAAGAGCGACTCCAAATAGTTCAAAAGGCCAAGGTGTGCTTTAGATGCTGCGGCGCCACTATTCACTTCTCCAAGGACTGTAAAGAAAAGGTTAAATGCCAACACTGCAACAGCATCAAGCATTGCTCTGCAATGCACAACTTCGATTCCCCTCAATTCAAAGCAAAGTCAAATTCTCCTGCCAAAGAAGAAACCAAAGAAGACCAAAAGCCTACAGAACCTCAGGTAGCCCTCAAGGCTCCTGCGGTTGCCTGCACCAAGCTTTGTCAAAATAGCAACAAGCCAAGGATTTGCCACCCAATCTGCCTGGCAGAGGTGTATCCAGACAAGCAGCCGTGGAATAAGAAAAGGGTCTACGTCGCCTTGGATGCCCAAAGTGATGCATCTCTTGCAACCCCAGAGTTCTTCGACATGTTCGACCTTCATACCGAGACAATAGATTACACCATATCCACTTGTTCTGGAAAGAATAAGATGAATGGCAGAGTTGCAACAAAGTTCAAAATCTCGCCTGTCGGACAAAAGGTCAGGTACAATCTTCCTGACCTTATAGAATGCAGCCTGATTCCCAGGAACAAAGAACAGATAGCCACGAAAGAGGTGGTACAAGCCCATCCTCATCTCAAAGGTATTCAAGATCTAATTCCAGCTTTGGACTTAGAAACAGACATCGTAATGCTTATCGGTGCAGATTGTCCCACACTGTTCCGTGTTAGCAACCAGATTGAAGGTCCTAAGGGATCACCCATGGCCCAGCAGTTGCCTTTAGGATGGACGGTGTTAGGCCCAGTCTGCCTGAACAAGATGTTCCAGCCTGTCACTAAAAGGCCTTCACTAATGCAAGGATGTGCCAGCCACATCTCAGTTTGCTGCCAGGGAGTAATGCCCGATTACTCTTCCATCATCAAAGTCACAGAGAGAGATGAGCAAACAGCCTTCTCTAAAAATGAACAGAAGTTCCTTGAGATGATGAACAGCCAAGTCACTCAAGTCTCTGAAGGTAATTGGATAGCACCTTTACCTTTCAAGCCGGAAAGACCATCTCTACCCAACAACAGAGATGTTGCCCTTCATCGTCTCCTGTCCTTAAGAAGAAGGATGCTAAAAGATCCGAAGGTAAAGACCCAGATCACCCAGTTTGTGGAAGACCTCTTCAGAAGCAACTACGCTGAACCAGCCAGCATGTGTGCGGAGGGAGAAGAGCAGTGGCATTACATATCCACTTCAGAAAATCCGGCAGATGTGACATCCCGAGGAACATCAGCCGCAAAGATGTCCAAGTCATCCTGGATCACTGGACCCAAATGTCTTCAAAATCCTTCCTTTCCAGAAAGCATTTCCGTGCTCAAAGACACTGAGTTGCCAGAAATTCAGTCCTGCAAATCTACCATCGATGGCCAAGACTTATCAAGGCAAGGTTTAAATCCAGCCAAGTTTGAAAGATTTTCAAAACGGACTAGACTTCAGGCAGCCATTGCCAGGCTCATACATTACATCACTACAAAAAACAGTGGTGCAATTCAGCCCCAAGATCTTTCGAAAGCCTCAACAGTCATCCTGAGATCCACTCAAAGACAGTGTTTTTTAGAAGAAATAGCTTGTTTAGAAAGAAAAGCATCCTTGCCCAAAAATAGTTGTTTAAAGGACTTGAACCCCTTCCTGGACAATGAGGGTCTCCTTAGGGTTGGAGGTAGACTAAAAGGAGCAAAGATTAGATCCTGTGTTAAAAATCCTGTTATTTTGCCACACCATAGCCACATAGCTCTGCTGTTGACACAGCATTTCCGCAAAGGTTAAACACCAAGGAAGGACATTTACTGAGTCTGCCCTAAGAAACTATGGGTTTTGGATTGTTAGGTGCCAACGTAAAGGTTGGGGATTTGGTGTTACTTAAACCAAGATGCTCCTAGATCCCAATGGGCTAAGGGTATTGTGTCAAAATTATATCCTAGTCCTGACAATAGAGTGCGCAAGGCCCAGGTTAAGGTCGTCTCTAACGAAAAGGTTTCTTTGTTTGACAGGCCTATCAGCGACATGGTTGTGTTATTTTCAGAAGACATACAGTCTTAAAGTTATTAGAGTTAAAGGTATTTAACTCCATTTTGTTTAGATTTCCGAAAGTCCGGAAATCTAGGCCGGGAGTGTGACGGCGCGAGTGGCGCCATTTATATGTCAAACTATAAGTTTCAAGATTTGAATTGCTGTTTCATGCCTGATTTTGCCCTTACCCTGTAAATGTAGTTGGATTGGTTATTTATATCTGTCAATCAATGTTGTTTGTACCTGTTACATTGCTCACTCAGCAAAACTGTTTGGCTCCACCTCTTCCTGGAGTAGGACTGTGTTTCCTCCTTTTCATTCTACTCTATCGGATGGACGTGAAAGAGAGGCTTGGCTCTGAAAGCCCTTCAAAGGTTACCTCTCAGCACCAATTCTGAGGTTCTTACCCTTGGGACTCACACTTCATGTTCAGGGCCAACCTGAACAACGTTGAGGAGTCTCAAGCGCCTTCACATCAGTCCTTTGGCAACAGAGGAAGACTCTTGTCTTCAGATATAGGTCATTGGACTGAGGCTGAGTTTGCTCCGGCATTCACAGCCAGAGAAAGAGGGATCTGGACAAGCTTCATGGACTTAAACAACCAAAGACTGTAATGTATATTTTCTTTTACCCCCTTTGTGAAGAATAAACCCAGTTTTTGAGTTAACTTCAGTGTTTTGGTCCTTGGGAGTTCCAGTTTCCCTAAAGGAGGGCAAGAAGCAATCCCCTGGGGAAAGATGTCACGTCCATGCCTCTTTCACTAAGAGTACAGCCCCAGGCGCGACGGCACACTAATGCCTATTATGTGTGGTTGTTATGGCTGTTATCATCATTTATTTATATAGCACCATCACGGTACATGGCACTTTGTTTGCTTAATATCCCACCTTTCTCACAGTCCTGGTGGCCCGTCCACCTTAAAAATACACAAATAGAATTTAAAAACTTTCCATACAAAGTTAAAATACAATTAAACCCACATTGATTTAAAACACAAGTTGATAAGATTATAAAGTATTTAAACAACTAACACAAAGTTAAAGAACAACAAAACAGTTCCCTGCCCTCGGGTTTACAATCTAATTAATACTGTATAATCTTATTAAGATTAAGATTAAGAGTATAACCTTAGAAGTTGCTCTGTTTAGTTTTTGTTTTGTTTTGTTTTGTTTTGTTTTGTTTCTCAGGTAGAACTAAGGACACCTCTTAATGCTGCGAGCCAGAAGAACAAAACACAAACTAAACAAGTGATCCAAGAAATTAACAATTTAATCCAGTTTAATTCTCTCACTTTTCCTTTCTGATCCTCAGTTCCCCTAAGCAATAGCACAGAGACCATGTATCAGCTTAATCGAAATGCTCTGCCATTTTGATTACCAAATGCATAGAGCTTGATTCTTCACTGTCTTGCTTCAAAACAATGGAGAACTGCAGCCTTCCCTGTAGACTTTAACCACAAATTGGAATTAAACATTAGCTGTTGTTGATTGTAGCAGCACACACATTCCGTTACATCAAACCTTTCTAACAAATAGAACAATAAAACTGGAGGTGTCCTTTCTTAATGCAGACAGATGAAATGAAAGCCACCAAACAGAGAATAAAGGCTTGCCGAGGCTAATGCAGCTGGGGTGAACCTGACCGCAGTGACAGCTAGTATTATTACTGCTTAACAATGGTATATCTAACCACAAAAGTGTGTTAAATTCTGCTCATGTAAAAGAAAAAAAATATTATCATAGAATAGAGTCACAGAATCACAGAGTAGGATTCAAGAGCCATCGAGTCCAACCTGCCTGTTTAATACAGGATCTCCAACTAAAGCATCCCCAGCAGGCAGGCAGATATCCAGAGAAAGATCCCTCTGGCAAATGGTTCAATTGCTGAACAAATGCAATCTATACAGACTTGCTTTGGAATACAAGTATACCATAGTTTTCATTTCCATGTAGACACATATGGGGCTTGACTGTTGGTCATGCCCAAAAGAATTCACAATTTGTAGTGATTGAACATGAGTATTACATCACTAACCAAAAATTGAAAAGCAGTGAAATTCTGCATTTAAAAGCAGAAAACCACATGCCACATAGATGACTGAAGATCCTGTGTCAATAATAGTAAATATGTCAATGTGGAGCCCCAAGCGGCGCAATGAGTTAAACCCTTGTGCCAGCAGGACTGCTGATTTGCAGGTTGGGTTGCTGATCTGAAGGTTGCCGGTTCGAACCCGGGAAGAGTGCAGATGAGCTCCCTCTGTCAGCTCCAGCTCCCCATGTGGGGACATGAGAGAAGCCTCCCACAAAGATGGTAAAACATCAAACACCCGAGCGTCCTCTGGGCAACATCCTTGCTAATGGTCAATTCTTTCACATCAGAAGCAACTTGCAGTTTCTCAAGTCACTCCTGACCTTAAAAAAAAGCTACCTGCTCATACTTGCAACAACATGGTAGCCATGAATTTATAAACAAGGGGTCTTGTGTCCCAGTTTGGCCTCCAAGAGAATGGAGTAACCAGCAATATTTCTCAATCCAATTATCTGCTAGAAGAGAAAGGAATAATCAGATGAGAAAAACCAACAAGCAGTGCAAGGGGGAGGATCCATTTTGGACTACAACTCCCAACCACCATGAAGGGTTTTCATACCCCAAAACACATATTTTCATGCTTTGCCAATAGCGATCTTGCTCTCATCACAGTGGGCTCCACTCAGACCCGCTCTTTTATAAAGTTAATGGATCTTAATTGTCATTCATACACAATAGTTTATTGGTTATGTGTGTCACTGTAAAATTTTAAACTATTAATTTTTTTAAGCCATGCATCCCAAAATGCTTTGCATTGCAACGGGAGAGCTTAAAGAAGAATATGTTTTTCTGGGAAAATTCACCCTACCAGACACACACATATAACAACAACAACAACAACAACAACAACAACAACAACAACAACTTTATTTTTGTATCCCACCTCCATCTCCCCAAAGATTGCAAGTAAGTAAATCAGAAAAAAAGAAACCTGATGTGAATGGCCAATCATGGCATCTCCCTACTTAGGATGTATCTACACTGTAGAATTAATGCAGTTTCAAACCACTGTAACTGCCATGGCACAATGGTATGGAATCGTAGGAGTTGCACTTTAGTGATGCACTAGCCATCTTTGGCAGAGAAGGTTTAAGACTTTGTAAACCTCTCATGATTCCATAGCACTGAGCCATGGTAATGAAAGTGGTGTCAAACCACATTAGTTCTACAGTGTAGATGCACTCTTAATGAAAAAAATCCCAGTGTTTCTTTGACTCTGAGATCTCTGGCTATTCTACAATACAAGAGCATAACCCAGAATGTGCACACACTACAAATGTCAGCAATGTTACTGTGTTTCAAATGTAAATGCCTGAAAAGCCCTCCGAAACATAAGGAGTTCAGAGACTGAAATGCAAATAAAGACAGATGATGATCGCTGGGGCTCTGGGGCTAAACCTGCCCCATTTTGCTCTCCAAGAGTTTTGCTGCTGACTTTGCAGTTACATCGGCAGAATGAGCAGCTTTGCTGAATTCATTGAGAGATTTGGTTCTGTTTGCAATCATTCTCCCACTCTGCACAGTACTACTAAAGACTGCTGAATCCAGGAGCCACATTTGCATCCTCCAAGGCCTGGAATAAATATTTAACATCCTCCAGCTGGATATGTAAATGTGGAACAATATTGTTTTCTTCCTACTTGTTCTCAAAAAAGTAAGGAGTACAGAGCTGCCTTTTCAAGGTCAGCTCTTTTTTTCTCAAAAAAGAAGCAGAGAAGCCTTAAATTACCCTTGTTTAAAAATCTACTTATTATAGATATGGGTAAGAAGGGACTCAATCCAATTGTTACTACCCATCATAGGAGTAGGTTCATTGAATCAGTGGAATATAATTGCCATACCAACCAACTGTTCTGATTTGGCAGGAACAGTCCCAATTAGTCTTCTGCTATCCCACTTTTTCAGTTGCTTTTAAAATGTCCCAGTTTCTCCCTTCTCTTCTTCCTTTCTCCCTTTGTTCTCTATCTACTTCAGTGGGTGAAAACTGAATTCAAACTGCAAAGTAGTTTGGAGTCAATTTAGCAGCCAATCTCAGGCCAAACTGCTACAGCTTCTCCTAGCTGCAAGTAATATCTCAAAAAAATCAATTTTGCCTCATGCCCCTCTGATTAATCCCCCAGAATAAAACAGACAATGTCAAGGTGGGCAAAACAGCCAAGAACTTATCTATGTATAGATATATCTGATATATATCTATAAAGATATATCTGATATCTTTCCTATATATACGGTAACTAGATATTCCTGTAGTTTTGTTTGTTGAAAGAAAGGGTGTCAGTGATCTATAGTCCCTACAAATCTATGATTTAATTTGAGCTACTCTGATAGCATTTTATGGGATTCTGGGATCTACAGTTTAAAAAGAGACATGTCGAATTCTCAGCCAGAGAGCTCCAGTGCTTCACAAAAATACAGGATTCCATGGGAGTTATCAAAATGCAATAACTGTGCAATGTAGGGTGCATCTGCATTGTAGAATTAATGCAAATTGACACCACTTTAACTGCCATTACTCAATGTTATTTAATCCTTTAGCCTTCTCTGCCAACCCCCCATGTTGTTTAACATCTACATGAAGCCACTGGGAGAGATCATCTGGATTTTTGGAGTTTGATGTCATCAGTATGCAGATGATGTTCAACTCTATTACAGTAGAGTCTCACTTATCCAACACTCGCTTATCCAACGTTCTGGATTATCCAACGCATTTTTGTAGTCAATGTTTTCAATACATCGTGATATTTTGGTGCTGAATTCGTAAATACAGTAATTACTACATAGCATTACTGCATATTGAACTACTTTTTCTGTCAAATTTGTTGTATAACATGATATTTTGGTACTTAATTTGTAAAATCATAACCTAATTTGATGTTTAATAGGCTTTTCCTTAATCTCTCCTTATTATCCAACATATTCGCTTATCCAACATTCTGCCGGCCTGTTTACGTTGGATAAGCAAGACTCTACTGTACTCCTTTCCACCTGCTACTAAGGAGACTGTTCAGGTCCTGAACCAGTGATTGGCAGCTGTGAAGGTCTGGATGAGGGCAAACAAATTGAAATTGAATCCAGACAAGGCAGAGGTACTTCTGATCAGTAGAAAGGCCGAACAGGGTATAGGGTTACAACCTGTACTGGATGGGGTTACACTCCCCTTAAAGACACAGGTTCTCAGCTTGAGAGTTTTCCTGGATTCATCACTGAGCCTGGAAGCCCAGGTTTCGGCAGTGGCCAGGGGAGCATTTGCATAATTAAAACTTGTGCGCCAGTTGCACCCATACTTTGTGAAGTCTGACTTGGCCATGATGGTCCACACTTTTGTTACATCCCATATAAACTACTGCAATGCACTCTATATGGGTTTGCCTTTGAAGACTGTACAGAAGCTCCAACTGGTCCAACGAGCGGCAGCCGGATTGCTCACCAGAGTGGCGTACAAGGAGCAGACAACTCCCCTGTTACAGCAGCTCCACTGGCTGCCAGTCTGCTACCGAGCACAATTCAAAGTGCTCACTTTAGCCTATAAAGCCATAAACGGTTCCGGCTCAGCTTACCTGTCTAAACGTATCTCCCCCTTTGAACCATCTCGGAGGTTAAGATCTTCTGGGGAAGTCCTGTTCTTGGTCCCACCGTCTTCGCAGGTGCAGTTGATGGGGACAAGAGACAGGGCCGTCTCAGTGGTGGCCCCTCAGCTTTGGAATTCCCTCTCCAGTAAAATCAGATCAGTGCCCCCCCCCCCGCCTTGGCCTTCAGAAAGAAATTGAAGACATGGCTGTGGGGTCAATAAAGTAATGCAGTGCTAAAAATGTATATGAAATATGTACAATTGGCAACTTGAATGGCTCTGGACTACAATTTTGGACTGCGTGGTTTTTAAAGGTTGTTGCTAAGATGTTTTAATTTTATGATTTTAATGTAATTGTTTATTTTTAATTGATTGTTTGTTTTATATGGCATTGAACTGTTGCCTATTTGTGAGGCCACTCTGAGTCCCCTTTGGGGTGAGAAGGGCAGAATATAAATATGGTAAATAAATAAATAAATAAATACCTAGTAAAACTACAACTCCCATGATTCCATAGCATTGTACCATGGCAATTAAAGTGCTGTCAAAAGGCATGAATCCTATTATGTAGATGCAGCCGGGAAAGTTCCCTGACAATCCCCCATTGCAACATAGACAAACACAAAACGCAAAAACCCTTGCGTTGTTAGAACCAAACCACACGATGTCTCTCTCACTCTGTTATTGACTTATCTATCTATACATTAATTGAAAAGGAGGGAGGATGGTGACGTTTGGAGGAAAACAATACTGGCCAGAATATTTGCATTTTTGCCTTTTAAGGGAAGACTAGATTTTTATGAAATTCCAAATCCACCAAAGAAGAAGGTATGCAACTAATGCTATATGCTGCTTTCAGTCTCTGGCAGTATTCATACTCCAGGTCAGCAGTGCCCTCTGCCGTTCAGAATTAGCTTTCTATCCCTGTGTTTTTTCACCCAGGCATCTTCATTCGGATGAACCCTTTTGCAAGCACACCATTGCAAGTTCTAATTACTAATCTGTACAGTTGTTTGTCTTGGAATGTTGAGGTTTTCAATGAACAGCTTATCTCTCCTTTTTGTTTTGTTGGCAGGAGGCAGCATGGAAAGGGAATTGCCAGGACATGACAGCATGTTACAGAGATGGGTCAACAAAGAAGAAATGAAGATCACCAAGTTGTCCCCTTAACCTCCCCCAGGAAAGACAAGCTTGCCCTAATATGGGAAATGCAGAAACTGGCTGCCCTGCCGTTATTGTTTTTTCAAAGGGGACAATAGGGCATGGGAATAGATGGGGACAACTTTTCTCAGTATTAAAGCTTCATCTATGCTGTTTTTTGGCCCAACTGCAATCACACAACTTTTCGCAGTTGCCAATACGCCATGGGGAGTGGGGAAGGCATTACTGTCAGTCCTACTATTAAGAAAAGTAAGGTGCCAATCTGTGGTTTGGGATCCATGGAAGTGAAGCAAATGCTTCCCTACTTTTGCAGTTGTTGTGCTTTTATTTGAAAGGCAAGAAGATATGTTTAGGCAATGTTCTGCTTCATGTCCCCAAATGTGGCTGGCTATGGGTTGCACAAAGAGTTGCAATTACAACTCCTACAATTCCCAGTGTAGCCATTCTGGGATGGATATGTATGTATATGTATATGTGTGTGTGTGTGCATTTGTGTGTGTGTGTGTATACATACACACACACACACATATATATATATACACACACACACATACATACACACACTGGATTACATATATACATACACATATGTACATACATACATACATAAAAAGGGCTGGGCTTTAGCACAGCAGGATAAACCACCAGCTGCAGTAAATCTTGTCAATCAAAAGGTTGACAGTTCGAAGCCCAGGTCAGGGTGAGCTCGTAGCCTTTAACCCAGCTTCTGCCTACCTAGCAATTCGAAAGCAAAATGTGAGTAGATAAATTGGTACTGTTTAAAAGAGGGGAGGTATTTCAAGGCACCCATAAGGAAATGCCAGAAAAATGCTGGCAATTTGATTGAGGAGGAAGTTTATGAACAAAGCTCTTTGGCAGGGAGATGGAGCGACAAAAAAACCCCTGTGGTTGGAACTGAGCACAAGCCTCCAAGATGCCAAAGATGGGAAAATGCCAATTATATATCTCTATTTATGTACAATTGTCTGTCTTGTCAGTGTATAAACAACATTGAATGTTTGCTGCATATTTATGTTCTGTGATCCGCCCTGAGTCCCCTTCGAAGTGAGGAATATAAATAATGTAAATAAATACACAAATAATACACATACATACATACACACACTGTACTTTTCAAAGTACCTTTACAATTTAAAGCAGTATACATATACTGAATGATAATGTTCATAAACCTAATAGACATCATGCAAAAGGAAAAGAGAATAAGGAGGAAAGCAAGAGTAGCTTTTCCTGTCGCTAATGGACAGAGCCGAGCAAATTGCTTCTTTAGCATGATTGCAATAATGATAGACTTGTTGGCCTTTGTCCCTTGGACTTATGAGTTAAATCTAAATGTATTTCTCCAGATACCTGGTTCTCTAAACCAAGTATGGTAAACTACTTGGGATTTCTGGGAGTTGTAGGCCAAAACACCTGGGGACCCACAGGTTGAGAGCAACTGTTTTAGGCCATGAATCATATTTTTGTAGGACTAATGTCCTCAAATTCACAAATAGCAATGTATGGCAGCTGGCCTCTCTATTCCCAAGTGTTCCTTATTCCAAAATTGAGCTTGTAAGTGAGGTTTCTTCAACATGGTTTTCTTCAAATAAGTTAAACTAAAACACCCAGCATGGCCTTGCAGTCCGATGTATCAAGAAAGCATTAGATTGGGGAAAGTTTCCTGTAGCTCCATACTATACCCACTACCCAGTGTTAGTGGTTGCAACTATTCTTATTCTGTGTTGCAGTTATTCAGTGTTTTGCAATAGCTAATTCTACAAGGTCTGCAACAGCATATTCTTCGCTATTATCTGCAGCTGCAGATTGATCAACTGACCACAACACTTTGCCTTTGAGATTTTCTTTCATGCCGGATCTGTTTCTACAGAACACCTGCAATTAAAAAAAAACCCATTCAGTTCACATTGACTCTTGGGACACTTGTTGTTGTTGTTGGTTGTTGTTTTTTTTTGTTTTGTTTTGTTTTTTAGTTTCATAGATTTGGAATAGATCACCTGGGCCATCCTATTCAACCTCCTGCTACATAGGGACAGGCAACCAGCACACTCCCAAGAGATGGACATTGAAATGGTGTTTAAAGGTCTCCAAAGAAGAAGAATCCATCATTCTCTGAAACAGTCTTCCTCTACTTGAACACATTTTGAGGAAATTTCTATTAGAAGTGTCCCACTCTGTCAATGGCTACTTCTATGCTCAATGACAATTTTAATTCATGCAAGCATGTAGCTTAACCATACATTAAACTATATGGGGTAGAGTAATCCATTTAAATCCACCCTCTTCTGTTTAATCCAGTTGCAAGATAAAAAAAATGACCAAAGGATAGAGCCTACAAAGAAGAACCTCAATCCTATCCCTCAGCACTTTTGTTGCTGTATATATATGGACATCCAAGTAAGTAACAATAGGCTCACATGAGCCTTCTAGAACTCTTAGATCATCGGGGGAGTCCCTGCTCTCGGTCCCACCAGCCTCGCAGGTAAGGCTGGTGGGAACGAGGGACAGGGCCTTCTCGGTGGTGGCTCCTCGGCTGTGAAACACCCTCCCCAGCAACATACGGCAGATACCAACTCTCTTAGGCTTCGGGAAAGCCTTAAAGACATGGTTGTGCACGCAAGCTTTTAATGAATGAGAACATGGACTTTAACATGACCTGTACAAAGATTTATTGAGGATTCTGGATGAATGGATTTTAATCTTGGACATGCTTAAAATTTTATATAATGTGATTTTATTTTGCAATGGTATCTGTTTTATATGAATTGTTGTTTTGTAGATTTTTTTTATATGAATTGTTGTTTTTACATTGTTTTTAGGCATTGAATTTTTGCCTATTTATTGTAAGCCGCTTTGAGTCCCCTCGGGGAGAAAGGCGGGGTAAAAGTGATGTAAATAAATAAATAAATAAATAGAAGCAAGGAATCATGGCTATTCAAGCGGGCTCTAAGATTGCATTGTTTACTGGGTGGTATTTATGCCTCTCCGTCTAAATCCTCCACCATACTACATTCCTGACTATTCCCAGGGCTTCTTATTTTGACAGTCCCAAGCCAAAATATCCTCCCCGCTTCCCCGTCCCTCAGCAGGCCATCCCACAGATACTAACTGCAGCCAAGGACAGAGACAAGATCACATTTGCAAACCAAGACAAATAAAGAAAATCTAGACGAAACTAGCCCCAGGCTTTTTATTGCAACACCATTTTGCACAGAAACCTTTGAGAATAAACACCCATGTTTTTTTCACCTCAAGAAGACTTACATTTATCCCTTGAGGTTCTGATCCAGGTTTTGATTTTTAAAATTAAATACATAGTAGGATCTGTTTGAGGAAATGAATATTTAGTCACATGGGGCATCATGAATGTATGTGTTGCCATCCTTAGAACGGTAGATGATTTGGGAACTTGCTGAAGCATGAAATACAGACCTTTAAAATAGGTAAGCGAAATCAAACTGTTACAAACAAAACAACCAGAAATTGCAAGAAGGCATTTGCCTACATTCATAATAATGGGTAGGAAATGGAACATGAGAATTCTAGAAAGGTACATGATTCCAGTCATAATAATGGGCAGAAACTGAATTTTGATGTGAAATATTTCACTACTTTACCATAAGCCTTCTTCTTTTCTTGAAGGGATGCCCAACCTTAAATACTCTGGTATTGGATGCAGTCTGAACTAAGAAGTAAAGCAGGGTAAGTCCTGGTTACTACTTGGATGAGAGATCATCAGTGAATACCAGGTGCTGTTGATTATATTTCAGCGGAAGAAATTGGCAAAACCACCTCAGTATTCCTTGCCAAAGAAAACACTATGAAATTCATGGGGTCCCCATAAGCCAACAAGAGGCTTGAAGGCACAATGCATTAAATATGCAGCCTACACATATAAATGAGCATATGCAAACATCTGGTTAATTTCTGATGATACATTGTCTCATTTTTAGCAATCCTGAACTGCTTCTCCTGTAGACAAGTAGGAGCATTCCAGGTAGAAATACGAAATAAAATATGCACATTAAGGAACTGCATGGAAAGAAACTCATCCAGTTGTGCCATTGGTGCTAAACACAGCCTTGTGGCGATGTAGTATATTTCCAGATCCCCTGCCTTCAGAAGGAAGTCTCTCTGCTGGCAAAAGCCAGACAGACTGCCTTGCTGTCAAAGCAAAGGGATAGGGACACACAAGGCAACTATTATAGCTCTTGGTTAAAACTGCAGCCAAGCAAAAGCCATTCCTGGCACTCCCTCCCTCTCTATTCTTGGGGTCTGTGAGTCGCATAAACAGGAAATGCCTGGTCTCCCCCCCCCCCTTTCTCCTTCAGTGTTAAACAAGTCCCTGTGTTGTGTGTGCAGGCAGGGCCCCCCAAGGGAGAGACTGCTGGCTGGCCCCTGACCTCCCTGCATTTCCTGTGGCAGTTAAAAAGGAGCCAGAGACAGATGCTGTAAGCCCCTTCACTCCAGCAAGAAACCCAAAAGCATCAATAACAATGCATAAAAATAAGGGGACAGTCTGGGACGGTTGTGTCTGCGATAAGAGACATCCATTATGTTTCATGGCACCAGGATGTTCTGAAATGCCTTACAATGAAGGACATCCCTTCATTTTGAAAGGCAGCTGAATGAGGGGAAAGGCGTTTAGTATACACAGATCCAGAATGGAGGGAGTTTCGCAGCTACGTGCAGTGGCTGTCGCCAGGCCTCCCTTTTCTGCCGTTCCTTCCTTCCTTGCCGATAGACAGGGCTGGCTCTTCCATGTCGCAGGGTGAGGCAACAGTCAGAGACAGCAAATTAGAGATGCTATAAACTCCAGCAAAGTGTTAGCTATTTATTATTGTTTTACTGTCATAAAAGGGGACAGACACTTATGGGATTTCCTGCCACATGTGATTAAATGACTACATTTGGGTACTTTGCAGCTTGGCGTGGGGAAGATGTGCCATTCGTGCTTTGCCTCAGGCAGAAATGTGGCTTGGGTTGCCCAACAGACAAAAAAAAAGAGAGAGGAAAAGCTTTGAAACTATCAAGCCCATAGTAGCATACCAACTGTTCTGATTCAGCAAGGATGATCCTGATTAACCCTCTGGTGTCCCATTTTATGGCTGCTTTTATAATGTCCCTTAGTTTATCTCTCCTCCAATTTTTCCTCTTTGTTTTCAGCCTATTGCAATTGCTGCAAATCAAATTCAAAGTGGAAAGGTAGTTTGTACTCCATTCACTGACCAGGGGGAAGAGAGGAGGGGGTGAAATCTTGTCTTTAAGCAAAAGGAAACTCCTGGAGCCTGTCCTAGGTGCTGCATTCATCCTTGTTGATCAGTTTAGTCATCCTGATCAAACCCTGATGTTCCTTGGCCACAAGTGTCCCAGTTTCCATCTGTGAAATGTTACGGGGTGTACATGGGGCATACCAGGGGTGGGCAGCTGTGGAAGAAGATGGAATATTTGTCCCTAAAATCCCCCTTCAGTTGGGCAGGAACCTGAGGGTTCTGTGGGACTTGGGTTTCCAAGAGCCATACTTTGAGGCCCAAGAGCTGCATGAGGCCCAAAACCACATGTTGCTCACCACTGAGGTAACCCTTTCATGTCTATATCTACCACTGAATGATAAATCACTTATTTCCTTCTGTTGCCAGCTCTGATCCATTTTCAAGGCATCTTTGGCAAGGAGTAAGGTTTACTTCTTAGAGAATGAACACACATTTTTGTGGTGATACAGACTCAAACCAAAAGCATGCCCTCTTACTAACGGAAGAAGCTGATGCCTAGAAGGGTGTGGATTTGTAAGACCTCAGGGGACAAAAAAAAAACCACCCAAAGTGCCCACAAAGGAGAGGTCTACTTCCTCCTCCGCAAGTCTGGATTCATTGCCTTCTCTCCGACCATCTGCTAAAGGCGAATATGTTTTATCCCTTGACTCTTTATGAGTCCTGTTGCAAGGAAGAAACAGAAGAGTGTGGTTTATTTTGTAACAAAAAAAATACTTTCCCATAAATTTTTTTTAAAAAAGAAAAAGATCCTGCTACTTGTGTCCAACTACCAACCATGTTGCTACAGCAGAGCTCTCCAATCTGTATGTCGCAACACAGCATGTGTGTGTTAGTGTGTCCCATGAACATAAGGGAAAACCTCTGAGTCTATTTAAAATAAGCACTAAATCATGTGTGTGTGTGTGTGTGTGTGTGTGTGTGTGTGTGTGTATACCATATGCTTCATTATTATAATTTATGTATGTGTCCATATCTATTATAAGGGGCTGGTTGAAATTTAACCTTTGGTTTGCTAGCAAAATTACTGTGTCATGAAATGATGCATGTCTAAAAAGTGTGTCACCAACATGAAATGTCCTCTCTAGGTATTTTCAAAGTTCTCCAGCTCTACTTTATGGCATTCTTGTGCCAAAAGCCCTTTATTTCAATATGGTAGGAGAGTCCTGAAGGCTTCTAGGCTTGCCTCATAGACAGCTCACAACAGACACCGAATTTCAACCAAGATTTTCTAGTTTCTTAGCTGGGATTTCCAGGTCACAGCTGAATCAGCTCAGTCAGCTCCTGGCCCTTCCAGACTGCATGATTATAGCACTATGATTCCATTTAACTGTCATGGTTCGATACTATGGAATACAGAGATTTCCAGTTTAGGATGGGTGCCATTGTGTAACAATTTGAGAACTGGATTATGACTTTGACGACCAACAGTCAATTCCTCACTCAGCCATGGTGACCTTAAGTCAGTCACACACTCTCAACCCCAGAAAACCCCATGAAAGATTAACCTTAAGAGTTGTCATAAATCAGAAATTATGATGGCATGCAACAACAACAAACCTAGAATTCTTTGCTAGAAAACTCCAGCACCTCTTGAAATGCTAGACTTCAAAAACAACAATCCAGGTATTCAGCCACTCTGCCTATTGATTGTGCTGGCTGGGGCTGGTGGAACTTGGAATCCAACACATCTGGAAATATATGGAACAGGGATGGCTTCATCAGAGCACCAATCATTCCAGGTTAATGAGGTCCTAAATATACGGCCATTCTTCCTTGCTATGTCAAAACTTCCACACTTGCCTATACTGATGGCCTTATTTAGTCAATGTGCTCAATTTATGTTGTTGTCCTCTACAGAAACACAAAATAAATTGTTTGAAGAGGCTCACAGGGAAGTATCTTGGGATTAGAGAAAAAGCTTTAAAGGAAATTGTGGATCATATCTAAGAGGGCTATTTTAACTAAGAGGAATAGATGTAATTATAGTATAAAAGCCAGGCTGGGTTCAGTGCCAAGAATACCATGCCAATAGGCAGGGAAAATGTAAAAGCCACAAGAAGGCAAAGGAAGAAGGGAATAGTCCAGGCTGAAATAGAAAGCTTGGCAGAAAGCAAGTAACTGTTGGCCCAACATGAGGCTCAAGTTGCCAGGTTGTAACCCAGGCATTCCTGCTATACTTTTAAATCCAAATAAGCACGACATCTTCCCTTCAAAGCTGCTAGCATTTTAGGAGGAGATGATCAGGTGTGTAATGCGATATATTATGTTTATTTATGTACTTACTATTTAGTTATTATTGGTTAGTTATTATAAGTTTATATTGATGTTGTTTTATTTATTGTGTTGTTTGACTGTTTTATTATGGCTTTGAATGTTTGCCACTTTTGATGGAAACTGCTCTGAGTCCCCTCTGGGGAAAAGGAAGTTCCAAATAAAGTATTATCAATCATCATCATCATCATCATCGTGTAATGCTAAAATTCATGGTTGTTGGCAAAGAAGTACCTTGGATTTCAGGAAATCTGATTTTATCAAGCTGAAGAAAAAAATTGGGTAGAATCCTCCATGGCTAGAGATGCTAAAGGAAAAATACATCCTACAAAAGTGGGAGTTAATGAAGAAGGAGTTGCTAAAACACGATCACAAATAATTCCATGGAAGATGGAAAATGAGAACCCTTTTTAAAAACCAATGAAGCTCCAAGGCAAACTCAATGAGGAAGTGAAAAGAAAGACTGAAGAGCATGTATAAAGAATGAAAGGAAGCACAAGTCACCAAGGAAGAATTCAAATATGTAGCCCAAGCCTGGAAGAATGGTATAAAGTAAACTAAAGCTCAAAATGAACTGAGACTGGCTGCAGAAGCAGGAAGCAACAAAAAGGAGGGTTCCAAATATTTTTGAAGAAAACTATAAAGAGAATGCTTCTTCCTCCCCCTTTTATGGGTGGGGGGCTTGATCAAAAAGACTTGGAACCTACTTCTTAGCAAGGATGGTGAGATGTTAATAGATCACAGTGAAACAACAGAACTGGCCAACCCTTACTTAGTTTCAGATTTTTCAGTCTAAAAAGAGACCTTGGCAAGGAGTCACCTAATCACATTGGCAAGTCAGGAACCACCTAATTAACCTTGCTGTTATTCTGTGCCTTCAAGTCATTTCCAATTTGTTTCAACTCCAAGGCAAACCTGTAACAGGGATTTCTTCAAGATTTGTTCAGAGGGAGATTGCCTTTGTCTTCCTCTGAAGCTGAGAGTGTGTGATTCACCCAAAAACCTAAATATGGCTATATGGGGATTTCAAGCCTGGTCTCCAGACTTGTAGTCCAACATTCAAACCACTACACCACACTCGCTATCAATTGATTAATTAACTGAAATTAGTTCAAATCAGCAGGACCAGATGAATCGCATCCCAGAATACTGAAGAAACGTGCTGACATATTCTCTGAACCACTTACCAGTTGGAGATTTTTTTAAAAAAAATCTTGGAAGAATGCTATTAATAGAACCATCGTTTCCGAGTCAAGAGAGCTAACAGTCTCAGTATATTCTGCTCTCATTTGAAGTGCTGTGATCACTTCTGAGCACTTCATTTTAAGAAAGATAGTTGGAATGGGTCCAAAGAAACACAATGAGGAGGATAAAACATATGGAGAATAAAACATATGAGGAAAAGTTGAAGGAGCTGGGCATGTTCAACTTGGCAAAAAGAAACCTGAGAGATGACACAATTGCACTCCTTAAATTTTTTTGAGATTGCAGGTTTGTTCTCCAAGAGTAGCCTCAGAGAGTAGAACATTAGAAAAAATTTCTTGATAGTGAGAGCAGTTCAGCGGTAGAACCAATTGCCTAGAAAGGTGATCTATAGTCTCCTCATCTGGATGTCTTCAAAAAGAGGCTGAACAGCTACCTGCTGGGAATGCTCTACCTAGAGAGCCTTTATGGGGCTCCTTCCAACTCTATGATTCCTCTGATCCCTTCTTCCACACTCCCCTCTGAGAAGCCCAGCCATAATTCTGCACCCTACAGCTAGAACATCCAGCATCTTTTTGAAGATATCCAAGGAAAGAGACCCAAACAATTCTCTAGGTAATTGGTTCCATTGTCAAACTACTCTTACCATCAAGACATTTCTTTTAATGTTCAGTTGAAATCTACCTCCTGCCATTTATTTAAATTTAAAGTTTTTTCTCTACTGCCCCTGATCCTACCCTCTAGAAGTGCAATGGACAAACCTGCACCTTCTTCTCTGTGGCAGCCCCTTAAATATTTAAGAAGTGCAGTCATGTTATCCTCAGTCTTCTCTTCACTAGAGTGAACATGATCAGATTCCTCAGTCTTTCCTCATATATTTTGTTTTCCATACCTCCTTATTGCCCTTCTATGAACCTGCTCCAACTTCTCTATAGCCTTCTTAAAACAAGGTGTGTAAAACTGGATGCAGTACTCAATATAAGGTCACACTAGTGAGCATACAGTAGGAGTATAACTTCCTTTGACTTGGATAAAGATAACAGCAATAAAAACACTATTCTTTACGAATTAATGCACAATTTCATAGATAGCACTTCTGCATGTGGCAGTGCACTTCTATCACCATCAGCTGACTGTTACATGCTGTCCACAAAACACAACTATATGTGCAGTACCCACCTCCTCCAAGTGGAACTGAACTACCTAAACTGAGCTCTACATGCCAATGGACACTCCACCACAGACATCAGAAGAGCTGCAATTTCAACAGGAAGGAGGAAATCATGAAAATAATCAAAATCTGGCTACAGGACAGCAAATAAAGTACAACACTCTGAAAACAGGGGAATTCCAGAGATGAAACCCTCAGGGACAGCTAAGAATTTGCCCAGGCAGGAATCAGTCTTGAAGCTGGCAAGGCCATTAAATGCTAATCAGGTAATTAATTGCAACATTCACACTTCCTCCAGCAGACTAGAGTTCTTTCTCCCACCCTGGACCTTCCACAGATATATAAACCTCACTTGCCTAGTTTCCAATATACCGTACCTCACTACCTCTGAGGATGCCTGCCACAGATGTGGGTGAAACATCAGAAGAGAATGCTTCTGGAACATGGCCATACAGCCCAAAAAACTCACCGCAACTCTATTTGCGCAGTACGGCTCAAGCGTGTGTATATCACTAATAGGGTGGCAGCTGAGGATGTGTTACAGAGAGAATGAGGTGAGACTGGCAGGAGAAGTATAAACTTTATATGAGAAGCAAACTCTTTTCCTATTCTGGTTGTGATGCATCTCTTCCGTTCTGGTCCTTTTCTCTCTGGGGTAAGGCTGTAACATGATGACAGGAGCAAACACTTTGCAAGCAAAAGGTCCCAGTTTCAGACTCCAGAGGCTTGAAACTTGCTGTAACTCTCAGTTACACCATCAGGAGTGCTTTTAAAGACACTATGCAAGAAGGAATTTAGTCCCTACTTGTGTAATGTTATTTCCCTGGGTATACACAGGGGTTGTAGTGCTCTGACTATGAGACGATGAGTCTGGAGACCAGGATTCGAATCCCCGCTCATCCATGAAACCACTGAATGACTTGGGTAAGTTGCACTCAATCTGCTTCGGAGAAAGGCAATGGCAAACCTCTTCTGAACAAATCTTTGCAGGAAAATATTGCCTGGGTCATAAACTACATAGAGTGATAGAGTCATAAACTGAAAATAACTTGAAGCACACAACAACAACAAGCACAAGCTACAGAGAGCTCCTGGGCTGGCTCCAGTACCCCAGCGACAAACTGGTTGTGGTGTTGCCCTCAGGTGCTGTTTAACTATCCCAGAAAACCTCAAAAAAGTAGTGGTTGTGGGGCAATATCTTCTCCTCAAGCTTGGCAAAAGCAGTTGGACTGGGTCTTGGTATATCCCAATAGCAAATTTCCCAGGAAAGTGACTTCTGTCTCTTCCTGGAATATTATAGCAGGGGCAAACCACAGTGTGCTCTGCTTGATCACATCTCATACATCCACAGCTACAACCATGGTAGCGCCCCATGAAGCTTGGACAACTGTCAGGGATGGGCAGGAACAGAACTACACACACAAAATATTACATTCTGTATTCCTTATGCATGATCTTATCCCGTAGCAGCAGATCTACGCAGCAAATGAGCTAGAGACCTCAGCAATGCTGTTTATTCTTCCAGTCAATAATGTAAAATCTCCAGGCTGAGAAACCGCCATTGTGAGTGGAATAAAACAACACAGAGTGTATGCTTTGTTGAACAGAGAATAGGAAATAGGAAAATAAAATTAAAATGTGATGTAGGCAACCTGGCACCAGTCTCAAAGAAAACCCATGTAAAGAGTAAATAAAAAGTTGAGTGATTGGTCACAATGATGAGCAAATTAGGAAATAACAGCATCAATGCATGGCTTCATCACCCAAAAGGAGCAGGTACCAGGATCAGAGTTTGTGAATCTCCCAGAATCATTCAGTCAACAGGATTCTGAGAGTTGTGGTCTGAAAATGATGAGCAAAAATGATGAGCAAAACTCCCGTCAGAGACTTTACAAAGTTGCTGTCAGTCAAAGAAGACAATACCAGGCCACTTGGAGAAAGAGCTTAATCTGAAATGCAGTTTTCCTTAGGCAAATCACACTCTCTCAGCCTCAGAGGAAGGCATTGGCAAATTTCTTCTGAACAGATCTTGACAAGAAAATTCTATGATGAGTTCACCTTAGGGTCACCTTAGGTCGGAAATGACGTGAAGACACACAGCGATAACACAGGAAACAGGGATTACTATCTGTCCCAGAAAGTGAACACAATGGAGGATGAGTGAGTAGCTCTCTCCCGTAATGGTTGATTTAAGACCTCCTTCTACTTAAAAAGAAGTTTTATCAGAAGCAGCAACTGATGTATGCATATCAATGTGGTCAGTGAATCTATCTTAACAGCTTGTAAATACACCCAGTGACTGGCTAACACATAGGTCAATCTAACCTGTGAAAAGCACACTCAGTATTAAATATAAAGACTTAACAGTAAATGACTTGATAAATAATAAGCTTCTCATCTCTAGTACTAACTTCACTGTGGGCCTCTGAGCTTATTTTGAAGGTGGGACTAGCATGTTAAGCGATTGCAGCAAAAACATTAAAAAGTCTTGTGGCACCACAAAAGACATAATCCATTTATTTGGAAGAGGTTTTCATGGAGTACAGCACATTTCCTTCCTTAAACAATTTCAAAAAAATAAAAATGGGTATTTCTGCATACACAATACTCCATAGAGAATACAGTAGACTGTGAGAATATCCACACTACACAATTTGATAGCTCACAGTATTCCGTTGTCCAATGGAATCTAGTGACTTGTAGTTCTGTCAGTGAGATGTAGTGTACTTAGAAATCTGTGCTGGAGAGCTCAGGGGAGTAGACTAGAGCTTTCCGACAGTTAATTCTAGGGGTCATTGACACTATAAAATTATCACTTTGACACCACTTTAACTGCATGGCCCAATGCTATGAAATCGTAGGAGTTATAGTTTTGTGAAGTTTTTTTTTATTCTTGTCTGCCAAAGCATGTGCATGATTCAGTAAACTACAGCTCTCAGGATTCCATAGCATTGAACCATGGAAATTAAAGTGGTATAGAATACTTTAATTTTACAGTGCAGATCCACCATAAGTATCTTAGCAAACCACAAATCCTAGATTTCAATGAGACAGAGCCAAATTAGTTGAAGTGGAATCAAACTGCTATAATTTGTTCAATGTGAAGACACCACAAGTATGTTGGACAAGATAAAATATGAAAACCATAACCTATCAGTATGTTGATTCGTGTGAATCAATTTAAAAACACTCATTGCCCAGTACAAAGGCCAAACTTGAGAATGGGTGAGAGGGGAAGCAAGGAGTTTTTTAGAACAGAGACTGGCCTGCCAATGGCACAAGACAGAGGCCATAGTTGCCCAATAACAAGCGTATTGCTTGTTGGCGTCATCTTAGCAACACAAGGGCTCCTGTGAATTCAGGCCCCGTGACACTGCTTGTGTGTCACATGCCTTCCACCTCAGCCGACCAGTGTAGGATGGATACGAAATGCCACAGGGTGCCTTGAAAGAAGCCCCCTCACATTCTTGGGCTCCACTGCATCCCCTCAGCCAGGAATGCAGCCAGCAAGCTGCGTGTGGGAAAGTGGAGTCGGCAGAGACCTTGAACGTGTCAGCTCCCGGTTGAGTAAACAAGGCACTCTCTGGCAGGAATCCAGCCTTATGCACTGGAGACCTTGAGAGGAGGCTTAGAAAGAGGTCCCTTTGGTGCAAAGTCTAACAACCCTCTCTCTTCCCCCACCACCCACATGCTCTTTGCGGTCAACAGCCAGCGAGTTATCCTTTCAAAAGCATAAAAAAGTTGGGCAGCAAAAATGTATCTGCTCTGTCTGACCAGTCAATGACCGCTTGGGGAGATTCCAGTTGTGGCTGGGTTTTTTTTAAGGCCTCCTAAGAAGGGAATAGATTTTTTTTTTCCATTTTAGGAGGCCAACAAACTGGAGCTGTGTGTTAAATAAATACCAGAGAAGGAGATCCTCTCATACTCAGGAGCAAAACTGGCTGCAAATGTAGTGGATTACTCCTCTCATGCCAAAAAGACTCCAAAGATGAGGCAAATTGGTAGCCAGATATGAACTAGATCACCAATATGAGGATCTTACTATATAACCTGGTTTTCTCCCAGCATGAAGCCCTAAGAGTATTACAACAATTTAAAGTAAACATTTGGATAAACTCTTGATTTATAAAAGTTAAAGAAACAATTAATCAACAACTCTATTAAAATAATGTTTCAAGTGGTCCCTGGAAGGTTCAAAATGTTTCTGTTTATTCATCCAATACTTACCTGACCTGATTGTTTCATGTCACATGTGCTTATTGTTAGTTTTGGATAAAAAGTTTGCTGCAACAGGTCTTTCTGGTGATGCAGGAACTCAGTCCTATTCCTTCCGTATTATTTCTGCCTCTGGCGCCAAATGTCCTGTTAAAGAAGGAATACCCAGGAACATATCTCATTCATGAATAGAGGTATACATGCATATTGTCAATTTTAAGGAATTGGGTAGCAGGGATTGCTTTGTTTGTCATTGCTGAACTAAAAGAAAAAAAAGAAGAAGAGAGAAGAGGAAAGGAAAGATTGGGTGAAATTGGACCAAGGTAACCCTGCCTTGCTTTACCGATTTTGTTTGCTGTACAGCCTCCATATCTGTGGTGATATGTTTCCAGATTTCGTGTGTATGTAAATGAAGGATTTTGAAATGAAGGATTTCTGACCCAAGAATATTAGAGAGTTGTGCTGGAGGACCTAGAAAAATGCCTGGAGAGGACATATTTGATCAGAGATAGATAAATGAGACCATAGATATGGAGGCTGTACTCTATTTTAGGAGCCCCTGGTGGTGCAGTGGATTAAACCGCAGAGGTGCTGCTGAAAGGTCGGTGGTTCGAATCTGGGGAGCTGAGTGAGCTTCTGTTGTTAGCTCCAGCTTCTACCAACTTAGCAGTTCGAAAACATGCAAATGTGAGTAGATCAATAGGTACCGCTCCAGTGGGAAGGTAACGGTGTTTCATGCAGTCATGCTGGCCACATGACCTTGGAGATGTCTATAGGCAACACCAGCTCTTCAGCTTAGAAATGGAGATGAGCACAAACCCCCAGAATCGGACACGACTGGACTTAATGTCAAGGGAAAACCTTTACCTTTCCTGCTCTATTTTAACAATGACTTTTCTCTTTTTTTCTACACATTCACCTATAAAACATACTGCTCAGTTGGTGATAAAGGGGACACTACTGTTCGTTTTGAGTAGAAGGTGACGTAGAAGGTATGAATTACTGTTCTTCCCTTCCCACTTTGGTACAGCTATGGGGGGGCAGGAATGAGGGAGCTAGAGACCCAATGCCAGCAGGCTGGCCACTTGCCCGCTTCCCTATCACTGAGCACCAGGCATTGACTCCAGCAGAATAAGGCATTGTTTCTCAGCCTCCAGGCCTTTTCCTGTCCTCATAAGAGTTGGGACATAAACAAAGGCAACGCCAGACAGCTCAAGGGTGGAGACCACACTTGCTCCCCTCAACACCACACCCTCCCTATATCACCCCCACAAAACAGATGGATGGCCAGTCACTGTGGGGCAGGCGACTGGGGAGTCCTATTTTTAGCTGCCTCGCTTCTCTGCTTCCGCAAGCCAAAAATACTCAAGGAGCATGGCGAGCCAAAGTACTTAAGATAAAATTATTTACCAGAACACACCAACCCTTATATTTTCCTGTCTCCTCATTTTTATCAAGTGCTTGTTTATTATTTCAAGGTTTTATATGTGTTTGGTAGTGTGGTTGCCTGCCCTAATTTGTAGAAAACAATCCTCCAAAGCACTGTCCTGCATTTGAGTCTGCAGTCCAATTATGATGGGGAAACAAGAGCCTTGAAATCCCCCATCAATAATATACAGCATGGCAGGGGTTGGACTGAATAGCTTGTGTGGTCTCTTCCAAGTCTGTGATTGTGAATATCATATCCACAAAAGTCAAAACCACAAATGTGGAGGGACAACTGTGTATCTATGCAAATCATGGTCAAACTTGAACTTTGCATCTGTAGTAATAAACAAGCATTTACAAATTTCGTGTCAGGTTAACTTCTACTACCAAAGATATGTAACTTTAGATAAATTAATGTACCAGTGACTTTCTCAGTCTTCTCATGGTTATACAACTTCAAGGCATGTAATCTCATTTCAACTATAGCAACATGATCTGTGTGGGACTTCCTTGGAAGGATGTTTAGAAGCTCTCACTGATCTAAAGATACACAACCTAAAGGTATCAGACTCAGTATGATCTTGGAAGCTAAACAGAGTCAGCTCTGGTTAGTACTTGGACGGGAGGCTTCTAGTAAATATCAGGTGCTGCAGGCCATATGGCCACCATAAATCAACAGGCTTGAAGGCACATACACACTCAGGCTTATGATGAGAGTGGATAAGCACCAGGATTTATGCTATCAATGTTTGTGTTTTATTGAAACCCAGGTTGCAATATTGCAACCTATCTGGAAACAATGGCAAAATAATGGCTGTCAGGGAAAGGCCAGCTGCAAAACAATGGCACAGGAGTGAGCCAAATAGGTATTACATACATACAAATGTGAGCTTACATGTAAGTACTTAAGGGAATGGAGAAATGTGGTTGAATTGCTTAAAGATTTCAGCTAGAATTCCAAGCATTATAGTTCAAAAAAGTATCTTTTTTAGTTTTGATGTACAAATGGGACACATGAATCTTTATCTCATGCCAAAGATGCCATGCTAAAACTGAAAACAAAAAATGTGTTCAGAGAAGGATAGGAATTGACGGAGGATGATTATCTGCAATGCACTCTCCAGTTCTCTGATTCTGTCTCTTCTGTTCTCCCTATAGTCTTCCATCTCAGTTTTAAAATCTATTTTGGTTTCTTTGCTAGGCCTGCTAGGTCAGGAGCATCCCAATTCCTGAGATTTTAGCACCAGAATTTAAGATCTAGAGAAAACCCTGGGTGATGTCACAGACAGATGGATCCTAATGATGTCATTAACCATGATACATTAAGCATTAACTCCCAGAGTCTATAGCAACTGCTTTAGCAGCAGCAGGAGACATGGCAGCACACAGTGTTAAATATGTATTTCTTTTCAAACCAGTGGTCCTGTCCTGAGATCCCTCTCCTCAACCATTTTATGGGAAAGGCATTTAATGATTAATTGGTTGTACAGAAGGCTCTTCAGGGGGTGTTATGGATTCTTACCTTCACTGTTACAGTTTTTAAATGACTATATCCTTCGATTAATAGTAATGGGCATCCTGTTCAGCAGTTATGATGTGGTAAGCTGGACTTAATGGTATTTTTGATATTTGTGTTTGTAGTCATGAACGAACAAACATGTCTCCCAAAATGTCCGCAGTGCACTCCTGGTCATAATGTGCCTCAGGACAAGCTGTTGTGACAGAACCCCAAGGAGTCTCTCCAGCAGCCTTTCTTTAAGGCACCCCATGACTAGAAGGACTTTGCAGACATTACTTCCCAGCTTCCCAGTCTAGAAGCACTTCCATTAGGACACTGCAAAACTGTAACAATCAGTTAGGGGATATCATCAATCATAATTACAGGGTTCCATCATTTTAATCACAGTCATAATGCAACATCTCAGCCTCTGTTTTAAATTGTGTTTTAACATTTTTTAAATCAAGGTTTTAGCCCCAACTTATTTATCCTTATTTTATCCTTCAAAGGTGTAGCTGTGATAGTCTGGATCAGTATGTAAAGGGATCTTAAAGTACCTTTCAGATTGCGAGACAGAATAAATGTCCGTAGACTGACCTCTATCCAGATGATGAAATGGATCAGTCTACTGATTTCCTAGCTGCAGTCTGTGTCTGCAGTAATCTTCGCACCTAGAAATACAAAGTCTGTCACTGCCTCCACGTTTTCTCCCTCTATTTGCCAGTTATCAATCAGTCTGGTTGCCATCATCTTGGGGTGTTTTTTTTTAATATATTTAACTGCAATCCAGCCTTGAAGCAGCCTTGGGTTCCATGTTTGGAGAAAGGCAGGAAATTTACGAACTTAGTAATTACTTAATTATGAGACTTGTTAAAAAGAGATCAGGGCCTGAGAACTGGGATCTACACTGCCATATAATCCAGTTCAAAACAGATAATCTGGATTTTATATGGCAGTGTAGAAGGGGCCCTAGATGCCCTGCACATTCTCACTCATTTTGATATCAGCATCTTCACACCCTTTTGCTTTCATCATGCCTAGGTTTATGATCCATTCATGTATGTATGTATGTATGTATGTATGTATGTATGTATTATTTTAATTATAGCTCAAAATCTTCCCTGTTTACAAAAGAAAATGGGGTGCTGGACTGACAGATCTGTTTGTCCATGCTTTCAGTCACAAAAGCATTTGCTCACTCTCTTTCAGTCTCCCTCTGGCATAGATTTTAAACACAGCCATACCATTTACATCACACATAAGTCACATGAACGTTTTCTCAATGAACATAAGTCATGGAGAATCAAGAATAAATCACCCAAGATTATGTATTCTATTTCTATCACTATGATTCCTGTAAAAATGAAAACTGATATCTGAAATTCATGTTTCTTGGTATTCCAGCGTTTTATCATCTTAATAATTAAAGGGGAGTTGGGGTCCCAGTGTCTAAAATTCAACCCATATTTCTTTTTCCTTCCAGCTGTTCCAATTTACACTGAGTGCCCCTACTATACTGTGACTTCAATACAACACATACAACACAAGAATGACTTTCATTCTTCCCTTCCTTCAATGGTATCCCTGTTTTCAAAAAATATATACAGACACAAATAGCATCACTGGAAGAAGAGCACAGGCAAATTCCCTACTCGATGCTCATTTCAACATTATTACATCTGAAGCCCCTTTTTCCTCCAAGAAGCTAAAGATGGATCTACACTACCCTATATCCTAGGATTTAATCCCAATTGTCTGTTGCTCCCAGGTTATCTGGCAGTGTAAATTCTTATAATCCAGTTCAAAGAAGATAGTCTGGGATCAGATCCTTGGATATAGGGTAGTGTAGATCCAGCCTAAGAGCAGTGTTTTAGCTAAGCAATAATGGGTGCATCTACATTGTACAATTACTGCAGTTTAGTCCCATAGAATCCTGAAAGTTATAGACTGATAAAACACCCATGCACTTTGGCAGAGAAGACTACAGTGGAACTACAACTGTCATAATTCCATAACACTGAACCATGGCAGTTAAAGTGGTGTCAAACCACATTGATTCTACAGTGTAGGTGCACCCAGTGACCCAGTGAGGTTGACCAGGCTGAAAAATAGCAACTGATCTAAAACTAGCCTCCGGTCTTTGTTAATTGAGTGGTAAAGAGAGAATTGCTGCAATGTAGTAAATTAAAGGACCAACCTAAATGTTATCAGTGTTTTTAGATAACTCCTTATTACATTAAATGTCGCTCTGCCCATACCTGTCATCATTGGATAGTTGTGATAGGGAAATGTGCAATGGCTTCAGACAGAGCACTATTTGAATTAAATGTTGCATTTCATGGTATATTCTTCAAGCTGCACAAAAAGGCCTAACCAATGCCAGCTCCCTTCTGCAGTAAGCATGCAAGCCAGAAACCATACATCTGCACAGGCCTTTCGCCTTCTTTCCACTGGGCTTGATGCCCAGGAATCAGGGAACTTTTTGCCTAGAGGCACAGCTCAAAGTGGTGACGGCAACAGATAATTAAAGTGAAAGGCAGCACTCTTTTCAACCCTTGCCTAACTCCCAAGTCCCAGACTTTGATCATTCCTCTGTCAGGGGCAACAACAACTAAAAGGATAAAATGATTTCTAAGAAAGGTCTTGGACCAGTGATATGACGTGAAAGTCAGTTGGGAAAAGAGAGGAGATCCAATGCAGCCAATGACATTTTGGTCCCCGAGGTAAATAACCATTTGGCATTCATTCTGTATCCGAGAGTCATTTTTAACTCAGCTGGACTTCCTGAAAAGCACTTGTTTTGGACTCTCTCTTCCACCAGTCTAGGGTTACCAGGTCAGAACTTCTTAGCCCTAGAATCCTAGGGTCAATATTTAAGACCAGGAGATAGGAAATTTATAAACAATAACAACAACAACAACAACAACAACAACAACAACAACAACAACAACAACAACAACAAAAGAAAACCCTTTGCAATGTCACAGGAAACAGGTTTTGATGCTGCTGCAAAGACCTGGCGAGATCATCAAGTCATTTCAGACTTACGGTAATTTAAAGGCGAATCTATCATGGGGTTTTCTTCATTTCCAAACACTTGTAATACAGAAAGGAAACAATGTATAACAAAACCCAGCAGACACACAGGAGGACGTTCTCCCTGCATCCGTCATGTCTCATCAGGGAAGTGTTTCTGAAGTATCTAGCAAAGAGGGTGGTGTGTGGGGGAGAGACAGAGATTGTCTTCTGAGATCATATGAATTGCTATACAACTGGAGAAGTGGGGACACATGGTCTGTCATGTTGAATCGCTGCAGCGACAAGGAGAAAGGAGCATTTCTAAAGTAATTAGAAATACACACACACACACACTATTCAATGCAGTGCTCCTGTCCTGAGATTCCTCCCAGTTGCTTTGAGAACTGTAGAAGAGAATCTACTCTCTGAGATCTTGGAACCTTCATACCATACCTGAAAGAAGCAGGTTCTTCCAAAGGTATGGGGCAGACCTCTTAGCTCACAGTTCAGTCCTCCAACATGTTGCCACCTCCCAGCATCTTCTGCCTGAGATGACCACCTCACCCTACCTATGAAGCAAGCTAAGCCCTGGCATTTCGAACTAGGAGATTCTTATGTTTTACTCCCTCTTTCTCATGGAGGGGGCTTTCTACACTGTAGAATTAATCCAGTCTGACAATACTTGAACTGCCATAGCTCAGTGCTATGGAAACCTGGGAGTTGTTACTTTACAAGGTCTTGTCTGTTTCGCCTGGGTGTGGCCCCATGTAAGCAGCCCCAAGTCCCTCCGGGGAGATGGGGTGAGGTATAAAAATAAAGTAGTAGCAGTAGTAGTAGTAGTAGTAGTAGTTGTTGTTGTTGTTGTTGTTATCATCATTCAGCCTTATCTGCCAAATAGTGCTGGTGCCTCACCAATCTACAACTCCAAGGATTCAATAACAATTGAGCCATGGCAAGTAATATGATGTCAACTGCATTGATTCCAGCGTTGATGCAACCTGAGTTAGGTACATCCCAACATAGGATCTCTTCACACAGGAGGAATGTGTGTGGGGCCTGCTGTGCATCATGTGATGGCGCACAGCGGGCCCCATCCTTACTGCAAAACAAAGCAGCAAAACGGGGCTAAAATGCCCTGTGTGATGAGGTCCTAGAAGTGCTTCTAAGGCTGGATCTACACTGCCATATAATCCCAGATTATCTGCTTTGAACTGGATCATATGAGTCTACACTACCATATAATCCAGTTCAAAGCAGATAATCTGGGATCAGAAACTGGGACAATATGTAACTTCACAGCTACTGCAAGAAAAATAGAAACATCTGGCTGTCTCTTGCCACCAAACAGCAGTTCCCAGTTAATGAAGTAACATGAGGAAAGAGTAAAATCCTTCTTTACTGAGCAGAAATAGGACACCCAAAGGTAAGGGATTATGGGGATTCCAGTCCAACATCCAAAGGGACCACATATTGCCTACTTATTCCAGCAGCCTAGTTTAAAAGGGAGTTAGCCTTTGTTGCTATTGTTAAATAGTTCCAAGTCAGAAATCCTTGGAGATCTATCAGGAGTTCCTGACCTACCTTCTCCATTGTTTCACTTTTTATCTTTATTATCACCCACCTCAGCCAACCATTCTTTCTTCTTCTGGCTTCTGTTTTTTATTCTATCTCAACCTCCTCACTTTCTTCATCTCAAAAACAGATTAAAAAGCACCCTTAAATATCATCACTTTTAAGTTTCAAAATGTTAAAATGGCTTACAATAATATAAGGGGAGAAAATACACAATAATAAAAATAACAAAGTTATACTTATCCAATGCAATATACAGAAATAGAGGGGGGAAGTGATTATTTGCAAACATAGTGAAAGAAAAATGTCTGTGTTGCCTTCTGAAAAGTAGACAGCAAAAAGAGCTGACATATTTGGAGGTATTTACATTTATATTTATTTTAATCCATTAATTTTTCAGCTCCATAACTGTTCCATATGGCTTCACTAAGACCCCTGAGGCAGTTTATAATAACCTCTTCTATTACAAACATAAAACCATCCATAAGCATCTAACTATTTTTGTTAAATGTTAAATGTTTTTAAAATTACTTGCGAAAGCAACAGAACTGAGGTAAGAAATCATACAGTTTTCCTAAGGAATCATGTGGTGTCAGTCAAAAGCGAACCCATTGAATGACTGCAGTACATAAGGAGATGAGAGTATGAAATGATTATCATTATTATTAGTAGTACATAAATATTAACCATTCTGCAATTGATTCAATGACTTTGTCTTAGTTGGAACATACAACTGGATTTTGCCCTTTCTGTTTCAGTGTACCTTTCCACTTGTTGTCTAGCTTTAACTACCAACTTTTCTGCCAGTACTGTCAATGGTGACTGAGGAGTGCTGGAAATTGCAGTTCAACCACATCAGGCAGGATGCATGATTCCCACCCCTGCTCTAAGGGGAAAAACTTGTCCAAAAGGATACAGGTGTGTTATTTTCTTAAGCAGTAGTTTTAAAAATACATGTCAGCTCACATATAAATATAATATGACATGCACACACATATGTGAACAGGAAACTTGTGGTCTTCCAGATCATAGAATCATAGAACTGGATGAAAACATAATGGCCATCTAACCCAATTTCCTGCAATTTAGGAATAATACAACTGAGGCCCCTTCCACACAGCTGTATAAAGTCCACATTGAACTGGATTATATGGTAGTGTGGACTCAGATAATCCAGTTCAAAGCAGATATTGTGGATTATCTAACTTGATATTCTGGGTTATATGGCTGTGGAAGGGCCCTGAAGCACACCCAATAGATGTCCACCCAACCTCTGTTTAGAAGCCACCAAAAGAAAATCTGTCACATCCAAAGCAGTATAGTCCACTGCTAAGCTACTCTTACTGTCAAAAAGGTCTTCCTAATATTCTGGTGGAATCTTTTTTCTTATAATTTGAGCCCATTACTTAATATCCCAATCACTGGAGCAGCAGAAAACAAACTGCTGTCATCATATATCTGACATCCCCTACATGGCTGTCATCTCATTTCTCAATATTCTCTTCTCCAAGATAATCAAACCCAGTCCCCTAAATCATTCCTTACAGGACTTTTACTACTGAGTGAATAAAATAGGAGTCTTAAAAAATCCCTGGTTTTACTGAAAAGAAAGTTAAATTAACAGCCTCCTTCTGAATGCACCAACATGACTCCTTATTAAGGAGAATAATCTTGGCCCTTCTTCACTTCCCAGTACCAAGGTTGATTGCACAGTGACCTAATCCATGGTGGTCTTTTGTTTCAGTAGACGACTAAACTATCCCTTATTAACTAAGATAAAGATAAAGATGGAATCATGCACTGGGTGGTCCAACTGAGGAATCATAAGGAAGACCTCCAGTCACTTGCCTGGAAAAAAAATAGAAAATGTTTGCTGCCCGAGAGTTCAGAGATGCTGAGTGTTAGGCAAGAAAAGAGGGCAGTGAAAAGGCTTGCAACCCCTGGGTGGGGAGAGAATCTAATGACTCCTCCCACACCAGACCCCAATCTGGAAGAGATTTGTTCTGCATTCCCGAGCTGGGTTGATTGCAGCAACTTAGGAATCAGCAATCCCAACCTCCACCCAACTATGAAAGGGCTGTGGAAGAAAAAAAGATAGGGATGATGTCCCCCCACTATAATCCTCCCAGGAAAGGTCTGAAATACTCATTTGGCTATCTGTTGAACACTGCCAGATCAAGCAAAAGGCAGATTGAAATGATGCTGTATGACAGGGGATGGGTTACCCGTCAACCCCCTAGATAGGCGGATAATCAGACGAATAAGAGAGTTGGTTCTGTTTTCCTCAAGCCCAAGGGAATGAGCAGCTGCTTTGAATGAGGAGTAGCTGAAACATCACGCCCTGGTGCACCCAGAGCTGTGGGTTTTGGCAGAAAGCCCCACCTTCTCAATAAAAGGCCCAAAGAATGTAGCACTCCTGTGTGTTAATAATAAATTGGTCTGGCAAGTCGAGCTTCAGAAAGCCCCGCTGTGGGGTAAGTAATTGTTAACCCTGTTTCCTAGGCCTCCAAGCCCTGCAGTGTTCGAGCAAGAGTTAAAAACAATGTGCCTTACTGAGCATGGAAACTCATATTTACATGCTGTTGTTGTTAATGTTTTTTTCTGACATAGCCAATGATGTGGCTGGCATTATAGAAACAGAGAATTTAAAACGAAGGCTCACAATCTAAACTGGAGTGCCAGTGCTGTTGAGCAGGCAGCGGCTTGGATTACATTCTGAAAGTTTTGAAATGTAGACGAAGGTCCAAATCATCCCCCAAAACTATTATGCCCATTGGGTGGCTTTATGGGTGTCACTGCTTGTGATTCAACCATAATCACTGGTAAGGAGTAGCACATATTCCAGATGAGAATGCACCTCACATCAAAAGATATGGTCTAAACGGTTCAAGAAGACTTGAATGAGCATCACAAAACTCATCCATCCCCAAGAGGAACATGGCTGGAAATCTGATCATGTGAACAAGTCTTTCTTGCCAGTCTAGGTCAGGTATTACAGTCAGCCCTCCATATCCACAAATTCTGTATCCACAGATCACACCATCCATAACTTTGAAATATTCCCTCCAAAAAGAAATCCTTGCTTTTGCAGTTTTATATAAGAGGCACCATTTTACAGCACACTTTTTATAATGGGAATTGAGCATCCACTGATTTTGATATCCACAGACGATCCTGGAATAAATCCCCCTTGTATTTTAATGTGTAGGAGGACATATTTTGTGCAGTAGGAAAAAAATTAAGTGGGCAGTAGGAAATAGTTTTTTGTGTAGGCTTTAACTGGGAACAAGTCTATTTCTGGAAGTATGTAGATGAGCAAAAGATAAAGAAATCAACAACTCACTCTTCATGACTTTATATTTAGAGCATTCTACTGGGATGGAACTATAACATAGCTGTCTTGTACATGACCTTGCCATGGTGCCAAATAAACATGTGAAAACATCTCCTCACAACCAATTATCTTGTACAATAGAGAGAGAGAAACAAAATAAACCTTGATTGCCATGATTATTGATCAGCTCAGTCCACCTCTGGAGTTGATGTGAAGATTATCATTGGATGATCTCATATATCACTGCATAAATGTTAGCTGATGCTATATGTCATGGTTTAAGCCGGCAGGATGGCGAGTCCCCTTCCATTTTAGGGTAAGGTACCCCCATCTCCTTGCTTAGACTATAGACTACAAATACCATATTCACACGACTCCAACTTTCTTAATTGAAGAGCATGTTACAAAAATTGTAAATAAAATATTAGCTAAACATAAAAAAGAATAGAACACTTTGGTAGTAATGTCTGGGCATAATAGCCAAAGCTTTAGGGCTACTTCATTAGCAAATCTAATGTAATCTGCTATTGCCACCCTGCTCTCAGGCATCTATTTTCTGTGATGTGTGCAACCCACACCATAACTTAGACCAGGGGATGGGCAGTAGTACAATACATCATTATGAACAAAATATATTGGGAGTAGCTTGGAATATATTCAAAGCAATTAGCTTTGCAAAATAACTGCTCCTAGCAGTGAAACATGCTAAAATATCTTGATCTGTATGTCCTAAAATAGTCAATTTGATCTTGAAAACTACCGTAACTGGCTAATACTTGATCGTGGATCAATACAAGGTGCTGTCGGATATATTTCAGAGAAAGGAACCTCAGAGTATTTCTTACCTAAGAAAACCCTATGAAATTCATGGAGTTTCCATAAGTTGAAAGGAGACTTTAAGGAAGATATACACAATGCACTAAATATGCCTTCTACACATATAAATGAGCATATGCAAATGTCTGGTGAATTTCTGATGATACATTGCCTCATTTTTAGCAATATTTAACTGCCTCTCGTGTTGACAAGAATGACCATTTATTCTAGGTAGACATAGAAAATACACAGAATAAAACTCAGCTGTCTGCTTTAAATTTTCATTTTGGCTCTTCTGTCTTCAGGGCTACAGAGACTACCTTTATGAATGGCTGTACACTACTTATTTACTGTTTCACCATACCAAGCAAAATAGACATGTAGAAAAGTATTTATAATACATCATTTTGTAAAAGATAGCTGAGCTCCAGGTGGTCTCAGGATAACTGGAGCTATATGAGAACATAGCCTTTCGCAAGTAGGACATGTAAGTACTGTATGATGTGTAGAAATTCAACAGGCAAGGCTTTCCTTCCCCCCCCCCCCTTCCCTCACCATCCCAAACACAATCAGATGTTGACTTGATTTTTTCCCATTCTCTGATAGAGCACTGAGAAAGAGAACAAATGAACAAATAATTGAACAACTAAGCATCTGGTGGCAAAAAGAAAAGAAATTGGAGAAGGATATTATCTGTTCTGTTTCTCATAATATCAGGGTGCTTGCTTCCACATTTGGCATTAACTCCACAACTACCACTTATCACTCACTGTTTACTTGCACTTACATGACGTGGGCAAAAGGTAGATTGGGATCTCTGGTAAATGTTCTTTGCAGTAGTTGGCAAGGATTTCTGACTCTGTTATTTAACAACAAAAGACACCCCCTCCTTCTAAATTAAGCTGTTGGAGTGGAAGTAAGTTCAAGTGTGTAGAGGACCAGGAATTTATTTATTTATTTATTTATTTATGTATTCATTGAAAATGACAAGATTGCGAATTTGGCCCATAGAGTGAAACTAAATTCCTAGGTTGGCTATACAGAGAAGCTATCTTATCCATTTTGCCCAGTGTCATCAACTCTGCCAAGAGCTCTCCATGGCTTCAAGGCAGGATTCTTGAGAGAGATCCCTGGTATTCCCTGATGGCTTCCCTTCCAAATAATAAGCAGGCTCAACCCCCATTCATTTCCAAAATTAGAATTGAATGTGTTCAGGATGGTATGGTGGTCACATTACATATCTAGAGGCTGCCATGTTCCTTTATTTTAGGACATCACTGTGCTCCAGTGTTACTATTCTGTGATTCTCGGTGGTGAACTTCAGGCATGACTGAAAACAAAGCAGGCCCAAACTCTGTTCACCTTGATATACATGGTGTTGTCTTTAAGAATAGGACAACATATCAGTTTGGCTTTCTCTTGCACTTTCATTTTTAAATTCACAAGTTCTTTGTGCTTGGGGTATGAAAGGCATGTATAAATGTTTATAAATTCTTGACAAATAAACTGAAAACAAACTCCAACATTTGGGGAAATCAAACATAACAGCTTACATCTACTCCTGGAATGAAGATGATTACATTATACCTCTCTGCTGTATCAAGGTGGCAACCCTAACTTAGTACTAACATGGTTGAATGCACAAGGATTCAAGTCCAAATTTGCAAGCATTCAAAACCTGGAGTTTTGATGGCCAATTTGGATTTCTTCCACATTTGTGTGGTTTTTTGTTGTTGTTTTTTAAGAAGTTTCTTGTTCTTTCTATCCTGAATATGACGAATTTTTCAAAAGTTGTCACTATACTACTTACCAAAAATGACCCGAAAGGACACTCTCAGTAGTTAACATTCTGTGTTCCTTCCCGCTGTGTTCCCATGCACCGCTGTCCTCAGTTCCTATTAAATAGGCCCTACTTCTCTTGTTGAAATAGTCCTTGGAATTTGGCATTGGGACAGATGATGTGCACAGCCCTTTGCATCCCATCATATCCCATGATCTCCTGTTGCTGCAGACTGGAAAAAGAGGTCAAGCTTCAAGCAGTCTATGTATATTAATGCCAAATGCAGAAGTATGACTTCTGCAATGCCGTGTCTCCTTCCTTTCCATGGTTGTCCATGGGATCAGGAAGATGTGTTATCATTAGGGGAGTGCCATAGGCCAAACTCACACTATCTAGATGGTAACTTCTAACCTTAAGGCTGTTTCTTTAATTAACCAAGGATTTAATTTGTCGTGATAAAGCCAAATCTCCCATTTCCCATCAAAACCTTCATGTGTGTTTGCACTAGCACTTTATCTCAAGGCTTAACAAACTTTTCAGGCACACAGAACATTCCCGTACCATGGTAAAAGCTGCATATGTTCCAGATAAATAATAGGACAGAACTATGTTTTCTGAGATAGCAGATTGCAGTCCAGTATATTACAGGTATATGAGATGAATATGGGGCAGCTTTGGGACATAATATTGCTTACTGGAACTGAATTATTTTACTGGAATGGATTCCACCCCAAATCCATCTACTGAAAACGGTGGTCCCTGAACAACTCTGACCTACAAAGTACCAGCTATCAGTCCCTGGAGATCCTCCAGGGAAGAAATAATTTTAGCCAATGATCACAAATAGGGTGATTGTTCTTCCTAGCATGCTGTAAAATCAAAATTGCGAATTTCCAACATCTAATATTTAAAAAATACGGACCAGTACAGAACTCCATAATAGTGTCAAAGTAGATCAGATCATGGGGATCTGAAATTGAACTGAAACAGAAAGAAACTGGGAAGAAAGATAACTGATAACATGCTCTTGTTATGGCCCAAATATGCTACTGCAATGTAATCTATGTGGGGCTGCCTTTGAAGACTGTTCAGAAGCCTCAAGTGGTCCAATGGGTGGCAGCCAGGTTGCTCACTGGAGCGGCGTACAGGGAGCATACAACTCCTCTGTTATGTCAGCTCCGCTGGCTGCCAGTCTGCTACCCAGCACAATTCAGAGTGCTGGCTTTAGCCTATAAAGCCCTAAATGGTTTTGGCCCAGCTTGCCTGTCCGAACGTATATCCCCCATGAACCATTGTGGAGATTAAGATCTTCTGGGGAGGCCCTATTCTCAGTCCCACAGGCACCGTTTGGTGGGGACAAGAGACATTGACTTCTCAGTGGTGACCCCCCAGCTGTGGAACTCCCTCCCCAGATATTTGATCAGCTTCTTCCCTTCTAGCCTTCAGAAAAAAAGTTAAAACATGGCTATGGGACCAAGCTTGTAGAGAATAACTGCAGTACAATAAATAAATATAGAGTCCGTGGAATGACAATTGGAATGGCCCTGGATTACGACTTTGGATTATGTCATTTTAATAATTGATGTAACTGTTTTATATGTTTTAATTCTGTTTTTAATGTAGATGTTTTACCAGTTGTATGTTTTCAAGGAATTGAATTGTTGCCAGTATGTTAGGCCACTCTGAGTCTCCCTTAGGAATTGAGAAGGGCAGGGTACAAACATCTTCTTCTATACCCATAATAAAAGTGAAAAAAAATTATATGGGTATGTGGCACGGGGGTCCGCTCATACAGTCCACCACCCACCCCCACAAACAGCTATAGTTCTCACTGAGCAGGAGACACCCATGGCCCTCTCTCCACTGACATGCAGGCTATAGTGAGTGCCATGAACATGTAGACCAAACCCTGCCTGGGTCCTCCACAAACACCATTCTGCCCCCCACTCAAGCGAAGGCTTTCATGCAGGGACCATTTCACCCTAATGTTCTGGGTTTTTTTCTCCAGAATGGACATCCCAGGGTTCCTTAATTTGCATGACTCTGCCCACTGCCTCTACCCTAACCCTTTCCTACCCTTTCCTATGGCACACAGTTAACAGAGAAATTGATCAGCAACTGAGCAAGAAGTTTGGGGAGAATTCACCATGATTTACAGGAGCTGTACTTGATCTACATCCAGAGAGCACTCTTAACCCAACCAATGATAGATTTGGACAAAACATGCCACAGATAATGGGACTTCCAATACCTTCACTGATACTGTGACCCCCATCGACAATGGACTGGTACCAAACTGGCACAGAGAAGCCTCATGACCAACTGAACCACTGCAGGGGTTTAGGGGAATGGACCTTAATTTTGGGAATTATAGTTCACCTACATCCAGAGAAACAGTGACCCCAGCAACAATGGATTGGGACCACACTTGGCACAGTCCACACTAGGGGAATGGACCTTTATTTTGGGAGTTGTAGTTCGCCTACATCGGGCTGTGGCGCAGGCTGGTAAACAGTCAGCTGCAACAAATCACTCTGGCCAAGAGGTCATGAGTTCGAGACCAGCTCGGAGCCTGCATTTGTCTTCTGTCTTTGTTCTATGTTAAGGCATTGAATGTTTGCCTTATATGTGTAATGTGATCCGCCCTGAGTCCCCTTCGGGGTGAGAAGGGCGGAATATAAATACTGTAAATAAATAAATAAAATAAAACATCCAGAGAAACAGTGACCCCCTGCAACAATGGATCAGGACCATACTTGGCACAGAGAAGCCCCATGACCAACTTAACGTACTGGGGGGGGGGGGGTGGTTAGGGGAATGGACCTTGATTTTGGGAGTTGTAGTTCAAGCTCCCGGTGGAACCCCAGTGGCGAAGTGTGTTAAAGCACTGAGCTGCTGAACTTGCAGACCGAAAGGTCCCATGTTCAAATCCCGGGAGTGGAGTGAGCGCCCGCTGATGCTCCAGCTTCTGCCAACCTAGCAGTTCGAAAGCATGCCAATGTGAGTAGATCAATAGGTACCGCTCTGGCGGGAAGGTAATGGTGCTCCATGCAGCCATGCCGGCCACATGACTTTGGAGGTGTCTACGGACAACGCTGGCTTTTCGGCTTAGAAATGGAGATGAGCACCAACCCCGAGTCAGACATGACTGGACTTAACGTCAGGGGAAACCTTTACCTTTACCTGCATCCAAAGCACTAAATCCAGCTGACATCATATCTGGAACAAACATGGCACACAGACCCAACATAGCCAACTGTGCATACAGGCCTAGTTTGGGGGTGATTGACCTCAGATCTGAACCCTTATCCAGAGAGCCCAGCTGACAACGCATCTGGACAAACTTGGCACACAGACCCAACATGGCCAACTGTGCATACAGGTCTGGTTTGGGCGTGATTGACCTCAGATCTGAACCCTTATCCAGAGAGCCCTGAACCCAGCTGACAACGCATCTGGACCAAACTTGGCACACAGACCCAACATGGCCAGCTGCGAATACTGGCAGTGTTTGGGGGTGATTGCCCTGGGCATCTGGGAGTTGTGGTTCACACTTATCCAGAGAGCACTGAACCCAGCCAACGATGCATCTGGACCAAACTTAAGTGATATTACCTAACAAACTCCAAAAAAAACAAGGCCTTCTTCTAATAACCCGGGCACTGCCGGGTCCTCAAGAAAGTGGTGAATAAACAAAGAAGTCCTGTCCTTTTTCAACTTTCTCTTCTCCAAGCTGAACATCCCCAATTCCCTCATCCACTCCACAAAGGCTTCCAGACCTTTGGCCACATGGAAAGGGGGAAATGCCAGGCTTGGCGAGAGGCAGAGAAGGTCGGAAGGAGGCGGGGAGGGGGATCTGGCTAGTCTTGGAGGCGACCCGGAGTTGCCGACTTTCCCTCTCTCTGCAGGGCTTCCGAAACTGACTCCGTCTCCTGCGGGCTTCGTGCCCTGCCGTTTGGGGATTGGTCGGTGGGGTTTGGAAACGCCGCCTCCTCCTCCCCACAGCCCTGCTTTATGCCCGCGGCAGGCAGAGGGAAAAGGGGAGCGAGTTTCGGCTCAGTCGGCTGCCCCGTTGCGGAGACTCAGGGCACAAGCGGGGCAAAGAGCCCTGAAAGTCCCCTTTCTTCTCTTAAAGTCGCTGCTCCTCGGAGGGAAAACCCACATGCAAACTTCCAAGACAAGCCAAGCAAGGCGGGGGATTGCCATTCCCACGAAAAAGGTAAAAAGTCCCAAACTTTTCATTTTCGAAAGCGGGTCAAAGTCCCACTGGAGGAAATCCGATTAGAATGGACGCACCGGGGTTGACTTGACAAGGTTGCATTGATTCTGTCTCTCTGGATTTTGTAAACCGGATTGAAGGAGGTCCTGGGAAAGATTGAGGCTTGAGGCTGTAACTACACCAGGCATGGGCTAACTTGGGCCCTCCAGATGTTTTGGACTTCAACTCCCATCATTCCTAACAGCCTCAGGCCCCTTCCTTTTCCCCCTCAGCCGCTTAAGCGGCTGAGGGGGAAAAGGAAAGGGCCTGAGGCTGTTAGGAATGATGGGAGTTGAAGTCCAAAACATCTGAAGAGCCGAAGTTATCCCATGCCTGGACTATACTGTCGAATGAAAGTTTGACACTATTTTAGCTGCCATAGTGGAAGAAGGCATGGAAATAAAAAGCAAGGCGAAGTGGTAAAAAGAAGTGGCATTTCTGGATTAGGAAGAGCGTGTGTGAGCGTTTCTTGAGAAAAAAAGAAAGGATTTATGAGAAAACTCCTAAATGGAGCTATAGAAAGTTTGAAGGCTGGAAGGGGTGAGTGAAGAGGTGGCAGAGAAGGAAGAAGAAGGCACAAGAAGTGAAGGCAGAGCATAAAGTTGGTTGGGATCTACTAGGATTTCAAGAGACAGGACAGCTTAGGGTTTCCCCCCTTAATTAATAGGAGAGAATTCCTTGTAGGAAAGGACATCTTCCAGAAGCATTCTCTCCTGACGTTTCGCCCACATCTATGGCAGGCATCCTCAGAGGTTGTGAGGTAGGAAAAAACATCTTGTTATATGGAAGGGAAAATATTCCGACATTCAAAATTCGGATGGAGGGAAAGACGCCCAATCTGCTGCATGCATTTTGTGTATGACTCACTTTTCCTGAGGCGGACCTTCCCAGGCGGACCTTCCCAGAGAAGAGAGATGGGGAGAGGAATCCAAAGAGGTCCCATTTAATGGCCGGAATCACTGGGTTGCTGTGAGTTTTCCGGGCTGTATGGCCATGTTCCAGAAGCGTTCTCTCCTGACATTTCGCCCACATCTATGGCAGGCATCCTCAGAGGTTGTGAGGTATGGAGAAAACTAAGCAAGGAAGGTTTATATATCTGTGGAAAGTCTAGGGTGAGAGAAGAACTCTTGTCAGTTGGAGGCCAGTGTGAATGTTGTAATTAATCACCTTAATTAGCATTGAATAGCTTCATCTCCTGGCTTCTTCCTGCCTGGCGGCATCCTTTGTTCAGAGTCGTTAGCTGTCCCTGATTGATTCATGTCTGGAACTCCTCTGTTTTCAGAATGTTGCTTCTTATTTACTTCTTCTGATTTTTTAAAGAGGTTGTGAGGTATATTGGAAACTAAGCAAGGGAGGTTTATATATCTGTGGAAGGTCCAGAGTGGGAGAAAGAACTCTTGTCTGTTGAATGTTGCAATTAATCACCTTGATTAGCATAGCAAAGCCTTGCAGCTTCAAGGCCTGGCTGCTTCCTGCCTGGGGGAATCCTTTGTTGGAATGTGTTAGCTGGCCCTGATTGTTTCATGTTGGGAATTCCCCTGTTTTCAGAGTGCTGTTTTTTTATTTACTGTCCTGATTTTAGAATTTTTCTAATACTGTAGCCAAATTTTGTTCATTTTCATAGTTTCCTCCAGGTCTTGAAGCTGCGAGGCCTTTTGGTGCTAATCAAGTTGATTAATTGTAGCATTCACACTTGCTTCAGGCAGACAAGAGTTCTTTCTCCCACCCTGGACCTTCCACAGATATATAAACCCTACTTGCCTCGTTTCCAACAGACCTCACAATCTCTGAGAATGCCTGCCATAGATGTGGACGAAATGTTGGGAGAGAATGCTTCTGGAACATGGCCATACAGCCCGGAAAACTTACAGCAACCCAGGTCCCATTTAGTCTGTTTTCACACCCTGAAGAAATGGACCATCCTGAGAACCTGGCACAGGGGGGTTATTGTCACACATGTGTGCATTCTAGTTCATGTTTAAATATTTGAAAGGATGTCACATTGAGGAGGGGACAAGCTGTACTAGAGACTGGGACACAATGGAGCAATGGATTTCAATGGCAGGAAAAGAGATTCCTCTTTAAAATTACCTTCCTGACAGTAAGAGTTGTTCAGCAGTGGAATATTCTGCTGCAGAGTGTGGTGGAGTTCTCCTGAGGTTTTTAATCAGAGGATGGATGCCCATCTGCCGGGGGTGCTTAGACAGTGTATTCCTGCATGGCAAAGGTGGGTTGGACTGGATAGCCTTTATGGTCTCTTCCAGCTCTACAGTTCTATGTCTAAGTCTCCAGATGGCAGAGCCTTCACTATTACCTTGCTAGTTAAAATGGGGAAGGACTCTCCACACTGACTCTTCCAGATTTCCACTCAGAACTGTGACTCAACTTGGCTAAATTCTGTTCACAGAAACCACACATCCCCGAGTTTTCTGATCTATGCTGTGTGGAAGCCAGGGTGCGTTATAGCCACATCTGCCCAAGGAGACTTTTTGATCCTTTCCTTCTGTTTCTTGTCACAACTCTTTTTTTCCAAGAGAGTAAAATGTTTTTCTGTTCAGCAGCCTTTATTGAATAGCTGGTCAAAATAAAAACATTCTGGGACCTTTTATAGAACTAGTTCTGGCCAGGATCATCATAAACCACAGAATTAGCATAGTGGCATGGGATACCACAAGCTAAGACTGGATCTACACCATCCTATATCCTATGATCTGATCCCAGATTATCTGGCAATGTGGACATATAATCCAGTGAAATCCTGGGATATAGGGCATCCTAGATCCAGCTTAATAGTCTCCTGAAATGTGTGACTTATGAACTTGTTGAGTGGGTGAGCAACCCCTGAAACGATAAACAGACACAGCCCATTTTCCCCCTCTACGTTGCCATATAAAATCCAGATTATCTGCTTTGAAGTGGATTACATGGCAGTGTAGACTCATGTAATCCAGTTCAAAGCAGACAATGTGGATTATCTAATTTGATAATCTGGATTATATGGCAGTGTAGAAGGGACCTAAATCTATGAGCTAGCACTAAATAAGCGGTGTTATACAATCCTGATTAAGCGACAGGAAAAAGTACAGTTTGTCCTCCACATTTGCAGGTTTGACTTTTGTGAGTTTGATTATTCACAGATTTGATTCACATGAGCTTTCTAAGAATCTCTAGATCTTCCAGGGCAACTTGACCATAGAGTCATCCTGCAGGATTTAGAGATTTCTAGAGAGCTTTCCTCTCAGCCCCCTTCAACACAGCTGTATATCATCCACATTGAACTGGATTATGCGGCAGTGTGGACTCATAACCCAGTTCAAAGCAGATATTTTCAACTATCTGCCTTGATATTCTGAGTTATATGGCTGTGTAGAACGGCCCTTGGATTAAAAAGAAAGCTTTTCAGAAAGTCGCTTTTTCACTTTTGTGGTGGCCTGGCACCCTTATTCTCCCCTGAAAGTGGAGTGTCTACTGGAAAGTTGCCGTGTTCTGTTTTTCAGTGCCACCTTTGTTTTGGACTAGGAGTGTTGCTGCACAAAAGCAGGATTGTGGAGCAATAAAGGGAGTATATTCAAGAGATATTGGAAAAGTAAAAGAAAGTGCCCTCATAACTTTATACCAGCTTGGTGGCCTTCCAGATGTGTTGGACTGCAACTCCCATTCCCCTGCAGATGGAGCCAGTGAGAACTGGAGTGCAAGTATATTTGGGAGGAATTAGGTTGGGGCGGTCTAGCCTAGGTAGGTAGCTGTTGTGACAAAAATGAGGTAAAACAATGGGTGCAATCCCATGCATATGTATGTAGGAGTAGGCACAATTGAATTCAGTGGGCCTGAGTAAACATGCTTAGGATTCCAGCACCATATGACAAATGAATAGAAAACGGGCAAGATGCAGGATCAGAATAAACACCATTGTTCGTATCGTGACCAGACAGTCACAACAGCTTAAACAAAGGAATCAGTGGACTTGGCCTATTAATTCAAGTGAGTAGGAAGGTTTTTTTGGAGCTGTTGTTTCTGGGCATTTTAGTAGAGTCTTGGCCTCAGCAGTAGTGGCCTAAGTTAGTTGGCAAAGGGACGGTGGAAAGAGGGAACAGAGCCAAAAATAGTAGATAAGGAGCCTCATAAAGGTTGTGGGCACTGCGTGGTTTTGGGAGAAGCCTAAGGCCTTTTCCACTATGAAGTAAGGGAATTGCTTGCTACTGGCAAGAAGTATTGCAAATATTAGAGACATTAACAATGTCAATCTTTAATTTTTGTTATTATTTTGTTTCCCCTAGTTATCCGACAATTCTCCCTGAGAGAACTCAAGGCAGTTAACAATCTCACACTTCGATCAATTTAAAACAAAGATAAAAGGTAAAGGTTTCCCCTGATGTTAAGTCCAGTCATGTCTGACTCTGGGGGTTGGTGCTCATCTCCATTTCTAAGCCGAAGAGCCAGCGTTGTCCGTAGACACCTCCAAGGTCATGTGGCTGGCATGACTGCATGGAGCGCCGTTACCTTCCCGCCGGAGCGGTACCTATTGATCTACTCACATTGGCATGTTTTCGAACTGCTAGGATGGCAGGAGCTGGAGCTAACAGCGGGTGCTCACTCGGCTCCCGGGATTTGAACCTGGGACCTTTCAGTCTGCAAGTCCAGCAGCTCAGTGCTTTAACAGACTTCGCCACCGGGGCTCCCTTTAAAACAAAATGAATACAAAAATTAAAAAAAAAACAGTTAAATAGTATTGTGTGTCTGGTTAAAAATACAGTTTGAACATAATAAATACAATTAAAATGCATTTAAAAACACACAATCCCCCCTCCCAAAAAATCTAACCCACAATCTCCCAGCAGTCTTAGGTGTGTTGTATTTGTTGGGAGATTTCAGGGTCCAATACAGTGGTTGAAATGGGTACATTTTCAACTACAATATCTGGAATCTGTTAGCCAAGGATGTTGGCTTGGATCGCCCTCCCCAAAAAATCCCGTGGGGATTCAGAACAGATTACAACATACACAGATAGGCAAACATTCAATGTTTTTAATACAGTGGAATAACAACGGCATACAAATACACAGAACAAAGGTAAAGGCTGGCCCTTTCATCTCTTGCTTTCTGGAGGCGGTGCTCAACTCTGGCCATGGGGAGGTACTCTTGTTCCATTTCCAAGCTGAAGAGCCTGTTGTCCATAGACACCTGCTGTCGTATTGCTAGCATGGCTGCAATTACCCTGCCACCAAAGTGGTACCTACTGATCTACTCACATTTTGCATGTTTTCGAACTGCTAGGTTGTCAGGAGTTATGGCTAACAGTGGGAGCTCACCCCGACCCGCGGTTTCAAACTGCCAAGGATTTCAACTCCCATCATTCCTAACAGCCTCAGGCCCCTTCCTTTTCCCCCTCAGCCGCTTAAGCGGCTGAGGGGGAAAAGGAAAGGGCCTGAGGCTGTTAGAAATGATGGGAGTTGAAGTCCAAAACACCTGCTGGGCCAAAGTTTACCCATAATAAAAATACAATAAAAAAGATCAAGAACAACCCTGCAGTAGCCACCCCAAAAAGAGAAGAAGCTTTGGCAGCTGAATAAAGTGAGAGGAGAAAGTGAGGAGGAAAAACAGTAATTATCGTCTTGCCTTGTTTATAAAAGTGCCTAAAATATACTGAGGATTGTATAAAAATAACCGTAACCAGCCATAGTTCAAAACAAATGAGACAAGCGAAAGAAGGCCTTGGAGAGAAAAAGAGAGAGACTGTTCCTGCTTTTACTTTCCCCTTGACCCTGCTGTTGTAGAAACACCATACCAATGTGTATATGCTAGAGCGCAAGGAATGACAACCTTTTTCTCACCTTTCCAGCAAACGCTGTCACATTGCCAAAAAAGCAAAGTTGTAAAGTGCAATATGTGCAAAATTAGGTACTTTCTCCCTTGAAGATAACATAAAGAGAAAGATAAATGGGCAGCTCTAAAGTGTCTGGATGCAAGAGAGAACAGTGCTTCATTCTGTAATTATTATTGTTGTTGTTGTTGTTGTTGTTGTTGTTATTTAACAGAATTTCAGTTGTCCCTGGTGGCGCAGGGGGTTAAACTGGTGAGGTGCTGAATTTGCTGACCAAAAGGTCAGAGGTTTGAATCCAGGGAGTGGTGTGAGCTCCTGCTGTTAGCCCCAGCTTCCGCCAACCTAGCAGTTGGAAAACATGAAGATGTGAGTAGATCAATAGGTACTGCTCCGGCGGAAAAGTAACGGCACTCCATGCAGTCATGCCGGCCACATGACCTTGGAGGTGTCTACGGACAACGCTGGCTCTTGGAGATGAGCACCAGCCCTCAGAGTAGGACACGACTGGACTTAATATCAGGAGAATACCTTTACCTTTCAACAGAATTTCAGCTTTATATCTTGCCAAACCAAATAAAACAATCCAGAGAAAATACAGCCCTGTGGATGTTGCTGGACTGTAACTCTCATTGTCCCTCCAGCAATAACTATGCTGACTCAGGCTGATAGGAGCTGCAGTCCAAAAAACATCTGGGATACAATATTTCCTCATTTCTGCTGTAAAAACTATCAATTCTACGCAATTATCTACATAACAGGATCTCGTTCTTGTTTGGGCACCTTAGGTAGCACTAGCTATCTGAACCAGCATATCTTTTCTTCTTTTTGAAACAAGAGTATGTGTCAATCCTATTTCCCAAGAGAACTCCTCAGCTGCGGATGGGAGGATCCAAATGTGCTCAACAATACATTCCCTTACTCTTTTTTTTCCCAGGCACTCCAAATGTGGGCAACTGACAGCCCAATATGCAGTCTTCAGCCCAATTAAAAAAAACTTTCTACAAGTGATCAGATCTCTTATGAAAATGATTTTTCCTTGTCTAGTAGCCTACTGATCAGAGAGGAGATTGAAAAGTGAGAGATGACAGAGGGAGGGAGAGGAGAAAAAGAATTCCCAGCCACCTTTGCTTCTGACTAAACACAACACCTCATCTCCATTTACTGATGGCATAAGACCTCTAACAGATTAGGGGTTTTTTACTACAGTTCCCATAATCCTCTAACCAGTAAAGTTCCCTTACTCTAAGGTCCTAGCATAGCAAAGATTCACACCTGTATTTACTGTAGATACTCATGTGGTGCAGCGGATTAAACCACTGAACTGCTGAACTTGTTGACCAAAAGATTGGTGGTTCAAATCCGGAGAGCGATTAGCTCCAGCTTCTGCCAACCTAGCAGTTCAAAAACATGCAAATGTGAGTAGATCAATAGGTACCGCTCTGGCGAGAAGGTAATGGTGTTCCATGCAGTCATGCTGGCCACATGACCTTGGAGGTGTCTATGGACAACGCCGGCTCTTCTACTTAGAAATGGAGATGAGTACCAACCCCCAGAGTCGGACACAACTGGACTTCATGTCAAGGAAAACCTTTACCTTTACCTTACAACTTGACTATAAATCAACCCGAATATAAGCAGAGGCACCTAATTTTACCACAAAAAAACTGGGAAAACTTATTGACTCACATATAAGATGAGGGTGGGAAATGCAGCAGCAATTGGTAAATTTCAAAAATAAAAATAGATATCAATAAAATTACATTAATTGAGGTATCAGTAGGTTAAATGTTTTTGAATATTTACATAAAACTGTAATTTAAGATAATTATAAGATTTCAATAAGATTAGACTGTCCAACTCTGATTACCTATATACTCAAGTATAAGCTGACCCGAATATAAGCCAGCCAGGACCCTCACTCGAATATAAGCCGAGGGGGGCTTTTCCAGCCCTTAAAAAAGGGCTGAAAAACTCAGCTTATATTCAAGTATATATGATGATTCCTCTGTTTCCTTGCAGATATCAAAAGGAAGAAAAACAGTTCAGAACTGTCTCACTTCTCATGTAAGACATGTGACATAGTTAATAGGCAAAAAGCACAAGTCACTCCCTGCTGCTATCTTTACAATTTTACAATACAGTAAATAAATGTGTATTTATTTTTCCACCCAAGAGTGTTCCCCAGTTATATCACAGAGCTCCTGCATTGTTGGGGTTGAATTAAGTGATCTTTGGGGTACTTTCCAGCTCAGATTCTCCCAAGCAAAGAATAGCAAAAGCATGGCTGGGGAAGATGAAAACCAGCAGGTCGTTCTGCTCCTTATAGTTTGTGGGGGCTTTTTATAAAGCTGTGTGCTCCCATTCCCAACCACAGTGATCAACCACTAATGTTTCTAGTTAAAGGCAAACAAATTCCTTTTAATACAGATGCCAGACCATATGTGGTGGTACATATGTTCACAGAAGGATTCTGGTTCCATGTTTAGTAGCAAGGCTGCAAAAGAACCTTGCCAGGAGTCCCAGAAAACAAAGCAGTTTGGCTTCCAATAAATACCAAGACAGTTGAAATCTCCCATTCCTACTACCGTGCTGAATGTGTGGTCATCTGTTCCGGGAAGGCATCATCAAAGTCTTCAGTCTGGCTTGGAGATCTCTAGTAGACACACATAATTACATCCGTAGTTTTTCTTAGTTTTTACCTAATACTCCCAACCTGACTTCCAGGATTAAATCGTGGATCTCTTCACAGGTGTAAACATCCTTGATATATAATGCCTCTCTTCCTTCTCCTTTCCTGTTTGTTTCTCAGAAATAGCATCAGGGCAGTCTCTGGGTGCAACAAAAATGTGTTCAAGAGTGTTTTTCAGACCCAGTTCACTGAAATGACATTTTGTACTGAAATCTGACAACACGTCATGTCTGTTGTTTTTTTGTAATTTTATAAGCTGAGCAAACTAAAAATATATTTCTAAACCTACACGTTTGTATACAGCAAGGAGGGCCAGAGTGCAGCTCTCCAGTTATATTTGGATACAGTTACCCTTGAGCCCAATGGTGAAGAATGCTGGGACTTGCAGTCCAACATCTTGACCAACTTCTTAGTGATGGGGGTTTGGGGGAGCTGTAGTCCAAAACTGCAGTCCAAGTTCTGTTTTGAAGCTAGGTGATCAGTAGTGTTACATCACATGCAAATCAGAATAGCAACAGAAAATCTTATTTTCATAGAATCATAGAGTTGGAAGAGACCTTGTGGGCCATCCAGTCCAACCCCCTGCCAAGAAGCAGGAAAATTACATTCAAATCACCCCCAACAGATGGCCATTCAGCTTTGTTTAAATGCCTCCAAAGAAGGAGCTGCCACCACACTCTGGGGCAGAGAGTTCCACTGCTGAACAGCTCTCACAGGAAGTTTTTCCTAATGTTCAGATAGAATCTCCTTTCCTGTAGTTTGAAGCCATTGTTCCGTGTCCTGCTCTCCGGGGCAGCAGAAAACAAGCTTTCTCCCTCCTCCCTATGACTTCCTCTCACATATTTATACATGGCTCTCATGTCTCCTCTCAGCCTTCTCTTCTGTAGGCTAAACATGCCCAGCTCTTTAAGCCGCTCCTCATAGAGCTTGTTCTCCAGACCCTTGATCACTTTAGTCGCCCTCCTCTGGACGCATTCTAGCTTGTCAACATCTCCCTTCAATTGCGGTGCCCAGAATTGGACACAGTATTCCAGGTGTGGTCTGACCAAGACAGAATAGAGGGATAGCATGATGTTCCCTAGATCTGGACACTATACTCCTATTGATGCGGTCCAAAATCCCATTGGCTTTTTTGCCACTGCATTGCATTGTTTGCGCATGTTTAACTGGTTGTCCTTGAGGACTTCGATATCTTTTTCATACGTACTGCTGTCGAGCCAAGCATCCTCCATTCTGTATCTTTGCATTTCATTTTTTCTGCCTAAATGGAGTAGCTTGCATTTGTCCCTGCTGAAGTTCATTTTGTTAGTTTTGGCCCATCCCTCTAATCTGTTAAGATAGTTTTAAATTCTGTTGCTGTCTTCTGGAGTATTAGCTATCCCTCCCAATTTGGTGTTGCCTGCAGACTTGATGATCATGCCTTCTAACCCTTCATCTAAGTCAGTGTGGTCCAACCTTTAGTTATCCAAGGGCCAATCAAACTTTAAGTATAGGAATGTGAGGGCCAGAGACATTCCAGAAAGAAAACAAATTACATATTGTATTCAAAAACTTAAAGCAGTAAGAAGGGTAAGCGATTTTTTTCCAAATGTTAAATTAAAATATTTTTCCAGTAAGAAGGGCAAGGGCCAACAAAAATGAATTAGTGGGCCGCATGCATTATTTAAAATGTTGAATAGTGAGAGTATCCAAGGTAAAGCAATGTGTGTGCATGCCTTCAAGTTGCCCATTGACTTATGCTGACTCCATTAATTTCAAAAGGTTTTTTTTAAAGGCAAGAAATACTTGGAGATAGTTTTGCCTATTCCTCACTCTGAACTGTAGTGTGGCCTACAGCACTTGGAATTTGTTGAGGTGTCTCCCATTCAAGTGCTTACTGTGGTTCACCTGACTTAATTTACAACATCGCACAGCCTCTGGAGCCTTTAGAGCAGTGGTTCTCAACCTGTGGGTCCCCAGGTGTTTTGACCTATAACTCCCAGAAATCCCAGCCAGTTTACCAGCTGTTGGGGTTTCTGGGAGTTGAAAGGCAAAACATCTGGGGACCCACAGGCTGAGAAGCACTGCTTTAGGCCTTCTGAAGATGAAACATTACCTAAGGCAATTTGTAGTTTTGCCTGAACATAACGCAAGGAGTTCATTGTGCTTTTCCTGCAGGTTGGCAACAAACATCTGTCTCACCTCTGAAGTCTCGGTAGCTTTCAGACTCTCACAGCTTGGATGCCTCACATTTTCTCTACTCTCTGTCTTTTCCAGCATGTCTTATGGCAGGGATCCAGGATCAAGGCATCTGACCTGAGTTTCCCATTCTGGCTCTTGTGACCTGCTGCCCCATCTGTTAGCCAGCTCCCACACTGGTAAGAGGTAAAACAAGAGACAGGAAAGAAAGAGAGAGAGAGAGAGAGAGAGAGAGGAACAGGCGGAAGAAGAGTCCGTGGGATTAACATTAATCCTCCAGCTTTGCTCACTTCCAGCCAGACAAGAACAGCTACCGGTTTAGCAACAGACTCCTTGGTCACTCCTTTAACCTCTACACAGGAGGGAGACTGGGATTCCCATCTACACTCATCCTTTCTGCTTCTCTGGGAGGCCAGACAGGGCAGGAAACAAATCGGCTTGGTGGCTTCATGAAAGCTGAAGAGAGAAACTACCAAGGAGCTAAGTCCCACCCTCTGCAGGAAACCCAGAGGTTGCTTGACAGGTCAGTCTTGATCCTTTTAGTAGCCCAGAAGATAAGGGGCTGAAAAGAAGGACCATCAATGGGGTGTTCCAGGAGCACCTCTACTCACTGACCTATATACACAGGGAGACAAAACCGGAGTGGAGGCTCCCTTTTCAGAAGGACACTTTGTGGAATTTCAAAGACAAGGGTTTCTACAAAGAAGCCAGGAGATGAGTCTTGGGAAGCTACCCGTGATAGGATGGGTGTCGGGTTCCCACAACAAGCGCCGCCTCAAAACAGAGCTGACGCCAGACATGATCAGCCCCCCTCTGGGGGACTTCCGCCACACCATGCATGTGGGCCGTGGCGGGGATGCCTTTGGGGACACTTCCTTCCTGAGGAACCATGGTGGTGAGGATGCCAAACCCAACAACTTCTTTGCCCGGACGCTGCGACATGTGCGGAGGAGCCCACTAAGGAACCGGAGTAGCCGAAATAAGGATGAGGACTCTCCAATGCCTCCGGCCATCTCACCCATCATCAAGAATGCTGTGTCGTTGCCACAGCTCAATGAGGGGGCCTACCAGAACGATGGGCTTGGGGTAAAGTTTGCCTTCAAGAGCACACCCAACAGCTTTTCTGACTATGGTAAGTGGCTCCTGAGCATGGCAATTTGGGCTAAATGGGTTACCTTGCTTCAGACTTTTTCCTGGGTTTTCTGAGGTAGAAACACTCACAGAGAGGCATCCACAATTGCTTCTTTGTTAAGTTAAATTTTTAAGGCCGACAAGGGCTGTGAATATTTAAAGGTAATGCTCTACGCATGACCTCTTCCACAACCCTCTGCTGCATTAATTCTGAGGATTAATGCTTCACTAATTCTTTTTTCTTGATATTCACTTATTTTACTTATTTTACTACAACCTGTCGCGCTACCAAATTGGTACTTTAAGAGTGGGAGGATTGGCTCTTGAGTGATTGCGGCGTCCTGTTAAACCAAGAGTGGGATGAAAGCAGAGCTGGATTTCTAGCCTTTAGAGCTCTGGGAGATTTGCAGTAGGTCAGCAAGGATTTCTGACTCCTGCGTCATTTGACAATAACAAAAGTCAGCCGCAACTAAATAACTCCCCTCTCAAGATCAATTATGTTGCTGAAATGGGAAAGGGGTGGGGTGGATTTTTGTGGGGAAGGATTGAAAGCTCAGAAAGGCTCAGAATTCTTTAATTGTCCTTTGCACCAGGCTCTGGTTGGTGGGTCATTGGATTCTAGTTTTAAAAATAAAAGCCGATCCCACAAGTCCAAAACTTGCCCACGCCCTTGCCATAACCAATGTCAAATGACATCCTTGCAGAGATATGCCAGGGGCATTGCAGGGAAATGAGTGTGGAAATGTTTAGGTTTACAAGTCTTCTAAGAGAAAGAAACAAAACATTGCAAAATAATTAAATAGAATGTGTTGTCAAAGTCTTTCATGGCTGGAATCACTGGGTTGCTGTGCATTTTTCGGGCTGTATGGCTATGTTCCAGTAGCATTCTCTCCTGATGTTTTGCCTGCATCTGTGACCAGCATCTTCAGAGGTCTCTACTGGATGACTTTGGGCAAATCACATTCTCTCAGCCTCAGAACAAGGCAGTGTTCTTCTAAATAAATATTGCAGATAAAACCCTGCTAGAGTCAAATATGCACAGCCACAGTGAAGGAACTCTCCAGGGCTCTTAGACCTGTGGGTCCCCAGATGTTTTGGCCTTCGACTCTCAGAAATCCTAATAGCTGGTAAACTGGCTAGGATTTCTGGGAGTTGTAGGCCAAAACACCTGGGGACCCACAGGTTGAGAATTACTGTCTTAGGCACACCCTGTGAGGTGGTGTGCTGCTACAAATCCCAGAATCCCCTATTCAGCCTGGGATGGCAATGCTAGCTGGAGGAATCTGGGAGTTATAGTCTAAGCAAAGTAGTTTTTCCAAGTGCTGCTCTGATGTTCTTTCTTTGCCTCTCAGCCAAGTGGTAGTGAGACGTCTAAGGACACTCTTTGGATCTCATCTGCTTCTTTGTGATTGCTCTTCTAATAGCCTTTCTCTGGTTTACAACCAAAGGATATTTCTGCCAAGGCATACAATTCCAAAATGCACTTGGCATTCTTCTGCCACTCTATAAAAAAGAGTTCAGAAATAGCGACATCCATTTTCTGGCCAGCCCAGTTCTTCACAGAGGGTTTGAAAGATGGGAAGCATGGTTTAGAAAGGCAGAGAGAGATAAAGGAGCAGGGTAAATATTCCATTGCAAAATGTGATTGCTGTAGGTGAGTACAACTGAATTGAAGAAAGTCTTGAAAAGAAAAGAGATATTTCAGGAATGACTAATAAATAGTCTTGTCTTCTGCGAATTAAGCCCTGGTTCAATGCATCATATAGGGCCTCGTGTATGACACTTACTGGTGTTGATATTCATTACATGGTATATATCCAGTGCCTGAGCTTGGCTGGTTGCTTATTACTTTTTCTTCTTATCTATTGCCTAATTGTTTACTTTAGAACAAAGCCCTGCCATTTATTGTTCTGCACTGGAGTTTCCCAAGCCGTATGACTGGTCAAAAGCGAGATAAGCTTTGCAATAGGTGGAAATGAGAACGAAACAAAGAAGAGCATCAAGATGAGCTTTGCAAAAGTTCTGAGCAAATGAGATAAGATTAACATTCAAAATCAGAGCCTGACAACGAAGGGTGGGGCAGATAATAAGCCTGTTAACTTTACATCAAGATGGCAGTTTGCCAGGTGACATTACACTGCCACTTTGAACGTTCATCACCACTGACTCTGACACCAAGGGCATCTGGGAGTTGTCATTCAGCAACATGCAGAGAACCACAATTTTGCTGTCCTTGGTTTACATGCTAATAATGTGTTCTGCCTTACCCAGCCCTCCTCACCTTGAACAGTGAATATGGGTGAAGAGAGAGGGAGGATCATAATGCCATTGTCTAGGGGAGAAGCCTACAGGTGTGCAAGGACTGAGCGCAGGAAAGGAGTAGGTTAGTTGGTTAACATACCAAGAGGGGCACAACGATTGTATGTCTCAAAGCCTTTTCAAATTGTGCTGGATGCAAAATACAGATTGGGAAGAAAAGTGGAGAGCAGGACTGCACATTCTTTTTCTGTGCTCTTTGTGAAGCAGCCACTTGTGTATTTGCCACACAATGTATTCTATTTGAATAAGGATTTCAGACATGATGCATTGTTTGTTACTACTTAATATAAGAGCAGGGAATTGGTAATCCTCCAGGTGTTGTTGAACTGTAACTTCCATCATCCCCTACCACTGTCTGTGGGTACAACTACACTGTAGAAATGATACAGTTTGACATGACTACCTGCCATGGCTCAGTGCTATGGAATCATAGGAGCTGGTGCCTCGCCAAATTACAACTCCCATATTTCCATAGCATTAAGCCGTGGCAGTAAAATTCATGTCAAACAGCATTAATTCCACAGTGTTGATGTACTCTGTGTTGGTTAAGGCTCCCTGGATTCAAACTGCTGATCTTTCAGTTTAATCCGCTGTGCCACCAAGGGCTCCAGAATATGTCTTGAAAATATTTACCAAAAATATTCCAAAAAGCAAACTTTGACTTTGCCATTTTGTATAAGGAACGCATTCACAGGTTTTGGTGTCCACAGGAAGTCCTGGAACAAAATCCCAACAGATTCTGAGGGCCCACTGTATATGTCCCCCTATTTTATAATCCACTCTGAGAAACTTACAGCCTGAGAAATAACATAAATAGGAGCCCGGGTGGCAAAGTGCGTTAAAGCACTGAGCTGGAGACCAAAAGGTCCCAGATTCAAACCCCGGGAGCGGCAGGAGCGGCCGCTGTTAGCTCCCGCTCCTGCCAACCTAGCAGTTCGAAAACATGCCAATGTGAGTAGATCAATAGGTACCGCTCCAGTGGGAAGGTAACGGGACTCCATGCAGTCATGCCAGCCACATGACCTTGGAGGTGTCTACGGACAACGCTGGCTCTTCGGCTTAGAAATAGAGATGAGCACCAACCCCCAGAGTCAGACATGACTGGACTTAACATCAGGGGAAACCTTTACCTTTCTATGACTTAAATAAATACATAAAGAACTGGATCCAGATGGATCCAGCATGCTTAGGGTTGTCCTTCTGACAGCAGACAAAGTAGGCCTTCTGCATCTTACTGCCTGTTATAGTCAGAAGTTTTAAAATGGATGTGTTTGACTTTTTCACATTTCATTGCAATTTTATTAGTGTGTTTTAAAAAATAGTTTTAACTACAGTTTTGACAATATAATTTCACTTTTATCTCAGAATGAGTAATTGGTAATGCTTGTTTCTTTGACTCTTTTTTGTTTATTTTATTTCTGTGGCACCCCTTCTTTTTCAATAAGGGTGGCCTACAAAACATGTTGGGATCTTTTCTTAGACCCCTTCTACACTGCCATATAAAATCCAGTGTAGCAGTGTAGTTCAAAGCATATAATATGGATTATCTGCTTTGATAATCTGGATCAGACAGCAATGTAGAAGAGGTTCTAGAAGAAAGGCAGGATAATAATAATAATAATAATAATAATAATAATAATAATAATAATAATATACCCTGCCACCATCTCCCCAAAGGGGCGACTCACAAAAGCACTACGAAGTGCTGCATATAAACAAATAGTACATAAGCATATAAACAGCAATGTAAGTTTAAAAACAACAAACACATAAAATCCCATCTGATAAAATTGTAAAATTCCTAAAACGCAGTAGAACCTGCAAATAAAGCTAGCTGTCTACAGTAACAGATCAAAGGGCAAAGTGAAGCAATCAGTGGATCTTCAAATCTGGCCATAGATTACAAAGAAGTAAACAAGCAGAATAAATAATTCTGGCCCCAGCTCAACATGTACAACCAGGAACAGCCCAAATTTTATGGCCATTTCTTTCTGGATGGATTACATGTTGTAAAGTATGGTAGGAAATGAGTTATGAGAATGAACAGGAAGTCTAAGTGTATAATCCTAGACATACTGACAACAACTAGACATCTTGCTGAGTAATCTAGGAGTGATCTTTCTAGAAGCCAGTCTTTCTAGAAGATGACTAAACTGAGACTGTCATGCTTTGGACACTTCATGAGAAGACTAGAAAAGACAATAATGCCCGGTAAGGGAAACAGCAGTAAGAAAACGGAAAGACCACATTGTAGATGGATAGTCTAAGTCAAGGAAGCCACTGGGACATGGCTGTTGAAGATAGTCATTTGGAGGTCTCTCATCCATGGAGTCACCACCAGTTGAAGGCGACTTGACAGCAGTTAACAACAATGTTCCAGAAGTATTAGAAATATCTGTTTGTGCAGAGCTGGGATATGTGCCTTGCATATCAAATGCCAAAAAGACAGCTGTTGGGAAAGAAGATTGTTTTTATTGCTGAAGGAATGTCCAATATGTTTGCCAGAGTGGAAAAGAGGGAAGAGTGTTGTAGGACATGGAAAAAAGGGTGATAGTAATGCAGGCCCTAAAGCAGAAAAAGGATGGGGGTATGAGAGACTGGGCTACTATGATATGAAGTGCTAAACCTAACAACTTAAAAGATCTTCTTTGATCCTTCTCAAGTGGGAAGCTCAGAGTTTCCCCTATACTTCTCATAATCAACGCAACAGAGAATCTGAGCTTGGGTCAGCTCAAAACAATGTGTAACTTGAGGTGGAGATGGCAAGACCACCACTCTTCAATTCCATATATTAGTGGTACAGTTTACTTGTACCTCCACTGGAGGACAATTCACACACTGGAGGACAACTGGTTAGTATAGGGAGTGCAGAACAAGCCCAAGAGGGCGCTTAGGGCTGCATCTTCACTGTAGAATTAATGCAGTTTGACTCCACTTTTCCTGCCATGACTGGATGCTGTGGAATCATGGGAGTTGTAATGTTACAAAGTCTTTAGCCTCCTGTGCCAAAGAGTACTGATGCCTCACAGAACTACAAATCCTAGGATCCCATAGCATTGAGCCATGGCAATTAAAGTGATGTAAAACCTCATTAATTCTATAGTATAGATGTATTTTAAGGGGTTGCCACTGTTGCCCCTCCTGAGCATCTGCTGTGAGAGGCAATTGCCTCATTCTGCCCAGTTGGTGGGGTCAGCCAATTCTGATTCAAACTCCAGAGAGCGTTCTGGCTTTCATTGCACAGAGGCTGTTTTCTTTACTGCCGACAGAGCCTGCATCTGCAATGTAAAATGTCCACACTGCAGCATTTGCAACGAGGAGGTGGTGGACTCAGAGGGAGGTGAATAGGGACCTCTGTTCTGAGTTCCTGTTGCTGCAAAAGTGATCCTTTCCAGCTGGGAAGCCTGTTTAGCATTGCCAGCCTCTTCTGTGGTTTTCTGCAAGAGAGATGTGGGGCAATGCTGCCCTCTGTTGAACATTGTGAGCCATGCACTAGATGCCATTCCAGCCCCTCCCTTGGGCCTTTTACAATTCCTTATCATTTTTGCTTGTCCCTCCCCCTTGCCACCTCCAGATGGATTCCAGCATCATGAGCTAAGCCTAGAAAAAAAGATAAGGCTGACCATTCTTTTAAATATAAACCTCATTCTCCAGGCTATCAATTTTGTCCAGTCAGTATCGCAGGGTAATCAAGCTTGCAGTCCCATCACTCACTATATATTTGCAGTGTAACCAACCCTATTATTTCATTGCTTAAGACCAGATGTCTCTGGTGCATAATTCATTTCATTTTTAGTATAATGGGCTTTGCAAATAACTGGAGGACAGCTAAAGAAGCCTTCTCTAATATTTTACCTGTGGGTGGCTTGGACTACACCTCCCATCATCCCTGAATAGGATGAAAATATCTGGCAGACAGCATGTTAGTTAGGATGGTGTCCCCCAGATACACTATTGGGAGGGGTTGCATTCCAACTCCCATTATTCACATGCTGGCAAGAATGATGGGAGTTGTAATCCAATACATCCAGAGGGCTTCAGTTTGAGGAACGTAGCAATACAGTGATTAATATTTGCATGAAGGTATCCTTAAACCAATAATTCTCAAAGTACAAACCAATGATTTCAAAAAATAATGAAATAATCATTTTGGTTCATCCATCATTTGCTGCCTAATGAAGCAAGCACACAACATCAACCACCTTCTTTTTATCAATATATGGGTAGTGACATCTTGCTATTAGATAGGATAAAGAGGACACACAGGAATTCCCTGATTTAGCATATGCTTTTCCTGATAGATGTAGAAGAATCCAAGAAGCATTTTCATTGCTGAAAAATCATAGTGGCCCATCCCGCAAAGCAGGGTATGAGATGTCAGGGAAGGGGGTACTAGCAATCATGATGTTAGACAGATCCAAGGAAGTTCATGGCAACTGAATTAGGAAATATGTATTACTGTATTGCTTCAATTCTAAGACACACTTTCCCCCTATATAAATGTCTCTAAAAATTGAGTGCATCTTAGAATTACAGGTGTATCTTATGGTGATGGCGCTACTGACATTAGGGTGCATCTTATAATTGAAGAAATATGCTATGTGTATGCCCCCACTCTTGATTATTGAGATGTTTTAAGTGCCAAGATTCAATTTGTATTTCCAGGATTCATACTATCAAATGTCTAAGGAACATATGTTGTTGGACTAGAACTCCCAATATCAATCAATATGGACTATGCTGCCTAGGGCTGCGAAGAGATCTTAAGGACCATACTTTCCCTGCTCCTAATTTAGCCTTATTTGCTGCAGAGAACAAGCTAGCCCACTGATCCTTTTCAGATCCATTTCCAACACAGGCTGACTGTTCCACGCCATTTCCTTTTTTCTATTTGGAGGAAGAAAATATGAATAAGATGAGTCATCTTTGCCCATTACAGATGCTTTCTTGGGTCTGCCAAGCTCCTATTGGAACACACTAGCCAAACTGTCAGGTTCTAAGATGAGTCACTTCTATGCATCTACACAGATAGTTCCACATTAGTGAGATCTTAGGAAATAATTAGTCCAGTGATTGGTATTTTTCTGAGTCTAGAACAGAGTTTGCTTCTAGCATTCATTTGGAAAGAAAAGCACACCTGAGTTATCAGCTGTTAAACTGGGTCTTAAGTGTTAGTTACCAAAAGATGAGAAGGACATGCCAATAATGTGGTACAGTATACCATGATCACATTGACATTGTGCATATTTTCCCAATTATATTTGATGCTCATACTGTTGGAGGAAGGGTGGATACTGGGTTAGCTCAGGGATGAAAAATTTGCTCTCGGCACTGAGAGTTGCTTATTGGAAATCGCTCATAAGCCACTGAGCTGTGGCTGATTTGCATACTTTAGTTGAATGGCATTAACATAATATGCATGAGCATAGCAAATATAAATCAACATTAGCTTGACATAACACAATCCATCTACAATAACTTCATCGTGAAACTGTTATCCTCTGATGCAGAGAAATCTTGACTAAGCACCTAGAAAACTTTAAGATCTTATAGGGAACTTGTACAACCTGTCAAATATAATCAATTTGTCCTTCATTGTTTGCTTGTTTACCATTTTGTTATCCTGTCTATCAATATCTCTCCATCCAGGAGGTTGGAAGGTTCAGAATAATTATCTACATGCAGGCCATGGAAGGAACTCTCCTAACGCCCTCTCTTTGAGGAAGCAGATAGTGAATTAATACTGTATAAGCAGAAAGCAGTTATCAATAAGTCTCTCCCCAGCACATAATGCTAGAATAACATTGAGAGATTCAGGACAGAGCTGCACTATAGAATTTGCAATTACAAAATATAGCAATGGCTGCCAACTTGGATAGCCTTGAAAGTGTATTAGGCTAATTCATGAAGTACAAGGATATTGGTACTATATCTACTAGCCATGATTTTATTATTTTATTTCATACATTTGTATCCCATTCTTCTCACCCCGGAGTGGGGGAGGGGAGGCTCGGGAGGCTTCACAACCAGCAGTCATTAGATGCCAAAAACAAACACTTATAAAAACAATACAGTTAAAAACAGATAATTAAAACATCAATTATAAAAACATCATTTAAAAATTACACAAGTCTAAATCATAATCCGGGGCCCATTCATGATGGCTATAGATATTTTCTCCAGCACCAGACATGGCATTCTGTACATAGCAGTTACTCAGAAACTTGAGTTTCACTCATGTCCTGCTCATAGGTCTCTATAGGTGATTGGTTAGCTTCTGTGTGAAATAATACTGGAGTAGAAGGACCTTTAATCAGACCCAACATCGCTATTCTGATCCCTTAATTCGAGCGGCATGTAAATACTGTATCCCATTTTCACTTTGAATTCACTATGGAAAGCATGTGAAACCAAATAGATGATCTTTCGTGTTGAGGTGAAAAATTAGGATGTAGAAAGAGAAAGAACTACAGTATACAGTACTTCCCAATGCAAATGCTGGTATTTTTTAATGCCAGAATCAGAATAATCCTACTTATCCTCAGCTGAGCTCAGCTTAGCATGGCTATGTGAAGACAAAGTTCAACAAAAATAGTAAAACCATATTTTTCTACTGGCTTTTTAGACACCCAGATCTGTACAAGCATTGTTTCTCAATCTACCTTCACTGATTCCCCAGTACAGGTACAGTAGAGTCTCACTTATCCAACATAAACTACAGCAGAATGTTGGATAAGTGAAAATGTTGGATAAGCGAATATGTTGGATAATAAGGAGGCATTAAGGAAAAGCCTATTAAACATCAAATTAGGTTTTGATTTTACAAATGAAGCACCAAAACATCATGTTAGACAACAAATTTGGCAGAAAAAGTAGTTCAATACGCAGTAATGCTATGTAGTAATTACTGTATTTATTAATTTAGCACGGAAATATCACGATATATTGAAAACATTGACTACAAAAATGCGTTGGATAATCCAGAATGTTGGATAAGTGAGTGTTCGATAAGTGAGACTCTACTGTACTATCGACCCATTCGCATGGGCTGTATCATCAGAGACATAGGAAGATGTTCATGCTTTTCCTGGTACATCCCTACAAATGTTGATGGACCAGAGCTTCCTCCCATTAGCTCTGCTACCTAGGGCTAATGGAAGATGCAGTACAGAAGGACCACATTTTTCCCACCCCCTCTCTTGTGTTCTTATATTCACCTCAATGGGTTGGTTCTCCTACAATGACACTATTTCCTCACTCTTGATATTTTGGCCTTTTCAGGATTGGAATCTGGATTCTGCACCATCCCGCGTGTCCCTCGCTCAGAGAAGAGTCAGGAGAGCTCCCACCTTGCCGAATCGACACTGACACGTTCAGACTCCCTGCTGTCTTTCCGCCTCGACCTTGGACCCTCCCTCATGAGTGAACTTCTCCATGTCATCAGTTCCACAGGTGTCAGCAGCCAAGCCAACAGAGAGGACGAGGAAAAACGGGGGAGTCAAACGTCAGTCAGCAGTGATGCTATCTCGCCTCTTCCCCTGAAAAGCACCTGGGCAGAGGACTCTGTGTCTTGGAGATCGGGGTCGCTGCGAGCTAACTGTGAAGAAAGCAGAGCTGGATCAAGTTTGTGGGGCCAGTCTGGAGCCAGTTCGCCATTGGGCCATTCATTGTGTACCAATGGAGATTCTCAATCTGTAGAGCTTTCTCAGGAAGGGTCTCCCTGTTCTAGGGGGAAGAGCTCTGAACTGGGAGCAATGCCAAAAGAGACCCCTTGGCAAGGACGCCAGAATGACTGCAACATGGAAGCTAGAGAGTTCAGCAAAGCAGCACAAGTTTTAGCTTGCCATTATGGAGCAGGAAGCACCTATCAGGTTGGCAGACAAAAGCAAGAAGAGCCAAGGAGCCAAGCGTCATGGGAGAGCCCAGATACCAACACATGGCGCTTCAAGGGAGGGGTACCAGAGTGGCAGGAGCACAAGGCTGGATGGCACCAGAGGGAAGAGGAGGAGGAGGAAGAAGAGGAGGAGGAGGAATTTTATAGACATGGGGCAACTGTTGCTAGAGAAGGGTTTAGTGATTCTTTTGGATATGTTGATGAGGAAGAAGAAGATGAAGTTAAGGTCTGAAAAACTATATGCCCTTATGTAACTGCCCAGCACACTCCCAGGAGATGTCAATGTTAAAGGGAACAATGCAGCTTGCAAACTGAAATTCTGATGAGTGTGTAAACTCAGAGGGTTCACCTTCTTTGAAAATGGTCAAAATGGCAGTAGGTGGGTGAATGAAGAAGTTATTTTCTCCCCTTTTCTCCCACCTTTCCCTGTTTTAAAGGTTTAAACCACCAGCTGGAAAAAAGAAACCCAAACAAAAGAGGCATTAAGGCCCTGGAGGCCCTTTTCAATATAGCCAGTCCTTAATGAGTTTACTTCCCATTTTACCCGCACTGGTTAACTGATATTGCCATTGCAGGTAGTGCCAGGGTGGGCTGCATATTCTCTAAAAAGCCAGAAAAACTGTCAACATTCCCGTCAAATAATTCTAGGGTGGATTTTTTAAAACATTTTTAAGGACACAATTGAAGTCCTGGGAGAACAGGAAAAACCATAAACTATGTAGGAGGATGTGTGTTTCAGTCCGAAAGTGAATTCAGCCAACTGCCAGTACATAATTTTGCCTTCAGACCAGAAGGGCTATTATTTCAGTCAGATGTCCTTTCACCAAACAATCAACATGTCATCTCTCCTCTGCTCAGGGTTAAGTCTGACACTGTGAAGGGACAATGTCTGTGTAGGTGTAGTCCCTGACTCGTGGCCACATGTAACCCTTGGAAAGAAAAACATTGCCCATCCTCTGTACTAAATAGCATTGGCCACTCAAACAAATATGATGATGTGCTATAGGTTATATTTCAAAGGAAGAAACTGGCAAAACTACCTCTGAGTATTCCTTGCCTAAGAAAAACATGAAATTCATAGGCTTGCCATAAGTCATAAAAGCATAGACTTAGATACAGAGTCCTGACAGGAGGGCAGGTCCCCTCAGATTTTCTTTCTAGTGGAGAGAGGGAAAAACTTAATTTGAAAATACTTCCTTATGAAATGTGTTCCCACTGCAACAGTGTACAATCAGTCTGAAAAGTGAGGTGGGCCAGGTCATCCCATCTCTTTGAGATGGTCAAATTAGTGTTGTCAGGTTTCACATGGGGGTGCTTTCAAAGAACCACTGTGGGAAACGAGCAATGGATCAGGTCTGAATCACCGCATTACACACATTTTGAAGAGGCTTTCAGACAAAGGTGTCGCGAGGGCAGTCCTGTTCTCCTAGCACAGCAAAAACATGAGAATCAGGCTTCTCACCCAGCTTCCTTCCCACCACCCCCTGCTTCTGCATATTTTAGGAGATACTCATACATAGCCTTCTTCTAACCTCCTGTCTGCATTTTTCTGTGGTCAAATCATTCTGTTCTCAAGGAACTATTTATACAAGAAACAAAGGGATGAAGTAGAAGCCAGACAGCCAATTCAGAGGACATACCAGGCATAAGGAAGAAGTCATGCCATGGTTCCTAATATGGCTGCTAGTAAGAATCAGAATACATCACAAACCAAGTTTAGAAGAGCCATAACTCCACATTTTGTCCATCATCCATGACACAGTTACTGAAAAATGGTTCCCTAAGTCTATTTACTTAGTGCACTGTATCCAGATGAGCTGACCAAAGCAACCCCAGTGTTTTCTGGGGGCTGCAGGGAAGGTAAAATAGGATTCTCCTATACTCTATAATAATAATCCTGATCAATTGGGAGGGCATTAGTTCTCATGGCTGGGAATTATACTAAATGTGGATTCTGAGAGTTTTTGTCTTTTAAAAATGGAATTTCCCCCAGATCTGTATACATATCTCTAGGAGCATTTCTCTCCAATTATAACTTTCCAATTATTGCCAGCTGTGTTCACAAAATGTAATGAATAAAGAACACATTCGCCCGCCACCAACACACAGAGACACACACATTTATATTGAAAGGCTCAGAAAGTGGGGAAGCCCCTGCCTAGCTTCCCTCTTCTTCCTGGTGCCTCTGCTCATGTGGTCCATCGGATCACAGTGCTTCAAGTGTCCCCACATTGGATGCCTCTTGGCATTGCGGTCTCTCTGGAAAGAGCCAGTTCTCCCGAAGCTCCTACAGAGAGGTTTTTGTGACAAAGCAGAGATTGTTGGGAGGTGAGGTCACAGAGTTGCTCCTCACACAGCACTCTGATTGTTCACAAGCTGGCAGTGGCCAGAGCACGTTAGTTGCTACCAGTGAGATCTATGTGACAGGAGTAGGAAGAGGAAACTACAAAATAACAGGAGGAATATAATAAAGAAGCATTATGGGGGAAAGCCTAGCCATCTGCTGTCCCCTGTGTTGTGGGTTATTATGACTCACTGACCTCAATTGACTTCCTGAACTGCACTTACCTTTAAATGACACATCTCAGAAGGCAGCATCACGGTCACTTGAATGCTAGGTTAAGGGTACTAATTGAACATGGCATTACTTGCCATATTTGCATTGAACATTTTCTATAGGAAGCTTTTCCCAATCCAAGTTAGATCACCGGGCCATCTAAACTTGGGTAAGAAAATGAGACATTTCAAATTTAGTTTTTACTTGCAATTCAATAATCCTTCACCCCTGGCTGTGATGGAGTTACAAACACAAAACATCTAGGGCAGTGGTTTTCAACCTGTGGGTCCCCAGATGTTTTGGCCTTCAACTCTCAGAAATCCTAACAACTGGTAAACTGGCTGGAATTTCTGGGAGTTGTAGGCCAAAACACCTGGGGGCCCACAGGTTGAGAACCACTGATCTAGGGCATTGCAGTTGCCCTTCCCAATCTATCCCTGCACTCGTCTAGTAGAGATCTGGCCTTCCAGATGTTGGACTGCAATTCCTATTTTCCTTTACCATCATTGATTGGTGGTGCCCCAACAAGATGCAGAGAGCCATATCTCCCACCTGATGGAAACAGAGGCAATGGCTCTCCAGGGTTTCAAATGGAAGTATCTTAAAAATACTGGGTTCTCTTGCATACAAAGTAAGAACTCTACCATTGAACTGTGGCTCTTGGTACCAATGGGACTTTTTTCCTCATCAAAATATCTATTTTGGACAAATTATTTTTCAAGAAGATCAGCACAAGGGAAGCAGAATACATTTCCCTCTTTCATGCTCCTATAATTGGATATTTGCATTTTAACAAGTGGACCAAATGCAAAGGCACACACACAGGCATGTCTAGTTCATTACCCAAAAATTACAAATCAAAACAAAGGTTCTCTCCCTTTCTGTGTAACCTTTCCACTTGTTACTGTTCACATTACTGCAATTTTATAAATATATCTCTATATACACTGATGGATGATGTGGTCCTTCTTTTCTGTGAATTTCAGCCTTTAAGACACAGGGTTCATCTGAGACCTGGGGCTTCTTATTTCTCCACCTCCTCACCCACCCTGTGTGCCTATATATTAGGCCATTTCCTAGTTGCCTGGCAACTCAATTTTCTCCTTTTTTCCTAAGTGAGTAAAATGGTGTTTAGGCTGAGGATGAAAGCATGATTAATCACTCTAACAAACTGTCTAGGAAGAGGCCCGTTTCGATTGGATGACAATGCTTTAGTTCTAATGGTTGGAATGCCAGGGGTTAGCCCTAATAATAAAATCAAAAGAAACCAGGGGCATTTTGTAATCTATCAGCAGCACAGGTTAAAGAATCCCATTATTCTCTTTTCTAACCATCTGATTCTCAATTTTTAAGATTCCCCTGAAATCCATCATGTTTCTTCTGATTCTCTACTGTTGTCTTTGTTACCTAGAGTTTATAACACTAAGTTACAAATAGGTGCATTGAATTAAAAAGATAATAATGCAGAATTTCAGAAGATTCGTCACTCCTCTCAAGCCCATCCGTATTTGTTCATTTACATTTGTATTACAGAGAGAAGGAAAAAAATGGGAAATGTCACATCTCCTGAGAAATAACAATGTTAACATTCACTCAGCGTGCCCTCTACACTGTAGAATGAATGCAGTTTCCACTAACTGCCATGCCTCAATGCTATGGAATCATGGGTGTTGTAGTTTGACAATGGTTTTAGCCTTCTCTGCCAAGGTGTGATGGTGCCTCATCAAAGCTCCCATCATTCCACAACATTGAGCCATGGAATTTGAAGTAGCGTCAAACTGCGTTAATTCTACAGTGTAAATAAACCTTTAGACACATGGGAAGAAACATGTAAATGAAATGTAAAATATAATAAGCACACTATAATACAGAGCTTGAAAATATAATTTTTTGACAGCAATAACCAGAGTCTCCACTAGCCACATTAAATATTTAAGGGGCTTTAAAAAGTTATGTTGCCAAGTTCTTTCTAGTGGTGAGATTCATAAAAACCAACACAGCTCCCTTGTGAGTTGTCATAAAGAGGCTGAATCTGCACTATATAGCTAGCACTAGGTTGAGAATTTATTTATTATATCAGTTTTTGAAGTTTTTGTTTTGTTTTGGACTATTGCCTTCACAATCTCACAAGTGTCCATGTTGGCTGAGAAATTTGGGGAACTTTTGTTGTTTACAGTTCAAAAAAAGTATCCTGCCCCTTCCTTAAGTTGTAAAGGCCCATTATGCTTGAGGGGTGAGAGGCTTGGTTCATCAGAGAATTAAATGCTGTGGCACTAAGGTGAGCAAAATGAAGGCCTTGTATGTGTCGATGGGGTGACTGATGGGAGTCGCTGTCCAAGAACCTGTGGGAGGCTGCCTTTGTCCATTCCTCTTCTGGCAAACAGATGATTGCACGAAGGACACAGTCTCTCTAAGGTTTCGCTCTGCAGCAATTCCTTTGCTTTTCCCTAAGTTTGACTAAGATAAGATATGGCAAGGTCTAGTTAATGGCTAACCCAGCAGGAATTTCCCTGGAGATAAAGGGAAGCCAAAGAAAAACTGAAAAAGAAGATTATTTCTCTTGATGTGCCGCTGTAAACCACTTAACACCTGACTGCTTATTTGCCCAAATTGCACTGCTTGATACCAAGATGACGGAGTTGTTTCACCAGAAACTACATTCACATTGACCAATGTGGAATGTGATATGATGTCACCTACTTGCTATGGGCTAAAACAGTTGCTCTTTAAAGCTATTTTCCAGATGGGTTTTACTACAACGCCCATCATTGTCAATCACTGGGGGTGGTAAAAATTATAACCAAACATACCTGGAAGGAACCAGGTTAGGGAAGGCTACTTGGAAACTCACCAAACAGTCTTCTGGAAGAGTTTATAAGCCACATGGATTTAACTGAATTGCTGGGTGAAATAAGTTAGCCCAACACTGCTTCACTTTTGAAGCCGCCAATGGCACTCCAGAAAAATGGAGTCTACTGCCTTCAAGAGATATTGGAATATCCATCATCTCCCCACATACACTGGCTGAGAATAGACACTATAGTCAAACACTCTTTGAAAGTACATGACTGAGAAATGGTGCTTCAATACAAAGAGTAGGTGATCCATGACACCCTTGATGTTTCATTACCTTTTTGCTCATTTTACACATTGAGAGAACGCAGGCCTAATCTATACATGCAGTGGATTGAAGTGACAAAATAAACTAACATCACTTCAACCAGCAGGTGGGGATACTCTTTTTGAAGTCATTCACCCATGAGAGAAAAACCAATGCAGGTACAAGGTTGGGTATCCTTTGTGTGAAATGCTTGGGAACAGAAGTGTTTTGTATTTTTTAGTTTTTTCAGGTTTTGGGATGTTTGTATATATATATTATGAGATGTCTTGGAGGTGACACCCAAGTCTAAACATATTTATTTATGTTTCATATACACCTTATAGATAAGGTCATTTCATATACAACATTTTTCATAAGTTTGTGCATGAAACAGAGATTGTGCACACGGAACCATCAGAAGGCAAATGCGTCAGTATCTCAACCACCCATGTAGATGATTTTTGAGTATTTCAAATTCTATATAAGGGATGTTCAACCTGCTCTTACAAACCAACCAAATGAGAATTCAGAATTGTTATTTTTGGAACTAAAACTCTCAATCCCTCAGTCAACACAAATACTGTACAGTACATGCTGTCTTGGGGTTAGGGGAGTTGTAATCCCCAAAAATATAGAACTTTTGAGAAGAAAGATGCATTAATGTTCACTATATGAGATGGTTGGTATATGTAGGCAAAACTTTGAAAACATTGTGACTGTAGTCTACAATGGCACATTAGCTGGGTCAGCAATATTTCTGAGATTTGATGTCCAAAATCTGCAATGGCAGATACGAGTGGATCCTCACAGAGGTGGAGCAGAGAAAATTTCAGAAACAGATTGAATTGTTTTTGGATCGGTTCATTGTGGAAATGAACGTAAAAGCAATGCAGGTAAATTGACCCAGAATTTGGGTAAAACACAGCTGAACCGGTAATACATCAACACAGAACTGGGAGCAGGAGCATATTTTAACAGGCAACACAAATTGTTCAATAGCTAAAGGCAGTTACAATCATTCCCACTATAAGCTAGAATCACATAACATTCATGATATGTGGGCAATTTTTCAAAGCTGTGCATTTTCCCTTTTTTTTTTTTGCCATCCTAATTTGTTGTTGGCCCTTGAGAAAGGCTCACTGGGGAGTCTCTGGGGAGAGTCCTCCTTCCACCACACTGCTTCATCCATGGTTTGAACAATATAAAGACCCAGAAGTAGACAGACTGGTACTCTATTACCCACCATACTCAAAATACCAATGTTTCTCCCCAGTCCTCTCCCCTTGCTCCTGACTTCAATGTACCAGTCCTGTGCACATATTTATGTGCAAAGCATTAGAGCCCTGGCACCTGCTGGGAATGGGTGAAGACAGATGTCCGGACTTTAAAACTGTTCCCCTACGAAAATCAAATACTTTCCTCCTCCAGTGCTAAGATTTGCCTGGAGACCCAACACTGCAAATTCCGCAACTTTGGCTGATGCCCTGAGATCTGGCAACCCTAAATTTTCCATTCTCTAAAGAAGACTACAGTAATTTCTTCTGTCAAGCTCCACACAGGATGGCTAAGACAATAGGAACCACAGAAGGGAAGCATTTACTTCTTCCGGGTGCTGATGAAGGATGTTCCCAGGAACAACTTACCTCCTGTAACTGTATTCCTCCTGTTCAGGATTCCAGCCAGCCATTCCCTCAAAGCAAAAGATTCCATTATTTTACCCTATTTTTCTCCCCCATTATCACTACTCGTACATTGTGCAACATCCCTGCTTCTGACGCAATGAGTCAGATAAATGAATGGAAAAGAAGATGGCAAAGAGAAGCTCTGGTCAATTATTAGGGCTGAATGAGTTTGCGTTACAGAAAGAAATCAGATTGCTGCATCAAAGTAATTCAAATTCCCTGCTCTCAAAACCTTATCACCGAAATCCTGCTCCATTTCCTCTTAGCCTCTTGAGAGTTCATCTCACATGACCCACATGTTCAAATACTTCTTTGTAGTTATATAGTTCTTTTGATATTTGCATGTTAAAATGAAAGCTGAGATCTGTGCACTGTCACAACTGTGCAAAGAATATATAAAACTTTCCACTCCTGGGTTTCAGTCCAGAACTGGGATACTTCATTTTCTCTTTCTGCAGAACTTCCACACAATATTGTCATGTAATATTTTCTCTGTGGATCTTGGGTGCTTCAGATGGAGGACTCTTACAACTATTTTTAGAGATGTTGCCATGTTAATACTAACACAAATGTTTTCAGTCCCTGCCTCTATCCCCACCTTCTGCCACCTGAGACAACTGGTTGAAAACTGGAGCGAGCTTTATGGGTTGTGTACAAAAGGGAGAATGTCAGCAACTGTTGCTAATCATAGAATACTTGCTGAAATTCCCTTTCTATACAACCTTAAAAGGGACAAGAGCTCATTTTCACTCTAGCAACTCTAAATTGGAGCGTGATTCTTGTTCAAAATTATAGAGAAGAGAAGCATGGCAATATATGAGAAAAAGCTCCTGAAATGTTAATCAATAGATGTACAGTGGGCCCTTGGTATCGCCTGGGATTTGGTTCTAGGACCCGCTGTGGATACCAAAACCTGTGGATGCTCAAGTCCAATAATATACACTAGTGTAATAAAATGGCAGCTCTTATATAAAATGGCAAAATTGAAGTTTGCTTCTTGTTTTTTTAAAAAAAATCAAGCTGTGAATGGTTGAATCCATGGATGCAGAATCTGTGCATATAGAGAGCCAACTCTATCGTGGATTTATCTTATAAACACGCAACACAATCCAGAAACAAATTATCACTTGTGGTCAAGTCTGAAACAGAATAACCAACCTTTATCTGTGCAACTTTGTATATTGATGATTATAATGCAGCTTCCCTCCACAGAGCTCAGTCTTAGTGCAACGGAGCTCAAACCAAATGTGTCCCCTGAGCAATTCAGCTGTCTTGTCTGTCAATCCAGGACAAGAAAAAGGTAAAGACTCCATGGCTGATATAGTCTAACGGCTAGCTATGCCAGACAATGGGAGTTTCTTGTTGCTGCACCATTTGTCTTACCCAGTCCCTGCCATGGTAGTACTGGAGCTCAGGGTAGCATCCATAGCTTCCCCTTTCCTAGCCTTCAATTGGCTCCCAATGACACAATATAAGGTAGATTAGTCAAGAAAATAGCAGCTGACTCAAGATCACTGAGGGTGCCTCTACACCAGGCACGGGCAAACTTTGACACTCCAGGTGTTTTGGACTTCAACTCCCACAATTCCTAACAGCCTACCAGCTGGCTCTATCCTGTAGAATTAATGCAGCTAGCCATCACTTTAACTGCCAGGGTTCAATGCTATGGAAATCATGGGTGTGGTTTTACAAGAACTTTAAACTTCTGCCAAATATTGCTGGTGCCTCATCAAGCTACAACTCCCCAGATTCCATAGGATTGAACAATGCAATTAAAGTGGTATCAAACCATACTAATTCTATAATGTAGTTCAGGCATCCTCAAACTGTAGCCCTCCAGCTGCTTTGGACTTCAACTTCCAGAAGCCCTAGCCAGTCTGTTCAATGTCCAGGAATTCTGGGAATTGGAGGCCCAAACAGCTGGAGGGTCGCAGTTCGAGGATGCCTAATGTAGATCCACCCTGAGTGAGCTCCATGTCTGAGCAATTTTGCCTAGATACTCCAGTCAACATCCTGCACAACCTACATCATTTGGGTTAGTTTTACCAGGTAAAATAAAATAAATAAAAGATCAGGGGCTTCTCCCTTAAGGGTTGTGTAAAAAAGATTTCAGCAAGTGTTGTTTGTAATACAAGCAACCTGATGAAATCCCCTCTTCTACACAAAAGCAGGAGCCCCACCTCTCATTCACCTGGCAGCCCTTCCTTGGGTCTAATCTGTTATTTCACAGGAAATAGGAGTAAAATCTAACTTATGCTGGATCCTGACCATAGAAAGTGTCAAGAATAAGCTTTTGGAACAGAGCTGAATGACTGTATTAACAGTTGTTTCACTCCAACTGGAGTAGGTCTGGAGTGCTGTAAAAGCACTCAGCAGGGAGAAAAGCACACATAATGGGATAATGTATTAGATAAAACAAACACAACTTGCAGCCAGAACAGCTAACAGTTTAAGAAATAATAGTACTAAGGGGGATAGGGGACTGGACCAGGAGACATGAAAATGTGCAGTGATTCAGGTGCACCAGGTTTTGCATACGAAATCAACAGAAGGTAGAAGTTGTTTTATGCTTATTGATTGCTTTTTTTTAAGTGCAGATATAAAATAGACTGAATGAGGAAGTAAGTAAAATATTGATGGGGAAAGAGATTTTGAAGTTTTATTGGAAAAAAGAGTGAGGAGGCAAATGGGGAAAATGGTCTCCATCCACACTGCTCCTTTAGCTCATTAAAACCCCCAGTTTTGAAAAGTTACTCCCCTCCCCCCTTTTTGGACAACAGTTTCTACAATCTCATATGGAGCATGGTCATTGCCTGGGATCTGTATCCAAAAAAGTAACCTTTCCAGATCCACTCATTCAGGTCATCCACCATAATTTCTCCTCCAGTCTTCAGAATTGTTATTTTATTTTATTTTTTACTTTGCAGTCAGTTAGGTTGAATATGTTCAATGCCTCTTGTGGGGAAAAAAGGAAACATAATACATTTATCAGAGAACAACTGTCATGGAACATATAAAAATAGCCTCCTTTAAGTTAAGTTTAGGGAATAAAGCGAATGAATCCATCCTCCATTGGGAGGGAAGTTTGGAAACCCTACTGGGAGCAAAAAGAAAAATCTTGACATTCAGAGAAACAGAAGAAAGACCTAACGATTACTTCATGTTTTCCAGAAACAGAAGTTCATTGCTAGAATATCAGCATTTGTACCCACAAAGTTTGAGAGCATGAAGCTGAGGTGGGCAACTTTTTTTTACTGAAAAACTGCAAGGAGTTCTGAGTAAATGGGTCAAGCTTTGTTTTCTGGTGGTATGCATGACCAAAGGCTGGGGGAAGGCTTGGGTCTTGGGTTGGCAAAGTCTGCCCTTCCTGGTGTTCTTGGACGACAAATCTGAGCATCAGATTTAAAAAGTGTTCTTCATTAGGTGGACTTCTTTCAGAAGCTTGTGGTGAGCCACAGTCAGAGCTTTCACACATACTTTTTCGACGAGGTCTTGGCTCCGTCCTAGGAAGCTTCCTGAATGGAGCCAAGGTTCAGCCCGACAGAGCCCATCATACGACACAGGGCTACTTCTGATAGGGCTCCATCCTGGAAGCATCCTAGAACAGAGCCCTGGGAACACAGGGTAGAATGGGGTAAGAAGAGGGCGAAGCAGGCAGCAACGCTTTCTCCTGTGTGATATGGAAAGCGGCAATGTGGGCAATGCACAGGACATGGGGCAACAGTTTTCCCAACTGTGCATGGGATTCACCATGCTGCGTAGTGAATCTCTCTGCTGTTACCCACTTTTTCATCCTCAATGAGGGGTTCCCCAGAAAGGAGGCAAGCCCCAGAAAAGTCCATTGTCCATGTCGGGAAATGAGTCCTAGATTGAGTTTGTTTTAGTCTCTGGTGAGGAGAAAGTTCCTTGGGAAAAACAAGAGCATGGAACCTTAAAACAAAAAGTGATGATCTGTAAAAGTGCTTCTGTAATCAAGCTGGATGACAAATAAAGGATTTGAAGGAGTGCACATATTTAGAGTCTTTGTTTCCTAGGCCAACCATCTCTCAGCTCAGTTGAGGCCATCAGTTGAGCAAGTATCAGCCAGCAATATCTGATCAGGAGCACGTGCGCACACGCACACACACAATGAGTCTTTGTCACCTTTGTCTAAGAGATTTGCCCAGCCCCAAATGTCCAGGAAATTCCTCAGCGGAGTCAGCAAGGGACGATAACCCTTGTGGCTTGCTTAGGCAGGGATCATATTATTTTAATAGATTTGGTACATATAAGGGTAAGGCAAGGAGTTAGGTTGGTAAAGGTTTTCCCCTGAAGTTAAGTCCAATCGTGACCGACTCTGGGGGTTGGTGCTCATCTCCATTTCTAAGCCGAAGAGCTGGCGTTGTCCGTAGACACCTCCAAGGTCATGTGGCCAGCATGACTGTATGGAGCGCCATTACCTTCTCGCCGGAGCAGTACCTATTGATCTACTCACATTGGCATGTTTTCGAACTGCTAGGTTGGCAGGAGCTGGGCCTAACAGCGGCCGCTCATGTCGCTCCCAGGGTTTGAACCTGAGACCTTTCGGTCTCCAGCTCAGTGCTTTAATGCACTTCGCCACCGGGGCTCCTTATACAAGGAGTAAGGCAAGGAGTAAGGCATACAAAAGTATATAAAAGTTATCAGAAAAGGGTACAATTTACAAAGGGTTGGGAAAGGATAGAGTCTTTTTATGAGATTTGTTGCTGCAGATCTAGTCAGCATGTGCGCTGATATGTATCAGCGCATATCTGCAGACCTTTAATAAAAAGGCTATAAAATGAAAAAATAACTTTGAGCAGGAGTTGTGGCTGCTGATCAATCTGCTCTTCATTGGAAGCACAGAAGTTCATCAGAGAATGGAAAGAAAATCATTTGTTCTATTCTGGTGCCCTTAGCAAACTACAAATCATCAAAGTGGGGGTACTGTGCTTGACAACATACATAGATAAGTCGAGGATCATTCCATGGAGAGGGAAAAGTACCAGTGATGTCTGAGGAGAGTAGCCATCTCTGACCACCAACATTTTTCCATCCATGCATTCATCAAGGCTAGAAACTGCAGCATTGCAGAAAGAGTAGTGTTTCATTTAGGTTCTTCTTGAGTGGCTTTTTACCACTCAGAGAAGGGGATGGCTAATAGAGTTAAGAAATACCTTATGATGCCATGCTATCCTGTGGATAAGTTTTCTTGGTTATTTTTTTACTAAAATGCCCATACGTATATGTTTTACAGTATTTATTTATTTATATCACACTTTATCTCTCCATACAGAGACTCAAAGCAGCTCACAATCAAAAACATTTCATCTTAAAATATACAATCATACAATAATAAAACAGTATATCATTATATATTATCATATATTATCAGTAGTGCCATATTTAATATATTAGTATTATTATATTACATTACTATATATTACTATATTGTAATATAATATAATATATATTATATTATTAGCATAGCACAGTATTAGTATTATATATTATATTGTACTATGACACTATACCACAATATTATTAGTAATATGACATGCAATATATGGTACATAATTATGTTATTCTATGTTATTATATTGTACTATATTATTATACCACTATATGTCTACTACCAGTATATAATACTATTATTACTATATAATATACTGTACTATATCATAAGTATAATATATATAATACATTACATTACAACATTAATACGATATATAATATATTAGTATTATAACATTACAATGTTATTATTTCCATATACTGTATTCTTATATTGTATATATTGATGTTGCAGGAGACACAATGTCTTCCTAGCTGCCCCCTCTTCACTCTGTGGACTCAGTTGGTGTTGGGGGAGCAGCTCCCAAGTAACTATATACATGACTATTATACAGCAATTCATTCATCCCCTATTACTAGATTTGTATCTCTAAGGAATATTTTTCTTTTTCTATCTTTTAGAAGTCTCAAAATCCTTTAAATGCCATTACAGAGCACCTTTTGGAAATAACCACATAAAGCTACTTGTTACACCAACAAAGTGCCGGGCCGGGGGGGGGGGGGGGGGGCAGGGTTCTAAGAATTATAATTCCAAAAATTAACTTTCTAAGCTTTGCATTGTGTAATAGGCAGCTGAAGAAACTCTACTTCTTTGTCTGGTGACTAGGAGGGGAAAGTTGGTTTAGCTGTCCCATGTGCAAGCTGCAGGACAGTTATTACTTGCGGTGACACCAAACAAAGGGAATGTCATGTTTAAAACAACCTAACTGTTAATGCCAAACCACAAACTGCTAGAAATAAAAGATGGCATCATAGGGTGTTTTGCAAGACTTTCCACATATATCACTGCATTTTTAGTTTCTAGTAGGGTAATTAGCGGTAACAGGGCATCCAAAGAACAAGTTAAGAATGCCATTTCAGAAAGGTACAGATGTAAAAAAAATAGTGTGCCAGAAATGATTTAAAATTGCCTTCAGTATGCACTCTGAAAATGCACATCAAGTCAACCATCCATATCCAACCATAGTTTGAAAATGATCTTGGGGAGGTATCCAAAAAGCTACTTTGCCACATGCCAAGCAGTATGCCAATGTGTAGGTATATCCTGATGTAACCTCTCCACGTTTCAAATATTCTCAGAAGCATGCTGGCACTCATTTGAGTTTTTTTTTTGTCATTTTATATAAGGGTTGCCATATTATTATGCCATTGTATATAATAGGACTTGATCATTCATGAATTTTCGTATCCATGGGGGTCTTGTAACCAAATCCCAGTGGATACTGAGGGCCCACAGTATTTTTTAAAAAAATCCTGGAGTAAGCTCAGTGTATAGGGAACACTAAAAATTCCAGAAAAGTCTGATATAGAGTATGCCTACAGGGTTAAAGCATGCTTATGCTACCAGATGTCTCCTTCAACCCAGTCCTCGGAGCAGAATTATCGTCTTTCACTGAATCTAAGGCACACCACATATCCCCTAAATTTCCCCATTTCCTCAATAACTAGAATTATTTCTTTTAGTTCCCTTTCAAAAATACATTTAGCATCATGAGCCACAGTATGTGCTCAGCATGTAAACACAATCATATCATCATCATCGTGGGCTATCACTCGGAAGGCAATCATACTTGGCCAAAAGTGTAGAGTCTCTAGGCGATGGGTCTGTGAATAACTGTAGAAACCTTAAATAGATTCACATGGCTTTTTGCAGTAAGGACATACATTTCCAGAGAGAAGGCAGTCCTGACAAGCATTTGCTTGACGTGCCTATGGATTTTGTGGATCACCAGCATGGGATACTCACCCACCCACCTCCCCACACACACATTGTTTAGTGAAGCCAGTTAATGAAATGGTTAACTAAAAAGTTACAGTTGCACTCCAAAGAAGTTAATTTACTGCTAAAGTCATAATGTAAACTTACCTTCATTATTGAAGAAAATTGATTAATTACAAGGTATGCATGGAAGTACACTGCTAAAACCCAATTGATTTAGCAGGATGATAAAAAAATCCCCATGTGTTCCTTGGAATCAAAAATACATTTTAACATGTTGAGTGTTGGAGGATGCCTCTTTCACTTCTGGGTAGAGTGTATGTGAAATACAGCTTTTCTTCAAAGCATCTGCAAATGATTAGTCCATACAACAGATGCAATCATTTATGTTTAAATGCTGTTGGGCTAAACACTGAAGCTGAATTAAAAGTGGTTGTGAAACAGGTCTGCTTAGATTACTGCAATGATTTATAAACATGGCTAGAATCATGTAGTCTTTTCTTCCCTCTCTGAGAGCACGGAAAACACATTTCCAGGGCTGAACACCTAGCATTAAAGAATGTATAAAGGAATGATAAGGTCCTGCCTTTCGTCCAATAAGTTTCAGGTGCCATACATAGCTACAATAGGATCAGTCAGAGCAGAATTTTATTTTTTCTAGCTCAAGTATTTATTGTATTGTTTTCACCAGCATTCTGCTGCAACCTAAAGGGTGTATCTCTAATCCTCATATACTCTCCAATTAAGATGCTGCTTTAAAAAAACCCTTCCAGATGAACAGAAGATGAGGAACAAAAGGGAGCGGGACAGATTTAAAAGCTATTTGTAAACACAAGCTTCAAGACCACCAAACGCAGTGCCCAAACACAAGTCAAAGAACATGAAAGGCACTGCAGACTAACTCAACCAGAGAAATCAGCCATAGCAGAGCACTTTATGAATCAACCTGGACACAGTATATTATTTGACAACACAGAAATCCTCGACCACTCCAACAACTATCATGTAAGACTACACGAGAAGCCATTGAAATCCACAAGCATGTGGACAACTTCAACAGAAAAGAGGAAACCATGAAAATGAACAAAATCTGGCTACCAGTAGTAAAAAAACTAAAAAATCAGAAGAAGTAAATAAGAAGCAACATTCTGAAAACAGAGGAGTTCCAGACATGAATCAATGAGGGACAGCTAACGACTCTGAACAAAGGATGCCCCCAGACAGGAAGAAGCCAGGAAATGAAGCTATTCAATGCTAATTAAGGTGATTAATTACAACATTCACACTGGCCTCCAACTGACAAGAGTTCTTCTCTCACCCTAGACTTTCCACAGATATATAAACCTTCCTTGCTTAGTTTTCTCCATACCTCACAACCTCTGAGGATGCCTGCCATAGATGTCGCCTCAGGAGAGAATACTTCTGGAACATAGCCATACAGCCCGGAAAACATACAACAAACCACAAGCTTCTTTGTTCAGGGCTTTGTTAACTTAGATATGCCTGCAAATACATCTGGGGTGGTGAACATCACAATTAAGCATAAATAGTGCTATTTGCAATTGAATAAGAATGCCAACATATCTCCAGTTTCAAATAATATATTCAGAAGAGCCTGAAGAGTTTGCCCTGTGGAAGTAAAAAGGGAGCAAGGTGAAAGAAAAGGAACAAGGAGTAGGGAATATGTGTCCCTTTTGTCATCCTATATCTCTGCTCAAGGGCTGGATCAAGTGAGATGCTGAGAAGCTCTGGAAAGCACCAAGGTTCTGTAACCTTCAGGCACTTCAGGGAAAGTTGGCAGCACTCAGCTCAGCTCTGCTCCACTCCACACAAAATCTGAGCCTTGAAATAATAGCGGCACCTGCAGGATGAAACATCAAGCTGAAAACATGATGTTGCTGTGAAATGAAACAGGGCACATTCTCTCTGATTGTCCTCGAAATGAAACAGCAGAGCTGGGGCTGGATGGTAGAGGCCGAAATGATGCTCCTGCCTGGATTCTCTCCCCCTGTTTATTTGTTAAGAGGAGAGAATCCACTGGAAAAAGAAAAACCGAAATTCCCAAGTGAATGACTTGCTGCAGGGAAACGGGCTTTTAAAAAGAGAATTTCGTACAGTTGAGGGAGAACTAAGAAAAGCCTGAGAAAACAAAATGAAATCAGACGGCAGGGGACACTAAAAATAAATGTATGGATGGACTCTGATGGAGAAGAGAACTGAATTTAGGTTGCACAATGGATATGGAGGAACAGAAAAATAACATCTGCACAGTTATAAAGGTGATCTTGAATTTTCAGAGCAAACCACAAAGTGAAAAAGAATATCCCCTGCAAGGATTAATTACACAATTTATGTCTGTTTTAGGAACTAGCAGCAGACAATCATCAGGCCAAATATGGCTCCATAAGGAAAGAAGTCAAGCCCCCAGGGCTTGACGAATCGCAAATCCATACTCTCTCTTGTTTTTTCCTTGCCAGAAAGTAGCATAATATGTAATGTGCATCTCTACAGATCAAACTGGATAATACGTTAACCAACTCTTCCTTTTCATTTAATTTTTTGTATTGTTTTTTGGCTGGAGTGCTTCCTAAGAAAGTTTGTAATTGCATGGGATCTTTCTCACATATGCATTTTTGTATTTAATGTGCTTTATTTTGTGAATACTGAAGAATATTCAGTTGTCCTTCCATATTCATATGTTCTGCACCCATTGAGGCAACTAGCCTGGACTTTACCATGCATCAAACATGAGGCTGATTCCATTGCACAAATTCTCAGGCTCTCTCCATCACTCATTTGAGTTGTTTGCTATTTTACATAAGATATCCCATTTTACTACACCATGTATATAATGGAACTTCATCATCAACAAATCCATGAAGCGTCCTGTAAACAAACCCCAGCAAATTTGTGTGTGTGTGTGTGTCAGGAGCAACTGGAGTTGCTTCTGGAGTGAGAGAACTGGCCATCTGCAAGGACGTTGCCCAGGGGATGCCTGGATTTTTTTGATGTTTTACCATCCTTGTGGGAGGCTTCTCTCATGTCCCCGCATGGAGCTGGAGCTGATAGAGGGAGCTCATCTGCGCTCTCCCCGGGTGGGATTTGAACCTGGCAGCCTTCAGGTCAGCAACCCAACCTTCAAGTCACAAGGCTTTTATCCCCTAGGCCACTGGAAGCTCCACAGCAAATACCATGAGCCTGCTGCATCTTTGAGGAAATCTCCTTGTGGAAGCAGAAATGGTTGAATAAGGCACTTAGGGTGCATTTACACTGTAAAATTAATGCAGTTTGGCACCATTTTAACTGCTGTAGTTTTACAAGGTCTTTAGTCTTTTCTGACAAAGAATGTTAGTGCTTCACGAAAACTACAACTCCCATGATACTATAGCACTGAGCCATAGCAGTCAAAGTGATGCCAAACTGTATTAATTCTACAGTGCAGCTACACCCATGTCTAGTTTATCATCCTATTAAAGGAGGCATGTGACCACTAGAGAGAAGTCTTTCTCAGTTATAGTGCCTATATTATGGATTGTTTGTTTGTTTTATTTTGTTTAAATGGAGCCCTCCAAGTTCTTCTTGGGGCGACAGTAGCCTGGGTCTGGTTTAACTGATGGAATAAAAGCAGAAAAAACAGCCAGGAACAACATGGTCCCGAGATATCACAAACTCAGAGTTACATTTTTGGACTACAGTGACCCACAATCCCTAGTCTGCATTGCCAAGTAATTTTTAAAGCTTTCCCATAAAGGCAGCAAATGTGGTCTCCTCATTGTAAATACCTACACTTTGAACCAATACCACATTGGGAGTCCAGTCTCCTACATCATAGACTTTAGCCTCTTGAGGAGGATTTTTGCTCTGAGTTCCACTATTGTCATAAGGAGATTAAAGTAATTCAAAGTCAACCCAAACACTTTTCATCATATTCCCAGCAGTCCAAATATGCCATCATCTACTCAGGCACATATAATCACGGTTAGGCAGACAAACAGCCGATAAAAACCATCAGAAAGCTGGCAAGAATAACTACAGGACAGTTCTCATCAGAAAACGATAGTTTTATCTCCAACAATGTCACAATGGGGCTGTGATTAAAGACAGTACAGCTGGTGGGCGCAGACGATGATGGATTCTTCTCTGTTCCAGGCTGCGCTTGCTAAACTAGATGGTACCAGGCCAGCATGCAGTACCAAAACTAATTTCACCCTTGTAATGCTAATGTGGGAGAGCAAGAGAAGAAGTTCTACTTTCAAATAAGTTCAAAAATTGATTAACCCACAAAATAATTTACCGTTTATCTTGCACGTAAATAGCTACAAGGTGACAGAATGGTAATTCTGCAGGGCAAGGACTTGTGAGGACAGTCCTTGTAGCCATGCTACCAGAATATAGGCAGCTGTGTAGATTTGTATCAACAAGCCACATCTAACTATTTTAATCCCTACCAGGAGCGACAGCACCCTCCTATTCAACATCTCCAGCAACAGATATTAAGGGGCATGATGCTTCTGGTATTGGAGGGTAAACATATTCATCATTAGTCGTAGCCAACCATAGTGGCTACTTGACGTTCTTCAACCTTCTTTTAAAACTGTCCAAACTGGCAAGCATCATTGGTCTTGTTATAACAGAGCTAACTCATTGCATACAACACTTGATCCAAATTCAGCCATCCCAAATGCCTCATTTCTAACTGTGGGCTATTTGGCATTGATACTGCAGTTCAGCCCAGAAAGATCTTCTGTATAAACAGATCAACAATATCTGCTAGTGTATCAATACTGTCAAGCAGCATGATGCTTTTTTGTACTTAGACCATTTTCAGCTGGCAAATAAGTAAGAAAACATGTGAGTATCGAATACATATATAATGCATTAGGCAAAGTAACTAAATGTAAAGTAATCTGCAGTTGGAAATATATGTAGACTTCTTCAAAATCTGGGAAACTAATCTTTTGGGTAAAAAGTGCAAGAATTTCCCTAATGTTATGGGCAATAGCCATACTGGCTGGAGATTTGTGAAGTTATAAACCAAACAGTAACTATCCTTTTAATTGAGATAGCATTTCTCCCAAAGTCTAAATCAGGGGTTCTCAAACCGTGCTCCATGGAGCCCTTGGCCTCCACGGATGGTAGCGAGGGGCTCCATGGTGCCATGCTGCTTCCTGACTCCTGCTCTGTCTTCCTCCTGAAAAATGTAGGGTAATTGCGTATTAGATTCAAGTGTCTGGGATTCGTCTCTGAATATCGGGCTCTTCCCAAGGGCTTAGGATATTAGAGGTTGTTGTTGTTGTTGTTATTATTATTATTACTACTACTACTACTACAATTACTACAAAGGCTGAGTGGCCATCTGTTGGGGGTGCTTTGATTGTGCATTTCCTGCATGGCAGAAGGAGGCTGGACTGGATGGCTCTTGGGGTCTTCCACTGAAATATTGTTAAGTTTATGTTGGTTAAAATTGTTCGTCATTTGAAATATTGTGTTGTTGTTTTTTCTTTTCTTTTCTTTTTTTTCTTCTTTGCACTCAAACACTCTCCATCCATCTGCCACTGGCCTGGCCCATGCCTGATATATATACATATTATATGTAATATAATATATAAACATTTATTGGGGCTCCATGAGAATCTTTTGCTTCAAAAAGGGTTCCATGGCTCAAAAAGGTTGAGAACCCCTGGTCTAAATTATTTCCTAGCAGATGTTCTATGGCTCTTCCTCAGATTTCAGAGGACCTAATAAAATACACTGGTTTGAGTGTTGAACTAGGATGCTGGAAAACCAGAGTTCAAATCTCAACCATGAAATCCCATTGTGTGCCTTTGGGCAAGTCACATTCTCTCAGCTTCAAAGGATGACAAAGGCAAGACCCTCTTCTGAACAAAATTTGCCAAAACGATGCTGTGATAGATTTGCCATGGGGCACATAACATGACCTGAAGACACATAACAATCAACAAAATACATGATCCCAGTCTACATCAGATCACTGCACCTGATGAAGTTGGTTAATACCCACCAAAAGTCATGCTGAAATAAACAATTTCAAGGATCCTTCCTCTCAACAACTGCATTTTCCTTTTGATGTTGGGATAAACTAACACAGCTATTTCTTTGAATACAGCTTAAGGAAGGGGCGGCAGAGGAATGGACCAATTCCGTTGTGGCGATGGCCTTTTGACCTGCCAACATCTTCAAATTAGTTAACAAAAAATGTCATGGATGTATTTCTCTGGTCTGCTGCTGAACCCAAGAGGAAGTACCTTTCCTGTATTTCTGTTATGTCTGTAAAATCTTTTGTCTGGCATTTGTATAAAAAAGACTGGGAGTGTTGAATTATGTAATGTCATTTATTACATTTCTATCCCACCTTTCCCCCAGTGATCTCAAGGTCACAGACGCAAATGCTTCCAGCCAAACGCTGACCGAAGGCAGATTTGCTTGACTTCAGTGAGATTGCTACATCATCTCCATTTGGACGATGCCCAGGCCAAGACCCATTGTCTCTGATGGATGTGAATTAGATTATTGCTTTGAGACCAAAGAGGCCTTAGAGATGTCAATGCATTCTGCTCCACCACATCTAAATAATGACATACTGCCATCCCTCCTCAACCCATTAGAATGTGTCAGTCCTCAGCAGAGGACTCTGCGGTTGTCAGACCGGCATTTTTTCCAAGCATTAAATTAAAAAGCAACACAGAGTTAACTTGCAGTGTTCCTCTCCAGGACTGCCAGACCAGAGAAAAGGCAAGCAATTATTATCAAGGGTAATAATTACAGCCAGAGTAGATTATTGATGCAGCAAGGAGAAAAAGGGCAAATTGTATTTAAATATCTACAAGGCTTGTTTCTCCTTACCAGGACAGCTCAGCTCATCCTAATTTCAATAAAGAGGAGAAAGAATCCATCCAAACTGGAAGATCATAGGTAATGCTGCCAGCCATGTAGCTGAGCCAGAAATGGGGGAAACAACACTACATTTCAGGAGGTAAATGACAAAAACACAATTTTGTTAACAAGATGGGATTCTACAAGCTAATTAAATGTAACAAAGCCAGCAACAGCATCTGGCAAGTGACATATATATTTTTTTCTTAAAGATTGTGAAAAGATGGATAGAAAACTACTTGTTTAGTGTTAGAACTCAAAGGTGTTGAATAAAATCAATATATACAATCAATATTGTTACTTTCAACTCAGGTGATATTTTATGTGGTTTCATTGTTTACTTAGACTATGGGTCTAAGAGGTTTGTGAGATTTTTTAGTATGTGTATACATTTACAGGATGAACATATGTGGTAGTGCAGCATTACCCTAATCACCTCCTGTTTGATATTGGAAGTTAACCAGGGTCAGTACATGGCTGAGAGACCACCAACAAGTACCAGGTGCTGAAACCTATATTTCAAAGAAAGGAGCTGGAAAAACCACCTCTGAGTATGCCTTGCCTAAGAAAATTCTATGAAATTAATGAATCACCCTAGGCAACAGCCTACTTGAAGGCATATAATCAACAAACATAGCATTAAACACTGGTGCAAATCCCAATGTTCATCATTTCCCACATCAGACTGAATTTTGTTAATGAATATTAATGATCAAAAAGTTACAACAATGCAGGATAATTAATCCAGGTGTTAAGCAAAATTAGAAATTGTGGGTGTGTTTCAGACAAGTAGAATACTCAATCATAATTTCAGAATCAAAGCAATTGTTTCTACGGTTCATGAGAATATATGTGTGGGATGAGGAATTGTGGTGTTAGAATGGGGAAAGACTCCATATTCCAGGATTGCATCACCTCCTTCTCCAAAATGATGCCTGAGTCCTGCTTACATCACTGAGCAGAATGGCTAAACTACAATATCCAATAAGTTACAAACATATTCATTGGGAAAGAATCGTAACTAAATCATAAGGAATATACTTTTATTAGAGAGAGCTCAAAATCCAATTAATTGGTCCCCAAGATTTTAAATAGCAAGAAAAAGGAGCAAGGAATTTGTACTGTGAAAGGCCTCAATTGTTTGCCAGGAAAATAGATAACACTTGGTTAGACAGACTAATGGCCCAGTTCTGTATCCAGCAGCTTATTATGTTTCTAGTAGTTTAGCTTTTAGCACCTGCAAAAGCTTTTATAATATGCAAGATTTCAGTACACTGCAGTGTTGTTTAGATTCATATTATAACCTCCTCTTTATTCAACTCCGTCCTTTGCTTTCCTTACAACTGACTGGTCATCAATACTTATTCCATGTTTTCTCTTTCTTTCATTTTAACCTTGAGATTGGCACTTTCCTAAGCTGAATAAGAAAATACTCATTTTGAAAAGCAGGCAAACTTCTTAAAAGCAATTTGCTGTGGAGTGGAGACAAGCTCAGTGCTTGAACCTGTAACAGACTCATTTGGTTCAACCGATAAGGTCAGCATCCCTTTAAGTCTGCACCAGCATCTGTGACGCAGTCCTCTGTGCTTCTATTACAGGAAGCGTCATTTTATAGCCTTGCAGCAGTGGGAATGTTTTAATACGCAAGCTTCAAGTATCCAAATTGGCACAGCTGCCACCTTAACTTTCCTATTGCCACCTTCTGGGTTCATTTAAGGTCTCATCCACATCACTTTCAATTACAGCAATAAATAACACTAGCAGCATCAATATACTGAAATGGAAAAGAAATGCATTAGATATCGGCTTGGCTGCTTGAGCTCTCAGATGCAGAACACTGAAAAAAGCTAACGTATCATTATAGCACAAAATCAGACCTGCAGAACTTTACAAGCTAGTATTTAGCATTCCAATATGATGCACTGCATGCTAAAATTAAAATAGCTTCTCAATCATAACCAACCCTGGTATATTAGAAACAAAAAATGACAAAAAGACATTATTTATTTATTTACAGTATTTATATTCCGCCCTTCTCACCCCGAAGGGGACTCAGGGCGGATCACATTGCACATATAAGGCAAACATTCAATGCCATAACATAGAACAGAGACAGATGCAGGCACAGGCGGGCCTCGAACTCATGACCTCTTGGTCAGAGTGATTTGTTGCAGCAGACATGGGAATCCTCTTCATAAACAATATATTTTAACGGGGCCAGAAAAATGAGAGCAAAGCGATAAAGCTGCACTTTAGTGATCTTACTGGCATATGATATGGCACTAAGTAAGTGAGAAACAACCAAAGTATGTGAGGAAATATAACTCCAAATGGAGGAGGAATTTACCTGCAGGAAATTCAGGGTGCATCTACACTGTACCATGCAGGCCGTTTGATACCACTTTCACAGCTGAGGCACAATGCTGCAGAATCATGGGAGTTGTATTTCTGTATGACTTTAACAGTAGATACTTGTCCTTGTAGTTCCAGGGAACCTGTTTTCCTTTATAGAGGCTTTCTCTCTATCATGCCATCATCATAGGGTGCATCTATACCAGGCATGAGCAAACTTCGGACGAGTTAACGCTACATATACATACACACACACACACACATATATATATATACACATACACACACACACACATATATATATATAATTAAAACAATTTAAAATGGATTTCGTGTGTGCATGTTGTTTGTTCAGTCATTTCCAACTCTTTCTGACCTCATGAACCAGCCCACGCCAGAGCTCCATCAGCCGTCACCCCCCCCCCCCCCCCAACTCTGTCAAGGTCAAGCCAGTCACTTCAAGGATACCATCCATCCATCTCACCTTTGGTCGGCTCCTCTTCCTTTTTCCTTCCATTTTCCCCAGCATCATTATCTTTTCCAAGCTTTCCTGTCTTCTCATTATGTGGACAAAGTACTTCATCTTTGCCTCTAGTATCCTTCCCTCCAGTGAGCAGCCAGGCATTATTTCCTGGAATATGGACTGGTTTAATCTTCTTGCGGTCCAAGGCACTCTCAGAATTTTCCTCCAACACCACGGTTCAAAAGCGTCTATCTTCCTTCACTCAGCCTTCCTTAAGGTCCAGCTTTTGCATCCATAGGTTACTACAGGGAATACCATTGCTTTCACTATGTGGGCCTTTGTTGCCAGTGTGATGTCTCTACTCTTCACTGTTTTATCGAGATTGGTCATTGCTCTCCTCCCAAAAAGTAAACGTCTTCTGATTTCCTGGCTGCAGTCTGTATCTACAGTAATCTTCGCACCTAGAAATACAAAGTCTGTCACTGCCTCCATGTTTTCTATCTCTATTTGCCAGCTATCAATCAGTCTGGTTGCCATAATCTTGGTTTTCTTGATGTTTAATTGCAACCCAGGTTTTGCACTTTCTTCTTTCACCTTGGTGATAAGGCTCTTCAGCTCTTCCTCGCTTTCAGCCATCAGAGTGGTATCATCTGCATATCTAAGGTTGTTAATGTTTCTTCCAGCAATTTTAACTCCAGCCTTGGATTCTTCAAGCCCTGTACTTCTCGTGACGTGTTCTGCATACAAGTTGAATAGGTAAGGTGAGAGTATACAGCCCCGCTGTACTCCTTTCCCAATCTTGAACCAGCTTGCTTTCCATGGGTTCTTACTGTTGCTACTTGGTTGTTATACAGATTTCTCAGGAGACAGACAAGGTGGTTTGGTATCCCCATACCACCAAGAACTTGCCACCAAGAACTTGCCTCCCGGCTGAATCCACAGCTGTTTCTCTAGGCAGGCAAGGATCACAGATTTTTAAAAAATCTTCACAGGACTGAACTTTTTACAGATGAGATTAGGCAAGCCCCTACCCTTCTAACTTTTCAGAAGAGCCTGAAAACTTGCCTCTTCTAACAAGCCTTTGGTGAATGACCCTCGCCCTTATGTTTAGGGTTCATCCTGTTGATTAACAGTATCTCCACTGTACTTTATCCCATTCCTTCAGTTGGAAATAGTTCTTATGTTTACCCCATCCCAAGCCCCTTATCATGATAACAGTCCCGAGTTATTTACCTTTCCTTCAGTTTACATTCTTCACTATATGCACTTTCACTGGCCCAGTTCATGTGCATGAGCCTACTCAGGTTTTATTTAACTATGTTTTATTGTAAATGTGATTTTGATATGTTTTATTGATTTGTTTTATATTGTTGTGTCTTTTATATTGTCTGTAACTACCTGGGCTTGGCCCCATGTAAGCCACCCGGAGTCCCTTCGCAGAGATGGAGGTGGCGTATAAAAATAAAGTTGTTATTATTATTATTATTATTATTATTACAAGAATGTTGTTACTGTAAGTTCATTTTATGCAATTCTATCTTTATTTGTAGTCAGGTTTTTAGGAGTCAATGTTTTTGTAGTCAATGTTTTCAATACATTGCAATGTTTGGGTGCTAAATTCATAAATACAGTAATTACTACATAACATTACCGTGTATTGAACTGCTTTTATTGTCGATTTGTTATAAAACATGATGTTTTGGTGATTAATTTGTAAAATCATAACATAATTTGACATTTATTAGGCTTTTATTGTTGTGTTAAGTTTTGTATGATGTTTTGCACCTTGGAAACCGCCCTGAGTCCCTTCGGGGAGATAGAGCAGTATATACGAGTAAATAAAGTTTATTATTATTATTATTATTATTATTATTATTATTATTATTATATATTCCTTAATCCCTCCCTATTATCCAACATTTTCATGTATCCAACGTTCTGCCGGCCCTTTTATTTTAGATAAGTGAGACTCTACTGCATATATAACTAACTATATCTATCTATCTATCTATCTATATACACACTCACACAGTGTTACTATAAAGGTAACTGTTGACTAAAAGAAAACCTGACAGCAAGATATTCCCTGCCCCAGGCCTGTCAATCTGAATGCCATTAAACTTGTTGTATTGGTTTTGTAATCATTTGGTGTTTAATTCCAAAAATAATCTATTTGCTTTGAAGTCTTCAGTGAAAATTAGTCATGAAATTTCTGGACAAAAAGTGTGTGGCATGACACTTTTCGTGCCTTTTTCAAATTCAGCAGCCAAAATTACATTAGAACAGTGGTTCTCAACCTGTGGGTCCCCAAGTGTTTTGGTCTACAATTCCTAGAAATCTCAGCCAGTTTACCAGCTGTTAGGATTTCTGGGAGTAGAAGGCCAAAACATCTGGGGACGCACAGGTTAAGAACCACTGCATTAGAAACGGTTCCGTGCCTCACAACCTCTGAGGATGCCTACCATAGATGTGGGCGAAACGTCAGGAGAGAATACTTCTGGAACATGGCCACACAGCCCGAAAGACATACAACAACCCTGGTTCCTAGTAGGGTTGAGACTCCCCGCGTTTGAAAGAGCCAAAGAGGCCTTTCCTGACAAATAGCCACCAGCCAATAAGGCCACGGCTCACAGAATGCACTGCACCAGGCCCCCACCATCTAGTTCTCGTCGCCAATGGCAACCGGCCGCCCTTCCTCGAGTTTTCAAACTCAACGCGGAAGTCGCCTTTTCTGCTCCAATCAAAGGTCGCTAACGGTTCTGACGTAAGCAGCAGCCAATGATAGCATCAGGCGTTTCCTCTTTATAGGTTTTTTGGACTTCATTTCCCAGAACCCTTCATCAGTAGTCAAGGCAGCTGAGGCTTCTGGGAATTGAAGTCTACAACAACTGGACAACTCAAGCTTTAGAATCGCTATACAGTAGATGGACAGGCGCTCTGAGGGGGAAAGGGAAGGGGCCTGAGGCTGTTAGGAATGGTGGGAGTTGTAGTCCACAACACCTGGAAGGCTCAAGTTTGCCCATGCCTGCTATAGCACAATTTGATGGCAATTCATTATGATACACTTCAGCGTTTCCTTGTTGTTGCTTTTTTGGACTTCAACTCCCAGAAGCCTCAACTGCCAGGAATTCTGGGACATGAAGTCCAAAAAAAGAACCTGAAGGTCTAAAGGTTGGGAACCACTAAACTATATCACAGGAATGGAGAAGACCCTCCTCGCTTTCCATGCAGCGCTTGGTGGCCGTTTGGAGCATGTTTACTCAAATGCCCACGGTCTTGTCGCCACTCTGTGACCCGGGAAAGGAAGCGGAAGATAGGCTCCGGTGGCCTTCTAGCCGCAACTTCCGCCTCTCTGTGGTTTCCAGGGCGGCCTGCTTGGGCGGTTGTTGGGGTGTCTCTTCGATGGCTTGGCGCCGCCGGATCGAGAAGCTAGGCGATTAATCTGAGAGTGCGGGACGGGGGCCAAGGGGCAGCCGAGCCGATGGAGCCCCGGATGGAGACGGAAACTTTGGAGTCGAAGATCAGTGAGTGGGAAGGGAGGCGGGTCCCCGTGGCGGCAGGGCCTGGAAGCTGTTTCTGCCCTTCCTCTCGCAGGCCCAGAGCCTCCCTCGCTCCCTGTCCCTGGAAACGTCACTGCTCCGACTAGAGCAGGCCCAGCGTGCGTCTACAGCAGGCATAGGCAAACTTCGGCCCTCCAGGTGTTTTGGACTTCAACTCCCACAATTCCTAACAACCGGTAGGCTGTGTGTTTTCTGGGCTGTATGGCCATGTTCCAGATTGTGAGTTCTGTTGGAAACTAGGCAAGTGGGGCTTATATATCAGTGGAAGGTCCAGGGTGAGAATAAGAACCCTTGTCTGTTGGAGGCAAGTGTGAATGTTGCAATTGATCGCCTTGATTAGCATTAAATAGCCTTGCAGCTTCAATGCCTGGCTGCTTCCTGCCTGAGGGACTCCTTTGTTGTGTGGTGTTAGCTGGCCCTGATTGTTTATTGTCTGGAATTCCCCAGTTTTTGAGTGTTGTTTATATACTGTCCCAATTTTAGAGGTTTTTTTAAAAATTCTGGTAGCTAGATTTTGTTCATTTTCATGGTTTCCTCCGTTCTGTTGAAATTGTCCACATGCTTGTGGATTTCAATGGCTTCTCTGTGTAGCCTGACATGGTGGCTGTTTGAGTGTTCCAGCATTTCTGTGTTCTCAAATAATATGTTGTGTCCAGGTTGGTTCATCAAGTGCTCTGCTATAGCTGACTTCTCTGGTTGGATGAGTCTGCAGTGCCTTTCATGTTCCTTGATTCATGTCTGGGCAATGCTGCTATGTTTGGTGGTCCCTATGTAGACTTGTCCACAGCAGCATGGTATAGGGTAGACCCCTGCAAAGGATCCCTCTTGTCATTTGCTGAACATAGGATTTTTTGAATTCTCTTAGTGAGTCTGTAGATAGTTTGTACCTTATGTTACTTCATTAGCTTCCCTATGCAGTCAGTGGTTCCCTTGATGTATGGTAAGAACATTTGTCCTCAGGGTGGATCTTTATCTTCACTCCTGTGGCTTATTCTTGGTCTTTCATTTCTTCTGATGTCTGTGGTGGAGTATCCATTGGCTTGTAGAGCCCAGTTTAGATTATTCAGTTCACCTTGGAGGAGGTAAGCTTCACAGATTCTTTTTGCATGGTCCACCAGGTAGGCTGTTCGGAATTGTGAGAGTTGAAGTCCAAAACACCTGGAGGCCCAAGTTTGCCCATGCCTACTGTAGCCCCTGTAGGGTTTTTTTTTTGTCTCCATGTCCATTCTCAGTCTCATTCATGTATGCGAAGCTGTCTTATATTAACTAAAACCTTTGCTCCAGTTTACAAATTATTATTTCTAATGGTTATCAGTAATGTACATTGGTCTCAAGTGGACCTCCTTCTGCAGTGCCTTCATATACAACAGTTTTTTAACTAAGTTGTTGAGAACTGAATCTGAAACCATTCTTTATGCAAAACACGTGCTTTCCACTAAGTTGTGTCTTCCCCTACCCATTATGTATGGTAGCATCATTGCAAAAGAAATCCATTTTCTTACTTCCTTTTTAGCACAAGTCTGTCTATGTGCAACAGATGAATATAGCACTGAACGAAACATGTAGAATAATCACAGGATACCTCAAACCTACACCTGTTGATAGACTCTATAAGCCAGCTGGCATTGTCCCCCCTGATATGCAAGAGGAAGTTGCTGCTAACTGTGAGAGAAATAAGGTTGTACACTATGAAAGCCATCCACTACATGGCTATCAGCCACTCTTAAATCAAGGAAAAACTTAATGAGAACCACCACTCCTCTTAATGTTCCCCCAGCAACAGCAAGAGTTTCCCTCTGGGCAGCTAAACTAGGAAATCCCAAGTGGATGCCCCCCCCCCCCAAAAAAAATGAGGAAGAATTGTTTAAAGCTACAGACAACGCAATTACTGTTGCCTGTTTTTGGTCTAAAATTATTTAGCCGCTTGTGTTCCCTTGACTTCACCAGTTTTATACTTCTTTATGCAATGCTTTTGACACAAAATAAAAAAAAACTTCCTTTTTTGTTGGGTATAGTTGACAAAGGGCCTGCAGAGATGTGATATCAGTTGTTCTTTAGTTCTGCGTGCAAGTAAAATCTTCTTTCATCATGGGACATTTTCTTTTTTCTCTCTCAATTCAGACAGAGCTACAAATCCTCTAAACAAGGACCTGGAATGGGACAGCATCAATGCTTTTTGTGATCAGCTTAATAAAGAATTAGAAGGGTTAGTATCCCAGACCCCTTTCATCACCTCAAAAAACTCCTCTGTGTTAATATTATCTGTGGCTAATGCTCAAGAAGTACCATATATACTCATGTATAAATCGACCTCATTTATAAGTTGAGGGCAGGTTATGGGGCCAAAATACATGGGCTTTGCAGTAGTCTCAGAAGCTTGCTCAGGAAGGTTTCCTAATCCTCTGCAGTAGGGGTTTGGTGCTTTGAAGAACAGTAGTGGACAGGAGAGAATGTCTCCATGCATAGTTACAAAGAATTATGGTCCTGCCCCTTAATTACATAGTTTGTATCATACTTTCAAAAGTGTGTCAAATGCTCTAGCTGTCTGTCAGCAGCAATGCCATTCCAGATAAGCAGGCAGCTTAAGCTGTTTCATGTAATGACATTGCCTAACCTCTAGATGTCCAGTGTCACTGCTACTAGGGCTCAGCTGAAACAGGAGGAGCAGGAGGATGCAGCAGTTGGCTTTTTACCTAAGCTTCTAGCCTGGGATGGCAAAGTGTAGCCTGTTGCCTATATGAGGCCTCCCAGAGGTCTTTTTTTTTTCAAAGAAGGGGGAGGGGTTGACCTAAATGCGCTCCTATTGGATGGGGGCATTTTAGCCATATATTTGGCTCTGAGCCATTTTAAGACCCAGAGAGACTTTTTTCAAATAAAAGTGATCTCTCGATGCTAGCTTTTGTTTAAAAAGGGTCTCTCCTGGGTTTCAAGTGTCCTGGGTAGTAAAGCATCTTAGAAATAACCCCCAACCTGAAAGTATTCAATTGTATTTGAGGGGGCATGAAGGGTAAGGCACTCCAATGTTTTTCTGAGGGCTAAAGCAGTCCCTTAGCATTCCACAATTGCTACCCTTATTCTAGACTAAAGGTGGAAGCTGTAGAGCTTTCCAAATATTACTAGGATACAATTCCAAGTAGGCCAGTCAGTGAAGTCAGTATTGAGAGATTTAATGCAGTAACATCTGGGAGGTACGTGTTGTCCAGTCCTGTTCTAGGCCATCTTAACATTCATTAGAGAGAAATGTCAGTAAGGCTCAATTGTGGCAGATGATTTATAAATGAACAATGAAATGCAAAAGTGAAAGCAAGATATGAGCAGTCCATTTGCCCCCACATATAGTAAAACTATGCTACTAGTAAAATATGAATCACAGTGGTGGATCCTTCAATAACAATTCCTGTGTTTTCCCATACAGCCCACCGCTTGCCACCCGGCTCCTTGCCCACAAAATCCAGTCTCCACAAGAATGGGAAGCCATTCAGGCTCTCACGGTAAGAAGTCATGAATTGCTGTCTCTCCCAGTTTAACTGAAGTCTAAATTAAAATCTGAAGTATTCAGATCACTGGATACAATCTTGGAATGGGCTAGAGAAGGTGTTGAAATCAGATTAATAGCATTTTCCTCCAAGACTGAAAGCTTTTTCTGAGGGCGATTGACTTCAACCTCAGAGAAAAGATACTGTCTACCTTTTTTTAATGGGGGTAGTTGGGATTTCAGAAAAGACATAGTTCCATTGTCCTTTGACTTTTTTCCTGATGATGCTTTTCACTGGCAACGCTTTCAGGAGTGATTTGAGGACCATTGGCCCATAGCAGAATTGTGGGGGCAAAAAAACAAAAGACTGAAATTATATTGAATGTCACAGCTCGCTTTTGGCATTATGAACACATTATTAATCCCCATGGCCAGTAAGTAGATTTTGGGATGGGAGATTGCACTGTGTCCTTGTATTATCCAGCTGATGCCGTCTAACTGAAACAAAGCCTTGGTGTGGAGGTGTGCCCACAGTGGCTAATCCTGCCTGAGTCCTAGTGGAATTCTTTTTTCATTAATTCCAGCCTTGGGAAATGGGAAGGATAACTTTTGAAAGACACCATAGGAAAACTGAAAATAAGCTTGCGTGGGATCGTATTCATAGCAATTGTGTGGGCAGACTTACTAGTCTGATTACAAAACAGCAGCAGAAGTAGAAATGGCTCACTATTGGGGCACACAAGGTGGGATTTGTGACAAGAATGTGAAACTGGAGGGCAATGGTGACCACTGCTTTCTCCTTGATTATTTTTGTACTTTTTTCAAAGGAGCAGGGGGCTTCTTTCTCCTTATTTGAAGAAACATGCTCAATGTCTTCTGATATTTATGCATTGCAAGATGTTGTGCCTATTCTCTTCTAAAAAGCGGCCTCATCTTCTGTTGAACTCTGAAACAGAGAATGGGATAATACAGACTTTGGATGCTTAGAATTCTTTACCCACTTCTCTGCTCTATTGCCCTGTGTAGGTGCTGGAGTCCTGTATGAAAAACTGTGGCAAGCGCTTTCATGACGAAGTAGGCAAGTTCCGCTTCCTTAACGAGCTTATCAAGGTAGTATCACCCAAGGTGGGTGCCATTACTGATGTAGCAGTATGAAAGATGGCAATGGGGTGGCCTGAAAATCTGGTTATTTCAATGTGCTTTTGACTAATTCAGCAGCCCTTTTACCTCCACCTATACCCAGCCACAGCACTTTATTACTGGCCCATCTTATTAGTGACCTTGCAGTATATTGCACATGTATAATTTATTTCCTTGCCTCCAAGTTGTGAACATGCCCGTTGCATCTGGCTATTGGTTATTGGTTGTTGCTGAGTTTATGCTTTTATGCTTTTTATATGTTTTTATTTATTAATTCATTGTAATTTAATGTATCTTATGGTATGTTGTTGTAATTTATTGTTGCATTACTGGGCTTGGTCCCCATGTAAGCTGCCCCGAACCCCTTCGGGAAGATGGGGCGAGATATAAGAATAAAGTTATTGTTGTTGCTGTTGTTGCTGCTGCTGCTGTTGTAGTTATTATTATTTGTTAGTGGGTTAAGCTGGGAGTTTTTCTACTGTGAAGCTTCAGCAGATTATTATTATTATTAGTAGTAGTAGTAGTAATAGTGGTGGTGGTGGTGGTGGTGGTAGTAGTATTTATACCCCACTTGTTCTCTGCCAAAGGAGATTCAAAGCAGCAAGCATTAAAAGCCATAACAATGTGTGAATTAAACCCTAACATTAAAATAGAATTGAATATAGATTTAGAGCAGTAGAAAGCAATTTGCAGATATGCTTTGATGACAGATGACAGAAGTAAGAAAGCTCTGTGGATCTTGAACTGTTTTCACATTTTTATGACCCTGCCAGAGCCATCCCAGCACTTCCAAATGAAATGGGAGAAAATGGTGGGTATTTAGTAGCATCACATTAAATTGCATACCTTACTGTACAAGATAATTTGCCTTATGAGTATACATTTCCCATTTTGATGGGAAACACTTAAAAATAAGCTTTCTCCCTAAGGAAGTCACAGAAATAGGCATGGGGACCATGGGACACATTTTTTTTTCTCATGCTTGCCCTAATTCATAGTTGTGTGCATAGGGCTGTAATATCTCCTGCCCCAGTATCTGTGTTTGGGCTGGAGAGTGAATTGGATTTAAATGGAGCTTTGCTTCATACTGCTGATAGTGCCATGATTGTGTGTGAACAGCTGTCATTTTCCTCGTCTTCCACCCACAATCAAGGATGTGAAATTTCACTTTGTGTTTTCTCCAGAGCCTACTCCCTTGGCCTGTCCTTTTCTCCTTTTGAATCCATTCATGTCTGATGCAGGTATGTGTTTGTCTGTCCATCAGTACCTAGGAACTAGGACTCCAGAGAAAGTAAAATCCAAAATCCTGGAGCTGATGTATAGCTGGACATTAGGGCTGCCCCATGAAGTGAAGATTACAGAGGCTTATCAAATGCTGAAAAAACAAGGTGAGAGATCCTTCCTTAATCCTAGAATCGTGACTTGGCTCCTGCCTTTCTGTGTGCTGAAGCTGAAGGATGTTGCTTACCAAGTTGGGCTGACATTTGGCCTGTTTGTTATGGACTGCACCACTGTAATACAAGACCTCGAATTAGCTATGCAAGTCTTGAAGGTAGAGTTCAGTCCTCCTTGTTATTTATATTGTATGCTTAGCTTTCCTTCAAGATTTGTCTGGCCATTTAAAAGACAGATTGTTTGAATTTTATCTATACTTATTCCTATTAGTATTCTTTACACACATCCTTGCCTACCTCAGCCCACTGTTGTGATATAATTTATTAGGCTTTTAATGTATTAATGTATTATGTTTTAACTGGCATTTAGGTTATACTTGGTTTAAGTTCTGTTGTTTATAGGTTATATTTAGTTTAGTTTATTTCATGTTTTGTTGTTTATTTGCTTCTGGCATTGAATGTTTGCCATTTTTGTTATACAGTAGAGTCTCACTCATCCAAGCTAAACGGGCCGGCAGAAGCTTGGATAAGCGAACATCTTGGATAATAAGGAGGGATTAAGGAAAAGCCTATTAAACATCAAATTAGGTTATGATTTTACAAACTAAGCACCAAAACATCATGTTATGCAACAAATTTGACAGAAAAAGTAGTTCAATACGCAGTAATGTTATGTTGTAATTACTGTATTTACGAATTTAGCACCAAATATCACGATATATTGAAAACATTGACTACAAAAATGGCTTGGATTATCCAGAGGCTTGGATAAGTGAGGCTTGGATTAGTGAGATTCTACTGTACTTTGGAAACCACCTTGAGACCCTCCAGGGAGAGAGGGCGGGATGTAAATAAAGTTTTTTTATTGTTGTTGTTGTTGTTGTTACGAAAATTGTGCAAATAGTGCATGAAAGCATACAAAAATACTATCTAGAACACTGCTTCTTACAGAGTGGATTCCAATCCCAAGAGGGATCCTCTTAGCTAAACATTAAAGGTAAAGGTTTTCCCCTGACGTTAAGTCCAGTCTTTTCTGACTCTGGGGGTTGGTGCTCATCTCCATTTCTAAGCCGAAGAGCTTAGCCGTAGACACCTCCAAGGTCATGTGGCCGGCATGACTGCATGGAGCGCCGTTACCTTCCCGCCAGAGCGGTACCTATTGATCTACTCACATTGGCATGTTTTTGAACTGTTAGGTTGGCAGAAGCTGGAGCAAACAGCGGGCACTCACTCGGCTCCCGGGATTTGAACCTGGGACCTTTAGGTCTGCAAGTTCAGCAGCTCAGTGCTTAAACACTTCGCCACCGGGGCTCCAGCTCAACATTGGGGTCCTGAAAAAGTTGACAGCAGTAAAAAGTTTGTGAACATCAGCTAGTGGCTGTTTTAGATATTTACTTGGATCTGTAATGCAGTTTTTACAGTGGACTCTGCAGAAGATGCTTCAGTTGTACTTCATGAAAATGAAAATCATCCTGTTTAGCAAGCCTTGAAAATGCTGATTTATTATCAGTAAATGTTTGATTTTTATACCTGTTTTATATACTTTTATATCTGGGATCACATAAACATTTATAGGGCTGAAAGGGATTGCAAGTGGAAAAGTTTTAGAAGCCCTGATCTAGAAAACAAAGATTTCTCTTTCATTCTTCTTTTTGAATGTTTTGAGTTTTTGATGATTGCCACTTCTAATTCCCCTTACAGTAGGCGAGCAATGGAAATGGCAGATGTTGTCAGACTGTAATTCCTTGTCAGAACTAGCCAGCATTGCCATTGGCTGAGGAATGTCGTGGTTGGCCACATCTGGAGGCCAGATGTTACCCATCTCTGCTCTAGACCTTGGACTGAAACTATCACAGCAATTTGAGAGCAGACAGGAGCAAGTTTCAGGAAGCAATTGTGAATAGTACGTTAAAAGCTGTGCTTTGTAGAGGAGGGTTTATGCTAAAATGTGATCTACAAAAAAAGCTGAAATTTCACACTTCAGGAGATTTGCATGGCAGATCATGGAGGAAGAGTGTTCTAAAGCTTTGCCTTTCCTTGCAGGGATTGTAAAATCTGACCCAAAGTTGCCAGATGATGCACCTTTCCCATTGCCTCCTCCAAGGCCAAAGAATGTAATTTTTGATGATGAAGAGAAGTCCAAGGTATTATTATTATCATTTTTATATTAATTTTTACCCCGTTTTATCTCTACCTAAGGAGACACAAAGGTAGCTTTGAATCAGATGGTAAAGCTGCAAGTTTTGCTTATGTATCAAAGCTTTGTGATGTTCAGGTTTCTTAATGCAGCTCGTTGCTTGGAGGAAAAGGGCATGCTGGGAGATGAAAGCAGGACTCTTGATATCTGTTGAGGACAGCAAGCACAAATTGTTTTCAGTGTAGTTTAGATAGGGCTAAGTTGTACTGGCTGTGGGGTAATAAGAGTAAAATCTTAGCTGGTCATAAGAAGGATTGGCAAAATGATGATTCTGTCCCTCATACATAGCTGGACTAATGGCCTGTCTAGTTTAATATTCTATTGATGACGTCAGTGAGAAAAAAGCACATCAATGTGGAAGAATTGGGGATAGCTATGAAGAGGTGTTTCATTATTAGTATAATGTAATTTAAGCCACAGCCACTTCAAAAAGGTCTCATAGTTAAGATAAATGGCTTAATCACTACACATGTCTACCTGAATGTTAATTAAATTGGAATGTGTAAAAAGAAATTTATTTACTGTTATCATATAGCAAGAGAGCTACCTTGGATCCCATCCTTGGGAAAAGGCTGGGTATAACTTCAATATACAGGCAGTCCCTAAGTTACATACAACCAGAACTGACTTTTCAAGATACGGGCATAGCTGGCGCACAAATTTTAATTGTGCAAATTGTGCCACGGCCGACACCTCGACCTCCAGGTTTAGCAATGAATCCAGGAGGACCCCCAAGCTGCGGACCTGTGATTTTGGGGCGGGGTGGGTTCAATTTCCATTTGTTTGTCCTCATCCAGTCCATTTCAGGGGAATTGTTACCCCATCCAGCACAGGATGCCATCCTATATCCTGATCTGTGTTGCGACTGACCAGGAGGACCTCCATCTTATCTGGATTCAATTTCAATTTGTTTGTCCTGATCCAGTGCATTACTACTGACAGGCATCAGTTCAGAGACCAGTATTTTCTGTTGGTCATGGAGGTTCTGTGTGAGAAGTTTGGCCCAATTCTATCAGTGGGGTTCAAGAGGCTCTTTGATTGTAGGTGAACTATAAATCCCAGCAACTATAACTCCCAAATGCCAAGTTCTGTTTTCCCCAAACTCCACCAGTGTTAAATTTGGGCATATGGAGTATTTGTGCCAAGTTTGGTCCAGATCCGTCATCCACAGTGCTCTCTGGATGTAGGTGAACTACAACTCCAAAACTCAAGGTCAATTGCCCACCAAACCCTTCCAGTCTTTTCTGTTCTGTGTGCCAAGTTTGGTTCAGTTCCATCGTTGATGGAGTTCAGAATGCTCTTTGATTGTAGGTGAACTATAAATCCAAGCAACTGCAACTCCCAAATGACAAAATCAATTCCCTGCCCCCAACCCCACTAGTATTCAAATTTGGGTGTATCTGGTATTCGTGCCAAATTTGATCCAGTAAATGAAAATACATCCTGCATATCAGATATTTACATTACAATTCATAACAATAGAAAAATCACAGTTATTAAGTAGCAACAAAAATAATTTTATGGTTGGGGGTCAGCACAACATGAGAACTATATTAAGGGGTCGCGGCATTAGGAAGCTTGAGAACCACTGCCTTAGAGCTATGTGCTTTTACAGATGCTGGCTCGCCTGCTCAAAAGCTCACATCCTGAGGACCTCCGGGCTGCCAACAAACTCATCAAAGAGATGGTACAGGAGGTGAGGCTTTGTTGAAAGAAGGATTCCCAGCTTCATCTGTGTTTGTATCATTTGTATGTTACTGTTTTCTTGTGCAAAATGGATATCTGGAATGAATGTAAAATGATGATGTGCTTGAATTTTTTTACCAGCTGCAAGTGGAGTCTTTTCCATTATGAGAGTGAGAAGGGTGCAGGATTATGAGATCAAAAAATAAATCTTGCTGCCAAAGTGAAAGTAGATAAAATAGTTTTCTTAAGATGTATTTTTATGATATAACCCAGTTTCAATTATACCATTTTGGGGCGGTGGGGGGAGTACAAGTCAAGAAAGCCAGGCTGTTTGTATTCAAGCATTCCAGCCACTATAAGGAGCATGGAGGAAATGCAGTAGCTGTTTCCCCTCTTCCTGTTCTTTCAGGACCAAAAACGGATGGAGAAGATCTCCAAGAGAGTAAACGCCATTGAAGAAGTCAACAACAATGTCAAGCTGCTGACAGAGATGGTGACTAACTACAGCAAAGGAGAGACAACAGAGAGCAGTGAGGACCTCATGAAAGTAAGGGAAGGAGCTGTGTTAATTGTGGGGATTAATTAATGGTAGCAGTTATTGCAGGAGGTTTTCAAATATGTATGTGTGAAAGCATGTGTGTTATCTTTCCCACCTATATAACTTTTTCTGCTCTTTCATGCAGTGTGCATTTATAAGGTAGTGTTCAAAAGCTTCTGATGTGAAACTAAAGTTTCTCCCTTAACAAAGCCAAACAACTGGAAGCAATAAAATGAACTTCCCATGGTTTAATTTAGGGGAAGAGCTTTGCATACAACCAGCCAGATACAAATGTTTTGTGAAGGAAATTTAAGTGCAGACAACTTAATAAGATTGTGGTGTAATCCAGAAGTACAATCCATTCAGTCATTATTTGCATTCTGCAAATGGGGACCTAAAGCTGAAAGACACAACTTGCTGCTTCTGCATAATTATTCTGTCATATTGGCCCAAAATATGCTCTCAGTACTGAGGAGTTTGTCTGTATTGTTCTTGTCCATTCTGATTCCCCTTTGTTTTCCTTATTCTTCTTTTTAATGATGTGAAACAATCTGATGATTCCTAACCATTTTAATATTTATTTATTTTTATCCTGTTTTTCTTCCATGGGTGGGATTCAAAACGGCGTACACAAATATCTTTACATCACAAATATCTTTAGGACAGAACGAACCCACTATTGTCTTTATTGAATAACAAAATATACTCCTGAGCCTAGCCATGCATTTCATGATGACTGAATCTCATTGCCTCTCTACTACAGGAGCTGTACCAGCGCTGTGAACGCATGAGGCCCATGCTTTTCCGGCTTGCCAGTGACACAGAGGACAATGATGAGGCACTAGGTAAATGCACTCAACTTTATTTTGATGATGACACCAGGATCCAGAGGCACAAAGCTGGTGAATGCCAGTTGCAGAGGAACATAATGTGCTCATGTACTATACATGAGCTTCATAAAAACATCAAATTATACACTGTAGTATTTAATAATGAACAAAGTAGTCTTTGGATTGATCCAGCATGCTTGCTGTGTTTTTATTTCTATGCAGTTTCACCATTCCTACAGTGGCCTAGATCAGTGGTTCTCAACCTGTGGGTCCCCAGATGTTTTGGCCTTCAACTCTCAGAAATTCTAATAGCTGGTAAACTGGCTGGGATTTCTGGGAGTTGTAGGCCAAAACACTTGGGCCTACAACTCAACACAGGTTGAGAACCACAGGCCTAGATCCTTAAAGTCTTTCTATTCATGGTGGATAGGCATTTACAAAAGATTGTACATTTCATAAACAATTTCATACCAAACATTGTTTGCTAATATGTTTATATGTATTTACTTGTTTTCTATGTAAAAGGCCTATGATCTAAGCATTAAATAAATTCAATTTAATATATTTATCTGTGTGATAAATAATAACAAGTTTCAGAGTAATGTTTATGTGGGACATTTGGATAGTCTGTGAAGCTGTGTTCTTAACCTCTCTTGCAGCAGAAATTTTGCAAGCCAATGACAACTTAACACAGGTGATCAATCTCTACAAGCAGGTTGTGTCGGGTGAGGAGATCAATGGTGAGACTCAGGCTGTTCCTCTCCGAGGTAAGGAAATTAGAGAATGGGGATAGTTTCTCCTAAAGGAAAGGTGTGCTTGATGCTTTTCCAAGTAGAAACCTGACAGTGAGGTGCTACAGGATGAAAGTAGGTTCAGTACACAAACAAAATTAAAAGAAGAATCAGCATTACCTAGCGGGCAGAAGACCTTAGGCTGAATTAGCCACGCACTAGTAAGGAACACAGGGTGGAACAAGTTACTGACAACCTAATGGACTGGTTGCTGAGAGTCATGGTTTCCTGCCCCACAGTTCATCTTGGCTATGGGTTGTGTGTCTTCCCACAGGCAGCACTTCAGCACTTTTGGATCTTTCAGGGCTGGAGATGGCAACCCCAAGTCCTTCCTATCCAGCCATACCAACCTTCTCAAGTGGTGGCTCAGCAGCTTCTGTACCAGAGTCAAGTAGCTCTGTCTCTTTGCTGGACGACGAACTCATGTCTCTAGGTGAGTCGCAAAATGAAAGACGACCAATACAAAGCAATGTAAGGAATGCATCATCTCAAGTGGAAATATGTTTGCTGTTATGGGAACTAATATGAAGTTAGCCAGTTTCTCCTGCTTTGCAGACGAACAAAGTCCCTGTCATCTCAAAAACATGTCTTGCTGGAGTATGTCTGATGCTCAGGTACATGACAGGCCTTTCTGCATATCTACTTCCTTTTTCTGAACCAAGCCTCACAACTGAGTGACAGTTTTGGACTACAAATTTTGTGTATACTTCTGAATTGTACTGGCTGTTTCCTTTTTAAGGTTATTTGCCATATTGGAACAATCAGTGACAAATTAATCCCCTTTATATTTGTGGCAATAATGTGTACATAAAATAAAACAAATTAGCAGCTGTGGGTCATCATAAGCCTAAATATATTGATCTACTGGTTATCTCAGGAATTCAGCCATACCTGTTTTTGGAGTGTAGTTTTTCATGTAGGGAAAATGTACTGGATCAATTGCTAAGTTTAGATTTGAGCCAGAACCCTTCTTGATGACTTACGATGGCATAACAGAGGTTTAAAATACCTTTAAATACCTTATCCAGGAATGTGCAGCATCTCTCTGCACATTGGCTCTCCTCCAGCTGTGTAATGACAGCCAGAAGGCAGCCAGGTACAGCTTACTCAGCCAGTCCAGCTTGAATCATAAAGCCAGGAAAGGGAGCAGCCTTTGCCCCCTTCTGTTGAGTATGCCGGAGGTCCACGAGGGCAAAGGCTGCTCCCTTCTCTCGCTGTACAAAGGGCACACAAAGGAAGCTCTGCCCAGCTCCTCCCTGTAGCTGTTTGGCTGCTGGGAAGGATGTCCTCAGGACTCACCTGGCTTGCTCTGCATAGCTGTAGAAAGGGTTAGCTTTCACTATCTCGGTCAGCACTCCAGTAGAATTTCTGCAATTATGAAGCTATTTCGGAATACTGATTCAGATATTTTTTTTTGTATTGTCAGCTCATACAGATACTTTTCTTTATCTTCCATGTACATGAAAGTGACAGTTAAATATGCCAGTGCTGTACAAAGAACTAGAAATTATAACAGATTGCAGTCAGCAGATTCTACAATAGGCCCCCCTCATTTGAGAGTTTAATGTTTGTGGTTTTGATTATTTGCAGATTTGATAAATAAGTTATCTCTAGGAATGTCAAGTTTTCCCAGTGGAACTATATGATAATTTCTACCAGTCATGCTGGGAGACATAAAAATTCCAAGAAAAGCCACTTCCAAATTTTAATTACCGTATCTCCTTACTTTTAGGATCCTGCTGCTTGGATCCTAAATAAACGAACAAGTGCCTTCTTAAGGTGTTAAGATATTGAGGAGAAATCTATCTTAACAGATGTTTGTAAAATACAGAAACATAACATAGTATATGGATGTAAAACATCTTCTGTACTTCAGGATCAACACATGCAAGATTATTTAATGTAGGTAAATATATGAGTTAGCTTCTTGAAAGTACATTTGAAATACTCAGTTTGGATTACAAGGATGTTTTTCCCTCATGCTTTTAGTATATTGTCATTTTTTGTGGGAACAGACATTTGAATCCTAGTTTGCATCAGAGCGTAGAGCTACGATAGACTAGTTCCTAGGCCCCATAATGTCATTGTGAAGGCTGTAGGCTTACTCCTCCGATGTGAGTCTAAATTCCTCAGCAGAGTGAAGACTCAGATCCCAATATCTATTGTATTTGCCTAAAGTCATTCAGTGGGGTTCCATGACTGAGCAGGGATTCAAATTCTGGTCTCTCAAACTCCTTGTCCAATGTTCAAACCACTACACCGCATCGGAACATACTTAGAATAATGGAATACTTTGTCATGCCAGCTTTTTTCATCTGCTCTAGGGCTTAATGACCCAGCAACTCCTTCAGCCCATGGTACAGATAACAGTGGTTGGAACAGTTTCCAGGTAAGGGGCTTAATCATGGGAAAACATTGTAAATACATTACATTAGGTGAACTTATGTGGTTTTTTGGACTCCGATTGAATAGTTGAAGCTGAAGTTTTGCATTTCCCAGCTTTGTTTGGTGTTGTAGTTCATAACACCAGGAATGTCATAAAGATTATTACCTGAAGAGTAACTTTTATGAAAGAAATCCGGTAATATGTGAGGTGGTTCTCAGCATCTGCTTCAGTTCCAAGCTGTGGAAGAAGGGAAAGATTGAAGCTCATGTCAGATTGCGTTAGGCCTTGAAAACATAGTCATCTAGATGTTCGATTCCGATTTTTATTGATCATTGCCAGCCAACTCGACAGTGCTGTTTAATGGGAGCACAGTTTGCCCTACTATCGTCAGTACAGGTGAAACAAGCCTCTTGATTTCCACCAGTGGTCTATGTTGGAGGAAGGAAGGAACCTGCTTTCTTAGTGAGAAAATGCAAGCATCTCTGTGGAATAGTTAAGTCTCTTCTGATTGATGCTGTCCACCTTTCTCAAAGACTTAGATGCAAATTGAGCATTGCTGTCAAGACTTAGAAATGGAAAGGCCTCATTTATTTTGGAATGCACATTGATTTCTGACTAATGTGACATTGCTATAGCCATGTTTTAGGCCCATAATTTAGTTCAAAACTATGTTGTTTAAGAGATGCAGTAAAATCCATAGCACTCCTTGAGTTGCGCAGAAACGTAGCTCTCATGCTAGTCTATGTTGGTAATGTAGAGTTCTTTGGACTCTCTTCAGAAAACATCTGGGCAGACTGGAGCAGTTTTCAGGTTTTGTGTGTATGTAGTGGCCGTGAATTTTACTGTGCTCTGTGTATAGGGTGGTAATATCTCCTGTCAGGGGAGATTAGCTGGTTTGGCTGTGGTGAGCCAGCTGGTTTAGTGGCTTTTAAAATCATGTTTACCTTCTGTTCTTTGTTGCAGTCATCTGACAGCCCTGAGCTTGGTATCCCTTCGGTGCCAGCAGCTTCCGCAGGGAAAGCTGACGTTGGACTGCCTGCGCCAGCACCTCCTGCTTCTACAAGTGGCATGGATGACCTGGACCTACTGGGCAAAACTCTGTTGCAACAGTCTCTGCCCCCAGAGTCTCTGCAAGTCAGATGGTAGGAAGTGAGGCAGGGAGTGACTCCTTGGAGGGAGTAACCCCCAGATATGGTGGGGCAAATCTCCTCACTCCCTTCTCTTGATATCATGTGTCTCTTGCCTGCCTTGCAGGGAGAAGCAGCCTCTGCCCCGGTTAACACTGCGTGACCTCCAAAACAAAAGCACTTCCAGCCCCCCCAACAAGAACACTTCCAGCCCTTCTGGGGGCACCAGCAGCACCACACCCCTCTTCCCAGGCCTACCTCCAAACCCTCCGACCACTCTGCCCTTGGAGCAGCCAGCACCAATTGCCATCCCTCGAGGGTTGCCAACACCTTCTGGAGCCACCATTCCCCCAGCAGGCCTCCCCACTGCCACCTCCCCACTGGAATTCTCTCTGGCGAATGTCACTGTGCCTCTGGAATCTATCAAACCAAGTGAGTTTGGGCAAAGGCTTGTTTGTTTGTTTCTTTCCCAGTAAGTTGGAGAATCCTACATGTCTCTTCTTCAACTCCACTTTGTCTTCATATTTGATCTGTGAAGTAGTTCAGGATGTGGGAGGGTACCTGACCCAGTATGGCCCAATGAGTTTAATTGATTAGCCAGGACTACACCCTGGATCTCTCAAATCCCACTCCATTATGCCACAATGTGCTACAATGGTTCTGCTGTTGGCTGAATGATAATGATACCTTGAAACATTTGATTTGGGTCAGTTATTTTGAGGCGGCAGTGGGGAACCAGCCGAAGTCCAACAGCATAATGCTTCTGTCCCTTCAGCCCTCTGAGATCACTGATCCCTGAACTTGAAGCACCATCTGGAGGTTTTTAAGCTGGTGCTTCTGTCAAAAGGACAAGTTCCCATTATGCAAAAAAGTAAATGAATTATGAAGCCAAATGATGCAGAGGCAACCAGGGCAGGGGACATCTCTTATTTTATTGTAGATAACATGGGATACAGGCCCCCGTTTGAAAACAAGCAAATGTGAGTAGATCAATAGGTACCACTCTGGCGGATAGGTAACGGCACTCCATGCAGTCATGCCAGGCACATGACCTTGGAGGTGTCTACAGACAACACTGGCTCTTCAGCTTAGAAATGGAGATTAGCACCATCCCCAGAGTTGGACATGACTTGACTTAATGCCAGGGGAAAACTTGTACCCTTTACTTTTAACATGGGATACCACTTGCCTTGCTCTATTCTGCTTCTCAATTAGGAGCATAATAAAGTCCTCAGACATTCCCCTCCCTAGCGCTACTAGTATTCTCTGTCATATTTGTTGAAGAAATAGATCTTAGATAGCAATGAGACAGTTTTAGTGGACTAGTAATTCTTCCTCACAGCAAGGATTGGACTGGTGAGGAATATTATTCCTTTTGTGTCCTAGGTCTGTAGCCCAGAAGTGGGAAGAGCCTATACTAGCAGAGGTTGTCATGTGCCCCATCACAGTATTTGATTATAGCTAAGTGTGCCTCTCCTTGGTACCATCCACGAACCAAAGTCAAATAGCAAAGGTATATGATAGAAATCTCATTTGATAGCTTACTTAGGTTGCATTCCTTCTGCCTAGAAAGAGATCAGAATCCAAACTTGATGTGTTCACAGACTGCAAAACATTTTAAATTCCCCCCCAAACTTTAGCCACCAAAGTTAAGATGGAAGGAGATTATTGTTTTCCACTATTTCATCAGCCCATTTTTATATCTTCTTAATAATAATTACCACCAGTCTTTCAGAGGAAGTGGTTAACTGACTTAGATTGCATTAAATAGATTTTATAAAGAGTTTTTGAACTTGGTTGTGATCTGGAGTAGGATGGATATAATGAACCAGCATACTGAGTGTTTTCATCTGTGTAATGATCCAATCCTTTCCCTCTTGTGTTTTATGCTCTTGCTGGTATTTTCTCTAGGTAGCATCCTTCCTGTGACTGTGTATGACCAACATGGCTTCCGTGTCCTCTTTCATTTTGCCAAGGACTCTCTACCTGACCGGCCTGATGTCTTGGTGGTGGTTATCTCCATGCTCAGCACAGCCCCCTTGCCCATCAGGAACATCATCTTTCAGTCTGCAGTACCCAAGGTATTATCTTCATGGTGGGACAGAACATCTCTCTGGTATTTAGCTGATTGGGGAAGATAGCAAGCCAGCTGCTAATCTTAGAAGTGACTCATTACTGTTCCTGCTCAGAGCCTGAGCTATAACTTAATGGAGGAGAAAATATTTTGCATTCACAGGGTTCTAGGTCCATTTTCTGACATCTCCTTTTAAAAGGAGAATACTTCTGTCTGAAATCCTGGAAGGTCACTGCCAGAGTGTGTCTCATTAGAATGATCTCAGACAGCAAGGTGGTTGTGGAGGGGAGAAGTTTATTTGGAGAACCATGGTGATTGGATTGAAAACCATTTGTTGGGTTAAGTAGACCAGTTGTCTGATTCATCTTTATGTATTGATCTACTGTATATGTATCTCCAAGTCACCTGCTGACTTACAGCAACCCTATGAATTCCATAGTATTTTCTTAGATAAGTAACATAGAGATGTACTCTTTAACAATGAAGCCATCGAATCATTCTATATGTTCTGATTTCTGCAGGTGATGAAGGTGAAGCTGCAGCCACCCTCCGGAACAGAACTCCCAGCATTCAATCCTATAATGCCCCCAGCGGCAATTACTCAAGTCCTCCTGCTTGCTAACCCACAGAAGGTAACAGCTCCCCTCTAGAAAGTAGAGTAAGCTATTTCTTCCTTTAATTTTGTGTCTGTTTAACTACTGCCCCACAAGCTTTTTCTGTGCAATCAGGCTTTCCTTGGAATGAGGGATGCAGAACTTCTGTAAAATTTTTTGGACTGCAACTCCATCCCTGATTCTAGTTTCTTGAAATGGAAGACCCAAACATCTAGAACAGGAGTAGGAATCATACAGACTTTGAGTGGTCACTTGACTGTTTTTTGTGGCCACTGAAGTCCCCAGTGGCGAAGTGTGTTAAAGTGCTGAGTTGCTGAACTTGCAGACTGAAATGTCCTAGGTTCAAACCCCAGAAGCGGCGGGAGCGGCCGCTGTTAGCTCCAGCTTCTGCCAACCTAGCAGTTCGAAAACATGCAAATGTGAGTAGATCAATAGGTACCGCTCTGGTGGGAAGGTAACGGCACTCCATGCAGTCATGCCGGCCACATGACCTTGGACAATACCAGCTCTTCGGCTTAGAAATGGAGATGAGCACCAACCCCCAGAGTCGGTCACGACTGGACTTAATGTCAGGGGAAAACCTTTACCTTTACCTTTAAAGTCCCCAACATCCCTCAGTTTATTTTATTTCAACATCAGAATAAGGGATATGATTTTTCACTAATTTTGACACACACACATGTACATCTCTTGTTTTAGCAAGAAAAAAAACTTCACCAGAATTTTAAAACCTAGCAGTGCCCTTCCAGCTACTTTTAGTTTCACTGAGAGTAGCTTGTGCAGTTGCATTCAGCATTGTTAATGAGAAATGGCTCCTGTATCCTCCAAAGTTAACCACAAGAGGTATTCCACTTCTGCCTTAGCAGGAAGCCTCAAGATTGCCATAGACTCCTCCTGCTTCTTTAACTGTTGTACATCTTCCCTCTGACCAGGAAAAAGTGAGGCTACGATACAAGCTGACTTTCACCATGGCAGACCAGACCTACAATGAAATGGGCGATGTGGACCAATTCCCCTCTCCAGAATCATGGGGAAACCTCTAGTGCTGTCGGTGGTATCAGACGTCTAAGGATCCTGCCTTCCTGGGGCTGGCTAGTACTTTGGACTCTGCTCTCAGACTGGAATGCTGGCAGTCGGCAGTATGCTGCGGGTGAAGGATAGCAGGCAGGCAGAGGGAAAAGAAGGGAGATGCCTGTCTTGGGGTTGGTGGGGCAGGAATGATTGAGGGAGTTGTTCTCTATTCTTCTAACTTGATTTCTGGGGCCCTGCCCTTATCTTGATCTTCCAGTTGCACTTTTCCTTTCAATGGAGTGGTGGTCATGATCAGTTGAAGCTGACTCTGAGAAACCAGGCTCCAGGGCCCCATTCTTACCTCTCCCAATGAAGTTATATTGGATCTTACACCTTCCCACCCATCTGCTCTTTCACACTTGAGGACAGTAGGTTGATAGTTAGGGTGAGGCCATTTGTTTTTGTTTTTTTCAGTTTCCATCCAAACTGCACCAGGCGGCCTAGTTGACCCATTCACATAGCTTGGGGCTATCCTGATTTGGGTCTGTTATGCTTATGAGGTCTTTATCTCTCCAGGGCTGCATAATGGGTGCAGGCTAATTCCCTTCATGCTTACTGAGCCACAGTGAGTGGAGTAGCGATTGAGCAAATAAACTGGGCAAGAAGGAGTGGTATGTAGTGTGCCTAGTCGAAGATGCCTTACCCGAAAAGAGGAGTTGTGGTAGCTTTATTGTGCAGTTATAAGAAGGATGTCTGGAGACAGTTCAGTCCCATACTTTCCTCTGCTGAGGAGAGACAGACGGTGCAATGAGGAAATTCAGAGAAATGGATTCCACTTCAAGAACTGTGTCCACTACATTGTACATAAAGCTCCACCACCTCTTTGTCTTGTGGATTTCAGTAGCCCAGCCTCTATGGCCCTCCAGGAAGCAACACTGGGAGGAAAGGTGTTGCCAGAACCATATCTATTCCCTCTCAGATTATGGCTGCCTCCTTCTCTTTCAGTTGCTCCCAAGAGCTGTATGGCTAGCATGGCCTCATCATGAGCAAAGTACATATGGAAATGCTCTGGAATGAGGACAAAATCTAGTTACTTGACAGCCTACTCCTAGGGAGTCAGAATTAACCTTTGTGGGCAAATACTGGGTGGGACTGTGGTAGAGAAGGATATTTTTACCCACATGGGTCCTGCCTCACATCTGACAGTGACAGCCTGTGTTTTGGTGGGAAGGCCTTTCTGAAGTGGGATTCTGCTGCGACTGGATAACTTTACTCTCTGGTTATCTTTGCCCTCTTTTTCTCTCTCTCTCTAGATTTGGATCAGTTTGGTTCTTGAAACAGACTTTGTACATATATATATTTTGGTGCACATTCTTGCACATGGAAAAGGACTTTAAAATAGACTGTGTGAAATCTGCTGTACTAATGGGAAATAAAAAGAATTCTTCCCGGAAATGCATCTTAGGTTTCAGAACCAATTGAAGTAATAGCATGAGGGAACCAAGGATTAACTGTATTTTTGTGCCCCATGTATCTCTGACTTCTAAACCTGTCTTTCCTCCATTTGCAAGGTTCTCCTGAAAGATCAGTGTCAAGGTCATAACTATTATGATTCAGACACCACTGTCTTGGGCGCAAAACCGTTAGAATCTGCGCTCTTAAAAAAAAAAAAGTTCAGTGCTGAAACAAGTGAATTGTATGGTCTAAATCAGGAGTGTCCATCTCAGTTGCACCAAGGGCCACATCAGCCTTTGGTTGCCTTCAAAGGGACATTTGTAATAGTAAGATTGTAGAAATGTAACTATGTTGCCCTGGCATTTAAATCCTCAGGCCATATAAAATGATGTGGGCCACATTTGGCTTGTGGGCCTTGGGTTTGATACATGTGGTCTAGATAATATAAACTTGCTGCCTATCCTTTTTTCTAATAATATATACTGTGTGTTATTGGTTGCTATCAGAGCAATATTTCCCCCTGCTTCAGTCTCATGTGTGTACAGTCTTAAGTAGACTACTTTAAGAAAAGGGGATGGGAAAGTGTTGGCTTTCCAGGTGCCTGGGAATAGAAATTGCCACTGGCCATAGAGTGTCAGAATGTTAGGAGTTGTGTACCCAAAGGACAAAACATTTCATAGCCTTGCTTAAACTGGAGCAAGGACAAGATTCTTCAGATATTGAAATCCACATCTACTCATTTGTACAGTGTGCTTGTGGAATACTCATAGCTCTAGCTGTAGTTCCATGCTCACTTCAAAAACCATGCTGGAGGTCTAGTGTACTTAATATTGTAGAGCATATGGTACTCCCCTGTGCCCCCCCCCCCCGAAATATAGACACTATTCTCCATTGTTTAGGAAAGCCCAATTACCAGTGCATTGAAGGAATAACAACAGCAACTGCCATTTGTAGTCATCCATGCTTCTGTTCTTCTCTCAATACCTGTTTCAGTGCCAGGAAGATACAAGTATGCCTATGCCAGCCATGGTTGGCCCCCATGATCAGTGTAGTAAGGGACTGATCTCTGCAATAGTGAGAGCCAAGTATTTCTAAACTAGTGGAGGCTTGCAGTTGCTCTGAGTGCTACCAACATATTCACCATGCAAACTGTCAACTCCTTCCTCTCCTTACAGGCAGCTGAGTCGGAGCTCAAACTGCGGTCTGCTCTGTGCATGTTAATAGCCCACACTTCCTCTTCCCCGCTTCCCACTCCTTTTTTGCAGGGGCCTCTGCAGCAGTAATTGCTGCTGTGTGCCGCAGAGCTGGATTGGGGGGGGGGGGGAATGCTCCAGCTGCTGGGGAGGGGGTTTAGCAGGAACAGGAGGCCCAATAGGGGTTTTATTTGGAAGACTTCATTGTGCTTCTGCCCCCCCCCCCCAAAGTTAGAAGCTAATGTGAAAGTCATGCCCATCTTCTAAAATCCTGACAGACCACATTTTGTTTTCAATGTTCCTGATGGCCATGCAATGCAACTCTTGCTTGAACCCAATTTGCTAGCCTTAAACTGGAGTAGATCTACTCATTCAGTTGCTGGATGGTAAGCCAATACATACAGAAATGCAGCAGATTCAACAGGTTTGGTCTAATGGAGCTTAGCTTTTGGAATCCTCGTCCATGATACAGATTGTGGAATGGCTGGTCTTCCAGATACTGTGAAGACTACAATTTCCATGATCTGCCTCAGTTATACAGTTAGATGTTACAGTCAGACAGCAATCAGAGGCTCATGGCTTCCTTAATAAAGGATTGGTTAAAAAAGGAAGGTGGGAATGACCAGTATAAATCCTCTAATGATTATACACTGCAACTGTTCATTGATTGCACCATTTTTTAAAGTTGGCATTAACAGTTTAACCATAAAATCATGGTAACCTATAGCATGCTGCAACTACCTTGTAAATTCTGCGATTCTGTGCACTTTGCATTAACACAGGTTGGAAACCACACATTTCAACTACAACTCCCAGAATTCCCCATCAAACTTGGACTTTTCTGTATTAGCATGAATGGAAGCTGGGGCAAAAGAATAAAATAAGTCCACCTTAATTTGTGTAGGATATGCCCTGAGTGAACAGCCGTGGTCTAAATAAAAAGAGATGCTTTCCAAAGAAGAGAGCAGGTAGTATAGTAATTTATCCGGTTCTGCAACTACCGTTAATTCAGTTTTTATTTTTCATTTTGAAGCAATTTATTTATTGCCTTGGCCCATTGGATCCTTGAAGATTATGTCCAATGGACAAAAATATTTAAAACAGTAAATTCATGATACTAACAGTTTCTCTTTTAAAATAGCATCGCAGTTTTAAAAGGGTTCTTTGCAGTAGGAGGAACAGCTCTAGCCATATTTATGCCCCAGAATTTCCTCTCTAAAGTCTTGCTATAAAAAGTGAAGAGATGAGTTTGGAGACCCAGAAGGGCACCTTGGTATAAACTGATTCTAATTCCATAGGGCTCTGGGGAAACAAATGGTTTTACAGTTAAAGCCAGAAACCGTAATCCTTTAGTAATGAATCAGTAACAGCAGCCATAAGTCAACACAACTATTTGTCTTTGATAAATAAATCAACTCATGCTGGCTTTGTGATGCATCTGTGCTAACAAAGAACCTTTAAAATCTGGAACCTTACTAGACAGTGTGTTCCTAGTTCTTGCATAGACTGTGTGAGGCAAGATTAGGCAGGAGGCAGGTCTCCAATGGTTTTGGAGTTCAGTTCCCGTAAGCCTTGATAATTGGCCATGATGTTTGGAGCTCATGAGACTTTGAAGCCTAAAACATCTAGAACTGTATCTTGCAGGCCAGCTGTTAAACTGCAGCTAGACAGTACAACAGTTAGGTGGATCTCTTAACTGGTTGACCAACTGAACCCAGGAAGTGCTGCTCATCAGTTGTTCTCTTCATCCTGGACAGAATTTATTACTGGGATGCTCAAGGTTCTGTCCTGGGCCTGGTGTTGTTTACATCTCTATAAATGACTTATGGAATCTAATTTACAGATGACACCAAATGGAAGGGGAGGTCAATACTCCAGAAAGAAGAAAATTAATTTCAACAGGAATAAATTTAGGATACTACATCTTGGAAGGAAAAATAAAGTACACAAATACAAAATGGGTGACATTTGGCTTTAAAGTAGTACACATAAAAAGGTCTATAGAGCTTAGTAAATCATGAGCTAAATATGATTCAACAGTGATTCAGTGATAAAAAAAAAAGCCAAGTCAATTCTGGCTACATCTACAGGAGCAAAGCATCTAGATTGAAGGTTGTAGTGGTGTCACTCTATTCTGTTTTATTCAGACCTCATCTGAAATACTGTGTTCTGGGCACGACAATTTAAGAAAGATATGGACAAACTGAAGTATGCTCAGAGATTTAGATTTATTACTGAATATGAGATTTAAACATGCTTCAGGTGGGATTAAATTTCATTTAAGTTAGTAAATGAGCATGTCCATTTGCATTACAAATACCTTTGCTTTGCTTTTTCCTGGGCCTTCAAAGATGATAGCACCCAAAGGGATAAAAGGCAGAAAAGCATGGGCAAAAAACCATTGCCTTCAGTTTAGAATGTCAGTTCTTACCAATCCCTAGCAAAATAGCCAATGATAAGGATTACAGGAACCATAATCCAGACATCTCTGGAGAGTCAAATAGTGTAGGTAATGATATGAAGATGTGCTTTCTGCATAAAGACCTCTAAGTAATCTCAAACCTTGCATAGTCCCAACACGTCAGCAGTTTAAGGACAGATAGAAAGTAGCAGAGCCTCCCAAAAATGTGGCCAGTTCTCAAGGGTATATCCAAAAAGACTTGTCCAAGCCCTGCTCCATCCCCTTCTTCATTTCCTTGTTTTTCTCCTTCCCTCTTGGACTCCTTCCATCTCTGATCTGCTACTGCTCCCTAAATTAAATTTCAAGTTCATACCTGCAGCAAACACAATAAAAACCTTACAATACTTGCATTTCTTGTAACATAAATTTCCATGGTCAAAGTCCAATTAAATATACAAGAAAGAAGCCAAGTCTGGGTTTAATGTCCTAAGATTATAATCCTGTAACTCCTTGGCAGTAATATCCAACGGACACAATCAAGTATACTTTGAGGAACTGTGCATAAGAATGTGCTGTCAGTACAGAATTGCATGCTTCAAACCCAACAAAAAGGTGTTGCCATAATTGTTGACACAAAGATTCACAAAACATTATTGGCAAATACTTAACTTGTAAAATTCATTGGCAAAAAAACAAGTATAGATCTCCAGGCGTTTTGACAATAATGGCCAGTGATCACTGATTACCCAATGTAACACAATTTTTGTCCCTGGTTATAAATGTCATTTCCAATTTTGGTTCTATCATAAAAACATGGAAAAAGTTTATTAAACTGCAAAAACTTTGTTTTTGCGGGACATCCTGCTCTAGTTTTTCAGTTATCTGACAAGAGTTTCAACCAAGCCAACATATTTGTGTGTCAGGATCTCCAATCCTCGACATCTCTCATAAAGCAGGCCAGCCATAAAACATCAGTTACCCTCTGGTATGTGAGAGTCCCTATATATGTGGCACAAAAGAAGGTTCTGGCATTCGGTACAATAAAAACTTGTTGGAATCTACCCGCGTGTGTCTTGGTGCTTTCTTTGGAAGACGGACCCACAGCACAACTGGGAGAAGAGAACCCGACATTGTGGCAGCCACAAAAACAAGTTTCTGGGGTATAACAACTACTTTCAAAGTAAGTATAGTACTGCACAATTAAACAAGAAATGGCACTTTCAAACCAGGCACAGAATTATTTTTTCAAATTGTGTTACATAGCGTTATGGGAGGTGGAGTCCAAAACACCTGGAGCTCTGCAATGGATCCAGAGTTGTATATTTGAACTGGGTGACAGATCTAGGGTGTTTTCAGTTTATGTTTTACTGTATCTTTATCTCCTGTGGCGCAGTGGGTTAAACCCTTATGCTGGCTGATCTGCTGACCTGCAGGTTGGCGGATCCAAACCACGAGATGGGATGAGCTCCTGTCTGTCAGCCCTAGCTTCCCATGCGGGGGCATGAGAGAAGTCTCCCAGCAGGATGGTAACATATCCCTGGGCAACATCTTTGTAGACGGCTGATTCTCTCACACCATAAGCAACTTACAGTATGTTCTTAATTAGCTTTTGACACGATATTTAAAAACCACCATGAAGAAGCCTTTCCCATTTGTATCTTCCTGATTAACTTTGGGGCCCTTCCACCCAGAATATCAAGATATAAAATTCCACAATACTGTATCTGCTTTGAACTTGAATCTATAGCAGTGTGGACTCAGATAACCCAGTTCAAAGCAGATATTGTGGAATTTTCTGTCTTGATACTCTGTGTTATATTACTGTGCGGAAGGGCCCTTGGTGTTAGAATTCAAAGATTTAGCCATGTTAATCTGGATCAGTAAATTTGAAAGAGAATAAGTAGCATAAGTTTTCACAGATTTCTGTGTATTTAATCAGATTCGCAGATGGGAAGTGCTTAGGAGCAGACCTTTATGATCAGATTACGTGTGTGAATAGCAATAGAAATGCAAAGTTTGTGTGATGGTGATAAGGTGACAAGTTCAGTTTTAACAATGGTTGTTGGGGATAAAAGCAGGAGGGAAGCTGTGACATAAAGCCAAGATAAGTAGATAACCATATTAATGGTGGAGGAAGTTCTTGGAATGTAGTGTATTATTGGCTGGAAACAAGAAAAGAGATGTGCTTGGTGTTAGGTGTCTTACATACCTTAGACCAGCATTGTTTGCTGCTCAGGTGCCAAAATGTCATGGGTCAACCCTGCCTTTTATCTACTCCTACAAGAAATGTGCACATCTTTTAGGAATTGTATTCACTGATATCAATTGCCAGTGTACCTACCTCTAATATGCACATCATCTGTGCCAGACAAAATAGGATGGTTGCAATGTAACCTAGAATGGTTTACTTTTGCATACATGGGGCTTCACAATTTCAGCGTTTTAAACATAACTGTCCTAAGGCAAATCTCTCCTCCCTCTTTTTTATGTTTTAAATGACAGAATGTCTCTTTTCATGTGTGCTTACTCTGACCATTTCCTTGTCTTGGTTTTGCTTTAATTCTCCCGCTTGTTGATATTGCATATCATTTATCCTATCATTAATTTGCCTATGTGGTTTCTTAGCCGGAAGAGAAATTGCAAATGGCTTCTAATGGAGTAAGTGCTTAGAGTAGACTGAGAAGGAGCAGGAAGAGAGCGCTACATTTTGCTTTCTCCAGGTCCACGTCCAACACATAAGAAAGCACAGGCGCCATTTTAGAAGAAGCAGGTTGCTTTCATGTACATGTACTCTGTGTCTTACCATACTATGACATTATCCTTTGACTCATTCTGGCTCAGTTAAAAAACATTTTTTCATGAACTTGGCAAGTCTGCAAAATGTAATGGTGTGGGCACTGGACTGATATGGAAACCCGCTCAGTGAATCACACTCTCTCAGCCTCAGCAGTAGGCAATGGCAAACCTCCTTTGAACAAATGCTGCCAAGAAAACCTTGTGATGGGTTCACCACAACTCAGAAATAACTTGAAGGCATATAATAAGCAAATAGATTACATTTAAATCCTACCTTTCCTCCAGAGGACTCAAGATACTACACATGGCTGACATTCTCTATGTTTTATACCTATGTTGTTGTTACCTTCCCATTGGAGTGGTACCTATTGATCTACTCACACTTGCATGCATTTGAATTGCTAGTTTGGCAGGAGCTGGGGCTAACACTGGGAGCTCACCACGCCCCACGGATTTGAACTGCCAACCTTCTGGTCCGCAAGTTCAGTAGTTTAACCTGCTTCGCCACTGTGGTCCCATATTTAACTAGATATTTTTCATATAACTAGATGATGTGCAATAACTGCTTTCACACTTAATAGCACTTTTTGTCTTGCGAAGATTAGGAGCTACTATCCAGGGGCAGATTATTCCTCCACAGAGAAACAGCAAATGCCACCACTACTCAACTAGGTCTAAGTGTATCATTCCTGAGACCATGAACATTATTTTGGCACTGGAGACAGCAAATGTGATGAACAATTTTCTTTGGTAATATAAACAAAATCAATGCCTTTTCATGACACCCCAAACTGGCTGCCTGATGCAGCTGCCGCACACTGCACAATGGCAAAGCTGGCCTTTCTATTATCTTTCTACTATCATTCAAACCCAATAGTTTTGGTGTATCAGTAGTAGTACCCTTAAATCCTGAAGAATTTAGGGCCAGAAGGAAAAAGGTAGCCAACCACTTTTTCCAGCGCACACCTTCTGTACCATTTGGCTACCATGGTGAACAGGTCGTCGATTAATTGGTCATCCACAAATCTAGCAAATCTTTAAAAGTCACCTAAGCTAGTGGTCATTTACAACATCTTACAACAGTGTGAGTTTCTTGCTTATTCTATGTTCTATGATAAAGTTTATCTGCTGCTTTTCTCTGTTATTACTGTGCAGCACAGCTTTGAAAAGTTACTTCTTGTACAACTCCTAGAATTCCCCCGCTAACCTGGCTACTGCAACGTTCTGAGAGCTGTGCTGCAAACGTTTCCCAAGCTCATTTCTACCGCTAATCAGCTTTTTTTATTAGATGACGCTGAAGGGGTGAGGGTGGCTCTTTCAGCACATATTTATAATTCCACACATTGAACAGAACACTTAGGAGATTGAAAAGAGGGCTGTTGAATGCGCCATTGTTTGGCAGAGTAAGCATGGAATTATGAACAATGTTCTGAGAGCCAGTCATGATTTCAGCATTGGACTAGGACACTGGGAAACCAGGGTTTGAATCCACGCTCAATCATGGAAACCCACTGGGTGACCTTGGGCAAATCACACTCTCTCAGCCTCAAAGGAAAGCAAAAGCAAATACCCTATGAAGAAATTCTGCCCAAAAAAATCCTATTTGCTTTGGAGTCGCCATGTCAGAAATCACTTGAAGGCATACAACAACAGCCATTCAAACTTTAATGTTTTGTGCTCTGCATGAGATTAGAAACGTGATAAAGCGGGATTTTTTTTTTTTTTTACAAAGCAAGGGAAATATAATCAGGATTCTGGTCCTTATGCAGACAAGACTGAAAATAGAACTTGCAGTGTGGCATGAAAACTCAATAGCAAAGCAAGATAAATCAGTGATCAGATAAGGAAGATTCCAGTACTCAGACCTCATTGTATATCAGCATTTCCTTAATGAAGAATTTTGTTTAAAGCAGAGGATTAACAGCCTTAGGAACTGTGTGGGCAAGATGCAATTAGAGATTTTGGGAGAGGACAGGACATGAATCTGTATAATTGTAGGTTGTGTTGTTTGATGATCAGTAGAGTTGTCACACACCACAAGATTTACACAAGGAAGAGACCTTGCCCACAAGAAAGAGGGCCAAGTACCCTTGGTATCCAGAGTCAACCATCCACAACTTGAAAATATCCATGACTTGAAAATATTATTTTTAAAATCCCAAAAGAAAACACTGATTTTGCCATTTTATATATATATAATTTTACTACACCACTGTATGTATTTGGATTTGAGCATCCATGGACCTCAGTATCCACAGGTATCCTGGAACTCAAATCCAGCAGATAGCAAGAGCCTGCTGTAATTGAAAACGCTACAGGTGGCTTTCCAGATTTGCTGGGGCTAAGAGCACAGAATCTCCCAAAAGTCAAAAACTGCAAATAGTTCTTTATTACTTGAAATAACACCTCTCTAGGAATCACTGGGTTCTCCAGCAATACTGTGGTTAACGTCCAGTGGAAATAGATCTTAAAGTTGCAATGAAGAATTTAAGAGATTCCTAGAGAGCACAGTTTAATCAAATCCGTGAATGAATAATTCCGCAAAAAGTCAAACTTGCGAATATGGAGGTCCTACCTGAAAATCAGAGCTTGTGATTCCATCTCCCAGAATCTTATAACCAGTTTGACTACTACCCTGCAGAAGATCTCTGTTTTGTTCAACTCTCCTGAACAAACTCCCTATCAAAGCTGAGAAAGTTGGCTTTGTACCCCCATAGTCCATGCTGGATGGAGCAGATGGGAGTTGCAGGTCAAAACATCTGGTAGAGCTCAATTTTCCCCATCTATATTCTATATCCTCCCTCCTTCTACCTGCTACTCAACTTTCTTCCTCATCAAGGGTGCGTCTACACCAGTTGTTCCCAACCTCTGCTTCATGGACCAACAGTGGTCCGCAAGAACTAAAATATGGTCTGCGGCTTCACCATTACAACTACGGATAATAACAGTCCAACAAAAAAAAAATTCTTGGTGTCTTCATTTTCAGGCCTGTTCTTGGGGTTCTTTGAAGTGATGATTCAGAAAATTGCATTGGATAGACCACATCAGCTCTACACTATTAAATATGGTTTTCTGTGGGTGAGCAGATGGTGACTACTGGGTGGCATATGTTCTGTATCAGAAACTAGAGCTGATGTGGTCTATCCAATGCAATTTTTTGAATCAGCACCCCAAATAACCAAACCAAATTTAAAGTTGACCAAAAACTGATTCGTAACCCTTTTGGTACTAATGTTGGAGTGGTCCCTGGTCAAAGTGGTCCCTGGTCAAAAAAAGGTTGGCAACCACTGTTCTACACTGTAGAATTAATGCAATTTGACCCCACTTCAGTGTGGCCCAGTGCTATGGAATCCTAGGAGTTGAAGTTTGATGAAGCTCCAGCACTCTTTGGCAGCGAAGGCTAAAGACCTTGTAAAACTACAACTCCTTGGATTCCATAGCACTGGGTCATGCCAGTTAAAGGGGGGTGAAACTGCTTTAATTCTACAGCACAGATGCCTTCCTAGCTGCAGTTTCAGGAGTCCTGCAACCACCCAACCCCCAGAGATGTCAGTCTGCCAAAGCTGAGAAAGAGAGAAAACAAAAGTAGGAAGTACTACAACCACCAGCTCTTGCAGAAGAAGTGGCTTGTTCTGCCTTGCTGCCTGTTTGCTGTCATAATATTTCCCCTTTAAGGCTCGGTGGGAGTTATTTCTACTGATCTTCGATGGGGTGGTGACAGGAACCGAGAGAAGCGGCGGGCAGAGGTCTTACCTGATCAGAAACAGAGGAAGGTGGCGGTGAGTAGAGGCGAGAGGGAGGAAGACAGTGCAAGAAGGTGGAGTAAGGAGAAGTAGAAAGGAACAGAAGAAGTGGAGGGAAGGAGAAGGAAGTCGACCTGGGAGGAGGAGGAGGAGGAGAGGAGAGGCACAGAAGAGGAGGCAGGGGGGAGGGAAACCGCGAAGGAAGGCGAGGAAATGAGGAGGAAGCAAACCTGTTGAGGAGGAAGAGGAGGAGGAGGAGAGAAGGGATGGCGGCCAGAGGCGCCGGCGGGCCTTAAAGGAGGGCTAGTGGGTGGAAGTGGGCGGTTGGAGCCCGGCCGCTTTGATCCTGGTCTTGGGACGCTTTTCATCTTTCCTTCAAGATGATGAAGAAACAGTTCAACTGGATGCGGCAGCAGCTCAGCCACCCGGGCATCGGCGGCGGACGGTAAGCGGCGCCTTCGCTTTCAGAGATTCCCGAAGTTGCTCTTCTGGACTTCGACTCCCAGAAGCCGCAGCCAACTTGCCCAGTGGTCAGAGATTCTGGGAGTTGAAGCCCAAAACCTCCGAAAGAGCAAAGTTTTGAAACAGCCCAGCTTCCTCTTCGGGTGCATCTACACCAGGCATGGGCAAACTCCGGCCCTCCAGGCCTTTTGGACTTCAACTCCCACAATTTCTAACACCTGGAGGACCCAAGTTTGTCCATGGCTGATCAACATTGTAGACTCGGACGCTACTACAGTAGAATCTCGCTTATCCAACCTAAATGGGCCGGCAGAATGTTGGATAAGCGAATATGTTGGATAATAAGGAGAGATTGAGGAAAGGCCTATTAAACCTCAAATTAGGTTATGATTTTACAAATTAAGAACCAAAACATCATGTTATACAACAAATTTGACAGAAAAAGTAGTTCAATACACAGCAATGCTATGTAGTAATTACTGTATTTACGAATTTAGCACCAAAATATCACGATGCATTGAAAAAATTGACTACAAAAATCCGTTGGATAATCCAGAAAGTTGGATAAGTGAGACTCTACTGTATTTATTTATTTACCCTATTTATACCCTCCTTCCTCTATCCTGAAGGGGATTCAAAGCAGCTTAGGTATGGCAATTATTCAATGCCTTAAAACACATACAAAACATTAAGCTTAAAATAAATTAGATTAAAATTAATACATATCAAACACTTAAAAGCATTGCATTCAATGTTAAAATCACACCATCCAGAAATCATAGTCCAAGGCCGTTCCATAGTCATTGCATATATTCCAAATATATTATTACACGGCTCTATTCTCAGAAAGCCTGATCCCAGAGCCAGGTTTTTGCTTTCCTTCTGAAGGCTAGGCGAGAAGGGGCTGATCTGATCTCATTGGGGAGGGAGTTCCATATCCGCGGGGCCACCACTGAGAAGGCCCCGTCTCTCGTTCCCACCAGTCGCGCTTGTGAAGAAGGCAAGACCGAGAGCAGGGCCTCCCCGCTATGAAGTTTGACACCATGTTAACTGCTGTGGCTCAGTGCAACGGGATTCTGGGAGTTGTGGTTTGGTGAGGCACCAGCACGCTTTGCCAGAGAAGGCTCAAGACCTTGTAAAATTATAACCAGCAGGATTCAATAACATTTACCAGTGTAGATGCAGCCATAGAGGGAAATGAATAGAATAGGGCAACCCTTCCAGCCATGCTTGGAAGCATCCAAGGCAACAGCCGAAGTTTGCCCATTCCTGGGCTAGAGCATAAGTAGCCTTTGGCTAGAACCACAAGCCACAGAATCCCTTAGTTATGCTATTAGACCTTGTAGTTCCCCAAAAGTAACTTTTCCAAGTGGACTGGAGGCTATCTCTTCCCCATTTGGACATCAGCAGAAGGAGTAATAACTGGTCACCTACTAAGCTGTTTTGGCGACAACTTGAAAAGAAGCTGGTCTGTCTCATCTGACCTCACATAGGATACATAGGAGTTGAGGTTGGTGGGAAAATATACCAGGGTCACATTTCATCTCAGTATCCTTTTGGGCAGGCTACAGAGACAGATCTTAGCCAATTCAAAAGTGAAAACTAGGCGTTCTGTGTCAGGATGCATGTGCTTAAATCTGTCTAAACTGCTGCAGCCAGTTTTTTAGCACCAACATTTTTCAAAATTCAGGATTAAGGGGTTTGAGAGGTATGTGGTCTCCTTGTGGCACTTGAGCCAGAAAATTGGGAGTGAGACCACTTGGGGATAACAGGTTGCACTTTCCCAATTCTCTTAAACTATCCACATATTGGCTAGACCAGAGGTGGTAACCTTCTATGTGTTGTGAGTATACAGTTTCCTTAATTATCTAACCAGCTTAAGCAATAGTAAGAGATAATGGAAGTTGTAGTCCAACACCATCTGTAGGGCCACATGTTCCTTAGGTTGGTCATGGTATTTCAATACTCTAACATTACTTTGTAGCTGGAGTGAGCACAGTTTTCCTACGATCTGGGTCTTCTCTGTGGTGTTGTTTATTTAAGTAATAAAAATTCTGCAATTTTACTATCATTTAGTTTGTTGTCCTCTACATGAGGATAAGAAATGTATTCATACCCCTGACCATTCCAATTTGGCAGGGACTGTGCTGCTTAATCTTGTTATTGCATTTTTAATAGACTTCCCTCCCACTTTCCTCCTTTGGCCTTAGCATTACTCAGTTGCCACAAACAGAATTAAAAATGCAAAAGCAATTTCCACGGAATTAATTCAGCTGCGGAAAGAAGAAAGGGCAGGATCTTGTCCTTCCCTGTAGACTCAGATAAAAGCAAACTGCTGCAGCTGCTCCTAATCTGAATAATCGTACACATTAACAACTTTTCCCAACTTGACCACACAGTAATATTGCTGGAGTACACATGTCCTAATTTTCATCTGTTGAAATGTTAAAGGAATGGGTATGCAGTTCTGCATTCACACCTTTAGTTAATGTACTTTATTTAGATCAGGCATGGGCAAACTTTGGCCCTCCAGGTGTTTGGACTTCAACTCCCACAATTCCCAGGCCTGGGTTAGACTGATAAGTTTTAGCTGCAGATGGCGACTCCATTATATGCATATTTGGGTCCTTGGTATCTACTGGGCTTTGGTTTCAAGACCCCCATAGATCCCAAAATCTATGGATGTTCAAGTCCCACCAGATACAATAGAACAGTAAAAAGGCAACCCTTATATAAAATGGCAAAATCAGTATTTGCCTTTTTGCAAAAATTTTGGATATAGTCATTCAGAATCTGGATTCAGACCTATGGAGAGGGAGGGCTGGGTGTATTACTTTGTTGGGGTAGTGAAGACCCTACATATTTCTGATTTAAAATCTGGACATTCTCAAACTTGTAAATAAGATTCAAGATCTGGCACCAACTCATAATCTAGATGTCTGTAGGCTAATAAGAAATGAACTGAGAGTTGTTTCATTTTGCCAAGCAGTTCGAATGGACGAGCGGGGATCCATAAAACAGGAAACAAACAGAACCAGATAAGTGGATGTTCATTAAGTGGGGCAGAAACTGATACACTGTTGAACTTTTTGTGTTGATTGTTTTAGATTGTTTAAAAGTATTTCCCTACTAGTTGATTTGTTACCCATTGTAAGAGAGTAGTAATCCTTAGTATGGAATTTCACTCTCTCCTCTTGGGACTTTGGGTTGATTCAAGACTGCACAAGTCCATAGCTAGGATGAGGTTTGAATTCTAGTTTTCCTAGCATTATACTGTTTTCAATGCTGGACGATGATTCTGGAGACCAGGCTTCAAATCTTCAGCTGTCAAATCCACCAGGTAACTTTGAGCAAGTCACACTCTGTCATGGACAGAGGAAGGTAATGGCAGACCACTTCTGAACAGATCTTGCCAAACAAAACCTGTGATAGGTTCACTATAGAAATGTCTTGAAGGCACACAGCAACAACTAGATCCAGGATCTACTGGCTCCAGTTATCCATGCAAAGCTCGCATTACATTTTGGCCTACAACTTTCAGATTCCTTTCAGGTCTTAGAGTTTTAGTCCAAATAGTAACTTTTCCAGGTTCTGGTGGCTATAAGACATTTTACACATACCTATCCCAGCCGTCTTCTTTCCTTGCTGGGAGCCTTCTCTCCCCGCACAAGCAATTTGTTGAAATTGGTGGGAAATCAGCAAGGGTGGATCAGTTAATTGCAAGGTGGGCATCCATAAGAGACATATTTAATGTCTTCAACCTTAAAAAAATCCTCAGATTATTCCATACACCTGAATGTGGTTCCTAATCCCTCCACAGTTGCCCACCCTGGATTTAAAGGGCCACAGTTATACACTCCATCTAAAGTTGGGTTAAAGAACTGTTAGAGCAGTGGTTCTCAACCTGTGGGTCCCCAAATGTTTTGGCCTACAACTCCCAGAAATCCTAACAGCTAGTAAACTGGTTGGGATTTCTGGGAGTTGTAGGACAAAACACCGTGGGACTCACAGGCTGAGAAGCACTGGGTTAAAGAGTCTCTCCTTGGGTTGAACATTTCCTTTGGTATTTTTACATCTTGGCTCTACTGTTTTCTTCTTCATTAGGCCTGCTACAGGGAAAGGGAGTACAGTAGAGTCTCACTTATCCAACACTCGCTTATCCAACGTTCTGGATTATCCAACGCATTTTTGTAGTCAATGTTTTCAATATATAGTGATATTTTGGTGCTAAATTAATACAGTAATTACTATATAGCATTACTGCGTATTGAACTACTTTTTCTGCCAAATTTGTTGTCTAACATGATGTTTTGGTGCTTCATTTATAAAATCATAACCTAATTTGATGTTTAATAGGCTTTTCCTTAACCCCTCCTTATTATCCAACATATTCGCTTATCCAACATTCTGCCGGCCCATTTACGTTGGATAAGTGAGACTCTACTGTATTTGGTCCTCTACATCTTTCAGCATACAATGCCCATCAGCTGTGGATGGCTTGTGGACCAGTCAAAGGGAGGCTTCATTCTGAAATGGTGTTAATGCCCCCAGTTCTTCCATGCATCAGCTGCCCATGCCTTCAACGTTACCAAATTAGCCAAGAACAAGGACTTGTGGTATTTGTAATCTATAACATCTGGAGGGCCAATTCCTCATCCCTGGCCTTTTCTCTCTTTACTCTGAAAACCCGACAAAGACACCAGCAGAAACAGGGCAGGGTTCTTCACTGAGATGTCCCAGAGCTGTTTTTCCTGTCTTCCCTGTCTAGTAGTTGTTGTCGATGTATCAGGAGGCTGGTGTTAACTCATCTCATTCCATGATAGGCAAGGAGGAACTTTCATAGAAAATACAGTTACTCACCTGAGCCATTTTTGCCAGTGATTTTTAAAATAGGTCACTGTGGGAGGGACCCATATTAACTATATGATTTGCTTTCAGTGTAACATACTCTCCGGTATTTCACTGAAGAAATCTAGGACACACATAGCTAATCATTATTAGAATGTGGTCAAGGTGACTAAAGCTATGAATGGAGAAAATATTATATGAGATGCTGTAGTTTGCTTTTGCCTGAGCCTGTTGGGGAGGACTAGATTCCTCTCCTCCTCCTTTTTGATGATTTCATCTCACTTGCTGCACCTGTAGTATGTGTAGTAATACATTTAAAATAATACATCTAAAGTTGAGGGTGTGAGTTAAAAATAAAATATGACTTTTTAAGAGTAGACTTATCAATGTGGTCACGATGACTTCCAGATAACGTTTTTAGTTCTACCTCCTATATAACAATTTCCAGAAAATTTCAGGGTAATTTAATTTTACTGATTACTGGCTTAAGTTTATCTTCAAATGTCTCTCTTTTACTTTCTGGCCATGTGAACAACGTTCACAGCTAATCTATTCCAAGTTAAGAACTATTCTCAGTATCATTTGCTGCAGGCATTGCTACCACTGTTCCCCTATTCTGGCCATAACTGGTATTATATTTCAGTTCCCATTCTCCATTTGTAGTTTCCTGTGCTGAAACAATTTATATAGGCTACCTGTTCTCATCACAGTTTTTGTTTTAAAGTGATCTTTTTGATGGACTTGATCTGCAATGGCTAGTCAAACCCTAAAGTCAAGAGAAGAAGTTGTTTATCTGTACTGATATTGGTGGACACATAGCATTCCTCGCCATTGGTTATGTTGACTACAATTGCAGTCCAGCAGTATCTGGAAGGCTTCACAATTCCCGTGGAGCTGGAAACTATCTTTTTCTATCACTGCTGCCCTCTTCATTCCCCTATATCAGTGGTTTTCAACCTGTGGGTCCCCAGGTGTTTTGGCCTAAAATTCCCAGAAATCCCAGCCATTTTACCAGCTGTTAGGATTTCTGGGAGTTGAAGGCCAAAACATCTGGGGACTCATAGATTGAGAATCACTACCTTATATCATCTTCAGCTCTAAATGGTGTAATTATATTTCCAGCAAAGTCAACAGAAAGCAAAGAAGCCGACAGATAAGCAAGGCTTTTTATATACTCTGTGGCTCCAAATAAGTTCTAAAAACAGAGCTTAGGAAAGTTATTTTTGGAAAACAATCCCCCCAGGTTGGGAAGTTTCAAAAGTATTTTTCCAAGTTCTTTTCAAGTCTTCATAAGGGCAACAGTGGAAGGTGAGAGCAAAAGGAACTTTTCCTTGAGAAGAGGTGCCAAAATAGAAAAACATTTGTGCATGTAGTCTTCCATTATACAGGGTGTTTGAAAAAGAACTCCCTAGTTTTAATGTGTTTTAACTTAAAATTAGGGAGTTCTTTTTCAAACACCATGTACTTTAGAGAAAATAGGAATTAACTAGTTAAAACCAATGCAATAAGTTAGAAAATGTGTAAGGAGAAGAACAGCTAGGTTGAAATTATTCTCTTTTATTGAAATGATTGACCTAAGTCAGAATTTCAGCTTTAATAAAATTCTAGAACTAAGTTATTAATGAAGTTCTAAATTAATTAAATGGAACCAAATATAGTTGTTTAGTTAATTCAAAGGTTTTTACCTATATGAAGTTATGGCACCTTAGGAAGAACATTAGGGAACATTGAGCCTGAGTCTCCTGATTTTCTGGGTCATCTCCAGGAGGGAGAAAGAGAATGCAAATTTTCCAGTTTTGTTCGGCTCGGCTCCAGGAAAAAAAGAAAAACACTGTGTGCAAATTTCCACCTCATCTAAACAGCATCCATTGGTTCCACTTTTGCAAGAGTTAATTGATTAGTTGCTGCAACTTACAAAGACTTTCCAGGTAGTCTAAATACTAGTTATTTCACTTCTTCCTTCTCTCCCACTCTTCATGGCACCAGAGATTACCCTTTGCTCTGTATCCATTATTTGGCTAGAAACAAGTGAACTACCGGTATATTACATTTTTCTTTTCATATCACCCTAAATAAGAAAGAAGGGACAATCCCCTTTTCTCCACCTTGATCTGGGACCAGCTCCCTAGCTAAGATTTCTGTCTTAGAATTTTATCATTTGAGACTGATAAAGTGCAATTGTGGCAGAATTAAAGTGCCTTTGGCTAGGCCTTGCCACACAACGTCATGTTTCTCCCATAGTTGCACTGTGTTTGAATCACAATGGAATCATCTTATTTCACTGACAGGAGAAACTTTTCACAGACCACAGTAGGGAAAAAAATAAAACCAACATAATGACATTTCTGGTTTCATTTTTGGCCAGTCTTTGCCATTTCCTTCGCTTTTTGAGAGCTGCGGGGAGAAAGGTGATGTTAAGAGCAATACTTCTGCATTTTTCAGCAGCATTAAAGAGTGATAGGTTCAGCACTCTGAGAGGTTGCAATGCAAGTCATGTGCAAACCCACAATCCATATAAGAAATGTAAGAGTGGTACTAATGACACTGGAGTGGTCAGAACATAACCGGATATTCACTCAGAAAATGCACAATGTGTTCTAATAATGTGACAAACTCATAGCAATTTCGTATCCGGTTTACAGGAGGAAAACAATGTTTTATTAGTGGTAGGACTCCAGTAGTTAGTGACTTCCGTATTAGTAGCATAGTGATCCTGCCCTAAGTTTCAGTGTAAACTATAGAGGATACTGAGTCCTATTGCCAAAATAGGATCAGTACCCAGGACAAATTCCTTAAATTGAAGACTAAAATCAAAAGTAGATTCATTACCTAACAAGAACTGAGAACTTTTCATCTAGATGTCCATAGGTGCCATAGTCTCCGGATTGACACCTCTGGGGTTTCTATAATAATAATAATAATAATAATAATAATAATAATAATAATAATAATAATAATAATAATACTACTTTATTTATATACCGCCCTATCTCCTGAATGGGACTCAGGGCGGTTTACAGTCATAAAAGCAACACCAACATTACATAACAACATAATACACATTATTAAACAAAGTAAAATAATACAATTATAACAATAAATCACACTTACATGACCCGATCAAGGGGACGGGAACCATAAAACCAATATATTAAAATGTATCATTTTAGGCTAGGGAAATCTTGTGCAATATATTCAGGCTCAGAAATCTAAGCTTCCATTGTGTTATAAAAGCATAATTTTAAGTATGGAAATTGAGCCAAATGTTGCCAACTTTTTGTCTGGGATTATTTTCTTTTGTCATAAGGATACAGTTAACTAAATAATGATCTGCCATGTTATTTCACCTTTATATAGGACTAAATAGATATCAGTAACAATATTCTAGCAGGGAATGGCCTCCTTTTTATGAGGAAGCTAGTTATAACATAACACACACACACATTTTGTTGTGCAATCCATAACACCAAGCCTTTCTATATCAGAGCTTTAAATATCTTGTTCTGGAATCGTAGCTCCCAGAATCCCAAGACAGCATGGCCTGTTGTAATCCAAAAATAACATTCCCAATGTCCGATCTCGTTGTTGCTATATGCTAGACAGCTTTGGTCCCTTGCACCCAGCTGAATAAAATCCCACATTATCTGCTTTGCACTGGAATATATGGCAGTATGGGGTCAGATAATTCAGTTCAAAGCAGATATTGTGGGATTTTCTGCCTTGATATTCTGGATTATATGGCTGTGTGGAAGGGCCCTTAGACTTATGACTCAAGATGTCCTATACTTAGCAACTCTGTTCAAGTATTTCAAACTCCTAGTCACGGGATTCTGGCCTGCATCAATAGGGGTATAGTGTCTAGATCCAGGGAAGTCATGCTCCCCCTCTATTCTGCCTTGGTCAGACCACACCTGGAATACTGCATCCAATTCTGGGCACCACAGTTGAAGGGAGATGTTGACAAGCTGGAAAGCGTCCAGAGGAGGGCGACTAAAATGATTAAGGGTCTGGAGAACAAGCCCTATGAGGAGCGGCTTAAAGAGCTGGGCATGTTTAGCCTGCAGAAGAGAAGGCTGAGAGGAGACATGATAGCCATGTACAAATACGTGAAGGGAAGTCATAGGGAGGAGGGAGCAAGCTTGTTTTCTGTTGCCCTGCAGACTAGGACACGGAACAATGGCTTCAAACTACAGGAAAGGAGATTCCACCTGAACATCAGGAAGAACTTCCTCACTGTGAGGGCTGTTCGACAGTGGAACTCTCTCCCCCGGGCTGTGGTGGAGGCTCCTTCCTTGGAGGCTTTTAAGCAGAGGCTGGATGGCCATCTGTCGGGGGTGCTTTGAATGCGATTTCCTGCTTCTTGGCAGGGGGTTGGACTGGATGGCCCATGAGGTCTCTTCCAACTCTACTATTCTATGATTCTATGATTCTATGTCTTCTTGGACAGAGGCAATCTATCTCTGACATGGTCTTCTTTGCTTACTGCCTTCAACTTTTCCCAGCATTGTCTTTACCAATGATTCATGTCTTCCCATGATGTGCCCAAAATACATAGCCCCGGGAACTTTTCTCTAGCATCAGATTTCACACGGATTCTCTTCCCAACAGCTTTCATCATTGTCAAACTTTCATAGTAATAGACAGAAATACGATTGTATGAATGATCCTACTTTGAGACTGAATCATATATCTGTAACACCTGGGGAGCTTATCTAATGCTTTCATAGCTGCCTTTCCAAGTCATCTGATGATTTCTCGACTATATATTTCTCTTACTTGTGTGCCTTCAAGTCTTGTGGTGACATTAATCTCTCATGGGGTTTTCATAGAAAGAGCAAGGAAAATAATATCTAGGAACAAAATATTGGATTTTGAAAGTAATGTGTTAGGTACAAATCTGTATATAAAGATGAAGCTTACTATGTAAGAGTGGGTCAATCTTTTTTAAGGATGTTCCTAGGGTAAAATTGGAGACTCAACATGTATGCTTCCCTCAGCTCCTCAGAAGGAAAGCAGGGTACAAATCAGATACAGTAAATAACTTCTATAAATATATTTTCTATCACCTAAAACATGTTTTCTGCAAAGTGAAACTACATGTATCAAAACAAGCTTGCCAAATTCAAACATACAAGAGGCAACTATCTTAGTACAGTCATCCCTCCCCATTTCCAGTTTTGACTTCTTCATGGATTTATTAAAAATGTTCTTTCTAGAAAGTCTAGGTTCTCCAGTATGATTCTATAGTCAACTTCCTCCAGCCATACTGGAAGACTTAGATCTGTGGTTCCCAATTTTTTTTAATAGTGACCACTTTGACCAGGGACCACTCTCCAAAATTAGTACCAAAAGGGTTACGAAATCAGTTTTTGGTCAACTTTAGATTCAGTTTGGTTATCTGGGGTGCTTCAGAAAATTGCATTGGATAGACCACATCAGCTCTAGTTTCATATACAGAACATAACATATGCCATCCATTAGTCACCATCTACACACCCACAGAAAACCATATTGAAGAATCTAGAGCTGATGTGGCCTATCCAATACAATTTTCTGAATCAGCACCCCAAATAACCCCAGGAACAGGCCTAAAAACGAAGACACCAAGGCGCTCCTGCTTCCAGGCACATGGAATGGCTACCCTTAGGGAGGGAGGAGGAGGAGAAGCAATGGTCAGGAGGCTTGTTGTCATGCCTTTTGTGGGTAGTCAGCCTCTCTCCTCCCAACATCCCTGTTGCCTTGGCACTATAAGACGGTCACTCTCACTGCAATGGTGTAGTAACTGTGAGGCCGCGGGCCATATTTTAGTTCTTAGGGACCATTGGTGGTCCACAGACCACAGGTTGTGAACCACTGACCTAGATGCTTCTAGAAAGTACTCTTCTCTAAGGAGCTCTAGGTTTTCCGATTCATCTTACAGTGAAAACTGACCATAGAGTCATGTTGGAGAACCTAGAAATTCCTGGGGAGTTGTTCTCTTGGATTTTAAAAAACAGTAGTAATTTGTTGTGTTTTCCCCCCACTTTCACAGGAATCCTGTGCCCCTAATCCCAGAAAGTGTGAGGGACTGACTGTATTCCTAATAAAGATAGTAAGTTAGATGAGAGATTGTCCTGCAGCCTTATGAATAAATTTAATGAGAGAGGGAAGATCAGTGAATTCATTTGGACTTCCCCATATCCAGTTGCTACAAATGAAATGTTAAAAAGGATCATTTGAAAATATACCTTGGGTCTGACTTCTCTTTTTCTCTGCCTTTTCCTCTTTTTACCTTAGAGCTCAAGAAACTGCTGAATACTTGACTGAAGACCTGCTACAGGTGAGGCATGGTTTCATCTGTGGGCATGTGCTTACCTGTACCTGCAGGCTTGGAAGGAAATTCTCCCTTGTCTTTGTTTATGTATTCTTTTCTTTATGTCTGAGTCACAGGACAGTCTTGGACAGAATATTATAGTAATGGAACATGTCTTTCATGGAACAACAGGCTTTATTGTAACAGGGAGGAGCAATCCTGGGAAATTTCAAGAAACGAGCTTTAGAGAACCAGGATTGCTTCAATATCCCCATCCCACCTTCTCCAAAAACTGTACCACAAAAACTGCTCTTGTGCTCTTTTTTGTAATTTAAGGCAATACAATCCATAAAATAAAATAAATGTGTCTACATTTCTAAAAAATGTATGTGCCTCAAAAAAAAAAACACCCTGTGATAGGTTCACCTTGAGATCACCGTAAGTCAGAAATGCCTTGAAGGCACACAACAACAAACAAAATTTGCTAATCTCTATTTTCACATGTCTCAAGATGAGTCCTTAGGAAGTTTCAGTTCTTGTTTCTGTGGGGATCTGTTCTGTGGATATGTACTCAGCTTAGGTGATATTTCTGAAGAATACCTCCTTACAATCATAATAAAAACAGCATCAGCCCTTCATAAGACATAGGGAGGTGGTCCCCCAGGCAGCAGATATAGGCTGTGATGGAAAAGGAGCATATGATTTATTGTGCAATTTGTTCTTGGTTGTTTTTTGTTTTTTTACTCCCACTGAGGGAGAGATACGTGTGGGATTTTCTGCCTCAGGTGCCAAGTAACTTGACTGAGTTGGTATGCTATACTACTTAAATCAGATAAAGATGAAAGACACATTTGCTGGCAGGAAACTGTGTTGGGCCAGCTCTGGTCAGAAGTTTTCCTCCTTCATTGATTTTTATGGAATGAAAAATGATGGAAGAAGGATTGGGAAAAAACACGGGAGGCTTCCAAGTGGAAAACAGTGACATCAGGCTACACCCTCTCCACTAAATGAATGAGACAGGGCAACTGCAAGGATGAAACTTCACCTGAAAGCATCCACTGCCTACGATTCCTAGAATGAAAACTCCTGTACCTTCATGGTTGTGTAAGAGAGGGGATTTCAACAGGTGTTGCTTGTCATACAACTTGGTAACAAGCAATACCAGCTGAAATTCACACAGCTAGGTAACAAGCAGCATCTCTGTAATGCAACCATTGAAAGTGCAGGAGTTCTGTCCCATGTTTAGCCTCCTATTGTCCTTTCTCTTAAATGCCTAGAGTAATATTTATGTCAAAAGGAAAATGGAGAAAATGTGACAACACATCTGTGAACAGAGTTTGGGCAAGTTACTCTTCTGAACTACATGTACCAGAACCTTCCCAAACATCATTGGTTCTGCCAGATGGATATTTCTGGGAGCTATAGTACAAGAAAATCACTTGTCTAAGCCCTGTGAGCTGCATACAATAAAACGTAGATTTTCAAATGTACCTTGTTCCTTTTTGAAAAATGAAAAAAAAATCTGTTCCCACTACCAAATTTGCAATAGAATCTCATGGAAGGTTGGAGTAAAGAGTGAATACAGGTAATCCCGAAATTATGAAAAGATAGATTTTGTAGGTTTGTTTTGTTTTACGTTGAATTTCTATGTAAGTTGGAACAGGTACATTTTTAAAGCATAATTCTAGCCATGTGTAAGTTTTGGATAGCACAGGGAAGGGTTAACACCCCTATGGTATTTATTTTACAGTCTGTGCCCTTCTGAAGATTTCATCTCACTTTCTGTCCCTGTGATAATTGGATTTTATTTTTTTTTAAATGGCTTGTTGTGGAAACGAGAATTGGTGATAAAGCTTTAGCTGAGACTCCTTTCTCTCAGAATAACTCTTTTAGGAGTGAACTTCCTTTCCTAGCGTAGATTCCTCTCACTTCCTGTTGTCTTACCGCTGGTCTTAACTATGAGTTGTTTGTAAGTCAGATGTTTGTAGTTCAGGGACTACCTGTATTTCACTTTGTGACATAGTAGATATTCTTGAAAAGGATAGAAAAACTATAGGAAAGAATTAACAGAATGTTGCTGTGGCATTTTTTTAGTGGAGTCTCTGAATTGTTTTAAATGCAAGAGAAGCATTTTTTAAAGGAAGTAAACCACAAGATGAACTCTAATCTACTTCCTATTTGCGGGGAAAAGACCCCACCTGTGTCTTGAACAACACAGGGAGGTGTAAAACACCTTTCTGCTAGGGTTACCTCTCCTCTGTATGTTAAAATAGTAAAATAGATTCCCGTTTTCTTGTACCTAACCGTTTTTTTCCTCCATGGCCATCCATAGATTGAGCAGCGAATTGAGCCAGCCAAGCGTGCAGCTCACAATGTGCACAAGAGACTTGTGGGTTGCCTCCAGGGTCAATACGGGGCAGACATGGACAAACGGGTAGTAAGTAGCAGTGTTTGTGCCTATTTCTTTCGTAGATTAATACAATTAAAATATAGATTATTTTCTGTTCTAGGATTCCCTAGTAGACGTGGGGGAAAAGACAGTCGTCAACATTTCATGGATGAAACCCAGGACATATGTACTCAAGCAACCAAGTGAAAATGTGGCTTTGTGATCAAGCCTTTGGAGAACTTATGATGCAATAGATAGATATGGAATTATGTCCAATGACATTTGGAATGGCATGGATTATGAATGTGGATAGTGTGGGCAATAATGAAGCATTGTTCTAATTATTTCAAATTTTAATGTATTTTATAATTCTATTTTAAATGTTTGTTAATAGTATATTGTTTTAAGGCATCAAATAGATGCCTATGTGTAAAGCTACCTTGAATCCCCTCCAGGGTTGAGAAAGGCAGAGTAGAAATGTCATAAATAATAAATAAATAAGCATTGAGGTGCGGTGAAGATGGGGGATTTTGCCATTTATAGGATGAGGTATAATCCAAAATACTGGTTGGAGGATTTTGTGAGTTGTAGCCCAAAATGACTGATAAATTCTGGGGGTTGCAATCCAAAATGGGATTTACTCAAAGTCATTTTTGTAAGATCTCATTTCTAGCTGCACTTCACTGAGATAGAACATTAACTTGTCTGCTAATTGAATATTCTCATTTTCTACAGAAAAAGTTGCCCTTGATGGCATTGTCCATGACCATGGCTGAAAGCTTCAAAGAACTGGACACTGAATCTAGCCTTGGGTAAGAATCCCCTTGTTTCATGAATTAAGATCCTGTATATAAAAAGTGTTCACTTGTAGAACATAAACAGGCAACATATATTCAAGGTTCCTGAATCTTATGGTGAAAGTAATCATATCTGTTTTTATTTGTCAAGATACCTTTTTAAAGGTCCCTGTCACACTCACAATTATTGCTGTGTGATTCCTTATTAACTGCCATTACCACATGCCATGAAATTCTGAAATTTGCAGGATCTGGGGAGAAATATTAGGAAATCTCAGCCAGAAGACTAGTGTCTCACCAAATTACAAACCTTGGGATTCCATAGGATGCTGCCATAGTAGTTATAGTGTTGTCATAATCTTGTAATGGTGCAATGTAAACAAGGCAGTTGTCTACCTATTTTTCAAGTTGTCTACTTCTGATCCTGGTATAGAAGAATAGAGGCAAGGTGAACATAGTGTTACCAGGAGAAAGGGGGGATACAAGGTTTGAATTTTGCTTTAGCTTGACCCCATCCACAAAGACTGAGCAATAATTACTCAGTTAAGGTCCAGATTAAAATCCAGAACAGATTTGCCACCCCACCATTTGCCATTACAATCCTTATCTTCCTCAACAGCAAGGAGACATTAGCTCAATGTTACGTTCATGACCATAACTCCTTCTTCCTATCTTGCTCACAGGAAGGCCTTAGAAATGAGCTGCTTTATCCAGAGCATGCTAGCTAGGATACTTGCTGAGTTTGAATTGGCCCTCGAACGAGATGTGCTGCAACCTTTGAACAAACTGAGTGAGGTATCCTTCAAACCTCTTCCATCTACACCTTTCTTAGCTTTGCGTTTTGACTGCTTTCTCTTTCTTCCTTTTCTCCCTTAATGCTACCTGTAACAAAAATACAACCTTTCCTAAGAAATGGACATAGGTTCCTGTGACTAGATTCTCTGCCCACACAGAAAACCTGGGACTTCTGAAGCACTGTTGTATCAAGTTGATTCATTTGTACAGATTGATCATCCCATATCAGAAATTCTTGGGACCAGAAGGGTTTTGATTTTAGGATTTATCTATTGGTTGATTAATTGATTTTAGAATACCTGCATTTGCATGTACATACGAGAGATATTTGAGATGGGACTAAAGTCTTAACTTGGCATTTATTTATTTTTCGTAGACACCTTATGCACATAATCTATAGGGAATTTATACAACATTTTCAATAATTTTGTGCATGAAACAAAGTTTGTGTACGGTATATTGAACTACCAGAAAGCAAAGGTTTCACTATCTTAGTCATCTATGTAGATAATTTTAGAGTATTTTGAATTCCGGGTAAGGGATGCTTGGCCTGTATCTGTATTTTTCCCTCTACAGGTATTATATTTTATGTATCCCGTTGGTATAGTAATTTACTATGAAAGAAATGGGGATGGTTCCTAAAAACTATGTGAAAATGGAGTGCATAGTATCAAAATGAGCTATACAAGATAGTCATGTGGCTGTGTCTCTTTGAGAGTTGTGGTTCACAAAATGCTGATCTTCAGTTCATGAACACTGTTTTTACAACAGGCTTAGTAGTCTATATATCTGTATATTGGTAGACTGCAGCTCCCATCACCTCTGACACATTGAGCTTGAGTGACCCTACTTGAGGTTGGTGGAAGTTAGGATACAATGGCACCTAAATTTCAGATTTACTTCTCTCCTATTAGAATGACACCACACCTTTTTTATGATTTCACAAGCTGTGATCTAGTGGGAAGAGGTTTTATGGTGAGCAATATATAGTTGCACTTTTATCCTCTGTTCCACCCAAATGTCCAAAAGATCAAGAATCTTCAGACTCTTCCATTCCCAATCTTAGCCTTTTGCTAGTTATGCTAGTTATGCATACAGCCAATTCTGAAAGTATGAAATACCAATATAAAGAACCTACTGCAGATTTGTGTACATACACATAAACATGGAGTTGTCTATTCAATTGCTTACAACTATGGCAATGTATAGTTGCATGTCATTAATCAAGTCTTTTTTTTCAAATGACTTTTTGAGTTGTCTGAATGGACAAGATATCAAACAGAAGTTTGTTTGTTTTTTTCAGAGCCATTTATTCCTCTGTCACTAGAGTGGAATATAAATAGTTTCTGCCCAGATTAAAGCTGCTGCTACTGTTCAATACTCTGAGTGTTTCACTTGTCCAAAGTTCAAAAGTTATCACAAGTATCTGTGCAAGGGCGGAGGGGGGGTCACCACAAATGAGATCTGGGAACTAATGAGAATAAAAAGCAGGAAGCCAAGTAACACAGCAAAATGACAATGACATTTCATTGACCGAAAGGGGATGAGATGTTCCAACAATGGGGGAGGGGGATAAAATGTTGTGGATTGGGTCTAAATCTTCCTTCCTGCCCTCTTCCAGGAGGAGCTGCCCGTAATTCTGAAACACAAAAAGAATCTACAGAAGCTCATTTTGGACTGGAATACCATCAAGAGCCGGTAATAAGAAAGGACAGGGAGGGGTGGAGGGCGGATTTGGTATAGTGACTCCCAGAAAAAATAGTTAGATATAGAGCTGATATAGTGTAATGAATTTAGGAAATCAGGGTCCAAATCCTCATTCAGCCATAGAAACCCACTGGTTCTCTTAGCCTCAGAGGAAGGCAGTGACAAACACAATAGAGCCACCATAACTCAGAAAGGACTTGAAGGCAGGCAGCAACAAAGCTGATAACTATTGCCTGACAGAGGAAAAATATTACAGAGTCCCTGAAATGCCTTCATATTCAGTAATGGGATCCACGAGAAGGCTTTTTCTATTACATCATCTCAACAATAAATATTCTGAAATCCATTGTGTGCTTGTATGTGGGGTTGTGGGCTGAGGCAGATGGTTTTGCCCAGGGCCATCTGGTGAAGCTTGTGATTTTGTTTTAGTCATCCTATCTCTAAAACAAACAAAGCCGAAGAGAAAAAGGGCAAGGTAAGCCAAGTTCAGTTTAGTAAAAGTGGGGGCAGGGAAAGTCTTGCTCTTTCAGTATTCAATCCACATAGAAATTGAACGGAAATACACTTGATCAAGGCAGGTACTTTTCCAATGGCTTTCTTCACCAACTTGCCTGTTTAGCTGTGGTGTCAAGTAAAAATCTTGTTTTACAAGAAAGTCAGTACCAGACACTATCTTGTCTTCCTCTGTATTTTCACCAGTAGGCTGTTAGGAATTGTGGGTGTTGAAGTCCAAAACACCTGGAGGGCCAAAGTTTACGCATGCCTGGTCTATGCAAACATAGAGATTAGGATTTAATCAGTGTCTACCTTTTGAGATAATCTTTGTTTCATACATAATAAAACTAAACTAATCCATAATAATGATGATAAAGTTTATAATAGCGTAACATGAAGCTTTATGTTTTTGACTGGATAAACATTTTTGATACTTTAATTACTTTTAAAACTTTTTATGGCTTTATATGGGTGCATCTACACTATAGAATAAATTGAGTTTGGCACAATTTTAACTGTATTTGTTATTGATTTAGATTTATTTAGTTATACACTGCTCTTTGCCCACAAAAGTTCTCAGAGTGGCTTACACATTGTTAATTTGTCCTCAGTGTTAGAAAATCGTAGGAGCTGTAGTTTTACAAAATATTTTGCCTTCTCTGTAAAACATCTGAAAGGTACCCACTTGCTGATTTTTCTCTTAACTGTTACTTTGGCGACACAGGTCACTACTGGTCTCCCCAAAATGCACTTTTGACCCTAAAGTAGGAGAAGGCAGGCTCCTTGAAAATTATTATTATTTCTTGTTATTTCTGGATGTGGGGGTTAGGGCTATTTATCCATTACTTTTTTTTAAAAGATTGGTACTCAAGGGGAACACATTGAACCATATACATCTTGGAAGTCACATGGTTCCCATAGTTGGCTTATGCACAATCATCCCCAGGCTTCTTATCAACAATCCAGTGGTATCAAACATTTAATCAATCTTTATGTCTCATGTGCTGCTGCTCGCCATCAAATCAACACTCACCATTGTTTTTCCTTGGAAATTTGAAGTCTGAACCAAGTTGCCAAGAACTCGAGTAACAGTGCTGGGACTGGTGCTGCTCCAGCAGCATCAGGAGCTGCCCTGAAGCTGGAGAATCTGAAGGAGGAGGAGGAAGAGATGAAAAGGAGGGTTGAACAGAGTAAGGTAAGAGAAAACCAAGGCTGTCATCTGGAGTCATGTTTAGATTTCCTCTCTTAGTTCTGGAAAGGGAAGAATCTTCATATAGGAAAAACACAATGATGGGGGCTGAGGGTGAAGAGAGAAACTAACGTGAAATAGAAGGAAGGATGAGAATTAATGTATATATGTGTTCATACAACTTCCATATTGGTAGTGCTTCTGTGCTGTCAATGAAGTACAGATAGAACTTGAAGATATTCCCAATACGTTTTAATGTGATACAGTTGCCAGACAGTGATGTTTCTGTGTTTGGCCCTTTATGAAGAGACCAAAGTACAATCCTCCTGACTCTCCTTTGCCTAGGATGAGTACATGGCGGACCTGTATCACTTTTCAACCAAGGAAGACAGCTACGCCAAGTGTTTTATCAAGGTAAGTCAACTCTCTTATCTCTACCTTTCACCTCATTTCATTCTTGTTTGTTATACACTTGTTTTTAGAATTTAATTGTAACTATGTCAGAGAATTACAACGGAGTCTTTGTAATTTTCTTTTTCCTTTGTTGTGTACTTAACATGTCTGGCTGTGTACTTAATATGTCTTCTTCTAGAAAAAGAAAAATTATGTTAGGAAATCTAGTCTTTCATCTCCCATTAATTGCCTTTACAAATGAGGAAATATGCAGTTGTTCTGATGTCCATTTGTACATGGGTTCTAGCAATTTCTTTCATTTTACCATTAAGGAGAGCAATACTATTTTGGATGACAATAGTAAGAATCTTCTTTACTGTAAGCATCCATCATATCTAGTTTGCTTTTCTCTAAAGCAGTGGTTCTCAACCTGTGGGTTCCCAGGTATTTTGACCTACAACTCCCAGAAATCCCAGCTGGTTTACCAGTTGTTAGGATTTCTGGGAGTTGAAGACCAAAACATCTGGGGACCCACAGGTTGAAAACCACTGCTCTAAAGGCATTTCTTTCATATAGCTACCCCTACCTGGAGAAGAGATCTATTATCACAACCATTAATCTTATATTTTGTGCCGTTAACATCTCCTGAATATATAAGCCATTCTCTAAAACAAAGCTGAACAACATCAGCAGGTCTTTCAGACAACTTTCATCCCCAGACCACACACACTGTCCAAAATCCCTAAAAAATAGAATTAAAAAATGGAAGGGGCTGAGGGTTCATTCTCGTTTTGAAAAACAAGGGCTTGTTTATAATAAAACAAGACATAGAGACACTTAACGTATTTTAACAGTGAATGGTAGGCTCCCAGGATAGGCAATTCATCTTCTTTATTAGATAGAAAAGGAGAAACTTCTGAGTCTGGTTAAGGGCCACACACAAAAAACCCTCAGAGCTGCCCTTTGTCCACTCTTTAACAGAACATGTTAAGTAGCTGGGAGAAAGTGTTGAGCAAAATGTATCTGGGTTTGTTCTATGTGAGTTTCTTTTGTTTGACAGTTGCTGGAAATTCAAGCAGAATATCACCGGAAGTCTCTGGGATCACTAGATGCTACATTAGCAGAGCTGAAGGAGACACACAGTCCAGGTATGGGCCAAATTATATTCTTTTGGGGCAACATCTTGCCATATATTGCATAAGCAAAAGCAAAGCAGTGGGATGTATGGTCGTAAAAATGTTACAAGTTTCCTTTAGTAGCTCTCATCGGGCTGACTCATGGCAAAAGATGATGGGAGTTACAGCTCATGAAATCTGGAAGTCCACAGCTTCCAACCCTTGAGTTCTGGTGTCTGGAATGTGAGTGGAAGAAACAACATATCTGATCAACTGTCAGTAGGTGTTGTTTTCTTGGGGTGCTTATATGCCATCATATAGAAGATTGTGTGTTCCTTGTGTATTGCATGGTATGTTTGTTGTTATTGTGTGCCTTTAAATCATTTCCAACTTATGGCAACCCTGAGAAAATCCTATCACATGGTTTGATTTTCAAGATATGTTTGGGGGAAGGGTTGGGGGTTACCTTTGCCTTCCTCTGTGGCTGAGATAAAGTGACTCATCCAAGGTCACCTAATGGGTCTCCATGGCTGAGTGGGGATTCAAATGCTGTTCTCCAGAGTCATAGTCCAGCACTCAAACCACTGGCTCTATATTGGTTTTCCTCTATCCTGTATACGTTGACTCTGTGTTTACCGGATGATAAATTATTCTGGGTTGGCTGCAGTTTGCCAGTATTTGGCTCATACTATGTGCACATTACAACATGACTGGCAGCCTCTGCTTATATAGAAATGCTGTCTATATAGGAAATGTGTCAGGTATTCAGACTGTCACACTGGGAGTGCTGAAGTGAGATTTACCTGACGGTCCATTCAACTTCTGGAATTGTGGGCTTTCATTTTATTTGTTCTCTGAAGCAGCAAAGCATCCTGGTTTGGTACTGGTGAAACAAAAACAAATTTTATCTGAAAGTCTAGTTGCCTTTAATCTTTGTGTCTTCCACTCCTCCTTTCTGTTTTGCAGACTCCCCATTCCCTACAGACCCAGGTGTAGGAAGGGTGTATGGGATGCCGCTTGAAACTCACCTGAATGCTTCTGGGAGGGAGATTGCACTCCCCATCGAAGCTTGTGTCACGATGCTGCTGGCATCAGGCATGCGGGAAGAGGTCGGTAGTGCCACTCACTGGCTGCCCACTGTGTCCCCTTTGCTCTAGATCTTCTGGCTTCACCTTTGGTTTTGTCCTTTTTGTTTTCTAGGGCCTCTTCCGGTTGGCAGCTGGTGCATCTGTACTCAGGAGACTCAAGTACAGCCTTGACAGTGGGTCAAGCATCCCAGAGGAATTTTATGCGGACCCTCATGCCGTGGCAGGTAGATACTTTAAATCATTTACAGCACAGAATATGGGCCAAAATGTGTATGTGGCTTGTTTGCATACAGGCCTCCTCATAACTACAAAGGCCACCTGGACAAGGAGGAGAAAGAAGGGAATAGTGAGGTTAGGCTCATCTTTTTTGGTCTTTAACCCTAATCTGTTCTTGGCTTCAGTTTGCCATGCAGTCTCAAATTTCCTTGAAGAAGCTTACATGGTTGTAGCTATGTTACTCCATTACAGCAAAAACAATGAAGAAGCTGAACACTTAATAACGACAAACAATACACACTATAATATTTCCATTTCCTCTGAGCCCTCTGATAACAATCTTTACTCATAAAACTTACCGTAATTTCAAAGTTGAATTCTGTCTTTGTAATTTGGACCGGATATAAGTTTTCCAACACCATACAGGTGTTAATCTGTTCATCTCTGCTAGAATATACCTTTCCCATGCCAATAACAGTTAGTTAAAGGAACACTGTTAAAATTGTCATCGGTGTATCTAGAATTTTGGCATTTCTGTTTCTTAGCACATGCTCCACTCCCACCCTATAATGTGTATAAGCATCTGCCAATAGAAACAGTGCTCTATGTATCTGATGAAAATGTGTTTTACTTATTTATTTATTATTCATTGGGTTGTTTGCATGCCACATTCTTCCAGAATGAGGCTCAGGGCAGCAAATGGGCAAGATAACTTGTGCCAGGGGCTGGCCAATTTGTGGCTCATGGGCAACTGTAGAACACTGGCACACTTCCCCATTGGATTGTCTTTGTTTAAAATATCCTCTAGAGCAGAACTTTCCAAACTGTATGTCATGACACATTAGTATGTTGGTTGCAATGTGTAGGTGTGTTGCGCAAACATAACAAGAAACCTTTGTGTCTATGTAAAATAAGCAATAAATCATGTATATTTTTAAAATAATGAAATATGTTGTATCCCCACACATTTTGTTATTACAATGTATGCATGTGTCCGTATCTCTTATAATGGATTGTTTTAACTTCTGGTTTGCTAGTAAAGCTGAATTACTGTGTCACTAAATGACACATGTCTAAAAATGGTGTCACCAACATGAAACCTCTGCTATAGAGTGTGTGGGGGAAATGCCACTGCATCTTTAGTCCATCAACCAGCTTTATGCCCAGAATAGACTTTTCAAAAGGCAGAAAGTAAAATAGAAGTCATTTTCATATTACTTTTTAATAGAACACCCAGAAGGGACAAAAATGTGACCAAATTATGCCACATGTGCTTTAGAGGTCATGGATGTCATTCTTCAATCAAAAAAGTGACCGTTTTTAAAAAGTAGGCTGAGTGGGCACATCTGTACATCATTACATAAGTCCTATGAATTGCACCTGGCAATTGCCCAACTCTGGCTTGTTCCAAATAAAACTTGTTAGTTCTTTAATGAGGTTAGCCATAATAGTCTTTGTTCTCCTTGAGAAACTGGAACACTTCATAGAAAAAAACAGCTTTCCCACTCATCATTTTTGGGCACACATAGCTAAGAGGCAGGTAGCATCATGTCCCAATCTCTCTCAGCCAAAAGTTAGGAAATACTGTGCCATATTTGAATTCATGTCTTTCACTCCTATCTTAGGGGCACTGAAGTGTTACCTGCGAGAACTGCCCCAGCCCTTGATGAACTCGGATCTCTATGATGATTGGCTCAAAGCTGCCAGGTAAATTCAGAATGAGAAGACAGGTATTTTTCTTAGAGCTTATACACATTATTCTTCTACTTAGGGGCCAAGATTATATGAACGAAACTAGCAAGTGGCCCGCATTAATGTCTGTAATGAGAAACGACCAGACTCTCAGCATTGGAAAATATTAATAACAATATTCTTTTCAGTATCAAAGAACCAGATTCTCGACTGGAATATCTCAAGGGGGTTTGTGGCCGTCTTCCCAAGCACAACTACAATAACATGAGGTATGGCACCCTTGCGAATATTGATGACTTCAAGAATAATTTTAACATTATTGTTTGGTTATGATATTATAATAGCACGATATTATTGTGGGCCTTTAAAAAATCACATTGGCTTAGGCTATATACAGGTTGAGTATCTCTTATTCAACATGCTTGAAACCAGAAGTGCTTTGGATCTTTTTTGTGGGGGTGGATTTTGGAATCCCTGCATTTGCATATACATACTTAATGAGATACCTTGGAGATGGGACCAAGTCTAAACACAATATTCATTTATGTTTCTTATATACGTTACACACCTACCCTGAGGGTAATTTCATTCACATTATTACATTCGTCCATGAAGCAATGGTACATCGAACTATTTAAAAGTAAAGGTGCCACTATCTTAGCCACCTATATGGACAATTTTATATTGTGGAATATTTTTGAGTTCCGGGTAAGGATGCTCAACCTGTCAAGGACAGAACGCCACGAGATTCAAAGTAACAGAGTTTATTAGGTTACAGAACTCAAAACAAGCCCGTAAAACACAAGGGCCAGGCAGTATTTGCCTTTAGGAGCAAAAAGGGGCAAAATAAATGTTCAAAAGATAAACCGGATTAAACCGGAGTTTAATCCGGGTAAAAAACAAACTGCTTGCTTCAGCCTGAATATAAACAAAACGAGAGCCAAGAACAAAAGATACAAAGAATGCAACTAATTGGCAGCAGATTCCTCTCTGCTGCCAACACAGTGTTTACAGTAACTTGCGTCGCTCCCACACACACACAGCAGACAGGATCTTCCAGCACGAACAAATCAGCCAGGGAATGCAACAGTAGAGTAGACCAGTTCCGTTCCGTAGTTCAAAGCCAGAAGCAGACGTTTGTAGTTTTCCCAAGTCCAAGAAGGGGATGAAGCCAAGCCGTGGTCAGTTCAGTCCGGGTATTCAAAGCAGGAGATGGCGTCCGTCAGGAAGACGACGGAAGGTCAAGCTAATAAGAGTAAGCACAGGTTTGCACAAACAAATGCCCACACAATCCCTCCCGCCGTCTGACCCTGGATTCCAATCAACTTACGTCTCAGCACAGGAAAGCACACAAGTCTTCAGGGAAGCGTCCCACACACACACGGATCCCAAGCGTTTGCCCAGATTACCTTGCCCAACACAATTTGCAATTGCTCCCAAGCCCCATTTTATGCCAGTTACAAATCTTCATCACTGTCAGCTGTCCTCCTTAACCCGGGCGTTTCCTCATCACTTTCCTCGTCAGAGCTGGAACACCTCTGACTACGCCCAACAGCATCTCCAGCTGTGGATCCCGTCCCATCCCTCCAGCTAAGCCATGGATCTGATCCTGAAGGTCCCCATTCATCTTCTGCCCCATCATGGCCAGTGGCACCCAATTCCTCCCTTACCCGAGTCCAATCCATCTCATCCTCCTCCGAGCTAACCTGCCCCTCCTCCATTCTCTCCGTAAACCCCTCGAAAGACTCTTCATCAGATGGTGCTGCAAATATGTCTCGCAGTCTTTTTCTCTCTCGCTCCTCGAGAGTATCTGACTCTCGAGGAGTCTTACGCCCACGCCTGTCAGTAACAGAGCCACGAGGCTCAATCATAACACTATCCCCTCTCACAAAGGCCTCCTCCCCCGATGGTGGAGAAGTGGCAGTGATACCCTCTGCTATAGCACCACGACGACTAGAGGTATCAAGTTTCAACAACGAACGATGAAAGACTGGATGGACCTTTAAACTAGACGGTAAACGCAAACGAAACGCAACGGAAGAAATCTTTTTAACGATAGGAAAGGGACCCAAAAACCGAGGCGCAAACTTTCCCCCAGCCTGCTTAATATATTTGGAAGATAACCACACCAAATCCCCTTCTTCCAACTCCTCCCCTGCCTGCCTGTGGCGGTCAGCCTGAGTCTTCTGCGTTGCCTTAGCTTCCAACAGTAAGCGACGGGCAACATCGTGCAATGCAGCCATTTCCGTAGAGCGGTACACAGGGTCCGAAGAGACCACATTGGTCGACGGCGCCACACCTCCCCGTGGGTGAAAACCATAAGTAAGCTCAAATGGCGTATGCTGACTAGACGTGTGCACCGCATTGTTGTAAGCAAATTCCGCCACCGGTAACCACTTTACCCAAGCCGTGGGTTGATCTAAACAAAAACAACGCAAATACTGCTCTAAGAGCCCATTAACCCGTTCCGACTGTCCATCCGTTTGCGGATGGAAGGCTGAAGACACGTTTAACTTAGTCCCCAAACACTCATGGAAGTGTTTCCAAAAGCGTGACACAAATTGCGGAGCCCTATCTGAAATAATCACCTCGGGTGCTCCGTGCAAACGATAGATGTGCTTTGTAAATAGTAAGGCCAACGTAGGGGCCGCCGGAATGGTTGAACAAGGAATAAAATGAGCCAGTTTACTAAATAAATCCACCACCACCCAAATACAAGTATAACCCCCAGACTTAGGCAAATCTGAAATAAAATCCATGGAAATGATTTGCCATGGCCTCTCCGGAACAGGTAAAGACGATAACAACCCTCTAGGGCGCCCAACAGGCGTCTTACTCTGCTGACAAACGGCGCAGCTGTCACAAAAGCGCAGAATGTCTTGCCGCATCTTTGGCCACCAGTAGCTCCTGGTGATAAGCTGTACGGTCTTGAACCTGCCAAAGTGCCCAGCCATGGGTTCGTCATGGTGGGCTCTAATCACCTCCAACCTGAGGGCCCCCACTGGTACGTAAACCTGCCCCCTATGCACCAATACCCCGTCTTGATCCTGGAGATGCGGCAGTATGGTACGGTTACCTGCAGAGAGCAGCATCAGTTGCTCCTGAGTCCACACATCATCCTTCTGAGCCTCAAGGATCTGGTCATGTAACCCAAGCTCATTATCTACAACACACAGAGAGGCAGTAGGCAAGATGGTCTGACATACTACCTGCTCATTGGTCTTAAATTCCGGCTTGCGGGATAAAGCATCGGCCCGCAAATTTGCCTTCCCCTCCACGAACTGCACCTTGAAGTTAAACCTGGAGAAAAACAAAGCCCAGCGGATTTGACGCTGGTTTAACTTCTTTGCTGTTTGCAAGTGCTCTAAGTTCTTGTGATCAGACCTGACCACGATCTGGTGCCGTGCCCCTTCAAGCCAGTGCCGCCACACCTCAAACGCCACCTTAATCGCCAACAACTCCTTCTCCCATATGGTATAGTTCTGCTCGAAGGGTGTTAGTTGCCGCGAGTAAAATCCACAGGGACGCAAGGTCCCTGAGGAATCCTTCTGAGACAATACAGCCCCCAACGCGTAGCTAGAAGCGTCCGCTTCTACCACGAACGGTTTGTCAACATCAGGATGGGTTAGTATGTTGTCCGATTGAAAACTAGACTTAAGTCGTAGAAACGCCTCGTGAGCTTCCCGCCCCCACACAAATGGCTGTTTCTTGCGCAGAAGCTGCGTCAAAGGTACCGTGAGCTTTGCAAAGTTCGGAATAAATTCCCGGTAGTAATTAGCGAAACCTAAGAACCTTTGTACATCCTTCTTAGTCTTTAGCTCTTGCCATGAGTTGACGGCGTCAACCTTATGTGGGTCCATCTTAAGTTCCCTACCTGACACTACATGACCTAGGAACTCCACTTCAGGCACATGAAAGACGCACTTGGAAGCCTTGGCGAAGAGCCCATTAGCCCGCAGACGGTGCAGAACCTGCTTGACATGTTGACGGTGTTCTTTCTCGTCCTTAGAAAAAATCAAGATATCATCCAAATAAATCACTAAAAATTGGTCAATTAGGTCCCTAAACACATCGTTCATGAACCTCTGGAAGACCGCGGGAGCATTACAAAGCCCAAAAGGCATGACTCGGAACTCGTGGCATCCGAAGCACGTATTAAATGCCGTCTTCCACTCATCCCCTTCCCGTATACGGATTAAGTTATAGGCCCCCCGCAGGTCAAGCTTGGTAAAGACCTTAGCCCCTTGCACCCTTGATAACAGTTCCGAGATTAAGGGTAGTGGGTACCTATCCCGAATGGTGTATTTGTTTAGGATCCGATAGTCGCAGACCAGCCTAAGTTCCCCAGTCTTTTTGGCTACAAAGAATACTGGTGCCGCAGTTGGAGAACTAGATGGGCGAATAAACCCCTTGGCTAAATTTTCATCTAGAAACTCCCGCAAAGCTTGCCTTTCCGGTACAGTCAAGGCATATAGCCTCCCTGCTGGCAATTTCGCACCTTCTGCCAACTTGATGGCGCAATCATAAGGCCTGTGCGGTGGTAATTTGTCCGCATCCCTTTTACAAAATACATCAGAGAACTCCCCATACTCAGCAGGCACTCCTTCCATATCAGAGTGAGTAACATTTAGAGTGCAACAATCCTGCCTCTTTAAGATCACCTTACGTGTAGCCCAATCTACTTGTGGGTTTACTACAGCTAGCCAATCCATCCCCAGGATCACATCATATCTAGGCAAGCTTGTAATATCCCACACAAACGTTCCCGTTACTCCCTGCACCTCCCACGTTACTGCTGAGGTTTCATGGTTAACCACCCCAGTCTCCAGCAGTCTCCCATCTGCTCCTTCCACCCACACGTCGCATGCCTTGCGCACTCTAGGAATGCCATGCTTCTTAGCAAACTCAATATCTACATAAGAGACCGTAGCCCCTGAGTCCAGCAGTGCCAAAGTAGAAACAAGTTCCCTTCCCCCAACAGATAATGTAATGGGTACGAAAACATGCTTCCTCCCCTCAGTTGACTGCTTGAGGAGCCCTAGTGCGTTGGACTCACGTCGCACTAGGGCTGGCCTTTTCCCGAAAACTGGGAAGGTTTCACATTACAGTTTTTGGCAAAATGCCCAGCATTCCCACAGTACAAACACAAGCCCAGCTGCCTCCTACGGCTCTTTTCCTCGGTAGACAGCTTTTTAAAGACCCCAAGCTCCATAGGCTCTTCCCCCATCACCACAGGTGCCCTGGTTACATGCATAGATGGCGCACACATTGCTTTTGAGTGTTTACGAGCCTCGAACCTTGCGTCTAAGCGCAGCACCTTGGCAACTAAGGCGTCCCAACTTTCAGCCGGCTCCAAGCGTGCTAATTCATCCTGGAGCATATCACTTAACCCAGCAGTAAATAAAAGCATGAATGCATTTTCCCCCCAATCCAGCTGGTGGCGATACATGTTAAACTTATTTAAGTAATCCAAAACAGTCCCCTTTCCCTGTTTTAACCGATACAAAGCCCACCCAGCATTCTCTGTGCGGAGAGGATCCCCAAAAGTATCAATTAACAACTTTTTGAAATCATTCAAATTGTCCTTGACTGGGTCATTGCCCAAAATTAAATTAGTGGCCCATTGTCCTGCGGAACCGGTCAACAAACTCAAAATAAAGGCCACCTTACTAGTGTCTGTAGGAAAAGCATGAACGCTGAGCTGAGAAAAATAAAGCTCCACTTGTGCCAAAAAGGTTGGCAACTTGCACCTGGTTCCGTCAAAGCGTTCAGGAGTCAAAACATGTCCTTTCACAGCAAAAGCTGTTTGGCTTACGGTAAAAGCCGTTTGCAGTTGGTCAAACTTGGCCCTTAATTCATCCATCGTCTTCCTGACGGGTTTATTGCTGCAATAAACTTTTTATTGGTGTTGGGCAATCTGTCAAGGACAGAACGCCACGAGATTCAAAGTAACAGAGTTTATTAGGTTACAGAACTCAAAACAAGCCCGTAAAACACAAGGGCCAGGCAGTATTTGCCTTTAGGAGCAAAAAGGGGCAAAATAAATGTTCAAAAGATAAACCGGATTAAACCGGAGTTTAATCCGGGTAAAAAACAAACTGCTTGCTTCAGCCTGAATATAAACAAAACGAGAGCCAAGAACAAAAGATACAAAGAATGCAACTAATTGGCAGCAGATTCCTCTCTGCTGCCAACACAGTGTTTACAGTAACTTGCGTCGCTCCCACACACACACAGCAGACAGGATCTTCCAGCACGAACAAATCAGCCAGGGAATGCAACAGTAGAGTAGACCAGTTCCGTTCCGTAGTTCAAAGCCAGAAGCAGACGTTTGTAGTTTTCCCAAGTCCAAGAAGGGGATGAAGCCAAGCCGTGGTCAGTTCAGTCCGGGTATTCAAAGCAGGAGATGGCGTCCGTCAGGAAGACGACGGAAGGTCAAGCTAATAAGAGTAAGCACAGGTGTGCACAAACAAATGCCCACACAATCCCTCCCGCCGTCTGACCCTGGATTCCAATCAACTTACGTCTCAGCACAGGAAAGCACACAAGTCTTCAGGGAAGCGTCCCACACACACACGGATCCCAAGCGTTTGCCCAGATTACCTTGCCCAACACAATTTGCAATTGCTCCCAAGCCCCATTTTATGCCAGTTACAAATCTTCATCACTGTCAGCTGTCCTCCTTAACCCGGGCGTTTCCTCATCACTTTCCTCGTCAGAGCTGGAACACCTCTGACTACGCCCAACAGCATCTCCAGCTGTGGATCCCGTCCCATCCCTCCAGCTAAGCCATGGATCTGATCCTGAAGGTCCCCATTCATCTTCTGCCCCATCATGGCCAGTGGCACCCAATTCCTCCCTTACCCGAGTCCAATCCATCTCATCCTCCTCCGAGCTAACCTGCCCCTCCTCCATTCTCTCCGTAAACCCCTCGAAAGACTCTTCATCAGATGGTGCTGCAAATATGTCTCGCAGTCTTTTTCTCTCTCGCTCCTCGAGAGTATCTGACTCTCGAGGAGTCTTACGCCCACGCCTGTCAGTAACAGAGCCACGAGGCTCAATCATAACACAACCTGTATATATAAAGAGTGAAAGAGAGAAGTCTACACTTATTCAGTTACTGTTTCCCGGTGGGATTTTTTATATCCCTGATTAGCATGCAGCAGATAAATCAAGGGAGTGTTTTGCTTGTTTTACTAATTGCCATTTCCTAACAGATACTTGATCCGTTTTTTGGCCAAACTGGCTGAACAACAGGAAGTGAATAAAATGACCCCAAGCAACATTGCCATTGTCCTAGGGCCTAACCTGTTGTGGCCACAACAGACTGAAGGGTAATGTACAGAGCTGACTGGAAGAAAAAATGGTTTTGTATATATTTAGTGACTGAACTCTTTGGAAATGTGGACATGCATTAGTTACAACTCTTAATGCAGTATATCAGAGCAGGGCTCCATGACAATTTGGTGGACTCCAGTTCCCATCAGCTTAGATAATGGTGACACATTTATTTATTTATTTATTTATTTGCAGTATTTATATTCCGCCTTTCTCACCCCAAAGGGGACTCCGGGCAGATCACAATGTACATATACATGGCGAACATTCAATGCCATAGACATACGACACACAGAGACAGAGACACAGAGGCTATTTAACATTCTCCAGCTTCTGGCTTCATGAGGGTATGCTCGATTCCAGCCACAAGGGGAGCTGCTGCTTCATCATCCACTGATGGATGGAATACTTCCTCATCTTCTGCACATTTCTGGAGATTTTATGGTGTCATAAATTAGTTAAATTAGCCTCCCCATACTTAAATTCCTACTTGACAGATGCAACTGTCTTTCAGCTGCATAGGTCAACAGCAAGCTGGACTATTAATGGTCAGGAGCTTACCCTGACCCAGGCTGGCTTTGAACTCATGATCTCTCGGTCAGTAGTGATTTATTGCAGCTAGCTACTAACCAGCTGTGCCACAGCCCAGAGTGAAATTTTGTTCAATAACATTTGGGGGGCCAAAGTCCTGTGCTGGAAATATACCATACCAAGAATACCATATGATCTTTCTTTCCTACCCTGATGCCCTCCAGACGTTTTTGAGAACCATCATCCCAGGCTGTATGACCATTTGCCATACTGACTGAGGATAATGGGAGGTATAATGTAAGACATTCCAAGGCCACCAGGTTGTTATCCAAAGCAACCTCTTTCAGAATTAGGAAACTGGAAAATTCTAAAAGGCAATGCAGTAAAATGATGAAAGAAGATCAATTCATCCAATGTCTCTCTTCTAGCATAGACTTGAAAAAAATGAAAATGTTCCCCAAGTAACCTGTAGCAAGTCTAGCAAAAGGAATGATTACACAATGTAACACGTTTTTGGACCCTGGGTTATAAATGTCATTTCCTAATTTGTGCTATCATAAAAACATTGAAAATGATTATTAAACTGCAAAAACTTAGTTTTTGCGGGACATCCTGAAGCACATTTTGCTAGTTTTTCCATGAATAGTTCGAGTCTCAACCAATTTAATATTGTTTGTGGCGAACACAAATACAAAGTTTCTGGAATGTAAGAACTACTTTTCAAATTACCACACAATTAAACAGGAAATAACATTTTCAAACCAGGAACAGAAAACTTTTCAAATGTTGTTACATAACTTTAGCTGTTGTTAAAACAAACACCTATCAACAGGAACTAGGATCTTCCATTAAAAAAAGAGGAAGAAACTGATCAGGTTGCTATGCCCAAAGGGAAACAAACAAATATCTGACGCATTCTCCTCTCAGTCTTAATGAGAGTGACACATTAAATCACAGTCTGTCATAATCATTCCTACTGTTCAAATGTTTTTTTCTGAATTATAAAATTCTCTTAACATAAAAAGCCATGCTGACTCAGAACAAAGGGTTTTGTCAATCCAGTATTTTTTGTTCCTGATGTTTCAAGTAACATAGTACGGAAAAAGCCTACCAGCAGGACATAAAAATAAAAGCACCCTCATAATCATATTTCTCAACAAACAGATATTGAGAGGCATATTAAATAGGCCTTTAATGTGTTTCAGTAGAGATACATTCCCTAATGCTTGTATCATTTAATTAACATTGTTCATGTTGGCTTCTTTCTCCTAGGTGCCCAGCGCAGCTAGACATGGCTTCTGTATCCTCCATTCAAGTTGTAGGCGTTGTGGAACCCTTAATCCAAAATGCTGAGATACTCTTTCCAGGAGGTATCCAATTCTCTGTTGGCTTGAATTATTTTTACAGTGTATAGCAAGACTGGGGGCAACCTCTCTTTCAGCTATGGTAGAATTCAAAAACACAGCCTTGTTATTCTGGTTAAGTATGCAAAAGGATCTTGTATCACCTTTGAGACTGAGAGAAAGCATAAGCTTTCATATAACTTAGCATCTCTCTTCAAAGGTTTCTGCTACCAACTTCTTTCTCTCAGAATTCATCAACTCTGTAGAATTAATGCAATTTGAGATCACTTTAACTGCCATGGTTCAGTGTTGCGGAATCATAGAAGTTGTAGTCTTTAACTTTCCCTGTAAAATAGCGCTTGTTCCTCAAGAAATGGCAGCTCCTATGGTTCCATAGCATTGAGCCATGACAGTTAAAGCGGTGTCAAATTGGATTAATTATGCAGTGTAGATGCACCCTCAATCTCAAAGGTACTACAAGTTTTCTTTGCATTCAGATGTGCTAGTGCAAGAAAGGTTGGAGCCCCAGGTGGCACAGAGAGTTTAACTGCTGAGCTGCTGAACTTGCTGACCAAAAGGTTAGCGGTTCGAATCTGGGGAGCAGGGTGAGCTCCTGCTGTTAGCCCCAGCTTCTGCTGACCTAGCAGTTCAAAAACATGCAAATGTGAGTAGATAAATAGGTACCGCTCCGGCAGGAAGGTAACAGTACTCCATGCAATCATGCTGACTTCATGACCTTGGAGGTGTCTATGGACAATGCCGGCTCTTCAGCTTAGAAATGGAGATGAGCACCAACCCCCAGAGTCAGACACAACTAGACTTAATGTCAGGGGAAAACCTTTACTTTTACCTAATGCAAGAAAGAACTGGAAGACGTTTTGTACTTATAATTATTATGGGAAGTCAATTTTGTACTACATCCCTTCTCAAGCTAGTGCCCTGCTGTTCTGTTGTACTAAACCGCTTGTAATTCTCAGCTATCATCTCCATCTGATGAGAGTTGCAATGCAGTATCTGATGAGATCCCCGTGTTTGGGAGTACTGGCATGCTTTGAGAATTAACAATGCACTACAATAGGGACTTTGGGTGCATTTTGCTTTCTCTAGCAAATTTCCTCTGCAAGTTTATTTAGCAAGTTTCTTCTGGGGAAATAGTCCATGTCAAGGAGCAGCAATCTGAGTCCATTTGTAAAGGAAAACAGTCAAGACTCTTATCTCCAGTTAAGATGAAACCATAGAAAAGAGAAGAACATACAATTTCATTTTATATTATAACTGTCTTTGAAGCTACTGTACTACTAAAAAGATCTTGAAATAGGTAGGTAGGTAGAAAGATTGTCCATTTCTAAAACAATGTTCACACATTCAGTATTCATTCACTTATGTAACCATCCAGTTTGAATAGATTCTTATAAAAGGTACTCTCCTCTTGATGCTAGATGAGTTGATTCCTAAGAATTACAAAGTTCATCTGTCTCATGACTCTTAGTGATGGATAGTAAAACTTGAATCTCTTGCTGCAAGAAAGGACTGCAAAATCAAAATGGTTATGTTTTAGCCTTAATATTGTCTCATTTATTTTTGCTTCTTCTTTTTTAGATATTGACTTCCATGTCTCTGGCCTGTTCTCGCCAGCATTAGTCACCAAACAGAGTGAGATCCCCACAACAGAAGAGCCCACATTTTCAGTTCTCCCTGCTGAACCTGCTTCACCATCACCCAGGGAAAGGTATAGTTAAGAACATAATGACTCATTTAGAACAGTGAAACAAATTCATCATTATTAGAATTAGTAGTAGTGATTCTTCAAGTGGTGTCATCAAGCCATGCTGTAATCTTGACAAACAACACATTTGATAAAATCATACACCAAGCATTTTACATTCTAAGAACTAAACTACATAAATTATATTCATAGATAACAGGGAACTGAACCTCATTCTCTCTTACTCCAAAGAAAGCATGTATAGACATGATCTTACAAACAGGTAGTGGGGACTGAAACGTTTCATCTATTCTCATTTTCTTTATCAATCTGAAGGAACTGAGTTTTGAAGTGGAATTGTGTTTGTTTATGTGGGAGGTTTATTTATGTGGGAGCAGGATTTAATATGAAAAATAGGTACAATCTTCCCTACCTGAACATGTTGATTCATTCCCAATTGGCATCTAATTGGCTTCTTGAGCTGAGAAAACTGAGCCACATTGTGCATATTTTGCCCACAAATTTTACATTACATAAATGCATTTAGGAAAATATTAACTAGCCAAAGGAAGTGCTTTAAACATTATCATAGGATCTAGCACAGCAACATACCATTTACCTATTCCTACAGGTATCAATATACTGGGGCCAGCTATATCAGAGGGTCAGAATTTTTTTTCGTGCCAGGAGTAACTTGAAAAACTGCAAGTCGTTTCTGGTGTGAGAGAATTGGCCATCTGCAAGGACATTGCCCAGGGATGCCCAGATGTTTGATGTTTTGTCATCCTTGTGGAGGGCTTCCCTCATGTCCCTGCATGGGGAGCTGGAACTGACAGAGGGAGCTCACCCGCTCTCTCTAAATTCGAACTGCCAGCCTGTTGGTCAGCAATCCTGCCAGCACAAGGATTTAACCCATTGCGCCACTGGACTCAGAAGACTGGAATATCAGGTTCTCAAAACCAGAAAGAAATCTTGTGGCTGATAGACATTCTTATCTGTCAAAGGGTCAGATTATATGACTGTGTACCATCACAATACCATAAAAAAACATTTCAACTCCACATTTTTGGAGCTACCAAGAACATTTCCTGGAAAAAAAAATCCCTTATTTTCTTCTAGCATGCTAAAACATGAGTGACCAAGTTCCCAATTTAAGTGTTGGAATCAAAAGGCTTAAGTATTACAATATATCCATAAATATAAGGAAAGGCAAAAGGGCTGGGGAAACAACCAAGACCATCTGTCTGCCCCTTCCCATTGATTAATTGATACACGTATTAATGCTATTTACTTCCTCCACCCTTTATCAGTAATGTTTGTAAACATCTAAAAGATAACCTTTTGATATCAATATATTAAAAGCTCAAAATCAAGATGAGTTTGAGAATACTTTCCCCCACTTTAATATACTGTACATAATATATCTGAAAACCTCCTTTTAAAAACATGTGATGTTCACTATCAATACAAGAATCTATAAGTCCTACAGATAAATCTATATCTACATTATCTATATCTATATCCATAATAAAAGGGTGTCCGCTCACACAGACAGCCTCCGGCCTCCACAAACAGGCTATAGTTCCCAGTGCTGAGGAGCCAGCAAGTCACTCCCTTTCACTGACATTGCGGTTACAGCGAGCGCCATGAACATGTAGTTCAAACCCTGCCAATGTCCTCCCCAAACACTAAGGCCCGCCACCCAAGGAATGCTTTTATTTCGGGATCATTTCATCCTAGATTTTGCGTTTTTCTCCACCACTATCAGGCATCCCAGGGTTCTCCATTGCTTTGGCATTTGCATGACCCCGCCTACTGCCCTTCCCTTTCAAATCTGTCTGCATAACAAACAGAGCAGAACTCTACACTTACTGGAGGAGTTTGGGGAATTGACTCCATATGGTGTCAATTATGCTGGATCTACATTGCCCTATATCCCAGGATCTGATCCCAGGTTTTCTGCTTTAAACTGGATCATATGAGCCCACACTGCCAGATAATCTGGGATAAACAGAAAACCTGGCATCAAATCCTGGGATATAAGCCCTGTCTGGAAGGATCCCTTTTCCACCTTGGCTGACCAGTGTGGAGTGATGTATCACTAGGTGTGCTGTGTTTTAATTGTTTAAAAAATTAATGTTTTTAAAATAGTGTTTTAAATTAGTATACTTTTCAATGTGTCAAAAACGCATTTCATATTGTTTTAACTACTCTGTTTTAATTTATCCTGTAAAATGCTTCGAATTCCATTTGGTAGAAAAGCACGATAACTAACAAAAAACAAACACACACAGAATATCATCATCTTCCAAGTCTTACAAGCCTTTCCTCTCACTGGCAGGAAAACCCCTGTTATGAGTCCAGGCCCAGCCCAAAAGGAGACCCAGGTTTTCACTGAAACAGCCATTCCCTTGTCTACCCCTGTTCCTGCTGATGAACCTTCACGGAAAAGTAAGTCAGATTCTTATGGATGCTTCTGCATCAACCATTTTCCTGGAGTGAATGCCTTCTGTTGTCTCATCTGTTCTGGACCATATCAATGATAACGTCAGTATCAAAACTGTGGGAGGGGTGTCCCCCCCCCCACACACACACAGTCATCTTCTGTCTACCCAAAACTGCTTTTCATTTATGGCCATTTTTGGGCTTTGTCCAGGTTTGCAGTACAATTCTTGCATGTGCAAGATTTTCTTAAAGGGTTAGTAGGTTGAATTTAGACTTAGCCATTTTTAGAATAGATGAATGAATAATTCCTGTAGTATAAGAAGGAAATATGTCTCTGTATATGTCATTTATAAACATAAAGTAGGAAGATGCTATTGCATTTGTGTCCTGCTTGTGGACTTTCCGTGGTGTCTGGCTAATCTCTCTATTAACAAAACGTTCAACTATGTGGACCTTTGGTCTGACCTAGCAGGTCTTAGAAGGAAGGACAAACTCCACAGCCTGAGATTATTGCACCCGAGATGGGCACTAGTACTGCACTATTTGTCCATTATTTGTGGGGGGGTTTGTTCTATTTAATGCCAAAAGGTCTTAGAAGCCTTTTATGCATCTAAATTTATATTTCCTACAGATGCAGCTGTATTGCTTGGAACTTGCATTACAAACTGATAGTAAAGGAGGGGGCCAAGTGTTGCATTTTTGTGAAAAGAGAGGTATATGGCAAATGGCAAGCCCAGATTTTGAAATATTAAACTTCATGGACTTTGACTTCCACAATCTATATTTTTATATTCTCTCAAAATTGGGTACAATAGCTTTTTGGACTAAAAGTCCAAGAATTTCCTACCTAGTTCTGGAAAATACACCTGAGGATGAATATTGAGAAGGGAGAAACATGCATGGTGCTAAAAAGTACTGTAGGAAAATAGCTACAAGATACATATCTCATAGATAAAGAGTAATTCCTGCAAAAATAGGTATCTTAAAACCTGGATTTTATTCATTGTTTTCCTTTTCAGCAAAGCGTGTGGCTCCAGCAAGACCCACAGTGCCTCCCCCACCACTAGTTCCGCCCCGAACTCCTCCTCCGGTGGGCCTTCAAAGCCAGCCTCTTGCCCCAGAGTCTCCCTCCACCCCCAAAGCCCTGCCTCGGAGAACTGCAGGAGGATCCGTGCGCGTTCCCTCGGTGCCACCACCACTTCCACCTCAGCCAGCCAAGCGTCAGAGCCGCACCTCTGTGTCATCCACAAAGCTTCCTCCCGAATTTACAAGCAACGAAGCAGCTGAAGGCAAAGAGCCACCTCCAGATGTAGAAACATCCAAAGATTGGGCCTCAGTGCCAACAGAGCCTGATCAGCCATGCAGTGTGGAAAGGAGCAGCTCTCCACCTCCCTCTGATATGAAATCTGAGACTCTGGAGAATGAATGAGAGAAAGAAGGAATTCTGGGGACCACTGTTTCTGACTGTCAATTTTAAGAAAGGTATAAGATCTGATGCTGATGGGTACGTCACGTGTGGCTGACACCTCTTGTTGGAAGACCAATGCATTGGAAATGATTTCTGCAACTGTGCTGCTTTAAAGCCAGTATAAAGGTCTTCAATCTCCAAAAGAAAGTACTCTCTTTCCATGTGCCTCCACTCCTTACCACTCCTATTTCAGAGCTTCGAAAAGTTACTTTTTTTACCATGAGCCATGTCAGCAGGGAGATTCTGAAAGCTATAATCCAAAAAGATTTTCCAAACTCTGCCTTTTTCTGCACTCATGAATGACACCTCTTCTTTGTGTGGCCTGCTCTCTCCTCATGGGAACATTTTCACCTAAAATTTGTCGAAGAGCACCCAGATACAAAGCCGAACCTACATTTTACAGACAATGAACCAACAAAATTCCAGGCAAGTAGTTGATCATTTTTTAATATTTGTCCACATTAAAAACCCAAAACAAGTATAACATAGTCACAGTACACTCTGGATATGTTGGGCCACAACTCTCACCCTGTCTAGAGATGGTGCAGTTCAGCATTATCTGTAAGGCACGAGATTACAAAAGCCTTTCCTTGATGCAAAAGCTTATTTGGCTGGAAACATAAAAAATAAGAGCCCTTGTACCTGCTGCCTAAAGTGGGGTAGTCCTGAGTTCTACTATTCAATTTACCTCCACATTCTGTGTAACACACAATCACTTACTAGGGACCTTGCCCTTTTTTCTGATCATGCTTCTGAAATGTAGGGTCTATTGAAAAGCCATAGTACACAATCATTTCATACTATTCCCTTTGCCAGATCATCTCTGTGTGTTTTATCTGCCTTTAAGTAGTTTCTGGAAAAGTAATTTTTGGACCTACAAATTCCAGAATCCCTTTGTTACAGCAGCTAGGAGCCTTGCTGATTTGAAGATTCTGGGAGCTTATCGCCCAATAAGCTCTCATTTAAAGTCAAATGAGAGCTATCTTGTAGAGTTTTAATTTCTGTGAATGTGAAGCAATATTTCTCACTTTCTGCGGTGGGCTAACACATTCTACAATTACTCAAACAGTCATAACATTGAACAGAAACATGTAAGTATAATGCTGTAGGAATATCTAGAAAGAGAGAAACAACAGTTAATTCAAAAAGTACAGTTCACACGATTCCTGGGAAATGGAAGACTGTTAAACCCCATTTTCATTTACAGTGCAGACATGTACTAAGAATTCCTTCATATCTGGTACCCTTATGACTGAAGGGATGTCATCGATTTATTTTTATACATAAATGGTAAATTATTTTTTTACAGGTAGGGTCATATTTATGGCTAATGTGAAAAGGAGTACGTTCCTTCATTTTTTTAAAGAATGTATTTGCTTGTATCAGGGATTTGTTTATTTCTTGGTCTCAATAAAACACTGCATAATGTAATTGATCTGGAGTTTTCCACGGCATCTTAAAGCATAATAAAAATATTACAGCATGTTGTCAAAAATCAGACACCTCTTCACCATGTGAAACCTTAGGTGGTGATTATTATTTCTTTAAGAGTTTGCACTTTTTTTTCTTTAACCCAAGCTGCAGTCTCATTACTACGAGTTGAAAAATGAAGATCATGCTTCTGTAAATGTATATAAATGTTTCTGTATCTATATCCTGTACTTCTTGCAAGATGTGTTGAAATTGAGTTAGAAGCAGAACAAGCAGTGCTATAAATAATGAGTTGTTGGCCCACATCCTTCTCTAGAACAACAAGTGTATGCTTCTACTTTTAGAGAGAAGTGAAGTTGCTTATAAAATGTACCCTCAAGATTTGGAGTTTCTTCTGGAAATTTAGGGAAATGTTCCTCTACCTATATCCTGTACCTCTTGCAAGATGTGGTAAAGTTTGATTAGAAGCAGGACAAGCAGCTCTATAAATAGTGAGTTGTTGGCCCAAATCCTTCTCTAAAACAGCAAGTGCATGCTTCTACTTTTAGAGAGATGTGAGTTTCCTTATAAATGTACTCTCAAGAACTATCTGATTTGGAGTTTCCTGCCCATGGGAGGGAACAATGGAGAGCTGGTGGGGAAAAAAAACCCAAATTATCATAACAATCAGAGACACTGGGCTAAAGCAGTGTTTCTCAACCTGTACTCCTCCAGGTGTTTTGAACTTCAGCTCCCAGAAATCCCAGCCAGTTTACCAGCTGTTAGAAATTATGGGAGCTGAAGTCCAAAACTTCTGGAGGAGCACAGTTTGAGAAACTCTGGTCTAAAGTATTTGGGGTTAAACCCATTTAAAACAGATTTAATTTTAGGAATGGAAAACACATAAAGTCAACTGCATCTAGAATCACATAGTTTCAAAACTACAATGATCTTTAGTTCTAAGTCAATACTTTCCTTGTGAAGTTAATTCTCCAGTACCAAGGCAGTACATGCCTATTTAACTGTGAATATGCATTTATATCTTGCAGGCCCCTCTTAGATACTCAGCTGATCAGCATATGGTTAGATAAGACCTTTAGTTTGATCCTGCATTGAGTCGTTTCCTTAGCAGTAAGTGTCACTATATTAAACGGAGCATATTCCCACCTGCCAGATAAAACTATTACGATTTCGACCTTCGGTTTTATGTGTAGCAGAAAGGTAATTACTAAGAACCTAAGAAAAACCCTTTTGCATCAGACCACAGACCTGTTTAGCCCAGTATTCTCTTCAACCAACAGATACCTAAGGGAAGCTCACCAGCTAAGCTTGGAAATGTTGCTCTTTGACTTCCATTCTTCCAGGGTTATTGTTATTGTCCTCCTTCAATTCGTTTCTGACTGATGGTGACCCTAAGGCAAATGTACTTACGTTTTCTTGGAAAGATAAGTTCAAAATAATGATTGACTTGACCATTAATCTTAAACTGAACTCACCCATTGCTTCTAAAAGGGATTCAAACCCTGGTCTTTGTTGTCATAGTCCAACACTCAGTCCTCTAGACCAGGGTTCTCAAAGTGTGCTCTGTGGAGCCCATGGGGCTCCATGAAGCATACTGAGGGGCTCCACAGTTCCTTCCTCCTCCTTCTCTCCCTCCAAGCTATTCCTCCTCTTTCCTGCTCCTTTCCCTCTCCACACACTGCTTGCCACCAAAAGCCTTTCTGCCTCACCTTCCTTGCTCCCAAAACCCTGTTTCCCTCCTGCCACTCAGGGAGTGCTTTGATTGTGCTTTTCCTGTATGATATAAACACTCCCTAGGGCTCCACGAGAAATGTTTGCTTCAAAAAGGCTCTGCGGCTGAAAACGAACCTCTGCTCTAGACTACACAGGATCTCTATGGTGTTGCAGGATAGGTTTGTGGAGTGACTTATAGTTTTCAAATCACAACCGCTGTGGAATTGCTGCAGCCTGGACAAGCAAGTGCCCCAAAGGCAAGCAAAACCTAGCAGAATCCATTCACAGCAAAAATGTTTTAGTCAGTTAATCAGCTTGTCAGCAGAGTACAACTGCAGCATCTCACCTTATCCACATACTGTTTAGTAAACACCACAGATTTGGTTTTTCATCCAAAAAATAATAGCAAGCTTTAATCCTCACAGTTGCACTATTTACAGCTATTTATTTATTTATTATGTCAGAAGCAAATTGAGAATACAGCTATAATGTATAAAAGCCACAGACAAAGTTAAAAACTTGACATTATGCTAAATTTCCTTTGACCAGAAGCTAGCCACTCCAAGTGCCTTTGGTGTCACTGTAAGAAGGTCCTCCACTGTGCATGTGGCAGGGCAGACTGCATTGTAGTAAGTGGTCTATGGTTTGCTCTTCTCTACGCTCCACTTTGAAGCCCCATTTCTTAAGGTTAGCTCTGCATCTCGTGGTGCAAGAGCACAGTCTGCTCAGTGTCTTCCAAGTCGTGCAGTCTTCCTTGTGCCCAGGGGGAAGTTTCTCATCCATTACTGATTGAGGTTATGAGTTTTTACCTGCCTCTTTTGGACTCTCACTTGCTGAGGTGTTCTGCGAGTATCTCTGTAGATCTTAGAAAGCTATTTTTTATTTAAGGTGTTGAGGTGCTGGCTAGAAGGGGCCACACCTCTTCAATATCCAAACAGAGGATGGGCCGGAAATGTCAGTACCTTGGCCCTTTCATTCTTGGCTGTATCTCTGTAGTTCTATTTACTATTTACAGGCTGTACAGTCAGGATACACTGATCCACAATGAGATTTGTACTTGCAAACGATTCTCAGGAAGATGTTCACAGCATGCTACACACAGGGAGAGAGACTGAGCACCACCACAAGTCACCTTCTAAGGCTATTATAGCAATTCGGATCTAGTTAAGCGCATATCGGCTGTTAGGAATTGTGGGAGTTAAACACCTGGAGGACCCAAGTTTGCCCATGCCTGATGTATACACTAGCCACTAATAGTAGGCAACACTTGAGCTACCATGAGCCCATCCTACATACTCTCTGAATCCATTGTACAGGAAATTCCCAAGTTACAAACAAGATAGGTTCTGTGGGTTTGTGCTTAATCAAATCCGCAATTGTGGAGGAACAACTGGTTGTGCTCCAATGTTAGATCAGTCAGTAAGTCAGTGGTTCTTCCTATTGCCACGACCTCTTAATACAGTTCCTTAATACACCTCATGTTGTGGTGATCCCCAACCATAAAATTATTTTCGTTGCTACTTCATAGCTGTAATTATGCTACTGTAATGAACTGTAATATAAATATCTGATCTACAGGATGTGTTTTCATTCATTGGATCAAATCTGGCACAAATGCCCAATATGCCCAAATTTGAATACTGGTGGGGTTGGGGGAGGTTGATTTTGTTATTTGGGAATTGTAGTTGCTGGGATTTATAGTTAACCAACAAAGAGCATTCCGAACTCCATCAACGATGGAATTGAACCAAACTTGGCACACAGAACTCCCATGACCAACAGAAAATACTGGAAGTGTTTGGTGGGCATTGACCTTGAGCTGTAGTTCACCTACATCCAGAGAGCACTATGGACTCCAAACAATGATAGATCTGAACCAAACTTGGAACGAATACTCAATATGTCCAAATTTGAACATTGATGGAGTTTGGGGAAAATAGACCCTGACATTTGGGGCTTGTTGTTGCTGGGATTTATAGTTCACCTACAATCAAAGAGCCCCTTGAACCCCACCAACGATAGAACTGGGCCTATGCCGTCACACCCAGGCACCTTTTAAAACTTTAGGATGTGCTGCTTCCTTTGCCCTGGTGTACTGCGGGGCCTTACTTAGAAGCTCTGGAAATCCCAGTAACCAAAGGCACTTCAAGTAGAACAATCAAAATTTTATTTTCACAAAGTCCTTGGCAGACTTGGCACATGTAATTAAAGTTGCGAATAAAAACAGTCCACTTATAAAACCTTGCAGATGTTCCTTGCTTGCTTTTCCCCTTTAGGTTGCTGGGTTAACTTCCAGCAAAGGCAAAGAGGTCCTGAGATCCTCTTCACCCTAGCTCTGAGTGGCTATCAAAAGATCTATAACTATCTAAGCTCAAAGCTAGTTTTTGAGGCCAAGTTGGTAGGGCTTCCTCCAGTGGCAAAGAAATCCGAAGATGTTATCTACCCCAGTGCCAAAGCTATTAGAAAGAACAGGTCTTTCCCCTATCTATGCTTGGCACTGGTTTTAAAGGCAGGTCAGTACTTACGATGGCCTTTTCAGAGTTGGCCTGGCTTGGCCACACAAGCACATCTATGTTGTTTCTCCTTCAGTCTAGAAGGCAGAATAGGCTTCTCAAAATGGAGTCTTCTATCCCCAGGAAAAGAGGCGGTCTCCAGAACAAAATGATACATTTGCAGGCTGCAAGCAGCAAAGACTTGCAAACAGGCTAAACTATCAGACTGCTGCAGAATCTGCAGCAACCCTGGAGCAAATGCAAACAGATGCTATTCCTACAACTATAAAAATGCAAACCAACCCTCTGGGGGACGGAACAGGGCCGAACTTCCAACACAGAACCCCCATGACCACAGAAAATACTGGAGGGATTTGAGTTCCTAAAACCATAAGAAATATGTGTTTTCCGAGGGTCTTTGGCGACCCCCCCCCTCGTGACCGCCCCCAGGGGTCCCGTCCCCCAGGTTGAGAAACACTGCTGTGGGTGAACAAGGCGATCGATGGCTTCAGACTCCTTCCTCCCCGCCTCTTCGTCAAATGTCAGTTAAACGGCTCGTTTGCAAACTCGTCAACCAGTTAGCTTTCCCTTTCAGTCTTGTCCCCGCCCTCCTTTCCCATTGGCTTGTCGCTGTTGCGATGCTCGCTTCTCTCAAGGCCATTGGTTCCGTTTTCTCCACACGCAGGATAGGCTGCCCGCTCTGTCACACCTCCCTTTCTTCAACATCATAGGCTAACAGTGTTTAGGCCCACCTCCTTGTTGCTATCGTTCTGCCAGCCGGCCGTCCGGTCTGCAAGGGGGCGGGGCTTTCATGGCCGGCTTCCTTCAAGGGATGTGGATCCTCCAGGTGCTTTGGACTTCAACTCCCACCATTCCTAACAGCCTCAGGCCCCTTCCTTTTCGCTTAGGCTGAGGGGGAAAAGTTAAGGGCCTGAGGCTGTTAGGAATGATGGGAGTTGAAGTCCAAACACCTGGAGGGCCCAAGTTGGCCCATGCCTGTTCTATCGGGTTGTCATGGCAACAGAGCGCCCTTCCTTTCCTCTTTCGCGGGCGGGGACTATTTACGTCGTCCTTCCGAGCTGCCAATCACCGTCCTTCCCTTATCCCGATTGGGCGCTTTGCCTTGTCCCCTCCTATTTCGTTCTGGGCTCGCGGAGGGATTGGCGAGCGCTGTTTCTCCCCGCGTGCCGGCCTGCGTGGCGGCGTGCCCTGCGATTGGCTGCGCGTTGGGGCGAAAGCGCGAGGGGCTGAGCGGAGGCCTGTGTTGCCGGCCATGGCGGGCTGCCGTCGGCTGAGCGGCGCGGGCCTGCGGGAGGTGCTGGGCGAGGCGCAGGGGGTGCTCTTCGACTGCGACGGCGTGCTGTGGGCCGGGGAGCGGGCGGTCCCCGGCGCGCCGGAGCTCCTGGAGCGCCTCAGCCGGAGCGGCAAGGCCGCGCTCTTCGTCTCCAACAACAGCCGCCGCTCCGTGGCCGAGCTGGAGCGCCGCTTCTCCCGCCTAGGCTTCCGCGGCGTGCGCGGCGAACAGGTCTTCAGCTCTGCGCTCTGCTCCGCGCTCTACCTCCGGCAGCGGCTCCTAGGCGAGGGCGGCGCAGGGGACTCCGCCTCCTCCTCCTCGGCCTCCTCGCCTCCGCTCCCGGGCCCGGGCACCGTCTTCGCGCTGGGCGGGGAAGGGCTCCGCGGGGAGCTCCGCGACGCCGGCCTCCGCCTCGCCGGGCAAGAAGCGGAGGAAGGCGGGGAGGCGCTGCCGGTGCGGGCCGTGCTGGTGGGCTACGACGACCAGTTCACCTTCGCCAAGCTCTCCCAGGCCTGCGCCTACCTGCGCGACCCGCACTGCCTCCTCGTGGCCACCGACCCGGACCCCTGGCACCCGCTCAGCAACGGGCAGCGCACCCCCGGTGAGAAAGGAGGCTTCCTCCGCACAAGCAGAGCGCCCTCGGCCTAACCAAAGGGAGGGGAGCCTGTCCTTGGAGGAATGGGCCTCCGATCCGGAGCTCCTCATTGGAAGGGTATATAAATCAGGCATGGGCCAAATAGGGCCTTCCAGGTGTTTTGGACCTCAACTCCCACAATTTCTAACAGCCGGAAGGGAGTTGAAGTCCAAAACACCCGGAGGGTCCAAGTTAGCCAATGCCTGCTATAGAAACAGGTGGATGTAGCGTAACTAGATTTCAGTAAGGCCTTCAACAAAGTCCCTCATGACCTTCTGACAAACTAGTCACAAAACTAGGATTAGGTGAATCTTTAATTGGCTAAGCGAATGAATCCAAAGAGTGCTCACCAATGCTTCCTCATCATCCTAGATAAAATGATGAGTGGAGTGCTGCCTGGTTCTGTTCAACATCTTTATTAATGACTTATATAAGAGGTTCTCAATCTCTAGGTCCCCAGATGTTTTGGCATTCAACTCCCAGAAATCCTTACAGCTGGTAAACTGGCTGGGGTTTCTGTAAGTTATAGGCCAAAACACCTGGGGTCCCACAGATTGAGAACCACTGATTTTGGCTCATTCCACACAGCTGAATAAAATCCCACATTTTCTGCTTTGAACTGGGTTATATGACAGTGTGGACTCAGATATCCCAGTTCACAGCCGATATTGTGGGATTTTCTGCCTTGATATTCTGGGATATATAACTGTGTGGAAGGGCCTTTAGATGAAGGGTTGGAAGGCATGATCATCAAGTTTGCAGACAACACCAAATTGGGAGGGATACCCAATATTCCAGAAGACAGGAGCAGAATCTAAAATGATCTTAACAGATTGGAGAGATGGGCCAAAATTAACTAGGTCGTGTAATAATGGCTTCAAACTACAGGAAAGGAGATTCCACCTGGACATTAGGAAGGACTGCCTAACTGTGAGAGCTGTTCAGCAGTGCAACTATCTTGTCAGCTCAGGCTCAAGAGTGTCAAAATGAAATTGTAGTCGTGTAGTCACACAAAAATAGTGGTTTATTGATTACATAAATATAGCAAGTGAGATGCAGTAATAAAATCCCAGTTAGCCCATGTCCCTTAGCTGATCAGAAAAGTCTTTTGTCATAGGTCCCCACAATAAACAAAATATTGGGTTGTTATGTTTTCCGGGCTGCCTGCCATAGATGTGGGCAAAACGTCAGGAGAGAATACTTCTAGAACATGGCCATACAGCTCGGAAAACATACAACAACCCTGTGATCCCGGCCATGAAAGCCTTCGACAACACATTAAACAAAATATTGCCTCCATGGGTTGGTTTCTTGGGTTGGATTATGGCCAACCCCACCCCCTGAAAACAAGATACGTCGTTTATCCTGGTCTTTAAATCCTTTCTCTCTTGTTCTAGAAGATGCTGACATTTTTTCAGACAATAGGCAGAAGAATCCCCAAATTAATAAAGGAATAATTTCCTAGGCATTCTGAGATGAAAATATAAGCTAATCTTGCTCAGACTTCTAGAGATGCTGCAGCTACTGGAATAAAAAGTATTATTAATGCTGCTATTGCTTTACTACAGGGCCTGTTTGATTAACTAGCAGATTCCAGTAACTATGTTATGCATCCCTTAAGCAAAGAAAACTCATAAACGAGGTGACAGAGCTTACTATGCTTCTTGCAATTCCTCTGGAAAATTTCCTGAAACTCTTAAGGCCAGGACACACATTTATCACCTCAGTGAGAATTAAACCTGCGGGAGAAGTATATATTTTAGTTATACTTTATCAAACCAATTTGGCTTGATTACGTGTGAAGGCTATGCTCTTGCCAGGATTCGAATAGTTCATGCTTTCAGATGTTGATAAATGGCCACTCCTAGAATTCCCCACCCATGGCTCTGCTGGCTTTGACTGCTAGAATTTCCAATCCAACAGATGTGTTCCCTGCACTTAGTTTGCATCTCTTATTGAAGATTAGTCCGTTGACTTGTGTGTGTATATGTGTGTTTTTTCTCCCTCAGGGACAGGAAGCCTCACTGCTGCTGTTGAAACAGCATCTGGGCGCAAAGCAACGGTGATTGGAAAGCCAAATACATACATGTTCGAATGCATTGTGGAGCGCTTTGGTGTGGATCCATCCCGCATGCTCATGGTTGGTGACCGGCTGGAGACAGACATCCTGTTTGGCAAGAACTGTGGCCTTGAAACGGTCTTGACCCTGACAGGTGTCTCGCACCTCGAGGAGGCACAGGCTTACATGGCCAGCGACAGCCCTGCGGCAAAGGACCTGGTGCCTCACTACTATGTGGACAGTATTGCAGACTTGATACCAGGCCTCGATGAGTAACAGGGAGGTTTAGATGGGCAGAGATCCTAGTCCATTCCAAACTGCCACCCAGCCCTGCTTCTGTCTCCCTCTTTCCTTATTTCTGGGGCTCATCACATTCCGGTGTTTGGTCAAGAATGAAGAAGGGTATTCATTCTTTATTCATTCTTCAGAATCTGTTTTTTTTTAAATTAATTTGGGCAGCTGTAGGGGAACAGGGAATCTAATGTGAACGTGTTGGATGTTTACAGACCAAACCAGTATTTATTTATTTATGCATTCATTCATTCATTCCCTCCATTATTTGGCATGATGTAGTAATTTATTTAAATTATTTTTGTTTTACAGTTGCCAGTAGTGGCCTTTTTACTATTGTCCTCTGCTTTATGTTGAAGCACAGTGATGTGCTTAACATTGTGCTTGCGCCAAAGCTTAAACAAGGCAACATTTGTATTAGTGTTTTTTGTGTTTCTTCTATAACTACTGCCATTCCATGCCAGTATTAGGAATTCTTGCTCCAGAACTCTAGATGGGGAAAAGGGAACATCAGAAGTAATTTCAGAAAAAACACTTTGGCCTCCACATAATGCCTCTTGGGTATACTTCCCATGTAAGCAGGGGTTTATCGTAACAGCACTGCTTGCCCCAAACTGACAATTGCCGAGGCTGAGTTTTTGATGCAAGCTTCCTGAGTGGCCCTTGCTGACACTGCTTGAGATATCTATCCACAGCAGTTTTCCCAAAGGGCTGGGCTGGAGAGAAAGTGGTCAGCTGGTTCAGTCAGATTATCAAAACCTGGAAAACGCCCTCTTCTAACTGTGAATGATATATAAAGGATTTCTTTTTGGTCTGTCTTGAGTGTCTTCTCAGGCAACAATTTTTATCAGTCCCATTTATTTTCTGCTGCTGCAATGACAAAATAAATTGCACAGGACTATTTTGTGCCATGATGTTCTGAATTGGCTGTCATTTAATCTTAATCCTCCAGCGCTAACAGCTTCCCTTCATTCTTGTCTATATAGAGACAGGGACACAGTATTGTGCCCTCCTCCCCTTTCCTTGGCTGGGTGAACCAATGAAACACATCAGTAAACTATTTAGTTCCTGTCTGTGCCTGATGGGATGCACCACAGTGGGAAAGATGGGGCCTAAACCTTGCCCCTCCATTCTTGCGTGCTTAATGGGGTGGTCATGGCATTTATAGTGCTGTCAGTGTGCCACAGCATCCTAAAATCAATCCTAGCTGCTTGTCTTTCTATGGTTTATGTATTTATTAAAGTGTTTGTATAAACTACGCTGATCAGTTGTGCCAAGGTGGGTATGGGGCCTCTAAGCCCACTCACTACCTGTACCTCCATGTTGTTGTGGTTTTCTGATATTTATTGTCATTCTGCATATAATAAAGTGCAGGTGCAAGTTGAATTGAACTCTTATTTACTTAGTAGTGTTCCTATGTGTATGTTAAATGCCCATAACATAAGAAATAACAGTATTGTCACTAAATAATACACTTCATCATCCTAACTCATTCAATTCTATTAAATTCAGCATATGACAGAAGAAGCCAAAGTGATTTGCTTGGACTGCATAGTAGCCAAGGATGACCAAGCGGGAGGTATTTGTGGACTTTGATTTCATAAACTTACCATGTGATATAATTGTAGAGAAACTAACTAATATGCTAGTATTAAGCAGTATGGCAATACTGGAGTATTTAGTTTTCATCACAAAGACTTGCAATGCGTGTGACTCTGCTAAGGTTAACATCAGGTTTGGGAATCACGGCTCTTCAGCCGTTGGATCACAGTATTCAGCCATCTGCCTTTTTTCCCTGTGGCTGGCAGAACTGCTCAGGTTTGCGGCTCAGCAATGTCCGGAAATCCACATATTCCCACCTCAGTTTTACGTTTTAATTCTTACATCATTGTAGCTCTCCCCTTCTATAAAATATCTGGAAATACAACAGTTAGATGTTCAGAAATTAAGCCTGGTTCATGTGATCTTGTAGCACAAGTGGAAAATGGCTTTGTGCCACTTGAAAGCATCCTACTTGAGATTGAACACAGGAAGGAAGGAGAAGTTAATTTCTCTAAGAAGGAATTGTGACCTCTAGAGGTTTCTTACCAGGCAGTGGAATAAGGAATTTGTTTTACTGAACTCAAATGTTAGAATTCTGCATCCTCTCCGTCTAATCATATTGTGACAATACCTCTTGTTCCTGCAAACCTGTTCTGCTGCTTTCTGTAATGGAAGTTTTACAGAAGGGCTGTTTTATTGACAGTCATGAACAGTACAGTGGGATGCTTATTGAACAGCAGGTACAAGGAGCACTGAAGCATGTAGTTACACTAATGATTTTGTTGCCCTGGGAAAATTGTATTTTTCTGTCTGGAATGCTTCTGTCCCAAGTATACAAAGAGTTTGGAGGGGATGCAGAAGTACTTCTATCTCCATTTCTGTGCAAGTTAGTATTCTGAGTAATGAAATAGCACTGGCATTCGCACTGAAAAGTCATCAGATGTAGTCATGGAACAGGGCAATATATTTAGCAGTGTATGTGTATGTGTGTGTGTGTGTGTGTGTGTGTGTGTGTGTGTGTGTGTGTATATATATATATATATATATATATATATATATATATATATATATATTCAGGCTCAGTTGAATACAAACATGGAGTGTTCAGACTATATTCGATTTCATTTCTACGAAATTTGGAAGGGTTATTAAAGCTTCTAAGGCTAGTCCAGAAACTTGAAGCTTTTGAACAAGACCACTGATGAGATATTACTAAAAGTATACCACTCATTATCCATATTACATATTATAGACATGCACAGAATGTGCCGAAGAGTTGCGCATTATCCTGCAACCCTGTCTTGACTACATTTATGTTATCAGTCAACAGGTGCACTTCTGCATGTTGGTGGTACCAGCCTCTCATTGAAGACTGTTAGTAAAATGTCTTGTATGAACAAGGTAGAGGAGGAGGTAGTTGGGCCAACCAAGAGAAAGCATTCTTGATCTCCAGAGGTAAATGCTTGCCTTTTACAGTCTAGATGTCCCATCGCCCTACTACTGGAGGAGTGGAAGAAGTAATTAGTTATCTTTGACTAAGAAGTGCAACCAATTATTCACTGGTTAACAGGCACCAGATCCTACTGGTGTTTCGTTTTGGAAGCTGAGCTCTGGTTAGTTTTGGGTGGGTGGTTGCCAATGAATACCAAATATTGTGGACTGAATTTCAGAGGAATTTCTGTTCCTTGCCTAAGGAAAAACTATGAAATTCATGAGGTTGCCATAAGTTGGTATGTGACATGAAGTTAAAACATGCACATTCACTGGTTACTTTCTGTTTCTATGTGTTTGTCTTTAGAAAGAGATACAAAGATTATACTATATAGCTGTTACTCAGTTTATATCCTATTCTCCAAAAAATCTACTGAAGAAGCTTACAAATTAGAATATCAGTAGTAGAAGCATAAGGAAACTGAACGAAATGTACTCTTGGACAAAACAGCAGGTCACTAAACATTATAAAAGTTTGAATAGATGGGAAGACAGCTTGACAGAGCTCCCCAGGGAAGGGATTTCAAAGCTTTGTAGCTATCTCTTGCATCTTTAAAGATGGTGAGATCAGAGATCAAGCCTCTCTGTTCCTCAGCCCATTGCTTCAGGGGGTGAAGGCCGTTGTTAAGATATTCCTCTATAATGGGAAGGCTTTATTTTCCTCTCTTAAGCCTGGAGCCCAAACGGCTATTATTTTGCCAATCTTTTAACTTCAAATCTAAATATCACCAGGCAGTTGAAATGGCTAATTTCCTCATATTAATTTAATAGGCTGCCTTGTGCCAGGAAATAGATCACAGACATGACCTTTAATTCAGACTTTATTTCAAAGCCTTTTGTGGAAATTGCTTTGTTTTAACTGGACATCCTGAATTCAAGTAAATGCTTTGTGCAACTAAGTAAGTTAACTCTAGTCATGCCTTGGAGGGAGTCACGGTAGTCCTTCTTTCAACCACTGCAGCTTTTAAAAGTGGAGAGTGCATCATAATAGAATTTTATGCTGATTATTCTCTGTGGACTTTTCTGTGCATGCAGCAAGTAGTGAGCTTCAAATACAGTGAACATCCTCTATGTTGGAGGTATGACTCAATTCCATTTTGGTTAATCTTTTGAAGAGTTAAGCCAGCAGTACAAGGGATCATAGCGTTAGAAGAGGCCACAAGTGTAGAATATAGGCGCAGCATTCCTTAAATGGAATCCAAAAATCTGAACTACTCCACAGTCATCTACATCAGTGGTTCTCAACCTGTGGGTCCCCAGGTGTTTTGGCCTATAACTCCCAGAAATCCCAGCCAGTTTACCAGCTGTTGGGATTTCTGGGAGTTGAAGGCCAAAACATCTGGGGACCCACAGATTGAGAACCACTGATCTACGTGGTTAGCTGAGATCCTGAAACCTTTATTTTCTTATGCTTCAGTATACGCACTGAAATATTTAAAAAATAGAATATAAATTTACCTTCATGCTATGCGTATATGAAACATAAATGAATTTCCTGTTTAGATTGGGTTCCAACTCCCAGGATGTCTTATTGCATACATATATGCAAATATAGGTGTTCCAATTTTTTAAAAATCCAAAACACTTCTTGTCTCAAAGTATTTCACATGAGGAATATTTAATAAGTGTTTGACTTTCAGTTCAAGAATGAAAAAGAAGAAGTCTGTTTTAGAGGAGAAGAAATGATCATGAGCTTATTCAGGGGTGCAGTTAAAGGTATCAATCCCCATGTTTTAATTCGTTATCAGAGTCTTTTGGACACAAAGACCAAAGTAGCAGACTGGAGAATAGTCTTGCGATTTTCTGAGGTATATGCTATTGTGGATCTCATCCCATTCCCAATTAAATCAAAGTTAGTGTGGTAGGAGGAACATCCTATGACTGGAAGAAGCTGTATTTTCCCAGCAGGAGTTTTGCATTTTGGGAAATCTGTTTTTCTGAAATACTGGGGCTTCTTTAAAGAGAAATAGCTAACTCCTCCAAAATAGCCAGAAGCTGGTCATACTTTTAAAAAAATGAAAATGTCACAATTTAAATGTTTTCTCCAGTAGATGGCACTGTAATGTAGACGTTGATAAAGTGAAAAATCAATCCCAAAGCATCTCCAGGATGTCTTCGGGAGTGAACGAGAAATAACCATACAATTTTACGATGTGGGAATCCTTTAAGTGTAATGCAAGTTTTTTTACTCAGCAGGCAACAGTAGAACATAAGGTACAGTCATACATTATTGATCACTTGAGAATTGATACTTAGACCCTTCCAATAATGTCTTTCCATTCATTCTGCACATTGACATATATGTGTAAACGGCAATACACACAAACATGCACACAATCTAAGATCAATGGTTGGGATGCCATTTACTATTGTCCCCCACTAAATAGCCAGCTGGTAAGATGACTTTTCCAGTAGAATCCAAGAAAGATAAAATGCTGTCCTAACCACTGAGATGCAGACACAAATACAAAGATCTATAAATATTTATGAAGTTTCAAAATTATACAAATATGCTTTTCCGTTGGGAAAGCAAAGAGAATGACTAAAAATTAACCACAAAGAGAGAAAAAATAGGCCTGACTCTGAACTGCAAGGAAGCAAAAGGAAGAAGTGAGAGTCCAACATTCAGTTTGAATGACTCAAAGCATAGATATTATTACAATGTTAAGTACTTGTTGGCTATGCATTACTGTTATTTATTCTTTCCACCACATAGCTTTCTCCATGATCAGGAAATGGACTTTCAAGTGCTTTGAACTATTTTGCAAAAGTTCATTCTCTACCCTTGGTTGTTTAGCATATGCATGCTTATCTAGTCCACATTAGACCAGAATCTTCCAAACAATGTGTTGTGACACTGTATTAGCTGCAGTGTGTAGGTGTGACACACAAACATAATGAGAAAACTCTGAGTTTATGTGAAGTAAGCAATAAATCATATACATCATATATTTTTAAATATATAAATGAAAGGTTATAAAATATTTTGTGTTACCCTATTTTTGTTATTACAATTACGTATGTGTCAATATCTCTTATAAGAAGTTGGTTTAACCTGTGGTTTGCGAGTAAAGCTGAATTACAGTGTCACAAAATTGTGTATGTCTAGAAAGTGTGTCATCACAATGAAATGTTTGGAAATCAGTTACGACTCAAAAACATTCAGAAAAAGATTCCAAAAAGTCAAAATTTTTAATTCTGTCACATGCTGAGCACTGCAGTGTTAAGCAGACATTTCTTGCTATAGTCTCCCACCATTTCACAGATCCTCTATCTCTCTCCAGCAGTTGTTTTGAGTTGTTTGCACTTGTATATACAGGACACCACTGTGCATATTGGGACTTGAGCACGTACAGACTTTGATATTCACATCTCAATGGTGGTCCAATGTACACATGTCCTTTTAAGTCATTAATTTATGGCAACCCGATGCATTATACCGTACATGCAGAATCCTTCTGTCAGAATTGTGTCATAAGCAAAGCAATACACTTATTAATTTCAAAGACATCTCACGTTGACATTCCATAATTTTTAAATGTGCTGCTTGCTCAAACTGCATCTTGTGGCTCCTAAAACTATTAGTTTCAGCCTCCTGTAGAGAAATCAAGCAGTCTTGAACTCATACACTATTCATTTGTGTTGCCACCCAGGGATATCTTGGACTTGTGAAACTCATCTTTATTATGTAATTCCAAGATCCAAGAAAGTAGATCATTACATAAAATAATTGAATCGTTTTAAGAAAGCTGATTTCAGTAACTTATGGTTACAAGTACTTAAGGTTATAGTTAGTCTTTTTAAAGGAGCTCATTATAAGCCCCAAGTAATTAAACCTTTTATTTTTATATTTTAAAAAGCTGAATGCTACACAAAATATTACCCTTGCCTATACCATTTTGCCAGCCTGTACAACACAATAATTGATTGGAACCGTGTTTTACTATCATTTAATTGAGTAGTATCCTATAACTATAAATGCCCTGCAAAAGAAATGAAGTTATCCCTTGTCAAGTTACAATTGTAATTGTAGTTCTACCTTTATTATTGAAAAAAAGGAGCTCTTTACAAGTAATTTGCTACCTGTTGTTAGTTACTTCTGAATTATACCACCATCTGAAAACTTTATTCAGGCAAACATTTCTGCTGCCTTGTAATTAATTTTAAATATTAAAAAATATTGGGCCAGCATTACTAGAGAAGTTATATAGCTTTCACCAACTATCTTTGTACTATCTTCACCAATTATCTCTGCACAAACTAAGTGCTTGATTGTTGACATCTAACTTTTTAGAGCAGTGTAGTGTAGTGGTCTGAACGTTGGACTAAAAAGCTGGAAACCAGGCTTCAAATCCTCATTCAGCTATGGAAACCCACTGGGAGACCTTGAGTAAGTCGCATTCTGACAGCCTCAGAGGAATCTTGTCCTGAAATTCCCTTGATAAGATCACCATAAGTCAGAAACAACTTGAATGCACACAAACAGTAAAAACAAGAAGTACAGTAGAGTCTCATTTATCCAACACTCGCTTATCCAACGTTCTGGATGATCCAACGCATTTTTGTAGTCAATGTTTTCAATACATCGTGATATTTTGGTGCTAAATTCGTAAATACAGTAATTACTACATAGCATGACTGTGTATTGAACTACTTTTTCTGTCAAATTTGTTTTATAGCATGATGTTTTGGTGCTTAATTTGTAAAATCATAACCTAATTTGATGTTTAATAGGCTTCTCCTTAATCCCTCCTTATTATCCAACATATTTGCTTATCCAACATTCTGCCCGCCCGTTTATGTTGGATAAGTGAGACTCTACTGTATTGTCACCTTTTGACACTACTGGACACACTTGGTAGCTTGGTAACGGCTATAGCTGTTAGCTGTTTTAGAGAGTATGTTCCTCCAGAGGTTGATTGCATGACTATTTCCATGATCTGCATTTCTTCCTTACTAAAGCCTTTCCTTGTGGTCCACATGAGGTTTTCATTGTGCAATCGCCATGCCTCATAATATCATTTTAATAGGATATAGGGTCCAGATAAGCTGATATTTCCCTTGTCAATTCACCCATCCTTTTGTGTCTTCCTAGTTCACTATTTTTTTCTTGCCTTCCCCAAAAAAATCCATTAAGGAGGGGAAGGTGGAATAGTTGGCTTGTGGAACATATTTTTCTTGGTAGCATTAAAAGAAGAAACATTTGGAAGCCCTTTCCATGGGACTCAGTGTTTAGAAGTTCTTGCCCTCCACACCTATAATATCTACAATTAAAGGGGAAAATGCCACCCACAACAGGTACTATTTTTGGCTGACCTGCTGGATCCTCACCTTCCCAACACTGACCAGGGTAGATGATGCTGGGAGGACGAACACACCCTTTGCTCTGTCTTCACCTTCTCTGTGTGTGAGGTGAAGGAAAGCAAGGAGCAAAGCCACACACAGATCCAAGTGCTGGCTGCAGGAATTTTACTGCAGACGGTGCTTGAATTAGGAAACCTTTCCCCATCAAGTAGAGTACAGGGTGGGTGGAACTTCCCATTGTTATTTCTGGTGAGAGTTCAGATATGATGTCGATTTTTCCCATTTCTGCTGTTTTCAACTAATCTAGATATGGAATCTCAATAAAATTTTATTTATTTTTCTTATTTTAGTAGCTTTATTCATACCCTGTCTTTCACCCTTGGGGAGTCAAGGCAGCTAACTCCCTCACAATCTGATCACAGTTTCAAACAAAGCAAATACAAACATTGAAAAACAATTAAATTGTACTGTGTGGATATAAAGTTAAAATACAGTTAAGATATAATAATGGCAATTAAAATTCCATTTAAAACTCACAATCGCTCCCCCCCCCCCAAAGAAATGGTTCTCCAAGCCCTTTGTTGGCCAGACTGAAACTGGTCACAGGTTGAATTAGGCCCATGGACTGGAGGTTCCTCTCAGTGGTATATATAAAATGTATTTTTAAAATAGTAACCAACAATGACTGAAAACACTGACATCTTAACCTGCAACCTGTCACTGTAAATGCTACAAAGGCTACATATATTGTGCAGCATAAAGCACCCTTCTTTTAATGTGTTGGAGTTATTTCTTCTTTACTTACATACCACTTTCCAAGCACACATAAAGAAGAGGGTGCACCTGAGAACCCCTAAGAAACTCAAATATGATGTTTTTTTCACAAAAACATGCAACTAGAGTCTAAAATCAAGCCTTCTGTCAAAGAACTTTAACACAGAATATTAAAATAAGAGAATACACAACCAGGTCCCCAAAATATGTTCTTTCTAGGCATTTATAGGTTCCCCAGCACAATTTTTTGGTCTGTCTCCACCAGAAGTTAACCATAGAGTTATGCTGGAGGATCTCAAAATGCTAGAGACATGCTCTTTTTATATGCATTTCTTGCTCCTCCAGCATAATTCTATGTTGTTTCTGCTAGATGTTGATCATACACTGAAGACCTAGAAATGCTAGAGAATGCTCAAAAAATGCTCAAAACATTTTCTAGATCCTTCAATGTGATTCTATGGTATGCTTCTAACAGAAGCTGTTTATCTCAATAGTATTTGCTATTTTCTGCAGTTTCATAGTAAGTCCAGGAATGTATCCCATGCAGATATGGACATCATATTGTACCTATACGTTTTACTCTTATTTGATATAAAATAAATCAACCTACCTCCCAAACCCAAACATTAGATAGTTGCAACCAGTAAACATATCATATTACCTAATCTGTTTTAAAATGAGGCCTTCAAAAAAAAAAGTATGTGTATAAAATTAGCAATCATGGGATAAAAGGGTGGGTCATCATGTGGATTTGTAACTGACTAAAGAAATGGGAAGAAGAATGTAAGAATAAACGGACAGCTGTGTTGTTGAAGGCTTTTGTGGTTGGAATCATAGGGTTGCTATGAATTTTCCGGGCTGTATGGCTATGTTCCAGAAGCATTCTTTCCTGACAGCTCTTGCAATGAAGGAGAATTGACAATTGAGTTCCTCAAGAATCTACTGGGAACAGACCTGTCTGACATATATATCATTGGAAAAATGGATCAATTATACAGTTGCCACAAACAATCCTTTTGGATTGTGTTCAAGTCAACTGGCATTAAACCAACTGTCCCTGAGGGGATCCATGTAACAAGAGAGTAATTCTGTCCCAAGGCTTTCACTTTTGTGCCAAAGGCTGCACGTTGCCCACAGCGCTCTAAAGGAATGAGCCAAACATTTTTAGAGCAAGAGGAATGGCTATGGAGAACTATGCTAGGAATAGGCTGGATGTGAGCCACCTTAGAGCTCATCCCAGAAGAAAGGCAGGAAGGTAGACTGATGACACAGCCCCCAAAAAATTACTTAGTGTTTTGGTTTTTAGGCTTGTCCCTGGGGTTATTTGGGGTGCTTATTCAGAAAATGACATTGGATAGGCCAGGCTGTGGCGCAGGCTGGTAAGCAGCTGCTGCAATAAATCACTCTGACCATGAGGTCATGAGTTCAAGGCCAGCCCGTGTCGGGGTGAGCACCCATCAATTAAAAATAAAATATAGCCCCTGCTCGTTGCTGACCTAGCAACCCGAAAGATAGTTGCATCTATCAAGTAGGAAATAAGGTACCACTTATAAAAGTAAGGAGGCAAGTTTAACTAATTTACAATGTTGGAATGAGGAAGTGAGGAAGTGCCATCAGAGTGGATGATGAAGCAGCTGCTCCCCCCTGTGGCCAGAATCAAACATCCCCTCAGGAGAAAGTTAAATTGCCTCTGTGTCTGTCTGTCTGTCTGTCTCTGTTAGATGTGTTTATGGGCATTGAATGTTTGCCTTATATGTACATAATGTGATCCTCCCTGAGTCCCCTTCGGGGTGAGAAGGGCAGAATATAAATACTGTAAATAAATAAATAAAATAAATTTCCTAGATATAGTTATCATGGCTTCCTATAGGCGAGCAGATGGCAACTAGTAGATGGCATATGTTCTGTATCTCAAAAGCTAGAGCTGATAGGGGAAAACTGGTGCCATTTTTGGGAACAGCAGATCAAATGTACCCAGAAACAGGTCTAACATTGGAGGCACCAAAATGTATGTTGGGCAGTGTGACAGATAGATGATGGATGGATGGATGGATCGGTCGTCAGATATGGTTTTGAGGCTGCCCTAAATATAGAAGAGAAAATCTGCACACCTGAGAGCAATGGTTCACATTGAAAAAGCCATTACCTAACATAAATGAGGCATTCATCTCTGAAGAGACTGAGGTGATGGTGCAATCCTTAGCAATAAAACTTGGGTGTGCGCTTATTTTATCCTTGCTCCCTTTGAACTCTATAGAGCTTTTTTGTCTGGTTGGAAATGCCAATCAATCTTATCTTGAGTGACGGGGCACTTGCCCCATTCCCCGTAATCTCTTTCTCCAAAATAAGGAGATGCTTGTGTGTGACGCACAAAAAAGCATGTGAATCAAGATATATTTCCCACACCCCTCCTCTAGCATCCTGCCAGAGTTTTGCACCAGTGGAAGCCATCTTTGAAGGAGAAGGAAAACCTGTGTATCTTGTTTGATATTAATCAGGAGATGGCTGCTGATAAGAACTGATAGACATCAGTCTTGCTAGTTTAAATGGGCCAAACCCAGAAATCCCATTGACATCTAGAAATGGGGGAATCACCCATCTCCAATTCTATATAAATTGTAGAAGGAAGCAGGTGAGCAGCACTATTATTAGGACAGCACAGCTTTAAAAAATATCACAAGCATAGTCCATACTGGCCTGTAGTTTAGTATTACAAAACATAAACCAGAGTTTGCTAGGGTTTAGTCTTCAAGTTCATCTTCACATGCAGAAAGGCTGTCACAGGCTCCAACATTAGGTAATAGCAGATAGAATCGAAAGAACAATATCAGTCATGTTCAGGAGCCCAATATCTAGCCATGTTTAATGGGTTTTTAAAATTTTATCCTTGATACAGCAGATGTTCAAGCCATATCCCAAGCTATTGTGGGGATTTTCCTTTGGTTTTGAATTCTTGCTGTGTGGTATGTGGTGCTGATGTTACAGAATCTCACTCACCCACAAAGTGCTGGCCAACGTTCAATGCAGTATAAAATGAATAGATTGGAATAGATTATATGAAGACATACATGTATTAAAATTAGCAGGGACAGTATAGTGCACTGAATAGTATAACTGTTGAAACACCTTACATCAAGAACACAGTGCAAAGTCACTATGCAATTAAAGAAATAGAAAATAGAGACATAACAGGTATCTTGGCAATAATCTGTGTTCTATGAAATGTTCATCTTCTGGTTTCCCTTTGCATATAAATATTTTCAAATACTGGCATTACTGTACTCAAATTCTTACACAGACTGCCTTGGAACAAAAGCTCCTACTTCACACAAATTCCTGAACTACAACTCCCATTATCTATAGGGGGACTGTGGTGCCTGGAGAGGAAGGGACATGCAGTCCAATCTATCTGGACAGCCCTATGTTATAGAAGACTGGTGTCATCATGTTTAACTTTCAGCCAATAAATGGATATGTACAGTACAGTAGAGTCTCACTTATCCAACACTCGCTTATCCAACGTTCTGGATTATCCAACGCATTTTTGTAGTCAATGTTTTCAATACATCGTGATATTTTGGTGCTAAATTCGTAAATACAGTAATTACTACATAGCATTACTACGTATTGAACTACTTTTTCTGACAAATTTGTTGTTAAACATGATGTTTTGGTGCTTAATTTGTAAAATCATAATCTAATTTGATGTGTAATAGTCTTTTCCTTAATCCCTCCTTATTATCCAACATATTCGCTTATCCAACGTTCTGCCGGCCCGTTTATGTTGGATAAGTGAGACTCTACTGTACTTGTATCCAAATAATATGGATTCCCCCGTGAGATTTTGGCCCCATCTACAGTGACCATTTAATGCAGTTCAAAGCTAGATTCAAAATGCAGCAGTCAGATAACAAACTACAGTAGAGTCTCACTTATCCAACATAAACGGGCCGGCAGAATGTTGGGTAAGCGAATATGTTGGATAATAAGGAGAGATTAAGGAGAAGCCTATTAAACGTCAAATTAGGTTATGATTTTACAAATTAAGCACCAAAACATCATGTTATACAACAAATTTGACAGAAAAAGTAGTTCAATACGCAGTAATGCTATATAGTAATTACTGTATTTACGAATTTAGCACCAAAATATCACGATGTATTGGAAACATTTACTACAAAAATAATCCAGAACGTTGGATAAGTGAATGTTGGATAAGTGAGACTCTACTGTACCATGAATGTGTGCAAAAGAAACCCCTTAATTCATATCAGTACTCTGTCTTTGGCACAACCAGAGTTTCAAACTGGTTCGAGGATTTCAATCACCTGCACAGCAAAACCACTTTCTTCAATACTGGATTGAAACTGCATTAAGTGGTCAGTGTAGATGGCCCCTTTGAGAGCTGAAATGTAGCGTGTATGTAGTTTTTAAAAATCAGACTGTTTTAAAAAAACACCACAGGTTAGACCATTTGTCTATGATATTTTCTCTTTTGTCGCTACTGAGCTTTTGGTAGAGTTAATTATTTAAGGGTTCATGATGCCTTGGGAATTTCGGATTGAAATGGAAAGAAAACATAGGCATGTTTACCAAACAAGACCAAGCAGCTTTGTTCAGAATTGTAGCTATGTTCATCGGTTGCTAACAACAAAAAGTCATGTGGCACCCTTAAGTTACGTTTTTGTGGAATCTTGTGGATTCAGCCTGTTTGTTCTGTTTGCCTTTCTTTTACCTTTCTGGCTTCATTGCACCTTTTTAAAATTGAGCAACAAGTGAGGCAAACCTCTAAATCTATTTGTCTCCAAACTCCCTTCATTGGGCATGCTGATTGGTGAGCCTGTTAGGTGGGCATTTCCTTGAAGGCACCAGAATATGGTATGACAGTTGAATACACGCTCAGAATTTGCAAGAATCGCGCTGAACAATATATCCAAATGGGTATGAGAGAGATCACTTTATGATGGGAATGGGCAAACATAACATACCATCCAAAATTTCAGAGATGAAAACTGGACAAGCAAAATCAGACTGCAGTCAGATGGAGGACCTCCCCTGGGAATCGCTGGGGCTGGACTTAGATGATGGAAGAGTGACAGGACATGAATGCATTAAAGAGCATGTCCCTAATAATTAGTTCAGTAATGGAATAAACTTTGGCCATTTCAAATGTTTGGGACCTCTCCATTGGCCATGCTAGCATTAAGTTTAAAACTAGTGCAGCCCAGAACAGAAAAATGTTACTTTTTAGTCTATGTATCCCAGAACACCTCAACCAGCATGGAGACACATGGAGTTGTGAATTTGCGGTCCACAGAGTAACCTCTCTGGGTTCTTCTTCTTAAAGGGCAACTTCCCCCATCACAGTAGCATCAGAAACTGGCATGAGGAACTGGAAGCATTAGCACGTGGAACTGGAAGCTTTTCAAAGGAGGAGGCCTTACCCAGAAAAGTGTGATAGGCTAACACTGGGGGCCCTTTCACACAGCCATATAACCCAGAATTTCAAGGCAGATAATCCACAATATCTGCTTTGAACTCAGTTATCTGAGTCCATGCTGCCATATAATCCAGTTCAATGTGGATTTATTCAGCTGTGTGGAAAAGGCTTGTGTTGATGTTATCCCCAGAATGCATGGGCTGCCTGTTCTGATTCTGCAAGACTATTTGGAGCAGCATATCCAAGGTATACTCCCTGTATTGATGCCACATGTCATTTTTGGTGTCAGATCTGGTGGTTCAGCATCCAGCATTCTAAACTCTTCCATTTGCAAGCATTCCTATAATTATAGCTAAATCAATCCCAATGATAGTTACTTTATGGAATTTGCTGTCAAGAGTTGTGGTGACAGCTATCAACTTGCACTGCTTTAAAGGAGGATTAAGTGAATTCATGAACAATGAGGCTACTGATGGCTACTTACCATGATAGCTTGTACTCTCAGAATCTGAGGCAGAGTGCCTCTAAATACATATTGAGCATCCCTTGTCTGGAAATCCACTATACTCCAAAATTGTCCACATGGGTGGCTCAGATAACGACACCTTGGCTTTATGATAGTTCAACGTGCGCAGAAAAAGGTACTCTGGGGAATTCAGGGCAGAGGCTTGAAGCCCAGAAAAATAGGCTTGGGGGCACAATTTGCCTAGATTGAGACATATGCATTAATATGTCAAGAAAGGGTGGTAATGTCTTTGTTATTTGATTTATTGTGGTACTTTTTGTCACCATTGGTAGAAATAGTGGGCTTTATTTCTTCCACACGAGCCAGCTAGCTTTGAATAGTGTGCACTTTGATTGTGCCACTTGTTACTCTGCCTCAGCAGAAATAAGTCTTGGTCTGACCTGGGTTACTTCTAATCTCCCTGCCAAGTGTACAGAAAGTTGACTTTTCCAAATCCTAGGAACTAAACCTATTCCTTTGCTTCAGAGAATGATGGAAGAATGAACTCCGCTGCCCTGTCTTTTCTCATTGCATTGAATCTCAATAATAATAATAATAATAATAATAATAATAATAATAATAATAATAATACTTTATTTATACCCCGCCACCATCTCCCCAACGGGGACTCGGGGCGGCTTACATGGGGCCATGCCCAAAACAATACAATATAAACAGCATATAAAAGAACAACACATCACAACACAATAAGCAATACAATAAATAATAATATCCATTACAAAATAAATCAAAGAAACAATGAAAAACAAGGGCGGACCACATGAACATTAAGTTAAAACTCGGGGTGAGAGAGACATAAGAAAAAAAAAAACCACAGCGAACAGGGTCATAAGGAAGTGGGGTAGTCTGGAGGATAGATATTAGAGGGAGCAACGGAAAAGAAATATAAAATAGTTACTCAAGCCATGCAGAGCTCAGGGAGCTTCACAGAAAGTGGAGGACAGCATTACGTAGTTGCAGCTTGTCTTGTATGCACAAGCAGGTGGCTAGACATCAGGCTCCTCCATTTCATAATCTCTGAGAGCTTACTTTAGAAGCCTGAGAACTGAGTTTGCGTGGGCTTGTCAAGCTGCAGGCAAGAACGGCTGTGGGCACACCAATGAGGGAGTGGCTGAGTGCCATGCAGCTGTGTGTGAATGGCACCCAACTCCTCAGCAATGATGTGGTCACAGAAGTGGATCCCAGCCAGAGATGCTGAGAATGTGCTATTGCTAAAGCAGAAAAGGAGAATCCTTTGATATGCTTCAAATGTAGTTGCATTTGAAGGATGCTAGAGCAAGATGCATTAGCTGGATTGTTGTTACAAATGCATTCACAATCCCTACCTATTCAATACTGCAGAAAGCATGCAGGGAATGATAAAAGTCCTAGAAGGTGGAGGATTCTTCTAGTCTGAGTCTTCTGAGTCTGTTCAGGGACTTCCAAGTTGCCCATTCTTGGTTTGCCCCTGGAAGAAGACCCTCATGGCGGCCATCCAGTTGGAATTACCTGATTTTGCTGCTCACAGGGATATTCTTGGTCTTGCTGGGGGGACATTAAGAGAAGTGGTGGTTCTCATGAAGCCTTCCCTTGATTTGAGCCTCCTGGGGGGAGACTGACAGCCATGCAGAGATGGCTTTCACAGTGTTCAACCTTATTTCTCTCACAGTTAGCAACAACTTCCCATCACACATCATGGGGGGCAATGCCAGCTAACTTGTAGAGTTTGTAGAGGGACACAGAAAGACCTCCTCAAAGACTGAGTAAATACAGTCAGGTGTCCCCTAGGTAATGTTTCTTGTAAACGGCTAATCTTTCCAACCCAAAAGCATTGCTTTTAAACATTTTATGGCTGCAAATGCAATGAGGTCTGACTTGTATGTATGAATGGTCCATAGCGGAGCTTGTTACATAGGCTGAAAAGTATTTGATATATCTGATATGCTTGTTAGCTGTCTTTCTGTAAACTATTCATTATAGCTGACATTTATCTGAGATGCGTGGCAAGAGCCTGGTTTTGCCAGATGCTTTTTTAGAACCAATGTTTCGGGAAGATGAGTCACACACGGGTGTGTCAACCTAGCTAGTCCTGAATCCCAGGATATGAGTCTGATGCAAGACTGATGCAAGTCAGACAAGGCAAGGAGACATTGGCCACCAGTGGAAAGAAGACCACTCCTGAATAGAAGTACTGTATAATGGAATGGCCTCTTTTGTGGGGCAAAGAGTGGCTCTCTGTTTTGGCTCCCTTTGTTTCTTTTTCATATTTAGAACATTTTTGTAGTACACTTTTGTTCTGTTCTGTGGCTTTCTCTGCTGCCAAATCTAGTTCCTAAAAAACTGAGAATGGGGACATTCATTCATTCCATAGTGGGGTGGGGTGTTCCCCTCTTGCCGATACCATGTTCTGCCAGGTGCACAGTTTCCTCTTCCACATTGGAAGTCATTGGGCTGCTCAAATTACCTTGCTTTCCCCAAGATCTCCTGCTTGAGGTAACTATCCCAGTTTGGCTAATTCTGAGGCCAATCCGTCTGCAAGAATTAGAGAGTTGAAAGAAACCACAAGGGCCATCCCGTGTATTCCTGCCATGCAGAAATACACAAAGTATTTCTGACACTTCCAAGCCAACATGATTCCCCCCCCCCCCCCTATTTTTAGTATTTTCCTGTTTTGGCATTTTGCTTTCCTAAATGTATTTCCATGGAAATGGAAAAGAACCCTGGGAAAAGAAAACAGGATTTTGAATTAAGGCTGATATCTGGACAAACATGCATTTTTAATGAAGTGGGATAATTACATAATAAATCTTATTTGGAAGAAGATCCCAGGTGAATACCAGCCAGCAAGCTTCACCTGGAAGCTTTTGTCAGAGAATGACACCGGCCTTTTCATCGGTAAGGCATCTGAAGCCAATTGGCTTTTATATCCAAGGTACTGGAGCTGAGCATTATTCCAATATGCAGTTGGACACATTTTGTGCAGTATGAAAAGCAAAATATGAAGTAGAAAAGAGATATTTTGGATTGCCTGCTTTGATATTCTGGGTTATATGGCTGTGTGGAAGGACCCTAAGTGTAACAACAAGTAAGGAATAGGGGAAGAAGACATCAAACAGTCTTAGTTTAAGATGTGTTATCACTCCCCACCCCTCCCAGTTTCTTCAGTTCACAGGGTTTCACCTCTGAGTTTTGGGAGCACTACTAAAAGGCTTTTTGAGTGATATATCTGAAAAGGGGTTCAAGCGAAGGTCAATTGGCACTCACACTAGAGTTGTGCCTTTGGCCTTTTATAGGATACGGTGAAAATTATTATCCTCTGCCAAATAGACTCAAGCTATTAGCTTGCTGAGATATTCAATGCAGCCAAAGTGATGGATAATTTCCCTGTACCTAGAATCCTACTAGACAAGCATTTTCCAGAACAGTTTCAACTAAAGTACACCATTCAGCAGGGATGCTCTTTATTGCTAGTGTTATGCGACACTGTGATCTTTCGATTAACTTTGAGGATTAAGGAAATGATCATGAAATAAAATTAAGGCTCACTAAACATATGGTGTCTCTATGGTTTTTTTCTGTTATCAGCAGATGATACCATTAGAGTAACCTAAGAAATTAGTGCTTAAGCTGATGGAATGGCTTTTGAAATCTGGCTACATTTCAAGCTGTACAATTAAATGGAGGGAGGACTTGGAATGATGGTAGAAGAGGCAAGTATCCTACAAAGTCAACTCTCACCAGCTGCAGGACTTTAAATGGAACCCAATGGGTTTTTAAATCAATATTTAGGCATCCTAAGTACTCAGCTGCTGTTACATCATAAAACAATTTGGAGAAAGTTATTAATGCAGAAGAGAGCGTAATGAATGAAATTGAGAAACATTTTATATAATAGATGCTCTGACGGAAAATTAATGCAGTTTCACATAGAGGGCTTTCTTCTGCAATACTATAATGAAGTACCGTAAGTCCTGATCAATTTAATGAAGCTAACTTGAAAAAGTGATTGGGGTGGGATATTGTAAAACAAGAGCCCAGATATTGTTGGGCTCTGGTTTTATGATGTAACATTAGTCAGTGCAGCCAGCCCCTCTATATGCATTAAGATTATTTATGCAGGATCCCCACCAAAACTGGGAAAAATATGAATTAAAAAATCCAACAGAAGTTGACCATAACATCACAGAGAGGACCTAAAGATGTTTAGACTGGTGTGCTTTTTGGAAATCTTTTTTGTCCTCCGGCATGATTCTTGGGTCACCACCCATAGAGGTGTGTGTGTGTGTGTGTATGTATGTGTGTGTGTGTGTGAGGAGTGAGTTGAGAAACTGCAAGTCGCTTCTGGTGTGAGAGAATTGGCGGTCTGCAAGGACGTTGCCTTGGGGACACTTGGATGTTTCTGTGGGAGGCTCCTCTCATGTCCCCGCATGGGAAGCTGGAGCTGACAGATGGGAGCTCACCCCGCTCCCCAGATTTGAACCACCAAACTATTGGTCAGCAGTCCTGCTGGCACCAGGGTTTAACCCATTGCACTACCAGGGGCTCCTAAAACTTCCCATAGAGTCACATTGGAGGATCTAGATAGTCAGAGAGAGAACATCTCTGAATAACTGAATCCACAAAACTGCATTGCTAAAAGTCAGGTTCTGTGCCAAAAATGTTTCTGCTAAAAAAAAAAAAAGTGCAGTTCTGTTGCAACGATTAAGTCCTGGACTGTGAATTTTTTTTCTAGCAAGGAGAAAAATGGTCACATGAGTAACTTGCCTTCGAGAACAAAATTTACAAAAATGCAGGTCTTGACAAAAAAAAGATTACTCACGCTCAGAGTTGGAAAAAATTTTTCCTAGCTGTACTGATTAGAACACTTGAATTTCTCATTTAAAGAGCATTTCTTCCCTCTGCTACACTATCAAGATATTATGCACCAACATTTCTGCGAGAGGATTAATACAAAATGCAATTCATTGCTGTTGTTTCCCTAAGCGTGTAGAAGTTAACATGGCGGAGGAGGGATGAGAGAGACCAAAAAGAAAGAGCAGTTTGTTCTGAAGTTCTTGGAAGGATTTCAGCTTTCCTTGTGATATATATTAAAAAAGAAAAAGAAAAGCATAAAAGCCCAGCAAAGCCAAAACCACATGAGCAGGCATTTTACCAGCAGCCTGGTTTTTCTCTGCTCTACAGATTTGATTATAGAGAATTATGCTGCTTCTGCACAAAGTAACTTCTTCCTTTCTTCCCCCATTCAACTGGAGAAAAATGCTTTTCTACTGTAATGACTAATAATGAGTCATAATTGTCATATGCACTGGAGTGGGTGCAGTTCAAGATAAGAAGAATGTAGTGGAAGAAGCTCTCCCAGCAAACCCTCTCTCCCTCTAATTGTAACAAGCCTTTTGGTGAATTTGGAAATTGGGAACCTTGGCAAGGGAATCCCAACCTGCCTTGTGTCACCTGCCTTCCCTTGAGGCAGCATTGTGCCATCCGTGAATCACCATCAAATGACTTTAGTGCAGCAACAAATTAACAACAAGGATCAACACAGGCCCCAGCAACAGCAGGAACACTAAGCTACACAACAGCTCCACGCTTTAAACTTCGATGCATTACAGAAAAAGCAACATGTTTCATTCTTTTCTTACATTCTTGGTTCTTCTTGAGATGTGAAGACTTTGATCTTCTCTCCCCCAAAAGAGTGTTGGCACATTCAAAAGAAATTGTCTGAAACAGGGCTTCTTATACATTTTTCCACAAGTGATCCTTTCCACCTGAAATTTTTTTATGTGACCCCAGGTATACAGATATATTAAATAGACGTAAAAATAAAACATTTACTGATAAGAAATCAGCATGTGCAAGGCTTGCTAAACAGCTGATTTTCCTTTTTATACAGCATAGTTAAAGCATTTGCTGCAGAGTACACTGTAAACATTGTTTGTTGTTGCTAACAGAGACTTTTTCCTGTTGCCAAACTTTTCAAGACCCCAGCAAGACCCTATTTGCCTCAGGACCCAGGAGTTTAAGAATTAGTGGACTAAAACATGTTTGTATTTACCCACATTATCAATTTTCCAAACCCATACATGGTCTTGCGTGTAAATTTTATTTCTCCAAAAGGCAGCAGGAAATTCACAAACGTGGGTATATCACAGACAATGAATGATTTGTCTTGCATTGTGCTAGGAGATATAAAATGGATATATTTCATTATGAATTTCAGGCCCAATGGGGTACTTTTCTTCCCTATAGCACAGTGCTCATTTTCTCACAGTGCTGTTGATCCTTCTGTGCAGCAGACAGTCCACATTTAAGGGCAAAAATAATACCACTCAAATAGGTATTCTGTATAATCAGGCATTGGCCTTCGTTTGGAATAGAGTCATAAAAAATACTGGAATCCAGTATTCAGAGTGAATATTCCCTGGTATGAAATTTGAGAAGGCTTTCCATATGTTTGTGAAGGAACACTAAGTATGTATAATTCTCTGGATGCAGTGAGCATAGTCTAAGTGAAGGTGCACAAACTGCACTTCTTTTACTTGGCATTCTTACTGGTTCTTTAATTATGAAGTGAAGTTTTTACTTCTTAGGACCAGCTAGCACAATGGTTCTCAACCTGTGGGTCCCCAGGTGTTTTGGCCCACAACTCCCAGAAAACCAGCTGTTAGGATTTCTGGGAGCTGAAGGCCAAAACATCTGGGGGCTCACAATTGAGAAACACTGAGCTAAGCATCTTCCATGTCAATGATACAATGATCTTCTCTGGGTTTTATTCCAAACATCAAAGGAGTGGCCCAAGGTGCTGAACGTGAGGCCCCAGATAGGTTCATTTACAATTCTCAGCCAGAGGCCCATCTAATGCCTTACCAAACTACAAACTCCGGGATGCTGTTTAATGAATCCATGGGGGTTAAAGTGGAACTGTACCATTGTAATTATATAATACTAGCTTGGGTACCCGGAGTTAACTGGGTTATTAGAATGGGGCAATTTTTTAATTGTCCAAAATGTGTAAGGTTGTGAGTGTACTACAACTCACACCATGCCAGATTAACCCCCTGAAACTCTACCAATACTTAAAGTTTGTCATGTTGGGCAAATTTGCTCTAGATGCATCATTGGTGGGGTTCAATATGTTCTCCAGCTCCAGGATGAATTACAACTCCCACCAAGGTTGGTGGGTCAGTCCCGTCAAATCCCTCCAGTATATTCAGTTGATCATGAGGCTTCTGTGTGCCAAGTTCAGTCTAGGTCCATTGCTAGTGGGTATGCATGCCAAATTTGGTGCAGATCCATTGTTGTTTGCATCCACAGTGCTCTCTGGATGTAGGTGAACTATAATTCCTATAAATCAAGGTGAATTTCCCCCAAAGTCCTCCTGCATTTTTTTTTTGGTCATGGGGGTTCTGTGTGCTAGGTAGATACAGGCCCATCGTTGGTGGAGTCCAGAATGCTCTTTGATTGCAGGTGAACTATAAATCCCAGTACTTACAATGGCTCTAAATCAAGGTGAATTCCCCTCAAACCTCTCTAGTATTTTTCTTTAGTCATGGGAGTCCTGTGTGCCAAATCTGGTCCAAGTCCATTGTCACTGGGGATACCAGTGCTCTGACTTGATGCAGGGTGAACTACAACTTCCATCATATGGAGTCAGTCCCCCAAACTCCTCCAGTATGTTTAGTTACTGCTCAGTTCTGCTCTGTTTGTTATGAAGACAGAGTTGAAAAGAGTAGGAAAGGGTTAAGGAAGAGGCAGTGGACGGGATCATGCAAATTCCACACCAATGGCGAGAGTAAGAAACACTGGGATGTTTGTGATGGAGGAAACACATAAAATCTAGGACGAAATTGTTCCCGAATGAAAGCATTCCTTGGGTGGTGGGTCATAGTGTTTGGGGAAGACATTGGCCGGTGTTGGACTACATGTTTAAGATCATCAGATGAGGATTAAGATGTTGGACTACATGAAGCTTAAGATCATCAGATGAGGCCCTGCTCACGGTCCCGTCAGCCTCACAGGTGCGGCTAGTGGGGACGAGAGACAGGGCATTTTCAGTAGTGGCTCCCCGCCTATGGAACGCCCTCCCCAGTGAAGTCAGGCAGGCTCCCTCCCTCCTATCCTTCCATAGGAAGGTTAAAACTTGGTTATGGGGCCAGACTTTTGAATAATAATTGGCAGCGTTAATTATTATCATGTACGCTGTACTCAATCGACAGACCCAGTTTGTTTGTTTTTGGGGTTTTTTTTTTTAACTGAACACGCCTACCTGTATTTTATAATGTGTTTTATGAATACTGATGTAAGTTAATAATTTTTAACTGATTTATATGGCACTGTATAATTTTTATATATGCGTTTTATTGTAAGCCCCCCTGAGTCACCTGATGGGTGAGAAGGGCGGGATATAAATATTGTAATAAAATAGATAAATAAATGTTCATGGTGTTTGCTATAACCTGAAATGTCACTGAAGGGAGTGTTTTTGGTGGCTCCTCAGCACTGTGGGTTATAGCTGTTTGTGAAAGCGGGAGCCTGTCTGTGGAAGTGGCCACCCCAGCCATAAACACACATCCATATTTTCACTTTTATTATGTGTATAGACAAAAGAGCCCAAAAAGAGGGTGCTGCTGCTCCTCTTTATTGTTTTTATGGCTCATTCACTTGAAGAAGGCAAGAGAATAAGCAGTTTCATTGCGAAACCAGAAAATTGCAGGCTTCATTGTCCAAATAAGTGACTTTTCCAAGCTCTAGCAGTGGCCCTTTTCCTTGATTGTGAGTTTTCGAAGATGTCCATGCCAAATCTTAACACTGTTTTTGTTTGTTTTGTTAATTTCATGACAAGTTTGTTACATACCGTACATTAATTATGATGTTTTAAGAATCCTGTGACAACCATGATTTCAATTAGTTGCTGGGGAATATATCCAAAGTGTAATAGTGCTGGCTGTTTCCCCTCCCTTCCTTTTATAAAAAACCATTTTCCACGTTGCTCTGTATCGTTTTTGGCTTAGATACATGTACATTTACTGCTCCAGGCTTTTTCTTAACAAAGGACTCCTAGCAACTGCTATCCACATTTTAAATTTTTAAACAATCTAGCCTTCTCATTGCAAAACTATTTTCCACTTTGGTGTTCGTCACTGCCACAATGAGTTGGACGTTCTCCTTTTCGTTTTGGTCCAAAGGCAAAATCAAAGGCTGTCTTCAGCATCCAGGAAAGTAGACCACTTCCACTGGCCCACCCATTCCAGCCTTCCTCCCAATGCTGCTTTCTGATTCGTCAGTGGATCATGTGTCTTTTCAGCTGGAGAGCTATATAAGGGCCAGGGAGTGGCAACTTAGTTCACCACATCTGTTTGCAGGACCAGATCAGCTTCAGTGAAACTCAGCTTCAAGACCCATAGCACCATCATGCCTGTGAGTTTATGAGTGAGGGAAGCAGGTTTTGATGTCTGGGAGCAGGAAATAAGATAGGATGTGACATTTTGGGGTAGACTTTCTGGTGCAGAATTAACAGAAAGGGCAAATTTTAGAAGAAGTTGGTTTTACTATTGCTTTCACTGGGAAGTATATGATTTAAAATTTGGTCTGACAATTATTGGCTCAGAAATGGAAAGGATTACTGTTGGTTCTGAATTAAGGACTGTTCCTATAAGCTTCAGGGTGTGGGTTTTGGAAGGGGAAGAACTGTATAGCTGCAGAGTCCTTATAATTATCTCTTTTTCTGAGAAAAAAAGTGTATATATATGTGTGTTCGAGATAGTGGAGTTCTGCTTAGGTCTCTGCTTAAGAAAGTTATATTTGAGATATTAATGCTCCCAGAATCCCCAACCAACTTGCTTGGGATTCTGGAAATTGCAGCCTTCCCTCCCCAAAAGTAACTTTTCCCTTGAAGCACTCAGCCTCTTAAGGATGCATCTGCACTGTTAGATTAATGCAGTTTGACCTCCCTTTAACTGCCGTGGCTCAATGCAATGGGATTGTGAAAGTTGTAGTACTATAAGGTCTTTAGCCTTCTTTGCCAATGATTGCTGGAACCTCGCAACTCCCAGGATTACATAGCATTGAGCCATTGCAAATAAAGCGCTGTCAAACTGCATTAATTCTACAATGTAAACGAATGTGTTGTCGAAGGCTTTCATGGTCAGAATCACAGGGTTGCTGTGAGTTTTCCAGGCTGCATGGCCATATTCCAGAAACATTCTCTCCTGATGTTTCACCCACATCTGTGGCAGGCATCCGCAGAGGTTGTGAGGTATATTGGTAACTAGGCTAGTGAGGTTTATATATCTGTGGAAGGTCCAGGGTGGGAGAAAGAACTCTTGTCTACTGGAGGCCAGTGTGAATGTTGTAATTACAGTAGAGTCTCACTTATCCAACATAAACGGGCCGGCAGAATGTTGGATAAGCGAATATGTTGGATAATAAGGAGGCATTAAGGAAAAGCCTATTAAACATCAAATTAGGTTATGATTTTACAAATTAAGGACCAAAACATCATGTTAGACAACAAATTTGGCAGAAAAAGTAGTTCAATACGCAGTAATACTATGTAGTAATTACTGTATTTACGAATTTAGCACCAAAATATCACGATATATTGAAAACATTGACTACAAAAATGCGTTGGATAATCCAGAACATTGGATAAACGAGTGTTGGATAAGTGAGACTCTACTGTAACTTGATTAGCATTTAATGGTGTTTCAGCTTCAAGGCCTGGCTGTTTCCTGCCTGGGGGAATCCTTAGGAGGTGTTAGCTGGCCCTGATTGTTTCATGTCTGGAATTCCCCTGTTTTCAGAGCAGCCACTGAAATCCACAAGCATGTGGACAATTTCAACAGAAAGGGGAAAGCCATGAAAATCAACAAAATCTGGCTACTTGTGTTAAAAAAAACTCTAAAATCAGGACAGTAAATGAAGTACAACACTCTGAAAACTGGAGAAACAATCAGGGCCAGCTAACACCTCCCAACAGAGGATTTTCCCAGATAGGACTCTGCCAGGCCTTGAAGCTGAAACGCCATTAAATGCTAATCAAGGTAATTAATTGCAACATTCACACTTTCTTCCTTTTTAGAAGAATTTTTTACCCCACCCTGGATCTTCCACAGATATATAAACCTCACTAGCCTAATTTCCAATATACCTCAAACCTCTGAGGATGCCTGCCATGTATGTGGGTGAAATGTCAGGAGAGAATGCTTCTGGAACATGGCCATACAGCCATGCAGCTGGAAAATAAAGCTGCTGGAAGAGCTTCTGGCAACACTCAGGCATCTCTTAATTTTACGGTTTGAAACTTGCTTAAAACCCAAAGCGATCATAAATCCCTGGGTTTGAAGCAAGTGAAGACATCTGTTGGGTGTGAAACAAAGGAGATGTTCAAAGCAGTAAGGCAACTGGGTGTGGCTCAGCAGCATAGCATGTGCCAGCAGTGCTGATGGATCTAGCCTTTACCTCTTTCTTGGAAAAAGTTCTGTTAATTCTTGCGCGCGCTCTCTCTTTTATGGGGAAAAGAAAGTTATGAAGCTCAGACAGGTCTTTACTCTCTTTTTATTGGCTTTTTCTCTAGTATGGAAATGAAGCCGATGAAACCTTAACTTTATGGTGATAAAAAAATGCCTCACGCTTAAAAAAGATACAATTTTAATTCCTGGCTATTTCTTTGCACTCATATGATACATCTTGCAAGTGTTAATTTGCAGAACAACTCCCAAAGAAAGAGACTCATTTTTGCAGATTAGAGAACTGAGACCAGGAGTTGCATCAGAATCAATGTGGTAGATGTCTGCAATGATATTTTCCATTAAGACTTAGTTTGATGGTGGGGAACTGATAACACGCCCATTGCAGCCTTTTGCCACAGAGGCAAGTTTCAAATAAGCTCATTTGAAACTTGCAAATAGCAACCTTGACTGAAGCTCAAAAGCCTGCCTTTGGCCCATGAGCCAAGCCTCAGCTCTTAACTTGCAACTTGGCTATCAAGTCCAGAGACACTGACTTTGAGCCACAGCTTAGGAAATGCTACTTTTGGATTACAACTCCCAGAATCTGCCAGTCAGCATGGCCAATTGATAATTCTAGAAGATTTATCTGAGGAAATAGAACATCTCCCATACTCTGCTCTGAAATAGCAGCCCTTCTAAGTGGTATTCCAAAAACCAACACCATTTGGCCTTGGGGTCCCTTGAAACCTTGCAGGAGTTTTTGGCAAGATTGGGAGAGATGTACTGAATTCCTTCCCTTATGATTGGTGACCTCTGCCTGCCCCATTGCCGTTTTGTGCTATATTACAAAATGACTTTAGGAACAGGCGGGGAAAGGATTGTGCTTTTCTAAATGGCAGAACTATAAGCTGCTTTCAGGATTGTTGCCTCTTCACACAGGGAAAGGAATCCACCTGTGTTTGGTAGTCCTTGTTATTTCTGCTGTTTATACGGCACTCTGGAAGACGGTTACAAAGAGCAGAGGTGACAATGCACAAGTGGATCAACACGGTTGAACAGTGGTGTCCAACTTTTGGTCTTCCAGCTGTTTAGGACTCCAACTCCCAGAAGTCTTGACCAGCTTGTCCAACAGTAAAGAATTTTTGGGAGCTGAAGTCCAAAAACATGGGAGGACCAAATGTTGGACACCACAGTTGTAGAATTAATGCAGTTTGACACCACTTTCACTGCCATAGCTCAATATTATGGAATCATGGACTACAACTCCCCTTAGTCCTAATCAGAATAGCCCTGGTGAAGGATAATGGGAGTTCTAATATAACGCCATCTGGCAGCCACATGTTCTTTCTTCTTGTTTCAAATGTTATCCCACTTTGATGTTTGTGGAGTGAATGTGACTCATCAACATATTTGGGTTTGCTCATTTCCGTAGATAATTATGTGGCTTATTCTATAAGAATGAGAGAGAATAGCAGTGAACGATCTAAAGACTACCTATGATTTGAAACCTCAGTTTCCTATTGCTTAGCAAAGGGTATAAACAATAACTTGTCTCTGGATTATTTGTCTAGGGATTTCTTTGCACCAACCTCAATATTCCACCTGGTCGACGCATTGCTATGAAAGGAAATCTTTCAGCAGGAGCTAAGAGGTAAGTTGGTGTCATGGGAGAAATCTTTGACCCTGCCGAATCTTATACTGGTTTAATTAGTTTAAATCATGCTCTGACTACAACTAGAACAGAAGTTGGCAACATTTGTGTCAGTACTAGCACATTAGCACGACATCTCTTAAAAGAGTTTTGTTTGTTAGAGTTCAAACATTATGGGAGAGATCTGAAACTGTTATTCTATTGTTAATTACACTGAATTTAAATTTTTGAAGAACTAATCAATTGACCAGTAGTGAATCGTCACTAAAAAATGTGGCAATTTGCTTTTAATGAAGAAAATAATGGGTTGTAACTTAGTCACTAAGCGGGAAAAAGAACAAAATAGTGCAACAATGTATTTTTTAAAGAACTTGTGTCCAAGGCCTGCTCCAAAGAATATGAGAAGTGGTAGGTATTTGATTGTACAAATCCTGAGGAATTTCTGGAAAGTGGGTATATGTTCATTGAATGGATGGAAGGCTGTAGTTGTGTCCTTGGTGACCTAGGGATGAAATTTATCTATGATTAATCCTATCAAACTATAGTGAGCAACCTCATATTCTCCCCCCTCGCTTTAAAGAGGACAGAAGACTTGCCATAAAGGGCTTAATGACCACATCTCGGACAAGTGGCTTTTGGGGCATCAACTCCCAATGTTCTCCAACCAACATGAATATTGAAGGGTTCTGGGTTCTGAAATCCTAAAATAACCTTTCCAGTCCTTGTTAATGACCACCCAAAGGAGCATTTTCCAGTGAGTCATGTCCAAAAAATAGACTAGCTAACGGCTTCCTTGTGCTTTGCCTCCTGCCAAGAGAATAAGCAGAACCAGCTGTTGAAGGCAATGGTTCTAATTCTCCCCCTTCAGTCGCCTCTTGCAATGTCTTTTTCCTCTGTCTACTGAACACAGTAAACTGATTACTATTTGCTACTGTGCCAGGAAAAATGAGCAGAATGAGATGAGAACAACACAACTTCGGCTGTGGCTTTTCTCTTTCATTTTTAACTCCAATTCTCAATTTATGAGGGTCTGGTTGGTATGTTAAAATGGTGCAAATCCTCCAAGGTCTGCCTTTCCCCCAATGCTGCCAGTCACTAGATTTGCTCCAATATAAGCATTACTCCCAGTCAGTGTGAACCTGTTGCAAAAGGCTGTAGCACTTATTTGCTACAGAAATCTGCTCCCCTAGGTAAAGTCTTTATTCAATTGCACCTTTAGGGTCAAAACTGTGTGCCTTCAAGAAGTTTCACACTTATGGAAGAGAACCAATCACAGGGTTTTCTTGTGTATTCGTTTAGGAAAGGCCCTTTGTACTTCCAAATAAAATCCATGTGGCAGTGTAGACTCATGTCTTCCACATCAAATCAAATAATATGGATTATCTGCTTGGATAATCTGGATTATATGGCAGTGAGTAGGGCTGCAGATAAGAAGGCATCTTGGAAGTCTCTCATTCATAGAGTTGCCATACATTGAACTCACTTGGCAGCAATTAACAACAGAGTCTGGCCATGGGAAGCTGTTGAGTTGCTTCTGCTATCCAGGCCCTTTTGAATTCACATGAATGTGAGAATTCCTACCATTAAGAATTATCTATGTTCACACTTTTTTCCCTTTCTGCTCTTTCAAACTCCACAAATTAGATCCATCACCTGTTCACCCATTTGCCTAAATATGTGTATAATAATCTGCCAAATGAGGCACCATGCATACAACTGATGCCAGCTAGAGCTCTAAAATCTCATGCCAAAGAAAATGTTAAGCCAGGAACCAGCAGGTGGTTTTGTTATCACATGAGCTTCGACTTATGACCGCCTTATTCATGAGAGATTTCCAGAAGACCCTGCTATCAATAGCCCTGCTCAGCCCTTACACAGGCAGAACTATGACTTTCTTGATAAAGTCAAGCCACATGTTATGCAGGCTGCTCCTTTTTCTACTGTGTCCTGCTTTACAAAGCATTATCATTTTTTGTAATGAGGCATGTAGTCTCATTATATGTCCAAAGTATAATGATCCCATTTGGGCTTCTATTGAGAGTTGATGACTTATTCTGACCAGTTAACCAACATAAGAACTTTTAAGGCTCATACAAAGCAAGTACTTCAGCATTCCTTGTCCAACACCTTTATCCTTGTGGCTCTTGTGAACAATTCCCTCTCCTGACAATTTTGCTTTGAGTATGCACCCAGGAGATGTCTGATTGCTTTTACACTGGACCAAATAAACTGTTATTGCTTTTTTCAGACTGTGATTATGATTTTTCCCCCTCCTTGCCAAGATGTATAAGGGTAGATGAGTGGCTCTTGGGTACATCCTTGCTGACAGTCAGTGGCTGGGGGATGATGCTGGTCTCCAAGAGGCCTTGTCACTTTTGCAAAACTGGTGGAAAAGGGGAAGCTGTGCTGCCAGTATATGTGCATTGACAGAGGGTTATGAGCTTGCCAAAATAACCATCAGATCTTGGCCTTTCTTCTTCAGATCTTGGCCTTCTTCTTTAAGTCATCCCAGGAATCTTGGTAATTTTTACATACTGGCACAGTCACCTTTCTGGAATGGAGACTAAATATTTGAAGGGAAAAGACTGCATGGTGAAACAAATCACTGCAAAATCTTGGCAGTGTAATAGAATATGCTGCCTGGCTGGTGCAGATTGGTGGGCACGGGAATTATAGTCCTACAAATCTGGAAGACACTGCTTTGAAAAAGGTGGTGATAGTGGGAAAGAGAAGATGCAGCCCTTCAGTTGTTGCTGGGTTGCAACTCCATCAGATCTTGTCAGTGTATCCAGTAGCAACGGATGATGAGCATTGCCACTCTTCCATAACCAGAGCGCTACATGGTTCCCCACTGCTGCTGTTCTAGAGAAGATCAGTGTTTGGGCAGGAAGGAGCCTAAAGGGGTTTTGGCTTCTTCTCTGGGAACAGGCATAATTTGAAAGTTCAGCAAGCCCTAACTGTTCCCCGTTTGATGATAGCATCATTGAAGGTTCCTAGCCTGCCATTCTTAAAAACCTATTCAGTTTACCACCTACACAGTGGCGCCTGTGAGCTCCTAAATGGGGGAAGGGGAGGGGAGATGGCTCAAAGGGACTGGATGAACAACCCTGAGCTCCCTTGGGAAAAATACTTGGAAAGAAGAGAGATTGTGCAATTGGTTCAGTTTGCCTCAAGCAGAGGAGGAGGAGAAGGTTGCTTTCAATTCTTCATAACTGGAAAGAGTTATAGAGGATCAAGTTCATGTGCAGCCTGCAACTTGCAAAAGGCTCTGAGAATCAGAAGGAGAGAGATCTCTAAATAATCTATGAGTTATTACCCATACCCATACGCAGTTGATCTCTAAGGGATTCTGAAAAGCATATAGCACCTCTTCTCCAAAGTAGCGTGTCACATTGGGTTGCATTGCTGGGGGAACAAACGTGTTCAAGGTGCAACGTGTGGAAAAGGTTATCTGGATCCCCTTTTCCAGCTCTCAAAGCAAGGGAAGGGATCTTAAAGAGACTGCACCACTTTGAAATGTGTGTACATATCTATTTTCATTGTAATCATTGTTTTAAAAAGCATAATGTTTCAGAATTGAATGGCATACTATGTGCATCTGAAGCTGGTGCCTACAGTACCGTTCTTAATGATATCACCAGGAGCAACACCTTCTGCTGTTCCTTGTTCATATATTTTACCCTGAAATCTCAGGGCCTGAGGGAGTCACAACCTCACAGCAATGTGTTAAAATCCACATGAGTATACTGACAGATTGTTTCGTATATTATAGTTCTTTTCCTTTTTTTCAAGGATGCTATATTAGTGGCTTGAACCAACAACCCCCCCCCCCCCACTATTGCTTTATGTCCTTGGTATTAATTATATTCCCTTTATCTTAGCTTTGTAGTTAACTTGGGCAAAAACAAAGATGACTTTATACTGCATTTCAACGGACGTTTCGATGCTCATGGTGACACAAGGACCATTGTCTGCAATTCCAAGAGCAAAGGGCAGTGGGGCACAGAACTGAGAGAGAGCCACTTTCCCTTCCAAGAGGGCAGCCCTGCTGAGGTAAGACCTGGAAATGGTTATCTATGGTCAAGGTTTCGATGCAAGGCAGAAAGCGTAGAAATGGTAAGACAGAGATACAAAAGATGCAACAAGTCGGAACGGTTGCATATTATACAAAGAGGCAAAGGAAGTAGAGTTGAGATCTACAATATCTGGCCTGGATCCCTTCTCCAGATGTGTTCAGCTACAGCTTAAACCATTCTCAGCCACTATGTGTCATGGAAGTTGTAGTCCAACACATCTGGAGAGTAGCAGGTTTCAGTTGGCTGACAAGAATATTCAGGAAATATCCCTTGTTAGATTTTTTTTGGGTGGGGGGTTCGTTTCAGGATTGACTTGAGAAACTGCAAGTTGCTTCTGGTGTGAGAGAATTGGCCGTCTACAAGGACATTGCTCAGGGGACACCTGGATGTTTGATGTTTTACCATCCTTGTGGGAGGTTTCTCTCATGTCCCCACATGGGTAGTTGGAGCTGACAGAGGGAGCTCATCTGTGCTCTCCCTGGATTCTAACCAGCAACCTTCAGGTCAGCAACCCAACCTTCAAGTCAGTAGTCCTGCCGGCATAAGGGTTTGACCCATTGCACCACCGAGGGCAATGTTGGGCTTTGGTTTTTCCTGTCATGAAATTAATGACACAGAAGCCCTGTCAAATTATCAGTTTAGCAGAGATATACACTGTGGTCTTCCAGATGTCTTTGAACTGCAGTTCCTATAATCCTTTGCCATTGGCTTTAGTGGCTAGGGGTGATGGGTGTTGTAGGCCAAAAGCACCCGGAGAGTCAGTTGCTCAACCTTACTTAATCAGCACTTCTTCTGTGGGGAGTCATAATTTATGTGATTAAATTTTCTAATTAGTATGAGAGAATATGAAATAATTAAATGGATTATATCTTCTCTGCCAAACTCACCTTCATTCCAAACTCTTTGTTTCTCCAGCTGTTCTTTACTCATGATAAAAAAGAAGTGACCATCACGCTGCCAGGCAACCATCAATTCAAGTTCCCTAATGCCTTGGCCGCAGAAGGCATTGAATTTATCTGTGTAGAAGGCGACATTGATGTCACAGGAATCTCATTTGCTTAACTGCTCCACCTCCTGCTCCTATCCTACTTACCCTCCTGCTCAAATAAGGCAGAAAAAATAATAATAAATGCAACTCAATTATGTTTATAACTGGTAAAGTGTCCATATATTTCTAAGGTTATTTCTGCAGTTATAATTACATCATGAGTGACCAGAACACAAAAATACACTTAACTTTGACTGGAGAACACAAGTGCAAGACAGGTCAGGATTTGTTAAACATCTTGAACAATTGTTTTAGTTACAAAGTGGGCAAGAAAATAAAAGCTTCCCCATTCCATCCAAATGTCCTGATTTAGTAGAAAGAATCCCAATTAATCATCTGGTGTCTCAGTTCTTTCACTGTTTTTCAAATGTCCAAGTTTCTCTTCTTTCTCCCACATCGCCCTTAGCTTTGTCCTCAGCTTCCTTCAGTTGCTGCAAACTGAGTTCAGAGAGCAAGATTAATTTGGATTCTACAAATTCAGAAGCATGAGGAGATGAAGTTTGTCCCTCTCAGTGGGCTCAGGCAAAAGCAAACTGCTGCAGTCTCTCCCAGCTTGGTTGTTCTTCCTCATTAATAATTTTTCCCATCTTGATCATTTTCTGATGTTGCTTGGCTGCATATGTTCTGCTTTCATCTGTCAAAGGTTAGAGTCTCTGCCTCCCAAAGTGACATTCCATTATATTTTGAAAGATAGCAGAAGCAATAAAAGCTTAGCACAATAACCCATCCTTTCCCCATGTTGTTTTCTTTTCCTCCTCCTAAAGAATCACACACTTCTCTTTCATACTACCTAGGATTTAGCATTTTGATATCATTTTAACTGCTATGGCTCCACAGAATCCTGGGGTGTCTAGTTTGGCAAGGTACTTACATAGATTTCACTGCTGCATTTATTTGAATGACAATATTGGAGCAGGAGATCCCTATAAAATGAAGTCATAATGCTTAAGATAACATTAAAGCTCTGGGTTGCTGTGAGTTTTCTGGGCTGTATGGCCATGTTCCAGAAGCACTTTTTCCTGACATTTCACCTGCGTCTGTGGCAGGCATCCTCGGAGGTTGTGAGGTATGTTGGAAATTAGTCAGGTGGGGTTTTATATCTGTGGAATGTTCACGGTGGGAGAAAGAACTCTTGTCTGTTTGAAGCAGGTTTGAATGTTTCAGTTGGCCACCTTATTTAGCATTGAATGGTCTTTCAGCTTCAAAGTCTGGCTGCTTACTCCCTGGAGGAAATGAACAAAATCTGGCTACCAGTATTTTAAAAACGCTAAAATCAGGACAGTAAATAAAGAACACCAATCAGAGAAATTCCATACATGAACCAATCAGGGCCAGCTAACACTTCCAACAAAGGATTCCCCCAGGCAGTAAGCAGCCAGACCTTGAAGCTGAAAGGTTATTAAAAGCACCAGGTCTAAGAAATGAGGAACTTTAACACACACACACACACACACATATAAGTTGAAATATATCTATATATAGTTGAAAGCTCCTCTGAAGATGCAGATGAAACGTCAGGAGAAAATGCTGCTAGAACACAGCCATACAGCCCAGAAATCTCACAACACTCCATATACATATGGCTTTCAAGGCAGTGATCTCATCCTGAGATTCCTCCCAATTCCCCAAAGTAATGGAGAAAGTGTCAGCCTGGGAACTGTAGTGGTGCATGTTCTCATAAAAGAGAAACTTGGACAAACATAAAGCCAAGATTATTATATTCCAGGTGATATTAATATGAAAGATCCACTTTCAATTCTCCAAGAACAAGTGTGTTTAGGTCAAAGCAAAGCAGCATGGAACCCATCAAACCACAAATCTTGCTATTATTCAGAGTCTCCCTTTGGTTTTTGATAACATAAATATTAACTAATGTGCAAATCACTGTAGCAGTTCCCACAGTCAATAGGATGATTTGCATTAAAGGAGGTATATATTCCCACAGCAAGCTCCCTCATTCAGCACTTTCCAGATGTATTGGACTGCAGCAGTGGTTCTCAACCTGTGGGTCCCCAGATGTTTTGGCCTTCAACTCCCAGAAATCCTAACAGCTGATAAACTGGCTGGGATTTCTGGGAATTGTAGGCCAAAACACCTGGGGACCCACAGGTTGAGAACATGGCTAGCATAATGAGAATTGCAGACTGAACATCTGGAGAATGCTGGGTTCGTGGTGGCTGCTGTGAAATAAAATCTATCTGCAATATGGTGAGCAAATCCATGCGATGCTGAGAACAACATGGAAAGGAATCTCCTTTATGTAAATCACATGTCTGGTTTCTATCCTCATTGCAATAAATAGCTTTTTTATTAGTATTTTATGGCATTTGAATGTCTCCAAAAGGATGTGTGTTGGCAAAGTAAACAGAAGAAATCAAAATGTAACCTAAACGATTCAGCAAAGAAAGAAATAATGTAGGACAGAGAAGTTTTCTCCAAAATTGGTAATACAATAGTTGCTGCAAATGCTCCCCTTCAGTTTGAGAAATCTTCACATGTTTCCCTGTGGACTGAAAGTGCTGCACCTTAATGGCTTAGTATCACAGTTGCAACACATCTCTCCTTTTTATTCTTGCCTGCACCATTTTCTGCAAGTAGTAAACTTAGTTCCTTTTTGTTTCTAGGTGCCGTTGGCACAGATAATGTAATTCCTAGACAACTAGAATTGCACAGACATGTTTCATACTGATATAGGTATGCTGAAAAAAATTCCAGAACGGATCATAACCATAACCTTGTAACAATTCATGTGAAAAAGTCAGTTTTAAAATTCAGTCCATTGAAGCAGAAATATTGCTTTTGGGGAGGAGGGTCAATTCAAATGATAGGCATGCTCCTACTTAATCCAGGCTGAAATCACAGCAAGGAGGGGAAAATTAAAAACTTTCCTTCCCAACATCCATGTGTGTCTCAACATGTATTATACAAATGCCATGTATGTGGAATTAGATAATGTGAAGTATGGATGGGGTTTTGCACACTTCTCCCAGGTGGAGGCCTTGAAGAGAAGAGCCTCTCCCCAATGCATCTACATTGTTTAAAGCTGCACTGTGATGTCTTTTGTTATCAGTCTTGAGTCAAAATCGGGTAAATAAATAAACACACAAGCAAGCCAACACCTCAAACGAGAGTTTTTTGAGAGGGATTTGTGGAAAATATAACCCAAAACAGCCCCTTTCTCCTGTTGCCACCCAATGCTTTGATGCAACAGCGGGAATCAGGCACCATTTCAACTGCAGTGGCTCAATGCTGTGGAATCCTGGTAGTTTCACCAGGGCCCCGCAAAGAGTGCTGCTGCCTCACCAGACTGCAGCTCCCAGGAGCCCATTGCATTGAGCCACGGGGTGGAAAGGGATGTCAAACAGGGTCCGTTTTGTCCTGTGGAGTCGGCCTCAGGCAGGGGTCGGCTTCCCAAGGGGCTTTCCTCCCAGTTGGAAGGCCTTCTTTGCCCCTCAAGCACCATTTCGCTCTTCTCAGTCTCCGTTTGGGAAGAGAGCTGCCTCCCGACTTTGGCCAAGAAGGCCCCTTTGAGGCCGATCCTCAAAGAATTTCAGGCCTGAAGTTTCTGTCAGAAAAGGGACCGGGCTGTGGCGCAGGCTGGTGAGCAGCTGCTGCAATAAATCACTCTGACCATGAGGTCATGAGTTCGAGGCCAGCCCGTAGCGGGGTGAGCACCCGTCAATTAAAAATAAAATATAGCCCCTGCTCGTTGCTGACCTAGCAACGCGAAAGATAGTTGCATCTATCAAGTAGGAAATAAGGTACCACTTATAAAAGTGGGGAGGCAAGTTTAACTAATTTACAATGTTGGAATGAGGAAGTGAGGAAGTGCCATCAGAGTGGATGATGAAGCAGCTGCTCCCCCCTGTGGCCAGAATCGAACATCTCCTCAGGAGAAGGTTAAATTGCCTCTGCGTCTGTCTGTCTGTCTGTCTGTCTCTGTCTCGGTTAGATGTGTTGATGGGCATTGAATGTTTGCCCTATAAGTATATAATGGGATCTGCCCTGAGTCCCCTTCGGGGTGAGAAGGGCGGAATATAAATACTGTAAATAAATAATAAATAAATAAAAGATCGCAAAGGGATCATGTTCACAGCAATCTGGATGCTGTTTATGGTGAAGTATCAATACTGGCTTAGCTTTAAAGGATTATTATTATTTAAGTCAAGCTCTGAACCTTGCTGCCACATTCAGAAATGTTCCCTATCATTATTTCATTGTTAATTATGGGATCTTCTCTCAGGAGTCACACCTTTGCCTGTTTAAACCTCCTTGGGGTGTTTTTTGTTTTGTCTTTTGTGGTCTTAGTTCAGTTTTCTCAGGAACTCAGCTCAAAAGCAACGTTTAAATCGGCCTTCTTGAACGAGGCCTCCTCCAGATTTGTGGGACTATGACTCCCATCACCCAGGAGGACATTCTGGGTAAGGACGATGGGCACTGTAATCTGACACATCAGACGTTATGGCACTGTGGAATGGAGGTCAGTGTCTATTGATGGGAAAACTGGATGCCTAATTAGTGCGTGGTGCATCACGAGGATATCATCAAGATAAACTCCCAGTGTAGGGGCAAAGATGTAAAAGATGTAAAAAATACTCCTCTAAATGCAAAGTCAAAAGCAGGAGGCTCTTTTTCTGTGGAGAGGGAGAGGAAGGACACCACGAAAGTTGGATCTTCAAACTACAAAAGAACTATTTATTGTGTGGCCATAGCAATGTGACAAATACATGCATATATGCAATTAAAAGATTTGTCCACTTCAAAATGGTTGCAAGAGTTTTTATCACTTCCACAGAAAATAGCAAACATATCCTTATTGGCTTACAAAGATCATTTACCCCATTCGTCTAATGTTGGCTACATCACAAGCATCTTAACCATCATGCAATACCATTGGTTTTCTATGCTGTAACAACATGTGACTCTAGACAATGGTGCTTTCATGTTATTGACCCTGATCTCAGTACCTCCTTATCTTTTCCTTGTTGCAAGTATAGGTTCAAAACCATATGAGAAGCTGAGGGAGTAGTGGGTAACCAGTTCTGACTTGATGTATTGTTATTATTTGAAAGCAACTTCTTTTTCTCTGGAACAACTCTTTTCCAAAACATCAGCATTTTCTCTCAAGTGCAGGCCTTTCTCAAACATAGGCTTTTTGCAAGTTAGGTCAATCAAAACATATGGGACTTGTAGTCATTACAAGTATCTTTGAAAATTCTCTTTTTAAACCCACGTCCCTCTCACCAGGATATGAATACAGACAACTTTAAAAGGGTTGCTGGGATTGTGTTTGTTTCTACTTCAGGGTGCTTCCAGACAGCACCAAATCACGGCTTTTACCTCAGGGGCAAAAAACAAAAAAACCTGGGACCTGAGAAAAGGTCCACCTACAGTTCTGTTGGTCCCAGGATTTCTCCTCCAATGTCTAGACTTGCTGCTTTGTCCTGGGATTTTGAAGCCCGCAAGATAGCTTCCACGGGATGTCTGCTGGAAATTTTGACTAAAAAAAAACCTTAAAATGTGTGAATACGCGAATTGTTATACAAGTTCTATTCCTGGGGTATATGTGTCTGTTCCTCATTGCTTTTATCGTGAAAAGATGCAGAACATTGACTAGAGAGCGAAAACTTTGTCCTGGCAAGAGAAACTTCACCCACCACATGTTTAATGAAGTTTCTGGGACGCAAACAAAGTTTATGGACTGGGACCACTACTTTCCAAGTCAGGACTACACAATCAAACAGGAACACACACTTTCAAGCCAGGAACAGAACTTTATTATCACTTTTTAGAGGCTACATGGCCATCTGTGCAGACAGGTTTGGTTGTGTCTTTGTGTCTGAGAACTACAGGGCGATGTTCCTGGGTTATACATGTCTGTTCCTCATTGCTTCTATCCTAAAGGCATGGGGAAAGTGGATTACAGGGCAAAAACTTTGTCCTGGCAAGAGAAACATCGCCATCTACCCACTGTGACACACAAAGTTTTTGCTGTGTAATCAACTTCCCCCATGTTTTTTACAATAGAAGCAATGAGGAACCAACATTTATAATTTAGGAACAAGTCAACATAAAAAATCCCATATTTTCTGAGTGTGGAGACATACAGAGATTCGAAGATTTGAATCCTCTGGCCAGAATCGGTATATTCCCACACTTCTTTATCTCATGGTTTTTCGGCTTAGTAGCAATTCCTCCTGTGTTTTCAGCTGATGTCGTCTAGCCACCTTCCATTTTGAACCAGGAGTCTCTGGGATAAAGGTACTGTGCGGATGGGCCCTCAGATGCCCCCAAAGGGCTGGATTCTTGTTTTCAGGAAGTTGAATACCAATTATTGTTAAGGGTCAATGTTTTTATTCATGTGCATTTTAAGTGTGGAAAGAGGAAAAAGAGGACCAGTATACAGAAAGACCAAAGACCCCAGTAGAGTCTGCAAGGCAATGGAAGGATCTCAAAGGTATATCAGGAGTTGCAGAAGAAGGAGACTCCCTTCCAGAGATCCCTTGATCATTGAGTCCCAGAGCAGCCGAACAGTAGCCAAAGTGCCTCTGGAAGATACACTCAAGATACACGCCTGGGGCTCCAGAGGGTCCCATGGCCTGAGTCCACCCTTCAAGGCAGAAAAGCAGAAAAGGGAGAAGCACACGGCCACCCTTCCTTGTTTGCTTCCTGCTGGGCCCCCTCCCTCCCAGGAGCAGCTCCAGGCTGGTGGTTGTTTTCCTTTGAAAAGGTTCCATTCCTGCCATGGAGACTGGGGGTTCCGAGGAGCCTTGAGTCTGTTGGCCCTGCCATTGCCTTCCTAACCACCAACATGAGCAGAGGGCATTCCAGGCAGGTCCCGCCGGGACCGCCCCCAACGGATGCCTCTGCGCCACAGGCCCCTCCGCACCCTCCTCAGGATGTCCGTGGACATGTGGTTCAGGGTAAGGACCACACTCCCTTTGAGAGCCATCCCCTCCCGCTTCCTTTGGGGCCCCAGGGCCAGCCCTGTTCTGGCACTGAGGGCCCCCTTCATTGCTTCCCTCTGCAGAAGGCCAGGACGAGGCGGCCGCATCTCCACTGTGTGGGCACCGAAAACATAGAGGCTGTTCCTGTGGATCCTCCAAGGTAAGCCCTGGCTTCCATTCCCTCAAGGGGTCCCTCCTCCCCACCCCCAAGGGAAGCTCTGGCCCAAGAGGAAGGAGGTTTCCAGAGGAGGAAGGGGCTGCCTTCTCCCTTTGGGTCCCTAGTTCCTTTGGGAATGGGGGGGATTTGAATGTGGGAGGTAATTGGTCAGGGAGGGAGAGGAGGGAGCCAGCAAGAAAATTAAGAGACGCCTCCACCAAATAAATAATAAAGAAATAAAACAAAATCTGAAAACAAAAACAAAACAAGAACAAAATTCCCCACTAAAGCCCAGGCATTTACTACCGTAACAAGAACTCCACTACCCTCATCCCCTTCTCACCCCGAAGGGGACACAGAGTGGAACACAACATATATATGGCAAACATTCAATGCCAGAACATAAAATAAACCATAAAATATATAAACACTAAAATCAGTTATCTTCACATTAAAACCATTATTTAAAACCATCACAAGTCAGCTGCAAAATTTCCTATTGCTGCTATTATTGCACTGCCCCAAAGGCTTGGTCCCACGTCTTTACCATCTTTCTAAAGGACAGGAGGGAGGGGGTTGATCTAATCTTGCCAGAGAGGGCGTTCCATAGCCGAGGGGCAATCACTGAGAAGGCCCTGTCTCTTGTCCCCGCCAATTGTGCCTGTGACGGTGGTGGGACTGAGAGCAGGGCCTCCCTGGAAGATCTTAATCTCTGCGGTGGTTCATAGAGGGAGATGCGTTCAGACAAAATACTGCAGAATAATTGAAGGAGAAATCACTAGAATGTTAAATCTACAAATAGTAATAGTTAATAGAAATGTACTATGTGCAAAGATAACAGGAGTGAAGAATATACAAAAAGAAAAAGTGGTTGACAATTTAATAGCGTGTGCACAAATTGTTTTAGTGAGAGTTTGGAAAGATAAAACAAAATGGCCTCTGATGAATTGGTATATATAGATAATATGTTAAATAACAAATTGCAAATGGAACAAAAGGAGCCCTCTTTTTGACCCCAGTCTCTTCTCCAGATCCAGCACTGCAGCCCCAGGAGAGAGTTGGAGGAGCAGGTGTATGGCTGCCTGCGTTTCTTCAAGAGCCAACGTCCATCGGCAAAGAAGGCGGCAGCCATGTTGCTCGGTAAGGTACCGGGCGGATCTTGGCCCCCATCATGCCCAGGGCCGGCCCTAGGTAATTTCGCTTTGTAAGCGAACCTAGTGGCCGCGCCCCCCCCCCCCGAAATTGTGCCCCCACATACCGGCTTCAGCGGCTTCGGCGGCTTCGCGAGAAAAGCCAGGCCGCAGTAGGCCTTCCGCGTTCAACAAGGAGAGAGGCTGCGGTGGGAACCATTGCCTCCCTCCTCAGCGAAGGCCTCATCTGAGGCCTAGCTCTTCACTGAGGAGGGAGGCGATGATCCCCGCCGCTGCCTCCCTCCTCAGTAAATTTACACGGGGGCGCTGTCGAGGCCTCGACAGCGCCCCCCCCCCTTGACGTGCGCCCGAAGCGGCCGCTTCAACGGCCTCTACGTTGGACCGGCCCTGATCATGCCCACCCCCTGGCTGCCAGATCTGCACACACACACACACACACTTACTTTAAACCATTGCTGAACGGCCCTTGGAGCTCTGCCCCTCCTCCCCTCGCTCCTCCTGTCCCCAAACACCCCCATTGCCCCCTCCTATGCCCCCCCTCAGAAGGGTCATGGGGAGGGTCAGGGAGGGTCACGGGATTTCAGCCCCTCCATCTGTCCAGGCAACTCGGGAGGCTCCGCTCCATTTGGCGAAAGGTGGCTGCCTGCTTTGCTTGCTCCAAAAAGCCGAGGGTGTTTCACCTCTAATGGAGCTGGCCTTGCTCAGGGGATGCATTGAACTGACAAATGTAATTTCAAAAACAAGGGCAACACCAAATTTGTTGTGGGCATTATTTTGCAGAACATGGTCCATATACAGACCTTTGCCCAGGAATGTCTGGGATTGTATAATGCACTCTCCAAAGAAACGGGGCATTAAGGGCACATTCAGGCAGCCTTTTAAAAGCAGAAGCTCCTGCATTTTAAAGGGGGCAGGCATCCAGGCAACGTCCCACAGAAAAGTGATTACATTTGCTACAAAGCAGGAAAAATCTGCTTTGTAGCGAATTAATTTGATAGCCCATTAGACACACGCCTTTGTGAAAGACCTAGATCTAGTGGGCTATGGCCCTGTGTGGACAGGCCCACAGGGAGTCCTGGGACTTCCCTGCGGGCTGTCCAAACACCCACTCCGCACCCTCTGAGCTCCTGGAGCCCAGAAGGTGCAAGATTGCCCCACCCCCTCCCAAAACCCCTTAAAAACGGGGGGAGGGGAAGCAAGGGCGAGGCAGGAGCGTTTAGTGTAATTGGTACATCCCAGGAAGTATGCTGTGAGGCCTAATGGAGGCCAGTAAGTTATTCTTACTCCCCACCCCCAGGATTTGAACCTGGGACCTTTTAGTGCCAAATTCAGCAGCTAGATTGTAATCCCAGGGTAGAAAGATGTGGCAAAATGTATGTTTATCACAATAGACAGAAGAAAGATAGACAGACAGACAGATGGTAGATAGAATATTAACAACAGCTTATAAGAAGTTTGATAATGCTTAAATGTATGTATTAATGTACAAAAGCTTCTTTTCGGATAAACTGTAGAAGAGAAAGAGTGAACCCCCTACAGTATATCATCTATAATTGTAATCTGGCAAATTAAAAACGACATGCAGCGGTTTGTTATTTTGTTTTATTTTATTTAGATTAGTGTAGTTATTGTAGAGATAGTATGTTTATCATATGGTAGTTTTGTATCTTTGTGGTTTTGTAGGTTAAACCTCTGAGCAGCTGAACTTGCTGACCAAAAGGTCAGTGGTTCGAATCTGGGGAGCAGAATGAGCTCCCACTGTTAGCCCAAGCTTCTGCCAACCTAGCAGTTCGAAAACATGCAAATGTGAGTAGATCAATAGGTACTGCTTCGGCGGGAAGGTAACGGCACTCCATGTAATCATGCCAGCCACATAACCTTGGAGCCGTCTACAAACAATGCCAGCTTTTTGGCTTAGAAACGGAGATGAGCACCAGCCCCCGGAGTCAGACATGATTAGACTTAATGTCAGGGGGAAACCTTTATCTTTACATTTACCTTTCTTTTTTATTCACATAATGTAGGGTTTTTTGTAATGAAGATATGTATATCAACAATAAACTTTAAGGAGTATAACAACAGCAAGAATAGTGAAGAATAGTACTAAATGAAGCTGTAGCAGTAACACTAAGAAGAACAGCAAAAACAAAAAATGAGTCTGTTAAGATTTGTTTGTGTTTTTCAAAGAACCTGTTATGCTCTGTTTACTGAGCTCTGTGTGCTGCTTCAGAAGATTGTTCAGAGGTGCAGAGTCAGGGAATATCATAGACACAGAAGAGATAAAGTATATAGGAAGGAAACAGGAGGCTTAGGCTGTGGCCCCTAACATGCTACAATACAAAACCATCAATAGATTCATTCTTGAAATATTGATAGTGCGTGAGAAAGTCAATTTTGGACTACAGTTCCCAAACAAGTTGGGGGGGGGGGTTCTAAAAACTGGAGTTCAAAAAGGTAAATTGTCCATGCTGACGTATTAGGAGTCTATGCCCTTAACTGTTAGAGTGGGTCTTCTACATTGGGATGAGGAATGTGGTATGTAAGTGTAACATGCCTCATTGCAGGGGGGAAATCCAAAAAGTGAGAGAAGAAAAAGATGGGAAGATCACACTTACTTGCTGGAGAAGTTTAATGGGCATGTTTGTTTATAATCACTTTACAAGACTGTTTTTAATCTGTGTATATTGTATACTGGCACAAAGTAAAATACCAGTTGTCTGAACCTTTTGCTAAATGAGAACGGCGTTTTATCCTGCTATTACTTGAATCAGAAAATGTAGAGAAGCAAGATAGAGGTCGGTGGCTCTTACAAGTGCACAATTTATTTAGTTATTATATGAACGAAATAGCAAGTACAATACAGCCCCTGTGTCCATGGGGGGATTCATTCCCAGTTAATACAAACCCTATTGAAATGAAGGAATTTAGTCTGAGAATACCATAAATTTGCACTGGAGGACCTAGAAAATATCTAGAGAGGATGTATTTGCAAGAAGTGAGTAAATTAAACTACGGGTTTGGGGGTCATGCTGTATAAATCAGCTAAGATTTGACAGATTCAGGGTTGAGTCTCTCTCTGCAACATGATGTCTTGAGACAGTCATCCTTTCTCAACCTGGACCAATTCACAGTGTTGTTACGAAGGTAAACTCAAGAGGAAGAGAGAGCCTTGTACTGCCAGCACAAGCTGATTACTATGACCTGGTGGGGAGTGGGATGCAAAGGCAACTAATAAATAAATGTAAATGGTCACATTTCAAATTGTAATATGAATTCACACAAATTATGTAAACATGGAGAAATATTTAACAAGGAATAGCATTCTACAGCATTAATTGAAACACTAATGTAAGTAATGCAAAACGAATATTTGTCGAGCTGGTCAATTGCACAATTATGTTGCTGAGGAGAATTTTCCCATAAATCTGCACTGGATCAGAAATCTGGGCATGGTAAATTCATTTCCATTGCATTATAATTTTTTTAGAAGACTGCCATTTGGTATGGTATTGTATAGCTCTGAAATGTTACATTTTGGACTACAACTCCCAGAATGCCTCATCCTGCATAGCTGAAAAGAAACATTGATGACAGCCCTACCAAAAGTCATTTTCCCAAGTTCTGCTGTTTGTGGAATTAGATACCCAAACCTAATGATTGTGCATTCCATAACAAACTTCATATCCTCCAACTGTCTTGGTTTGACAGAGACAGTCCTGATTAATTCTCTTATCACCCCACTTATTTAGCTGCTTTTGAAAGTCCCAGGCCTCCTCTACACTGCCACATAAAATCCAGATTATCTGCTTTGAACTGGATTATATGGCAGTGTAGACATATAATCCAGTTCAAAAATGATAATGTGGATTATCTGGTTTAATAATCTGCATTATATGACAGTGTAGAAGGGGCCTCAGAAGATTACCTAAGTGAATATTACCTTTTTCTAATAGAACTCCCAGAATCCCCAAACCACGTAGCTAGCAACCTTGTTAACTGGGATATTCTGAGAGTTCTAGTCAAACTTTCCAAACCCTTTCTGATGGGTGGAGAAAGTGTACCCACGGGGTCCCATCTTGGAGTCTCTGATGTCTTCAAAAGCATCAAGATCTTCCTATATTTGAAGGTGGGGATTTCGAAAGGTTCAAAAACACCAAATGGCAGCCTCATGCCTATTTTCTCCCAACACTGAAAAAAAAAAACTGTAAATCAATCCAAAGTAACCTTTAAGATAAATCGCATTTGGTTACACTGCTTCCACCCCTGCTCTAACTGAGTCATATAAGTATCATCAGCGGGTAGACTTAGTCATCTTTATTCAACCACTCCTCCTTGTGCCATAGATATACATTCTACCTGAGGGTTTTCACATATTCTCCTCCTAAAGAGCATATAGCCCCCACCTTTTCTCTCCCCACTTTGCTCTGCCATGTATTGCTGGTAATTCCTGGTGAGCAGAGTGTAAAGAAATGGGTTGATGCAGCTATTGCCATAGGTCAAGCAAGTAACGCCAAAGTTGAGGTATGCCTGAGCAGTTGGCCCGATCTCCAGCTCATCGTACCAATAGAGTTTGACAAGTTGCCATGCCCAGAATGGTACAAAGCAAGCCCAGTAGGCAACAATGATGCTGAAGATCCTGGAGAACAACTTCTGTTTCAAGGCTCTGCCCATGACTGTTGGCTGCATTATTCTCATGGAGGTCCAATAGGTCCAAGCAAGATGGGAGTAAGCCACAGCCAGGACCAAGCCAGGACCAAGGATGCTGGTACTGAAGAGAATCGTGAGATAAACCTTGTAAGCATCAGGTGTCCACGTGGGGAAGCAAATCCGCTTGTGATTTCTTCCTTCCCATTCCTGGATCATGATCATCATAGGAACTGTAAGCAACATGGAGAGGAGCCAAACTACCACAATGGCAAGTTTGCGGTAGCTATTTTGGGCCCACCTGACCCTCAGTGGCCTAGTCACTGCCCAATAACGCTCCAAGCTCATGGTAGTTAATGTGAAGATGCTGGCATGCATTGTAAGCAGGTCAAGACTAAGCAAAATCCTACAGCCCATGTCCCCAAAAAACCAGTCCTGGGCAAAATAGGTGCACACCACAAAAGGGATGGTGGAAAGGTAGAGTATGTCAGCAAATGCCAGGTTGATCACATACACACACAAAGAACCTGTTGAGCGGACAGATGTGCCTCCAAAGGCTACCACAAGCGTGTAGATATTTCCTGCCGTACCAAGGAGAAACATGAGAAGAAGGATCGCACCCAAGACCTCAGCGATAGGACTTTCCTCTCTGAGCTCATCCTCCTCAGAGAAATTGCCCCAAGAGGCTTCCTCTGTGATCTCTGCCATCGCGGTATACCCAAGGCGTACTTTGGATCTAGGAAAAATGATGACGAATGCACATTTTGTTTAGGGCACTCTTGGCTTAGCAAGTCAGGGAGATAGGAAGAAACCATTAACGGTTTGTAGGAAATGGGAGAGTGAGAAGCCTATTTCTCTTTGGAAATGATATATGTCGACAAGGTGCCTCAATTCCTTTTTCTGATTGCTGTGCGCAGCAACTGCTTCTTACCATTCCTGAGGGAAGAAAGGTATTGAAGAAGAAGCAAATCCATTTCACTCTACGAATTAGATGCCACTGTTTCCTTTCTTTGCTTCCTACCTCCAGAGATAGTGTTTGTTCATGTCTTCTCCCAGGCAGTCTACCTCTCTTTCTCATTTCTCTCCATGATTCGCTGGTCCATTAACAGGAAAAAACTCCCTCTGTGGCTGCCATGCAGATTTTCTCCTTGCTTTCCTGCCTCTTATACTTCCTCAACCTCAACCGTCCCCCACCAAAAATTCCATTCCCTTCTCACTGGAGGGCTGTTAACTGTGACTTGTGATTTCACACTTAAGTGCCAACACACTCAGCAATTGCTATTCAACCGTTAACTTTTACCTAAGGAATGGTACTACACTTCTGCTCAGAAGCTTCCTTTACAGTTTTCTTCCCTGATTCCTCCATATTTCTTCAGTCCTTTGCTATCTTTTTTGAAATGTTGCCTGTTCTTCATGTTGCTTTGGACCTACTTGTTGGTATAACCACTCATGGAATGCATGGCGTGCTAGTTTTTGATTATAATTGTTTTAAAAAATAACATAATCCAAAAAGTAAAGGGGAAAGTGAGGTGAAATAGACACCCCTCTAACACCAAACACCTATCCAAGACCCAATCTCTAGGACCAGCCGTACTGGTTACTTTTCTTGGATTCAAAGGAATTATTGCTGAGTTGAACTTGGCAAAGTCACATTTTCGTACTGTAATTCCAAGAATCTCCCACAGACAAGAGCAGTTCTGTTCTGTTCTGGAAGATATAGTCCAAAATATTATAGTTCCCAGAATCTTAGGACAACAATTCCCAGAATTCTCCATAGATAATAGCTGTTGTTCTACTGGCTGCAGGATTCTGAGAACTATAGTCCCAAAAAGATACATTTCCCCAAGCTCTGAATTATTCAACAAAAACTATGGGAACTATTAACTCATGTATTATTTCCTTGAGCTTGTTTCCATAAGAGCATTAAAGCTCTTAGCCAAAGCCTTCCAAATTTGGCCCTTCACCAATCAAGCCAGCTCATCTAGACTACTATCCCATTGCCAAGGCAGCTATTTACGGATGGTCTAACTTGTGACAACTCAAGCTCAAGAGAACTGGAAATACAGCAGCAGATAATTCCATTTAGTTTTTCTACAAGCCTGGTACTACCATTACTGAAGAGTGTTTTGTTCCAACGTGGGACATGCAGCCATGAAATCCATTGCAAATAGTGTCTTGCATATTGCTGCTAAACAAACTATCTGATAAATCTCTGCAACATTTGTATTACAGTGTGCCCAGCAGAATTGTGTATTGATTTTTTTAAAGCTCAAGGCAGGGAAATAAGGAGAGAACCAGCTGATCTCTAAAACATTGAGCAATGGGTTGAAACTACAGGAAAAGAGTTTTTTTTCATGTCAGGAGTAACCAGAGTTGCTTCTGGAGTGAGAGAATTGGCTGTCTGCAAGGACGTTGCCCAGGGAACGCCCGGATGTTTTGATGTTTTACCATCCTTGTGGGAGGCTTCTCTCATGTCTCCACATGGAGCTGGAGCTGATAGAGGAAGCTCATCCGCACTCTTCCCGGGTAGGATTTGAACCTGGCAGCCTTCAGGTCAGCAACCTAACCTTCAAGTCACAAGGCTTTTATCCCCTAAGCCACTAGGAAAAGAGATTCTTCCTAAACATTTGAAAAACTTCCTGATGGTAAGAGCTGCCCAACAGTGGAATATATTGCTTTGGGGATAATAAGAATAAGAATAAGAATAATAAGAATACACCTTGTATTCCGCCCTTCTCCCCTAAGGGGCTCGGAGCGGATTACAACTTTTACAGCAGACATAGGCAAACATTCAATGCCTTTACTGGTAGAGTCTCCCCAAGTTCAGAAAGATTTGGACAGGTCCCACCCTAAACTGCATTTCCCAGAATTCTGCTTGCTTCAGAATACTGGGGCTGGCCATGTTAAAACCTCAATGTGTGTGTGGTCTCTGCCCATCTCTCTCTGGGCCAGCCATGTGCCAGAGGGGCTTCTTCCTTGCCGTCATCCAGCCAGGTATCCCTCCCTCCCTTTTGCCACCCCATTTGGGGAAACAGAGGGGCTTCTCCCTGGACTTCAGGCCTCACCATCCTCCCTGGGACCATTTGGAGGACCCAAACACAGCCCTTTTGGAGGAGGAATTGTGTGATGGAGACCTGGAGCCATTTACAAGACTTACATAATTCATCCAAAAGTCACAGGTCAGTGCTTTGAATTTTAAGTTTTTTGTGTGGGCGACCCCTGTGTTTCTTAATATCACTTTGTATGTTAAATTCTTACAAAATAGATATGACAAACGAATTACAAATGAAGTTTTGCACAGCCCTAATATCCATGCTACTTCCAATGTATCTGTTGGAGACAACATTTTGAACGTTGCCTCCAATTTCAAGTTTAGCCAAACCTCAATAGATACAGCAGGGCCTCCTGGGAAATGCTTGTGGCAATGGGATCAGAATGATCACTGAATAAAAGGCAAGGGGTTAATTCAGTATTATGCGTCTCTTAGGCATCACACACAGTCACCACACTGAATAGATTATTGTATCTGGCTGTGAAGCCTTTAATAGTCAGCAAGCGATCAGCCTCAAGCAGTAATGATCAGTGGAGAAAGCCACCAGGACACTTTTGCCAACAGGAAACAAACATGTCAGTCCTTCAATAGGGCAGTACACTGACCCAAAATGGCAGAAAGGTTCATGAGCATTCATCTTTGCATTCTTTGGCAGTCCAAATAACAGAATGTGCTGATGTTCATAGGCAACAAGCAGCTCTTTAACAATTGCAAAGAGCAGACTGGATAAAATTCATTTTTAAACACATTCACCCAGCAAAGAAGATTGTCTGAAATGGTTCACAGGAGATTTTGAAGGATTGTGGTTCAAAGATTTAAGAAAGCATGTTTCCAACCTTGAGGAAACATGGAATATAGTGCTGCAACTCATTTGGTAGAGAATGTCTTCTTTGCCTTCCTTGTGCTCCTCAAAAAGGAAATGCCAGGTGGGATAGCAACAGGTTCTTGTTCCTTCAGGAATGTTATGGCCTGAGCTTGAAATAAGCTTCAACTGCAGAAAAAAAGAGAATCCATTAGAGCACAAAATAGGCAGCTACAGATAGGCAGGAGTGAATTTTATAAGAATAATTATTGCTTTTGTGGGTCTTTGAGTCATATCCAACTTGTCTATCGAAAGGCTTTTCTGGGCTGAAAGTATGTTACTCATCCAAGGTCATCCTGTGGGTTTCCACGGTTGAGCAGGGAACTGAACTCTGGTCTCCAGAATCAGAATCCGATGTCCAAACCACTATACCACACTCACCGTGTTCAACATTAGGCATCAAAGCAGAGCTTTAATTTTATTTCAGAATCTAGTTTCTGGCTCACAGAGACACTTGAATGGATGTAGGAGATACCTGATGAATTTTTTTTTTTTTTCGTGTCAGGAGCAACCGAAGTTGCTTCTGGAGTGAGAGAATTGGCCGTCTGCAAGGACGTTGCCCAGGGGACGCCCTGATGTTTTGATGTTTTACCATCCTTGTGGGAGGCTTCTCTCATGTCCCCGCATGGAGCTGGAGCTGATAGAGGGAGCTCATCCGCACTCTCCCCGGGTGGGATTCGAACCTGGCAACTTTCAGGTCAGCAACCCAACCTTCCAGTCACTTAGTCCACTACGCCATCTGGGGGCTCCTACCTGATGAAATCATAAAGATTCAGTGGATGTCCCTCTGGGCAGCTAAACCTGGCAATTCTAACTGGATGGCCCCCCAAGAGGGTCTTCCTCCAGGGGCAAACCAGGAATGGGCAACTTGGAAGTCCCTGAACAGACTCAGAAGTGGAGTGGGCAGATCAAAAGACAACTTGGCAAGGTGGCACTACCTGGAGGAATCCTCCACCTTGTGTGACTGTGGAGCTGAACAAACAACTCAGCATATGTATGCTTGCCCACAATGCCCTGCCTCATGTACGGAGGAGGAGTTGTTTAAAGCTACAGACAATGCGGTTGCTGTTGCCCGCTTTTGGTCCAAAACTATTTAGTTGCTTGTGATTTCTTTTCTTTTTTATTTTATTTCCATTATTTGAAATGTATTTGCTGTACCAATGCTTTTGACACGAAATAAATAAAATAAGTGGATGTCAAAATCTTGGGGTGCATTTACACCACAGAATGCAGTTTGACACCACTTTAATTGACATGGAATATACAAGGTGTGCACAACCTGTGGCCCTCCAGGTATTTCAGCTACCAAAATGCCTGATCATTCGGAAAGCTGGCTAAGGCTTCTGGGAATTGGTTTCGCAAACATCTGTAGAGCCATAGGTTGTGCAGCCCTGGAATAGAGAGTTGTTTTGTGGATGACAAGGATTATGTAGCAAAACCCTCTAAAGCAGTGGTTCTCAACCTGTGGATCCCCAGATGTTTTGGTCTCCAACTTCCAGAAATCCAAAAAGCTGGTAAACTGGCTGGGATTTCTGGGAGTTATAGGCCAAAACACCTCGGGACCCACAGGTTGAGAACCACTGCTCTAAAGCATTACATCTATGCAAATAATAGATATCAATAGCCGGCTATAAGAACAAGATGGACAGGGACACAAGACATTATATGGCTTACTTGCATACTCCTGGGGTGTCATGGGTTGTTTTATAACATGCCAGAAGGCAGTCATCCATTCTTGCTGATCCCGCTCTGTCTCACAGGTAAAGAGATATTCACGATCAGGGGTGATGATGGTGATGCCATGCTGCCAAGTGAAGCTGCCCTGCGTGCCAGCTGGCAGGCCCTCCATGACGCTGTACCCTTGCTCCCTGCTGCCCACAAATACTTCACCTTTAGCAAAAGCATCCTGAGCATTGAAAGAAAATTAAATGGAAACTATGCCTTAGTGACCAATTTGGAATATGACACAGATAGGTATAGGTAAAGGTTTTCTCCTGACATTAAGTCTAGTCGTGTCCAACTCTGGGGGTTGGTGCTCACTTCCATTTCTAAGCCAAAGAGCTGGCATTGGACCGCCAAGGTCATGTGGCCAGCATTACATGGAGTGCCGTCACCTTCCCGCCAGAGCGGTGCCTATTAATCTACTCATATTTGCAGATTTTTGAACTGCTAGTTTGGCAGAAGCTGAGGCTAACAGCTCACACCTCTCCCCAGATTCGAACCGTTGACCTGTCGGCCAGCAAGTTCAGCAGCTCAGTGGTTTAACCCGCTGCACCACCAAGGATCTGTCAAATTATTTTCCTGCAAGACTACTGAGAAGCATGCAATGGGCAGGACTAGACTATCAGACCTAATTTTGGCATCTCCACTCCACTAAATGTGACCTGTAGAGATGGTGGGAGGGAGAAAAAGCACCCCAAATGCCAGCTTACCAAAGGATCTTTGAAGTACATCAGTCTCCTGTGGTCCAGAGTGAACCACCGTTTCTTAAAAGCCTCCTTCTGCTGCAAAAGAGAACCAAGGACTAGTTGCAAAAGAGGACAAATGACATTTATAAGAGGGGAGTGCCCTCATCTGGCAAAAATAGGGAGGTGGCATAAGAACGGCATTCATTGAAATCCTGTGGTGCATCTGTTCCAGAGACAGATGCATTAGTACAGATTACATTAACAGGCTCACATATTTATTTATTAGGGTGCCAATAGGCTCTTCATTATTTCTGCAGCAACAAACACATCCCTGTCTCTAGAATTTAGAACTGGGCTTGCTTCCAAGGAGTTTGCAGTGGCTCTTAGCCAGGTTGTTAACATGGAAATGTAGCTTCTTTTAAAAAACAGATCTCCCAGAACGCTATAATTCTCTGAATTGTAGTCGGAGAATTATAGTATTGTTTTCTAAGGTCTGTGCAGGAAGTTGTTGGAGTTCAATTATCTTCATCCCTTTACATTACTTACCAGGCAGAACTTGTAAAGTTTAACTTTACCTATCGCAACTTCCAGAATTACAGTTAAACCTTTGCTTCATTCAAATCAAAATCAAAATAATCAAGCCAATAACATAACATAGTAAATGAAAGGAGTAATTAATTACCCTTGGCCCGGTCTTTTCCATGTAGCCTTCTTTCAAGAAATTCCGTGTCAATCGGTTTCTTAGCTGAAACAAAGCAACCATTTCTTGTCATCAAAATAGAAAGTCACCCACAACCATTTGAGAAACCAAAAATCTAGAGCATCTAGGGGAATTGCCATTTTACCCAAGTTATCAACATGCCTATTGCTAGTCCAGATAGACAGAGAGAATCCACATTTGCACATCACAGTAAGACTTGCAAAATTATCATTTTTTGTGATGTGTGAGCCTCTTTCTGCTGGCAAGCCATCGTTTGCTAGCCAGACACAAATCCTGATTCCAACACATTATTTGCTGCCAGATTCTGAACTCTGGCTTTGTTATAACCATGGCTTACTGTGATGTTCAATCCCATAATCATGGATTGTCCCTGGCTTCCACCCTGAAACATGGGCTAACGGGGGGGGGGGGGGGGGAGGAAAGCAAGTGTCAAAGCACAAAAAAGTCAATAAGCATAATCATTTTGTCACCTTCTCTGCAATGACTTAAACAGCAAACCATACTTCACACAACTCACAATTTATCACATTGTGTGAGCCTGCCCACCATAATTATATCTTGATATGAAGATGGTCAAGAGACTGGATGCAATGAAATTTGCCATGTTATTAGGAATCAATGATTCTATAATGTAGCACTGCTTATGTGCTATCCTGTTTTGTAATTCTATTACCTCTTGGTCACTGGCAACAGGAAAAGCCACCTTCAGATAATGGAACTGTGCAGCACGGATCGCATTGAACCAGTCCACTATTTCCTAGAAAAGGCAAACAGAATATAAAGTGGCTAATAAGTGACTGGCAGCTTGATAAAGGATCATTTAATTCTCTGGAGCAGTGTTTCTCAAACTGTACTCCTCCAGGTCTTTTGGACTTCAGCTCTCAGAAATCCCAGCTAGCTTACCCTCTATTAGGAATTATGGGAGCTGAAGTCCAAAGCACCTGGGAGACTACAGTTTGAGAAACTCTGCTCTGGAGGATCTGCTGGCAAACTTGCAGTGTACATTTGATCCATCTGACATCTCACAGAGATTCATGCTCTTGTATTTAAATTCAAATTAATTTCTGATATATAGCAGACATAATTACATGCGATGCAGGAAGTATAACATACAGTTTGTCCCAGAGCTGTGAAAAATCACCTTTTTTGGACTACAAGTTCTCAAAGTTAACTAGTGTTGGCTGGAAAATAAGGACTCCATCAAATGAGAAGGAGAGAAGAGAGGGAAAGCAGGGGAAAGCATTGGGTGGAATGGGGAAACCATCTTAACCCATTCTCTCCCAGCGAGGTCCTACTTTGGGTATGGCCAGCCATCCCACAACCTTTCCCCTTCTTCTTTTCACTTTCCCTTGCTTCTCCCGCTTTTCCTTAACACCCACCCAACACTCAACTCCAACAGAGTCTTCTCTCCCTTATAGCATGCTGGCAGGACGGAGTCCCATGGGCAGCCACTGAAAGTGGTTGTGTATCATGGGATGGCTTCCATTTGACTCTGTTTCACTAGCATGCAAAAATTGAGAGAAAACAGGGGGCAACATCCATGCAATGAGGTCCTTAGAGTAGTTGTCCAAAAAAGTTTCTATATTGGGCTTGGCACTATGAACCTCTTCCAAAGCCAGAATTCAAAACAACCCGAACAATATCCTTATCTGCTATAGATCCCACCATGTACATATTTACAGACAATACAGAAAATATTTTCAGACAATGCAATGGCTCTGAACTATAATAATGCTATTATATTATTTAATATATTTAATAATGCTACTATATTGTTTACATAGCATACACATGTATCCCGGGGAAAGATGGTTACAGGAAGCAAATTCTTGAAACTTTATTGCTTGCCTGGAGACTTTTAGATTATGGGCAGAAGGGATCTCAATGGCCTTCAACGATACCCTTCAGTAAGAGCCATCCCAGAACATTTTACTGTCCATGACAAGGCAGGAAGTCTTTCCCAGCCAAAAGCCCACAAATACCTGAAATCAGCCAATCTATTCTGTCACAGAAGTGCAACCTCCCCCTCCCCACAAATGCTTTTCCCCTACTTGCAAGTAAGTATATAAGAACAAGGGGAAAATGACAGTGTTTCTTTCACTGGATCCAAATTTTGCCTTCTGAGGCAGTCACTGCACTTTGCCTAGGGCTGGCCTTGCATTAGCAATACAAAAATACAAAAGGACATCAAGACCAATAAGAAGCCAAAAAATGAACTCATTCTCAGAAGTGCCAAGACCGAAAATGTGTCAAAACAATAGGACCTTTCATCAGGACAATCTTAAACTCTAATCCTCAAAAAAGGCTGAAGCAGAAAAGCAACTGTCTTTGTTATACCCTGCACACAGCATTTTCAAAATCTGAATGCTTGAAATTAGCTTTGTTGAAGAAATGTGCAGATTCTGTACTGTTCATTCTCCTCATTTTTAAGAATTTATATTTCTTTCTATCTCTAGTACCATTGAGGGAAATGATTTTGTTAACCAAGGCTTTCCCCATAATATTAGATAGGTGTGGCTGATAATGCTCTATAACATGGTTGACTAGGTTCACATACTTGCCCATCCTCATGATAAACAAAGATGTTGCGAGTCTTGTTGTCTTTGAGATACGTGATCTGCAAGCCATTGGGGTTCCCTGTCTTTTCAGGCTGGAACACGGCATTGATAGTGTCAATTTTAATAGCTACTTTGGGTTCTTTTGCCTGAAGAGAAAATGCATTTTATTTTTATTATTTATCACATTAATAATATAATAAATAAAACATATTTGGGGGTAACTGCAAATGGATTGCTCATGAACTGTACCATTTTCCCCCCAGAGCAGTTTCCCCTCCACTCACTGAATTGCCTCCCTTTCCCTCTTCTCCTTTCCTTCCCCCTTTTCCCTTCCCCTTCCCTCCCCTCTTTCTCTTTCACCAATAAGTAGTGGATTGACAGCTGACAAAACTGGGAAGTTTTGGATGGAGGGAAAAAAGCTAGAGAACAATTCCCTGTATCCCATACCATGCATACATAATCCATATCTATACATGAATACATAAAGACGTATGTGCATATAAGCCACAAATCTGCATTTATATCTCCCTAATAAGATGTTATCTACAGAATGTTTTGTAATTTAATACCTACACATATACACACAGTGATCTGTGATCACAGTGAGCTTACAATTTAAATGTTCAACATATACTACACTAAAAGCAAGTGTAAGCAACGGTGATCTTATGAGTATAGACAATTTTCTGAAATATCTCTCTGACTTGAAGGAAAGTTTCACACTCTGGTTGGCAATGCACTCACAAGCTTCCATTATAAGAGACGTGTTGGTCTTTTAGGTACTAAATGATTCTTTGTTTTTACTATAGCAGGCAAACACAACTAACTCATTGGAAAGTGGCACAAGGAGAGTGTTACTCACATCCTGCTTGGTGAAATACTTGAGACAACCTTCTCTCTCCGACAAGAGAAACCTGCGCAAAAGATACTGTCCATTGTCTCGGCCTCGTTTCCATAGAATCCCTTCTTTCAACCCTAAGAAGAAATCCAAGTTGGATAGTATATTTTGTCACCACAGAAGGGGCATCAGATAACCTTTGAGAACTACCTTAAACTGGGTCAGACTAGATTGTCTATGGTAGAGATGGGGAACATGTAGCCTTCCAAATAAACGCAGTGCATACATTTAAGGATTTGTCTATTTAAAATAATAATTTAGTGTGTTCCTCCTTGTTGCCTTTTTTTGCCAATTTTTATCAGTGACATGTTGAAAGGTATGTATTTGCCACCTCTCTTTGAAAGCTTGTGACCTTCACCCTCCCCCCCCAAAAAAACAACAACAACAACAACAACAACAAACCAGTGTTAGCATTTCCTAAGTGATGGGAGCTGAAATTTGCTCTACCCATACCCAATGGAAAAATGTCTCCCCACAGAAACTGCCATGTCTCACTGTGTTTGTTGCACAGCTTCACAGCTTCCAACAGACATGGGCCACAACCATTGAGCTAAAAGTGTCATATTTTGCAGTCTCTCAGAGACAAAGCATTTCCTCTGGAGGACAGAAATAAAGTGACATCCAGTACCACTTGTACCTGTTCCATAAAACTCCCACAGGGCACATTTCTCATTTGTTGATATACTTGGAGTTCTCTTCTTGGTTCTCAATCTTTGTCCCACAAGATATTTTGGACATCAACTATTGCTTTACTGACTATGCTGACTGAAGTATAAAGAAAAAACTGGAGGACAAATGGTTGAGAAGCTCTGCTCTTCACCACTCCTCTGAAGTTCACCGGAGCTCTCTTTCAAAGAATCCAAAGTATCCTGACAAAACTACAAATCACAGGAGTCTATTGGATGATACAACTACACAATTAAAATGCTATTATTTGATATTCCAGCATCCCATTGGCCAGCCTCACCTAGTTAGCCTCTGAGTGATTTATTTATTGTATCAGAAGCAAACCAAGGGTACAGTTGTAATCTCAGTGATGCTTGCTCTTTTTGGTGGCCACAATAAGAACTCTCTGATCAGCAGTAACCCAGTGGGCACAGTGTGAGTCTACAAATTTTGACATGCCCTAGCTAGCCAAGCCAATGGCTAGAAATGCTAGGAGTTGCAATCCAAAAATCCCTACACATGGCCAGTTCAATCCTGAGGCAGAGTAAGGCAACTGCCTTAGGCAAAGAATGATGTAAACTGGAGTTGTATGTTTTCCAGGCTGTATGGCCATGTTCCAGAAGTATTCTCTCCTCTAAGGATGCCTGCCACAGATGTGGGTGAAACGTCAGGAAAGAATACTTCTGGAACATGGCCATACAGCCCGGAAAACATACAACAACCCTGTGATCCTGGCCATGAAAGCCTTCGACACCACAATGATGTAAATTTTCCCTTCTACTTAACTTCTGTCTGAGTGTCTTGCAGCTAATAGCCATTGATGCTGCTAGCAAACTTATGTGAGTTGTACTAAAGTTGTTGTGGTGTACACACATCATGATTGTGTCTTGGGGATTCTAGAAAATAGTTTCAATGAAAAAAGGGGGGAGATATTTTACTGCAGAATTAGTACCATTAGAATATGGTGACTGTTTTCCCGGCTTCATGAATTCATTCCGTTCATATTTGGCTCGTATCCACTGCTCTCTCAGAACTCTGTGAGATATCACAACAAATGATATACAATTACAGATGAAAAGAACCCAGCATTGCCCACCCTACTCCATTTTCTCCTTAACCAAATGAACAGATGGCACTTACAGACAGTCGGTGTGGACCGGGTGGTAATAGTAAAATGGAACATGGGCCTCATATTTAGCTTTAGCCTTTGCATTTCCATGCTGCATCAAAAACTGTAAAGTAGGAAGATACTGAAGTTTTATTTCCTTTCATATAGGAGATCTCTCTGGCCTAGGACTATCCAAAACTTACAAACATTATTTTTTCTGGTATATAAAAGTTTTAAAATATACTTTTTTCTTTGTAATGGAAGGTAGTGTATTTGTCACATTACTTTGTGACGTTCATGTGGGTGGTCTGCTAATGCTCCTTCTGTTACCATTAGTGGTTTAAAAATGGTGTGGATCCCATTGAAAGAAGTGTTTTTAAGAAGTCTGTCTCTTTTAGTGTAAATTTGTCTCAAAAAAGATGCCTGCTTAAAAAAGTGTGCTGGTTATCCTTGCAATGGTTGAGCTAGAAAGGGGAGGAGGTGATCCTGTGTGAATGGGGTGAGTAAATTTTCCATCTTCTTTAAGGATGGAACCCCAGTAAATGCCATGCAAATAAGACAATCATACCTGCTTCCCCCCACCTCCCTTGTGAGATGAAGTCTTTAATGCTATATCTTCTGTCATCCTACCGGTATGCACTCCTAGTGTCCATGGGGAAAGAAGAAAGTGAGATGCAAGGATAGCCACAAAGTTGCTTCAAGACATTTTATTGTTTGTGCCTTCGCAATTGAACTTTCCTTGACACTGGCAATGAGGCAGTAGCCTTCATCATCCCACAAAGCAAGTTTAATGAGTAAGATGCAAAGCAGGCTGTCTATTATAATATCTCCTACAAGACCTTGCAAGATCTGTCACTGTGCCTAATAGAAGGAAGGGCTGGTCCTGCATCTCCTGCATAAACCTCAGAGCAAGACTCACCTCTATCTGGCCTTCCTCCCAGCAGTCCATCCTTATTGACTTCACTTTGCTGATGCCAGAGAGGTTGCGATGAATCCCTGCACAGTCGAAGCAGAGAAAGACGCCGAGAGTATAGGAGGCCCAGTCAGGATCTGAATAGAATAAAAGCATTATATCCATGTTTGGAGACTGGTTCTTGACAAAAGGATTGGTAACAGTGCACCCAAAGACTGGGGGGAGAGGGTGTCTTTAGTACAAATTATTATTGCATAAGTACAGATGTTTCAAAAGTCACTTTTTTCACGAATAATCCCCAATCTGTCCTTTAAAAAAGTAACTTTCCAAATCTCTGCTTATTACTGATATTACATTAATACTTTGATTTCTTGATTAAAATTGGACAACAGTCCAATTAGAGCAGCTAACAATAATTAAAAAACTAATAAACAATAATAAAACTTTATTTATAACCCACCCTATCTCCCCGAAGGGACACAGGGCGGTTTCCAAACAATAAGTGGCAAATATTCAATGCCATAATGAAATCAAAAACCAAATCAAACAAATGAATGAAACAACATCAATATAAACTTATAATAACTAACCAAAAGCAAGTAAATTAAAACCCAATAATTAATTTGAAAGCGTAATAAAATCTCGTCAAACTCATTTACATCGTAATAAAATCTGACCATTAAAGTGAATTCTGTTTTGTGCTATTCCGAGCATATTTAGACATTATGACAGACTATTATTTTCAATCCAAAAGTTATTTTATTACATTCTGGAGCAAGTGGGTTTGTATCTGAACCACAAGAGTCTCTTTGGATCTGTACTGGTTTCAAATGGAATAAGCACAGGGAATGGGGATGGAATTGAGTTGAGAGCAACTTCCTGAAATAGGTCTTAGAAAATAAAGGGGATTTGGGGCTACCAAAGTGACATGTAGATGTTTGAGAAGGGATAGAGATGAAGATTTTTTCCCCCTGAGTGGTTCAGTGCCATGCTTAGCATTCGGATCTTACACATGACAGTTAAGCTTTGTAAATAAAAACATTTCATACAGCTGGTATAGAAGATTACAGACCTGTTCCCAACATTTAGGATGCATACATTTAGGAATAATTTCAGCTTGACATCCCTTTTACTACTGTGGCTTAATGCTATGGAATCCTGGGAGTTGTAGTTTGGTGAGGAACCAGCACCCCTTAGCAGAGACAGCTTACAAAACTGCATCTCCAAGAATTCCCTAGCAGTGAGCCATGGCAGATTAATGGCATCAATTCTATATAACCTTAGTGGGAAAGTTTAAATCAGGCATGGGCAAACTTCGGCCCTCCAGGTGTTTTGGACTTCAACTCCCACAATTCTTAACAGCCTACCAGCTGGTTTAGATGCATAGCCTTCCCTAATACACAGAACCAAAACAGATCCCAATAAGGGGAGAACAGATACACATACTTTGGCCTTTTTTGTGGCAATAGCCACTGTCAATTTCCAGCCTCCTTCCTTTCTAAGTATTCCTGTCTCTTCTGTAAGTATCCCCCTGACTAGCTGCTGCATCCTTTCCTCCCATCCCTGATAGAGCTGTCATTTACCGGGTTTTTTGCAGTCAGCGCACAAGGTGTTTTCTTCTCTCCTCCAGGCTTCCTGGAGGGCTTTTGCATTCCTGTCCATGTTCCCAGCCATTGCCTTTTCTCCTGTTGCTTTGGAGCCCTCCAGGCAGAGCAAATGTCACTTCCTCTTTACCTGCGAACACACCTTCAGATTGCAGAAGAGTCAGAAAGACAGGACCCTCCCCTCCTTTGGATGGAAAAGCAAAGATTTTCAGGAAGAACAACTACCCAGCCCCTTTGGGAGAGGGTTAGGCAAGACGAAGCAAGCTCAGGCAGAGGTGGTTTTTAGACCCAAAAGGCAGCAACTGTGGCTGCAGCAAATGAGGCCGAGACTGTGGTGGTGAATGTCAGGGGAAGTACAGTTATTAACCACAGAACCGGTTTTTCCACTGCTCACGTAGGGTGAATGGACAACTACAGGAAAAGGAAAATAAGCGGCAGCAATGCGCAGAGCAGCACACCTCGCTTTGCTCCACTGTGAACAACACTCTGTGTTGCTGTGCCTCCTGGCCTGATAAAAGATCTCAGAGCACACATAATAAAATATATGCAATGAAAACATGTTGCAATGAGCTGGCCTTTTGTGGAACTGGCAAATGGCCTTTCAAGAGAAAAAAATCAAGGCAAAAAGATTGAGAGGCTGTGGTTTTTAGCAAAATCTAAATATGTGGCGGTTTAGGTTGCATATGAAAGGTAAAGGTTTTCCCCTGACATTAAGTCCAGTCGTGTCCAACTCTGAGGGTTGGTGCTCATCTCCATTTCTAAGCCGAAGAGCCGCCATTGTCCATAGACACCTCCAAGGTCATGTGGCTGGCATGACTGCATGGAGCGCCGTTACCTTCCTGCCAGAATGGTACCTATTGCTGGTTCCTTACCAAACTATGGCTGTAGCTTTTGGGGAAAGCATGACCCATTAGAGACATAACATTTTGGGGAAAGTCATTCAAAACCTTTTGAACACATAACCTTTTGGGAAAGGCATGAATTCCAGAGAAGAGCTAAAAACCCGTTTGAGTGAATCTTCTCTTTAGTAGTAAATATCCACTAATATTCATGCAAGGCAAATTGTCTTCAGTTATTAGACTGAACCTATTGTCTAGGTTCAGAGAGATGCCAATGCACAAAAATATACCAGAGTTTCAGAAGTGATATTTCAGTGGCCGAAAACACATCTACTCTCCCTTAAAACACCTTGGTTTAAATCATGCTTTCAAGAGACAAAATTAAGTAGTCTTTGTGTGGATTCTAAACAAAATTACTCTTAATATGAATCAATCTGATGATAATTCTCCCATTATATTAAGAGTAATCTCAAAGAATACCCCATACTTGCAATAAGAACAAACCTATATTCAGCAGAGTATTATAGGAGCACATGAAATTATAGACACTATGAGTATGTGGATATATATATAAACTTCTTAAATTCTCACCTATATACTGTCAATTTGTGATAGCCACTGTTTGTTCCTTTTGTTTAGAACCCACCATTGAAAATGGATACATGAATACAAACTGTTGAAAGGGATGTAAGATTTTTTTTAATGAAAATGTGAAATTGTATTTCAAATAGATTTGTAACTGTATATATGTGGATATAGGTATGCGCTCTTGTTAATTTAATATACCTAATATTCACAGATAAATTCCCCTGAGGAAGACCTAGAGTTGAAACTAGTTGTGGTAACCGTGCTGGTCGGTTCAACATATTGATTTTACAAGCTGCAAGTTTACATATAGAATTTGCATTGCTCAAGTTAGAAATGATTTGGATGTACAAAGAAATACCATTGTAACTGTAAATTCTGTACCAACTGTATTTCATTTAATACTAATCTATACTGTGTATAACAATTGATTTATCATTGACATTTTATATCTTTGTGTTTGTAGGCAAATGTTGTTTTGGCTTCAGTCAGGAACCCATTCACTTAATATCTATGATTCTGAACAGTCCTCATGATAAAATGACAGGGTTGGAAGGGACCCTAAGGGGCATTTATGCAACCCTGGCTATGCAGAAATACACAGCTGATGGAAAATGGCTATTTATCCAAGCTGTTTCAAGACTCAGCCTATTCCACTGATGAGCTGCTCGCCTTGGAGTGATGCACCCAATGGCCGGCAGGGGGCGATGTTCCATGGCCCGCCCAAGGCGGCGGCGGAAGAGGCGGCGCCAGGCTCGGCGTGGAAGAGAGCGAGGAAGCCAGGCTGCTTTGGCCGGAAAAAGCCCAGCAAATGGGTCGCAAAAAGAAGAGACGCGATGCATCCTCCGCACTCCGGAGGATCGTCACTTTCGACGAGGAAAACCGGCGGTGAGAGAAGCGGGGAAGCAGTGGGGAAGGAGTGCATGGGCAAGAGCAAGGGGCGCGTTTACACTGTAGACTTAACGCAGTTTTATCCCACTTTAATTGCCACGGCCCCATGCTATGGAATCCTGGGAGGTACAGTTTGGTGAGACACTGGCACTCCTTGGCAGAGAAAGCTAAAGACCTTGCAAAACTGCTATGATTCCATGGCTTTAAGGCCGTTTAATTAAAGTGGTATCAAACTGCATTAATTCTAGATGCACCCTAAATGGACTGAAACTGATATATGTATAGTGCTGACTAAGGCCCCACATAGAGCTCATCCAGACAGGCCCTATATCCCAGAATCTGATCCCAGATTTTCTGTTTATCCTAGATTATCTGGCAGTACGGACTCATACCCTGTTTCCCCGAAAATAAGACATCCCCGAAAAATAAGACCTAGTAGAAGTTTTGCTGAATTGCTAAATATAAGGCCTCTACCGAAAGTAAGACCTAGCAAAGTTTTTGTCTGGAAGCATGCCCAGCGCCTGCCAAACAGAACACCAGAGCATGCAGGATTGGTAAATGTACATACCAGTTGTACATGGAAATAATGGTAGTAACAAGAAATTCTTGATATGATTCATAGTTTGTCTGGTTATGTTGGTTTGTGATGACAACTACTGTACAATATATAATAAATGTTCATTTTTTGTTCAACAATAAATGTGAATTCTTCTTCATAGAAAAATAAGACATCCCCTGAAAATAAGACCTAGCACATCTTTGGCAGCAAAAATTAATATAAGACACTGTCTTATTTTCGGGGAAACACGGTATAATCCACTTCAAAGCAGAAAACCTGGGATCAGATCCTGGGATATATGGTCTGTCTGGAAGGGCCCCTACACTGCCATATGAAATCCAAATTATCTGCTTTGAACTGGATTATATGGCAGTGTAGACTCAAATAATCTGGTTCAAAGCAGGTAAAGTGGATTATTATTATATTTATTTATACCCCACTTTATCTCTCCCAAAGGGGATTCAAAACGGCTTAACATAAAAGCATCCTATCATATCTGATATGATGATCTGTAGGGCAGTGTAGAAGGGGCCTGAGTCTACATTGCCATATTACCCAGTTCAAAGCAGTTAATCTGGATTTTATATGGCTGTTTAGATGGGGGCCTAATTGTAACCAGTATCCCCATTCTTTACAGTCTGGAATACTGTACTACAATTATTTTGGTTTGTAGATCCATACAAATATTTTAAAAGCCCTTCTTGCAAAAACACCTCGATAACTTTAGAACAGACAAGCATCTCGAGCCCCGAGGATTACCTGGGAAGGAATCCCACTGGCGCATTGCAGCACACCAAAAGGCCTGGGAGTTACCCTGGACCGTGCTCTGACTTATTGAATATCAAGCCAAAAGTGGGTGCTAGAAATAACATCATACGAAAATTGACTGGCACAACCTGGGGATCACAACCAGACACAGTGAAGACATCTGCCCTTGCACTTTGCTACTCTGCTGCTGAGTACTCATGCCCAGTGTTGAACACATCTCACCATGTTAAAACAGTGGATGTGGCTCTTAATGAGACATGCCGCATTATCACAGGATGTTTATGGCCCACACCGCTGGAGAAATTATACAGTTTAGCCGATATTGCACTGTCTGATTTCTGCAGGAAAGTAGCAGCCAATAATGAAAGGACCAAGGCAGTGACATCTCCGGTCCATCCCCTGTTTGGATATCAGCCAGTATGCCAATGCCTTAAATCAAGAAACAGCTTCCTAAGATCTACAGAAATACTCTCAGGAACATCTCAGCAAGCGAGAGTCCAAAAGTGGCAGGCTAAAACCCAGAACCTCAATCCATGGCTGATAGCAGATGAGAAATTCCCTCCTGGGCACATGGAAGACTGGGTGACTTGGAAGACGCTGAACAGACTGCGCTCTGGCACCATGAGATGCAAAGCTAACCTTAAGAAATGGGGCTACAAAGTGGAGTCCACGGCATGTGAGTGCAGAGAAGAGCAAACCAAACCACAGACCACCTACTACAAATGAGTCTGAGCCCAGCTACATGTACAATGGAGGACCTTCTTACAGCAACACCAAAGGCACTCAAGTGGCCAGCCTCTGGTCAAAGGAAATTTAGTACAATGCCAAGTTTTTAACTTTGTGGTTTTTCTATACATTATAACTGTATTCTTAATTAGCTTCTGGCAGGATAAATAAATAAGATAAATAATTGTTTTAACATGACAAAATAAGCTATGGGATGTTTATGCAGGCAAATGCTTTACCTTTTTCTTCCCATGTGCATGGAAGTGCGTTGAAGAAGAAAGACTGCCTTTCTTCCTGTGTCTCTAACTTACTGCAATCTTTTTCCTCTTCCCAGTGAGTACCTGACCGGCTTCCACAAACGTAAGGTTGAGAGGAGGAAAATAGCCATGGAGGAGATCAGGCGCAAGCTGAAGGAAGAACAGAAGAAAATGAAGGAAGAGGTACCGCTCTCTTTGGGGGTGGTCTACTTGAGAGAAGGGGTTCTGCAGTTGGCGTGACAGATGGAAGAAATTAGGCGAGGGATGACTTGCAGACGAAAACACCACATGGCTTCAAACCCAGCACCTTTACATGATAATGGACTGCAACTCCCATCATTCTTTAAACCTTAACATTCAAGGATAGCATCCGGAGAGCCTTGTGATTTCCATTCTTGTGATACCAAATGCGGCATATCGTCTAATCCAGACACAGGCAAACTTTGGCCCTGTGGGTGTTTTGGACTTCAACTCCCATAATTCCTGACAACCAGTAGGCTGTTAGGAATTGTGGGAGTTGGTCCAAAACTCCCGGAGAGCCAAAGTTTGCCCATGCCTTGTTTAAACCCCACGGTATTAATTAGGCTTAATTCTAGACATTTTTCTGTTGACTTCTCCTCATATACCTATTGTAGCTAAGAGGATGCAGACTTGCACTTGTTCACTGTTCTTGATCACCTTTCCTATTATTTTACTTCTTTTTCCAGTTATAGAAATGTTTCCTCATCCCATGCATGCTTATCCCAAAGTAAACACCACTAGGTTCATTCGGCCATATTTCCCGATGTGGTTGCCTACATTGTGTGCCCCAGTAGCCCAAACTGCCAGTGTCCCAACTCTTACACAAGAACATGCAAACAGTTAATTATTTGAAAAACATTCTATTATACTGGAATTTTGTTTATTTTGCTTGCCTTTTAGAGACATAAGGAATACATGAAAATGTTGAAGGAAAGAGAAGATGCCTTAGGTGAGTGTCCTTTCTAAAGGTATAACCATTGTGAAGGGTTGGAGAAAGAAGGGAGCAGAAGACTTGAAATGAGCATGCTTGAAGTATGGACAGCATTTCATTTTCTGTCCTGTGCAAGAGTTGGGGATTTTTTCTCTGAGTGAGACCGGATCACAGGAAAGTTGCTTAGGTCTGGGCAATGAAGCAGTTGTGAAAAAGATAGGCTTCCAATGTTGCTTCTAGGTGCTTACTAATTATATGTTACTGTTTGTTTTTTAGCCATGAATTTTGATACTTTTAGATAGTGAGCAATTGTGTGGGATCCCCTCAGGCCTCTTCGGCACTGACATATAAAATCCAAATTATGTCCGCTCAACATTTGAAGGACATTTGTCTATAATGTCTTCTACAGACTCAATGAAAGGCAGAAGGATTGTGGTAGGTATTAGATTCCCTAGAACAGAGCTTTCCAAGCATTTCATGTTGGTGACACGCTTTTTAGACACACATAATTTCACAACACAGTAATTCAGTTTTACTAGCAAACCAGAGGTTAAAACCAAATTCATATAAGAGAAACAGAGGCATACATAAATTGCAATAATAAAATGTATGGGGACACAACATATCTCATGAAAATCTTCATTTATATATTAAAATATGTGGTTTAATGCTTATTTCACTTAGACTCACAAGTTTCTCATGTTTGTGCACCTATATGCTGCAGCCAATACACTAATGTCTCACAACACACAGTATGGAAAGCTTTGCCCTAGAATCTCAATAAGGACCATCTAACTGCAATACTAGTTGATGGATTTCTATCCCAATTATGTGTTGTATGATATCGGAAGAAGCAATGCAGTACATCCCCTGTGTCTGTGGGGATACATTCTTGGAATAGTGTGGAAATAGGAAAGTCTGGGTAAGAACTATTGGACTATTGGATTATGACCTGTTAGGATTATAACATATAGGGAATTATGAATTGTTAGGATCGTAAGCCTATTGTGTAGCAAAGTTTCAGGAGTGTTCCTTGAGTTTATTGTGTAATGAAAGATCACTGGGCGCATAAATATCTGGTTTCTATTCGATGCTCTCAGCAGACAAAGATTCAAGTAGACTTCTTTAAAATAACATTTCTTTTATTCACAACTTAATGTATTTAAATATACAGATACATTTCTTGTCAGGTTAAACTTTAAAACATTTCAGTTTGTATCTTTAACTTATAGTCTTTAACAGTCTCTTAAAAACTATATTGCTCTGTACAGTTGTCTTTAATAACAGTCTACTTCCAAGGAACTCAAGCCACAGCTGACTTCTAACTTCTAACACTGACTTCTGTACTCAAACAGACTCAAACCTCAACTGTCACCCTTTTTTAAAACTGCATTCTAAACTGTCACTGAACCAGTCACATGAACTGCAGCCCCTCCCACTGCCTCAAGTGCATAGAGCTAGGGAAGCTACAAAACAAAAAAGACATACTCTTCAGGAAATAAACAACACATTATAAACAGACAATACATTAGATAGAGGAGGCTTGAGAAGATTGCTATCTCCAACAATAACAAAGCCTGATATTATCATAGATGTTATCATAGAGTCAGCTTGGATAACTTAAAAAATTCCTAGAGATAGAACTCCCTAGGAATTTGCTATGCTCTTTGGGGCAACTCCTAAGTAATTTCTGGCAGAAGCATACTATAGAATTGCCTGAAGATTTATAAATTACCTATATTTTGTCAAATATGTGTAACTGAAAGCACAGGTGCCAGTCCAGCAGGTGCAGAGGTGACACTGTATATAAAGTAACAAATCTGAAAGTTCAAACTTAAGATGTTTTCTTTCAGTGCTATTTTCCCAGCCATTTTATTGGAGAAGCTACTGTGATACGTATCATTTCAGCATATTCCTTCTTTTGCATTCTCAGAGGAAGCTGATGAATTAGAGCATCTGGTGACATCCCGGACAGAGTCTGTGAGCTACGACCACCCAGGCCACACGGTCACCGTTACTACAGTCAGTGACCTGGACCTTTCAGGAGCACGCCTTCTAGGACTGGACGCCCAGGAGGAGAAGGTAATGCTTTTCAGTTGGCTTGTGGAGAGTCTGGAAAAGCTATCATCTTGATTAGCAAATCTCAGAATCTTCTTGATGCCTGGGGATCCAGGGATTATTGTGCAAGTTAACATTCATTATGTAGAAGGCAATGGGTGGATGGTCGGAAGAAAGAATATGCCTTTCGTTTTCTTTATTTAAACTTAATTTCAGTAGTGCCTGACTACTACACGTCAAACATCTGTGTGTTCATCTATCCTACTGGTTCTAATTACCCTTTCAAGGTAGACCGTTCTAATGGGATGATGGCCAGTGCTTTTTAATCTGCAGTTTAATTTTTTTTAGCATTTCTTACAGTGTTTTGGAACTTGCTTTTTGTATTGATTAATTGAGATATATTTATATATGGAGGAGAGTGCCTAGAGCGTTGGGGAGATGATGGCGGGGTATAAATAAATAAAAATTATTATTATTATTACTACTATTACTATTAATTAAGTTGGCAATAGTAAAAGGTTTCTGAATGTCACCTAGTGGCTTTTGTAGATATTTACACTTACCTATTGTACAGTGTTTACAGTTATCTCTGCAGAAAATGCTTCAGCTGTGCTTTGTAAAAGGGAAAATCATCCTGTACAGCAAGCCTTGCAAATGCTGATTTGTTAACAGTAAATGTTTGATTTCTATATTTATTTTGTATACCTATATACCTGGGGTCATGTAAACATTTCTTGGGCCAAAAGAGGTTGTGATTGGAAAAATTCAAGAAGCCCTGCAATAGGGGATGAGCGTGCATTTCCACATTTTATGCCTCTTCCCAGGCTGAATAAGGCTCAGAAGGGGTCTTTTTTGCAATCAGGAATAGGTTGGAAAAGACCCCATATTCCCTAGATGTTTTTGCAATTTTTAAAGAAACTGGTTGGTTAATTGTTGGAGCAGGTGCAACCCTCAAAGTTCTGCCAAGGGCTAATATGGCCTCCTAAATTTCCACTGGCTCACCCCTCTTTCACAAGGTAGCCTTTTTGTGAGTATGTATACGCAGGGGAGTAGTGTCCAGATAAAGTATTTAGGGGCTTTTAATTGCCAGCTTGGTTATCTTCATAAACTGAGGTTGCAGTCCTGTAGTCCTCCAGATATCGTTGGGGTTGTAAATCCCAGCGTTCCTCACCTTGGCTATTCTGGGTAGGGCTGATGCATTTTATAGTCCAGGATTCCTACTCCTGGTTTAGATCTCCCTCCAGTTTGTGGAACAACTTCCATTCAACCCATGGGTTGCATCTGCAGTTCCACTGATCAGAGGAATTGAAACACCCAGCACAGAAACTGAAATGTGCTTTGCAGATAACATTCCTGTTACACTAGGAATTACTTTTTAGTTGAGGTTGGGGAAATGTTCACATAGATAACAAAACGGTTCCACCAAATTTGTTTTGCTGTGATGTCATGAAGTGCTTGTGGCTCTAACCCAGGCATGGTTAAACTTTGGGCAAAAAGAGGTGTTTTGGACTTTATCACCCACCAGCTGTTAGGAATTGTGGGAGTTGAAGTCCAGAACACCTGGAGGGCCAAAGTTTGCTTCTGAGTGATGATAATATCCGGGTTCATGTGGCTTTTCCAGGGAGAAGAAGGTGGCGTGGAAAAAGAGGATACCTCCAACCAGCCTACATTGCCTAAGAAATCTAAAGAACCTTTGCTGTCTCAGAGGTATGATGAACTCTTCTTTTACCTCAAAACCAGTTCAGATTATCCTGTCAGATCTCTGAAGGGATTGCTGAAGTGAGTTGAGGGGTTGCCTTCTTATTACTCTTTTTGATCCACTGGCAAACGTATCCCTGATGAAATTGTTCCTGAAGGTGTGAAATTTGGAAACAGGACCATGAACAGTTTATGATATGTACATCATACCATACCACTGTTGGAAAATAACAAAGACTTAGGATCACTGCTGCTGAGGAAAATGCAACGTAGGATTGCAGTTGAACATTGAAAAAACAGGTCAGAGGGGGGAGATCATTGATGATAGGAATTACAATAATAGTAATAACAATAATAATTTCTTACCCATCTTTTCCTGATTATCGAAGCGGAGAACAATGACAAATTAGATGCATAACCCCAGGTAAAAGAACATATAAAACTAATACATGTATTTTTATTTTTCATGTCAGGAGTGACTTGAGAAACTGCAAGTTGCTTCTGATTTGAGAGAATTGGCTGTCTGCAAGGACGTTGCCCAGAGGATGCCCGGATGTTTGGTATTTTACCATCCTTGTGGGAGGCTTCCCTCATGTCCCTGCATGGGAGCTGGAGCTGAGAGAGAGAGCTCACCCGCTCGCCCCGGATCTGAACTGCCGACCTGTTGGTCAGCAGTCCTGTTGGCAAAAGGGTTTAACCCATTTCGCCACCGGGGGCTCAAAAGTGGATGATGGCGATATGAACTAGTCAATTATTATAGTCAAGAAATTGGAAGAAAATCCAGATTTGGAAGAGCAGTTATGAAGGCACTAGATAAGATGCTCAAGTGTAAAGAGATATCATGGAATACCAAAATCAAGATTGCCCATGTCATTGTATTTCTGATGTGTGTCTGGTTGTTAAATGAGCTGATAGTGCAGGGAAAAACAATTCTGTTGAAATGAGTTGCAAAAGGAGAATTCTGTGGAAAGTGTGTACGTACTGCCAAAATGACCAATAAATGGGTTTTAGAGCAAATGAAGACTGAAATTAACAAAATTGTACTTTGACCAAGGGCAACATAAACCCATTGAAAAGACAATCATGCTTGGTAAAGTGGGAGATAGTACGGAAAGAATGAGATTGCATTACAGGCGCAGAGACTCCATGAAGAAAGCCACAATCTTGGGTCTACAAGACCTGAGCAGGACTGTTGAAGGCAGAGTATTTTGGAGCCTCTCATTCATATTGTTGCCATTAAGCTGGAGACAACTTGATAGCAATTAAAACAACAAGCAAAGGACTCTTGCATATGATAAAAAGTCATAGTCATGGTGGCGGGGAAATTCTGAGGGTTGTAACTCAAAACATTAATTTTTCTAAGCTCTGGTTGGCTGGTTAAAAGCATGGACCGTTAGCCAAAAATACATGTTTTATAAGCTCTGCTCTTGCCACCTGCTTGGTATGCCTTTGCAGTCCTAGCTAGATATAATAGTGGTGGACTTGCATTTCAGAACATGAGGTTCTGCCAAATGGCTAACAACTGTGGGAAATGAAAGTGAGTTCATAGAAAGAAATTGTGATTGAAAAGGAGTTGCAGAGCTCTTTCTTTTTAATGCCCCCCCCCCCCCAGTAAAGTGTTGTTATTTTTATTTTTCTTCTTCCCCTGCATCCCCAGCTTGATGGCCCATGAAGTTCCCAAGTAGAAAGTAAAATTCATTAGGGGGAAATAAACTGTGGTAATTGTTTTTTGAAGTTGGAGGATTTAATTTCCACTTTCCCACCCGCCACCCATCTACAGGCAATGATTTCCCCAGTCTTCACTTTATATCGGCTTGGTGTCAGTCATTTTTCAATATATTAGACTTTGTATATTCACATCAAGTTAGTTTTCAAAGAAGTGACCAGATTAGTCTCTAGCAGCATCAAAAAGGCTTGGGACCAGGAAAAGGGACTGTAGTAGCACCTTTGAAACTAACCGATTTGTATTTTCGCATGAGCTTTCATGGATATAAACTCACTTCTTCAGATACAGGACAGAGTGAGCTCTAGACCTCAAAACATCAAGTTGTTAAACTATTGTGTTCTCAAAGCTTAAATAGCTTTATCCAGAAGAATTTCCCAATTCCTGCTCTTGCCACAAGATGGCAATCTACTTCCTAAACACAGTCTCAGTATGTGTTGAAGGCTGGAATCACTGGGTTGCTGTGAATTTTTCAGGCTGTATGGCCATGTTCCAGAAGCATTCTCTCCTGACGTTTCACCCACCTCTATGGTAGGCATCCTCAGAGGTTGTGAGAAGCCACTGAAATTCACAAGCATATGGATAATTTCAACAGAAAGGTGGAAACCATGAAAATGAACTAAATCTGGCTACCAATATTAAAAAACTCTAAAATCAGAACAGTAAATAAAACAACAACATCCAGAAAACAAGGGAATTCCATGTACAAATACGTGAGGGGGAAGTCATAGGGAGGAGGGAGCAAGATTGTTTTCTGCTGCCCTGCAGACTAGGACACGGAACAATGGCTTCAAACTACAGGAAAGGAGATTCCACCTGAACATCAGGAAGAACTTCCTCACTGTGAGGGCTGTTCGGCAGTGGAACTCTCTCCCCCAGACTGTGGTGGAGGCTCCTTCTTTGGAAGCTTTTAAGCAGAGGCTGGATGGCCATCTGTCGGGGGTGCTTTGAATGCGATTTCCTGCTTCTTAGCGGGGGGTTGGACTAGATGGCCCATGAGGTCTCTTCCAACTCTACTATTCTATGATTCTACAAGAAACAGTCATGGCCAGCTAACACCTCCAAACAAAGGATTCTCTCAGGCAAGAAGCAGCCAGGTTTTGAATCTGCAAAGCCATTAAATGCTAATCAAGCTGTCCAACTGCAGCATTCACACTTACCTCAAACAGACGAGAGTTGTTTCTCCCAACCTGGATCTTCCACAGATACATAAACCTCCCTTGCCTAGTTTCCAACAGACCTCACAGTCTCTGACAATGCCTGCCATAGATGTGGGCAAAATGTCAGGAGAGAATGCTTCTGGAACATAGCCAGACAGCCTGGAAAACCCAGAGCAACACAGTCTCACTATTATTGTCTTTAGTCTTTTGGGAAGTAGCACAACAATTGTTTAAACAGCTGGATTAATTTCATACACAGTTATGAGTTTGATTTTGACAACATAGGTGTTATTTATTCATTTTCCATTGTATGCTGGTGTTTGCTGGGCCATTGCCAGAGTTTTACAAAGCAAATCTATAACAGTTACCTGAAAATATGCACCATTGAACTCATTGCGTGATCTGTCCTCTTCTTTTTGCGTATAAAGTAACACTTTAGAAGAAGAGAGTAGAATGGACTGATGTAATTTCAGGTACACAAGGAACAGGAAGTGCAAAAAGAGAATCATGCAAGGATATCTTCTTTCATTTCTACTCTGTCCTAGCTCTAAGGAGATCGAACTCACTTGTTCTCTTAGGAGCACAATTACTCAGTGGTATCCCACCTTACTTCCAAAGCTGTTACACATATTGCAGCGTGTTTTCTTTTTTTGTAGACACAGAAGCACAAAAATGTATGATATTAAAATGGAAATGAATTCTGATATCAAAAAACATTAGGGGATTAAAAGTGATTTTAAAACTCCTGGCTGCCTACTCTCATTAAAAGCCCCATTCTTAGAAAAGTTTCCAGAGGGCCCACACTGAGCCTCAAACAGGGGATTGCCTGGCTTCCTGGTATGGAATCTGGAACATTCTGCCTGCAAACTCTGCCCTTCCACTGAGCTATGCCTCCTTCTAGGTGGTCTCTCATCCAAGCAGCTTAACAGAGCCAGAGGTACTTAGCTTCAGTGATAGAAGGCATCATGTGCCTTCCAAACAAAAGGTGAACTCAAGTGTAGTTTGGTGTGTGTCCGCATGCAAGAAATGTTGTCAGGGATGAAGAGTTTTAAAAGCACAAACTGGGAACTGACTTGCATAGGGGAGTTTTTAATTATTATTCTTTCCCCTTTATAGGATCTCTTCACTCACTGCCTCATTGCATTCCCGGAGTCAGAGAAAGAAGAAAGGAAAGCTGACAAGACACAATCAAGGCAAAAAGAAGCCAGTCCAGAAACCTACTGCCGGACGTACAAGCAAGAGACAGCGCCGGAAAATGACAGGCAAAAGGAGGCACATCCAGGAATGAAGGGCAAATAGGAGTGAAGATGGTGGGACCATGGAGGACCGTGTAGATCACATTGCTGGGATGCAGAGAAAGGCCATTTTTATATGAATGAAGACTCAGAGCTTGGAAATTTTTACATTTTTGGACTCAGAATTTCCTACCCAGCTATTTAGTCTCACCCATTTGTACCTGGAGATCTGATGCTATGAACACTGACTGGTCAAATCCATATTTAAAGAGATAAATGCATACCTCAGGATTGGGAATCACACAGCCATTGGGAATGTACCATCCTTGATATCCTCCACTGACTCTCTCCTTAAAGACTGGACCCCATATTTTGGCCAAAGAATGACATTTTCCTCTGCCAAACACATTTAAAATATTTTAAAAATCTTAATGGGGTTATTACGTACCATTTAGAGAGAACACCAGGCATACAAGTCACTCCTTCTCCCAAAATGGAAACCATAGTGACACCATATAACTAGAGCTCTTTCTGGAGGTGATGAAGATGTAGCCCCCTTGATCTCTGAAACATGACCATGTCAATCTTTCTGGAGGTGATGAAGATGTAGCCCCCTTGATCTCTGAAACATGACCATGTCAATCTGAAGGACCTTATCCCATCCTCCTGTGCATATCTTTTCCGTCTTTATAAATCTCTTTTTTAAAATTATTCCAAGACCATTGTATGTATTTGTGGTTTGATTTTTTTGTTTATATTTGGTTTGATCTTTGGAGAGTGGGAAGCATCAACATAAGGCTCTTAACACTGTACACAAGATTTCTGACTGTGCTTCACAACTTTTTCTTCTGTTTGCCTTTGTAAGGAAAGAGCCACGTGGTTGATGTTCCTTTCTGGAATGGGTACCCCTTTGAAAGAATAGGTGCTCTATCTTTTCCTCAGTGATAAAAAGGTGGAAGAAGTAGTGCTCTGTAACAGTGACAAATAAGAGACAAGCTCTACTATAAAATGGTGTCCAGACATGTCTTTTCCTCCAAGTGCCTACACAAGCTGACATTCATAACACTGCCCAATACACATTTTGGTGCCTCGAATGTTAGCCCTGTTTCTGGGTATATTTGATCTGCTGATTCCAAGAATAGCACTAGTTTTACTCCTATCAGCTTTATTTTTGAGATACATAACATATGTCACCTACCAGTCACCATCTGCTTATCCAGAGAAAACCTTGATAACCATATCTAAGAAACTAGAGCTGATTCGACCTGACCAATGCAATTTTCTGAAACAATGGCCTAGAGAAACTCAGGCCTAATAGCCAAGACACCAATACATTTATTTTATTTTTGTTGGGCTGTGTAATCTAGGAAGCTTTTCAGTTTATGGCAGATGCTGGAGAAAAGGGCCTTCTCAGCTGCGGTTCCCTTTCACCAACTAATGTTTTTCTGACGACAGATAGCATTTTCTCTGGCCCAGCAGCCTGTCAGTTGAATTCAGCTACTGACTCCCCTTGGCGTAAACTTTGATAGAACTGCATAAGCCTCTGGGATACAATACTGGAAAGCATGTGTTCTAAAATGGGAATGCAGGAAATAGAAATCAGTGCAGAATGTATTGCCTAGGTGCAGTTTCCTCTGCCCCCAGAATTTACGTGTTCTACCCATGGTGGCACAGGGGGCTAAGCTGCTGAACTTGTCCGAAAGGTCGGCAGTTTGAATCTGGGGAGTGGGGTGAGCTCCCACTGTTAGCCCCAGCTTCTGCCAACCTAGCAGTTCAAAATACCGTGTTTCCCCGAAAATAAGACTGTCTTATATTAATTTTTTCTCCCAAAGATGCTCTAGGTCTTATTTTCAGGGGATGTCTTATTTTTCCATGAAGAGGAATTCACATTTATTGTTGAACAAAAAAAATGAACATTTATTATATACTCTACAGTAGTTGTCATCACAAACCAGCATAACCAGACAAACTGTGAATCCTATCTAGAATTTCTTGTTACTACCATTATTTCCATGTACAACACTCTTTGGTATGTACATTTACCAACCCTGTATGCTCTGGTGTTCTGTTCGTTGGGCATGCTTCCAAACAAAATCTTTGCTAGGTCTTACTTTCGGGGGAGGCCTTATATTTAGCAATTCAGCAAAACCTCTACTGGGTCTTATTTTCTGGGGATGTCTTATTTTAGGGGAAACAGGGTATGCAAACGTGAGTAGATCGATAGGTACTGCTGTTGCGGGAAGTCATGCCCTCCACATGACCTTGGAGATGTCTGCAGGCAACAGTGGGTCTTTGGCTTAGAAGTTGAGATGAGCACCACACACCAGAGTTGGACACGACTAGACTTGATGTCGGGGAAACCTTTACCTACCCCAGGCAGACTGCTTCTTGTTTATTTGTAAGAGAGCCTAGCAAAGCACAGAAATGAACGGTGCATGCAAGGAAGTTAGCAGGTGGGGTGGGATGATATGATGGTTGAACTCTTTTATGTGTACCTTGTGACTCAATCATGTGGGGATTTCGGTATGCAGATCATAGGATTAAGTGTTTAGGCTACCCCTAGTAAATGGCTAAAAGTCAGCAGGAGCAGCTTCAAGGAAATTGGATGACTTTACGCATTTTTCTTTGAATCTTCGGGTTTCTTGGTTAATATAGGACGCTCACTATTTTTAGGAAAACAAATTAGAACAATCTCTTCAATACAAATATATACATGTGTACCTGCTACAGGTGGGTTCTAAATGGTAGTGCTTTACACATGTACAATGTGTCAGAAGTGTTCTCTTTACTCTAAAGTTGTCCCAGGCATGAGAATGGTGTGGGTGAAAGGATTAATGTGATAATTCAACATGCAGAGATGAGAAGATGTGTCCCATTTCTAAGTGACGTGTCTGGTACTGTCACATTCCTCGCCTGCACAGAACAAGCCACAGTGAACTGGTGTAATGCCAAACAGTGACTTCAGCGACTGTTTTTATTTAACTAGTAATGTACTAGTTAAATAAAAATGGACAGGATTAGCTGTCCGGAGAGAGATAGGGGTAACTTATACAGAAAAGACCAAAATTGTGAAATTTCAAGAATTGAAATATAAATGCTTAATTACATTTTAAAGTATGTAACACATTTCTAGCCTACATCTGTATTATTATTATGTGTATTTATATCCCACTTTTTCTCTCGATACGGAGACTCAAAGTGGCTCACAACTAAAAGCATTTCAATACAACTTAAAATATACAAATATTAAAACTGTGTTAAGCAACATTAATATTAAAACAATCCAGGTTAAAGTCATAAAATCATATAAAATCACATCAAAAAAAATCACAGCAGCCCTTGATGGTCTTAAACACCTTTATCTTTAAAAGCCTGCCTGAATAAAAGGTTTTACCTTGCTGCAGAAAGGATAGCAGGGAGGGGACTATCCTCGCTTCCCTGGGCAAGGAGTTCCAGAGTTGCCGGGCAGGCACCAAGAAGGAAGACCCGCTCTCTCGTTCCCACCAACCAAGCTTGAGATGGCAACGGGACTGAGAGAAAGGTCTCCTGAAGATCTCAGGGCCCAGGCAGGTTTGTACAAGAGAATGCGGTTAGCCAAATAGCTTGGACCGGATCCATCTCATCCAGTCCATTACTGATGACAGACACTGGTTTAGGGTCTGGACAGCTTCCTTTGCTTTAGGTGGAAAGGAGTAGTAGCAGCTGAAAGAATACAGCTTTTCTTATTCAAGTCCTTATGGAAACCTAGTGAAGATATGACAATATAATGCAGGGAAATGTGTCATTTTTACTGAACTACAACTTCCATCAGTCACAGCCAACAGAGCTAACAGTGAAGGATCAGTCAAGCATGGAAGCCTCATATTCTCACTTACTGTGAAGCTAATTGAGGCCCCTTCTACAAAGCTGTATAAAATCCAGATTATCTACTTTGAAATGGATTATATGGCAGTGTAGACTCCGATAATCCATTTCAAAGCAGATTATCTGCCTTGATATTCTGGATTATATGGCAGTGTAGAAGGGCTCTGAGTCTTCCAGTAGCCCAGTTATTACCACCTTGCTCAAATCTTGCAAACTCTGGCCTCTGCCTTCCTTTATTGAGCTGGTCTATTAGTAGTGTGGTCTTCCCTTTCTTCCTACTGCCTTCCCCAGGGACGCTCACAAGTGGGGCATGAGTAGGGTAGTTTCCTAAGAACTGGAACAGACAGACATACTGCCAGTGATCGTGAAAGCAATATAGAGCCAACTGTGGCTCATAGCCTGCTATTCCATGCGTGTGACTAATTCCCTTTTAAAATTGTCCAAGTGATGCAAACAAACACTAGGGGAGATGCATGCTGGCTCATCCTCTTCCCATCCAGTATTAGTGTCACAGCTGTGCCAAGAAACAGAATCAGTTATCTGTAATGCAGCCAGCATGAACAAAAGCCATGCTGAACCATATTACAAGACCTATCCTGCCCCATCCTGTCTTCTGCCCCCATTGTAACAAACCAAATGTCCACAGGAAGACTGCAACTTAGAGATAAAATGCAAATAGTCTGCTAGTACTACACTCCTGGGAGAGTCAAAATGGTATACCAGTGGTCTGAGTATTAGTCTACAGTTCTGGAAGCCAGAGTTTGAATCCCTGCTCAGCCATGAAAACCCACTTGCTGACTTCGGGCATGTCACGTTCTCTCAGGTCTTTCCACACAGCTGGATAAAATCCCACAAGTTCTGCTTTGAACTTGAATATATGGCAGTGAGGACTCAGTTCAAAGCAGATATTGTGGGATTTTCTGCCTCGATATTCTGGGTTATATGGCTCTGTGGAAGGCCCTGAACCTCAGGAAGGCAACAACAAACACCCCTCTGAGCAAGTCTTGCCAAGAAAACTCCATGATAGCTTTGCCTTAGGGACTGCCCAAAGTTGGAAACAACTTGAAGACATAGAGCAACAAACTATGTAAGTACAGCCCACATCTCTATGGGGTTTCTGTTCCAAGGTGCTTCATACACACTCTTTGATATGGAAACAGACACACACACAGTAGATACCTGAAACTGCAGATAATAGTGAACCCTATATTTTAGCTATCTGTGAGCTGAAAGCATACCACAGAATAGCATTGAGGAACTTAGGTCCACAAATACTCGTGGGAGGGAATATTTTGGGAAAGTGAAAACATTTAGAAAGTGGGTCTGTGGAGAAGGGGGTCATATTGTACTCCCGCTTCCCAACAAGAAGAGTTTGGAGTGGCTTGCTATTTCAGATCCTGAGAAAGAGCATCCAAACATTTTTACCATAAAACCTCTGAAGTCTCCCACCTTCCAAAAAGAGATGAAGGTTCATTTTAGACATTCAACACTGACCACAGGACCAATTTCTGTGTGGGTCAATGAGCCATCAGCAGAGTCTGATTCTTTCTCCTTGAGGACCTATCACATCTCCCAGGATTGGGTAACTGTGGGAGCCTCCAGATTTGGTAGGCCATTCTCAGGGGTGCTTGAGTGGACGATTCACTGTTTAAAGAGTTTTTTTTCCAATTCAATTATTATCTATTATTACACTGCAAATCCCAACATCCTTTGCCCATTGGTCCAACAGAGCTGGATGGATGGCATTTTACAAGCAGGCTTCCATAGCACTTACATGTGGAAGCACCAGGCTGGACTGGTGTTTATTTGTGGCTGTTTCTATATTCAAAAGTCTGTTTGGGTGTTTGTAGGGAGCCTATATGATGAAAAAGAAGTTCAGTGAGTGATTTCTGGGTCTGTCTTCATAAACAGCATTTAGAGGGTGAGTAAAGGGGTAACTGCCAACCTAGCAGTTTGAAAACATGCCAATGTGAGTAGATCAATAGGTACCACTCCGGCGGGAAGGTAATGGCGCTCCATGCAGTCATGCCAGCCATATGACCTTGGAGGTGTCTATGGACAACGCCGGCTCTTCGGCTTAGAAATTGAGATGAGCACCAACCCCCAGAGTCAGACAGGACTGGACTTAACGTCAGGGGAAACCTTTACCTTTTTAAAGGGGTTTGGTGATATAATCTTAGTATTTTCACTGCAGTCGCTATGTGCAGCAGTATACTGGAAAATTCTGAAATGCAGATATTTATCATGATAGTCTGTATTTCAAAACAATTCAGGCAGCTGTGTCGACAAATCAAATGTTATCTCCACTATGTGCAGATCTTTTGTAGAGTGAAGGAACCTTAACTGCCTATCAAGGCAAGGATTTTACATTACAACACCTTTGGTTTGCAGCAATATATTTTTGCTGGGATATTGTTGCACTATCCCAGTGGCTGAGAAGTTTGCAGCAGGTTTCAGAGGGAACAGGGTAATCTGATGAGGATGGGCAATTACGTCCTTGTTCTTGTTAATCAATATGATCACGTTTTCCATTCTGGATGAGCCTGTCTCCACTACATCACTAGCTATGCAATGATATTTAATGTAGAGCCATCACTGGTATTAAATACGATTTTCCTGCTTCTTGGCAGGGGGTTGAACTGGATGGTCCATGAGATCTCTTCCAACTCTGTGAATCTATAATTCTGTGATTCTAGTCAATTCAGCCCATGAAGAAAGCAGATGGGAGCTGCACTACAACAATTTGCATGATTACACGTATAACCTCCCATTTAGTGGCAGGTATCTCAGGCTGGATCTGCACTGCATTATCTGGCAGTGTAGATCCAGCCTCAGTAGTACAATAGGATTGCAGGATCCATCTGCATTTGGCTTGCTACATCTGGGAATCATCCATAATTTGAAATGTTGTGTCTGGGCTCAAATATGTAATGGATTAGCTTTTTTCCTACTTCAGTGCAGAAGACAAAGCTGTCAGATGTTGGGTGGTCCAATGGAAAGATGCTCAGTTTTAGCAACCTTCCGCTAGCATAGCACGACACATGCCTAAGAATAATCAATGTGAAATAAAGAGGGGTCGGTTCTGTCCTAAGAGCCATTATTTGAGGCAGAGTAATGGAGAGAAAAGGGAAAGGTGAGGCAGTAAAGGCTTAAAATGTTATATGAAAAATATAAAATGGCAGTGAAAACCAAGTTAACTGTGGTGTATTGTAACCCTATCGATTAACCTACCAGAAAAATTGAGAGGATGTTTTAGATCAGGGGTTGCGATTGGATAACATTCCTGATATTATTGGCTTGGAAGTTCCAGCCAATTTAACTCATGATAGGGAATGCTGGGACTTGCAATCCACCATCCAGGGGGCAACACAATGCATCCCTATCCTACTTTATAAACTGGTCAGAACCTGGGAAAATTTACTTTTTAGCTGTAATTCAGTATCCAGGACCTATTGTGAGTCCCAGGTTAGAATGATCCATGGAATATATCTAAATACTGATTTACCAAGTAGCTTGAGTTCAGTGAGTCCTCTCCAGGTCTAACAATAGGATTTGGGCCTCCACAACTTATTTTCTCGTCAAACTTCCATGATTCCATGGCATTGAGCCATGGTGATTAAATTGGTGTCAAACTGCATAAACTCCACAGTGTAGATGCATCCAGTGTTGACAATACTAAGGTAAATGAACCAACAGTACAACTCAGTGTAAGGCATTTTCCTATGTTCCAAAGATATTTTCGTCAGCTCTGGGAAAATCATGCAAAATTTTCAAGATTCTGGAGCAGAGACCTTTGGCAAAGGCACAAAATATCCACAGTTGCAGATAATCTCCTAAATGATGGGTGGATTTTAAATACATCAGAATAGACCAGTGAATTTTTTTCAGTGACTTCAAAAAGATCCCTATACAATTTAAGAACAACAGCAAAAAAAAAATATATATATGTTCTCCATCTAAATTAGTCTACTAAAGTGAAGATTGGGGTAACCTGACTTGAGCTTCTGTGACAAGATTGTAAATTCAGCTCTGGAACTGAAAACCAGGTGTGGGCTCATAATAGTTTTAGATGGTGGGTTTTGGGATTCGATAAAACACAAATGAAGTCCCACAAGCCTGCAGTTTGTTCACCTTTGGAAATATTCCTTTTGTTCGTTTGTTTTGGGGACTAAAACTCTTGGAACCCGCAGCTACTGCAACCAGTGACTATGCTGCGTTGTTTTAGTTGAGCTTTTACATTAATTTTTTAAAGTATATTTAACCATTGTTTTCATCATTGTGATAGGTTTGATTCTACTTAAATATTGACCTTTCTGTTTTTTTACTTGTATTGCTTTTTATATTGTAAGCCACTTTAGGTCCTAGTTCTGAGGAAAATCAGTGTATAAATAATGACTGAGGATGGACCTACATTGCCATATAATGCAGTTTGAAAAAGTGCATTATATTGTCAGCATAGAATAGACTCATTTAATAAGGGTGCATCTATACTGTAGAATAAATACACTTTTACATCACCTTGATGGACTTTGCTCAATGCTATGGAATCATAAGAGTGGTGTCAAACTGGATTAATTCTACAGTGTACTCAGCCTGCTCTAAGGGTATATCTAAACTGTAGAATTAGTTCAGTTTGACATTACTTTAACTGTCAGGGCTCATTGATATGGAATAATGGGAGTTGTAGTTTGCTTTAGCCTTCTTTGCCAAAGAGTCCCAGTGCTTTACCAAATTACAAATCCCAGAGTTCCATAGCACTTATTTATTTATTGTGTTAGAAGCAAACCAAGTGGACAGTTGTATTTAGAACCACAATGTTCAAAATTTGGCATGATACTAAATGTCCTTTGACCAGTAGCTGGCCACTTGGAGTGCCTCAGGTGTTGCTATAAGAAGGTCCTCCATTGTGCATGTGGCAGGGCTCAAGCTGCATTGCAGGAGGTGGCCTGTGGTTTGCTCTTCTCCACACTCGCATGTCGTGGACTCCACTTTGTAGCCCCATTTCTGAAGCTTAGCTTTGCATCTCATGTTCAGCACCTTCAAAGTTGCCCAGTCTTCTGTGTGCCCAGGAGGGAGTCTCTCATTCAGTATCAGTCATGGATTGAGGTTCTGGGTTTTAGCCTGCCACTTTTGGACTCTTGCTTGCTGAGGTGTTCCTGCGAGTATCTCTCTGTACATATTAGAAAATGATTTCTTGATTGTGTTGTCGAAGGCTTTCATGGCCGGGATCACAGGGTTGTTGTATGTTTTCCGGGCTTTATGGCCATGTTCTAGAAGTATTCTCTCCTGGTGTTTCGCCCACATCTATGGCAGGCATCCTTAGAGGTTGTAAGGTATTTTCCTGTGTTCCAAAGATACCTCTGAGGATGCCTGCCATAGATGTGGGCGAAACACCAGGAGAGAATACTTCTAGAACATGGCCATACAGCCCAGAAAACATACAACAATCCTGATTTCTTGATTTAAGGCATTGATTTAAGGGACAGAGAGCTTCATCTATGCTGACGATCATGCCATCAACGCCCTATCAGAGATTTTGAAATGGTTGGACAGAAGTTTTCTGAAACTTTAGGTGCTCTTACTTCCTATTACAGGGAGTTATACTTAGGAGTGACCCTGGGCCGTGCTCTGACTTAAAAGAAGCACAAGCCAAAAGTGGATGCTAGAAATAATATTGTATGAAAGTTGACTGACAGAACCTGGGGATCACAAACATACACAGTAAAGACATCTGCCCTTGCACTTTGCTACTCTGCTGTTGAATACACATGCCCGGTGCGGAACACTGAGCTATGGCAATTAAAGTGGGAGTCAACCCGCATTAATTCTACAGTGTGGATGCACCCAAAGGGCCACAAATAAGAAGGCAAAGAGACAGAAGTGTTTCTCCAGGGGGAAGCGAAGCAATGGGGCTCGAAACAGATGCCGTGTCCTATTATGTGTGCCTTTCTCATTTCCCTTCTCATTAAGCATAAAGGCAACTCTGGTTTGGCACCAAAGCGAGGCAAGGGATTGCTGGAAGAGAAAGGCGGCCCTATAGAGAGGGAGAGGAACCAAGCTGTCTGCAGAGCCGCCAATGAGGACGCCGCATGCAAATAAGGGTGGTCCTTGCAGCCAATCAAAAGGTGCCGAGAGGGCGGGGCTTCCCACCGCCCCCTTGGAGAAAAGTTTGTATTCATTGCTTTTTTTAAAAGAGGACTGTAGACAGCGATAGAAGCGCTCCAGATGCGGCAGACGTGCAGTGTGGACGCTCAGTTCTGAAAGGTGAGTTGCTTAGCAGGAAGGAATATATTTTTTAAGTTGTAATTTAAAAGGGGCGTCTGAGGGTGCATCCACACTTTATAATTAATGCGGTTCTAAAGTGGTTTAACATCACTTTAACTGCTGTGGAATAGTGGAATCTGTATTTTAGGCCCTCTTAGGCACAAAGTACAATTCCCAAGACTCCATAGCACTGAGCCATAGTAGTTAAAGTGGTTTCGAACTGGCTTAATTCTACAATGTGCCATGCCATTATAGATGTCAATGAGAAAACAGCTTTTTTTATCCCTCTCTTTTTTCTCAGTTGCAGGGAGCAAGTCCAAGGCCTGTGTGGTTTTTTCCCCCCAGGTGATACCATAAAACGGCTTTCATTTGCGGGTAGCTGCAAATGTTTTTACACAACTGGAAGCTCCCTTGGAATCAGTCTCTTTAAGTGCATTGAGCGGTAATTAAAAACAGCAATTCTTTTTGAAGTCATGCAAGGAAGAAGCTGGGAAGCGTTTGTTCAATGGGAGGACTTGTCCCTGTTTGAGAAGGAGAATGATTTTTGACGCTTTAAAGAGTTTTCCTAAAGACTAACTTGAAGTGCTAACCCAGAAGCTGCTGTTTGGGGGTAAGAAATTGCATGCAAGTAAGAATGTCCATTTTCTTTTAGCACAGGTTGTCTTTTTATCTTGCTTCTATAAAGTAATGCAGAAAAAAAGCACACCCAGGTGGCAGTGAAGGGAAACACACTGGTATCACAGGTGTGTTACAGCTACTAGATTGCAAAGGGTTAATGGTTAACCCTTCCACACAGCTTAATAAAATCCCACATTATCTGCTTTGAATTGGGATATATGACAGTGTGGACTCTGATAGTCCAGTTCAAAGCAGATATTGTGGGTTAATGTGTTGTCGAAGACTTTCATGGCCAGAATCACAGGGTTGTTGTGAGTTTTCTGGGCTGTATGGCCATGTTCCAGAAGCATTCTTTCCTGACGTTTTGCCCACATGGCAGCAACCCAACAGACAAGAGTTCTTTCTCCCACCCTGGACCTTTCACAAATATATAAACGTTCCTTGCCTAGTTTCCAATATACCTCACAACCTACCTACCATAGATGTGGGTGAAATGTCAGGAGAGAATGCTTCTGGAACATGGCCATACAGTCCAAAAAACTCACAACAACCCAGATGTGGGTTATTTTGCCTTGATATTCTGAGTTATATGGCTGTTTGGAAGGGCCCATCTTTGGAGGCGCTTTTTCTCTAGTTATGTTCTTCTGACCATAAATAGTTGGGGTTTTTTTATCATGTCAGAAGTGACTTGAGAACACACTGCAAGTCGCTTCTGATGTGAGAAAATTGGCCATCAATCTACAGAGACGTTGCCCAGAGGACGCCCGGATGTGTTGCTGAGAGGCTTCTCTCAGGTTCCTGCAAGCTAGAGCTGACAGATGGGAGCTTACCCCATCTCACGGATTCAAACCTGTAACCTTCAGGTCAGCAACCCAACCTTCAGGTCAGCAGTCCAGCCAGCACAAGGCTTTAACCCATTGTGCCACTGCGGCTCACCATAAATAGGTTAAATGTAGCAGTAGGTTACTTCACATGATTATAAACCCAGGCCGTATCAGTATGGAAACATGCATTGATTGCTGTTAAAATTAACCCAGTTACACCCAGCATGTGCTTCTTTTTTTAAAAAATGTTCACCTCCCTTCTAAACTCTTTCCTTCTGCATGATCTTAGTTCTTAACGTTCCCCAATATCTGTGAAATGGAAATGAGAATTGATCTGCCTCACAGATGTGGTCAAAGGATGCTTTCATGTTATAAACTTAGGTGAAGACTTTCATGTTTGGAAAGGTAGCATTAATTTAAAAGGATGCCCTAACAGAGATACGCAGAGTCTGGGAAATGAGTTGTCGAAGGCTTTCATGGCCAGAATCACTGGGTTGCTGTGAGTTTTCCGGGCTGTATGGCCATGTTCCAGAAGCATTCTTTCCTGATGTTTTGCCTACAGGTATCCTCAGAGGTTGTGAGGCCTGTTGGAAACTAGGCAAGTTGGGTTTATATATCTGTGGAATAATGTCCAGGGTGGGAGAGAGAACTCTTGTCTGTTTGAGGCAAGTGTGAATGTTGCAGTTGGCCAACTTGATTAGCATTAAATAGCCTGACAGCTTCAATGCCTGGCTGTTTCCTGCCTGGGAGAATCCTTTGTTGGTCCTGATTGTTCCTTGTTTGGAATTCCCCTGTTTTTGAGTTTTGTTCTTTATTTACTGTCCTGATTTTAGAGTTTTTTTAAATAATGGTAGCCAGATTTTGTTCATTTTCATGGTTTCTTCCTTTCTGTTGAAATTGTCCACATGCTTGTGGACACAGCATATTATTTGAGAACACAGAAATGCTGGACCACTCTAACAACCATCATGTCAGACTACACAGAGAAACCACTGAAATCCACAAGCAGGTGAACAATTTCAACAGAAAAGAGGAAACCTTGAAAATGAACAAAAACTAGCTACCAATATTTTTAAAAACTCTAAACTCAGGACCATAAATAAAGAACAACACTCAGAAAACAGAGGAATTTCAGACAAGAAACAATCAGGGCCAGTTAACGCCACCCAACAAAGGATTCCCCCCGGCAGGAAGCTGCCAGGCTATTCAGTGTTAATTAAGCTGGCCAGTTGCTACAGTTACACTTGCCTCAACCAGACAAGAGTTCTTTCTCCCACTCTGGACATTATTCCACAGATATATAAACCTCAATTGCCTAGTTTCCAACAACTCACAACTTCTGAGGATACCTGCCATAGATGTGGGTGAAATGTGAGGAGAGAATACTTTTGGATCATGGCCATATAGCCTGGAAAACTCATAGCAACCCAGTCTGGGGAATATTGGGGGGTTCTGGGTGTGATAATTTTTTAAAAATGTCACTTCTCCATACTCTGAATAGATGAAAATGCTTTGGGTATGTAAATCAACAGTATGCCATGGAACAAATTGGGTAGAAAACACAGACATACTCTTATAGTTTGAAGTGCCAAAGAAGAGGCTTTTTATTCACTTTGCTGAGTTAACTGAGTGCAAGCTACTTTTTCACTTTGATTTTACTTTGCATCAGGCGAAATAAGCAAAACATAAAGGGGGGAGGTGAAAGGTGCGGAGATAAACAGGCATTTTAAAAGCAGCTGAAAAAGTGGAAGGGTAGAGAGTTAATAAGGCCTGTTCCCTATCAAGTGAAAGCACTGAGTATTCTTGGGTTGCCTCTTTTAAACAAGGCTAGCCAAAGCATAATGCAAACTGAAGGTTTCTCCTCAGCAGAGTTTGGGTGCAAATATCAGGTAACAGTTGTCATTCAAAATACCGTTGCTCCAAATTAGTTGGGATTAGCCTCTGTGCTCTAGTGATGCATTTCTAAAACTTCCAAATCTATAGACGACCTTCAGGATTAATTCACTGTCAACACATAATGAGCATGATCCTCAATATGCAGAAGAGCCTTCCTGGATCAAAATGAGATTGGGTAAAAGCCAAGAACACCCACTAGAAAGGGAAGCTGTGACCTTCTGGTAGATTATTGCCTCCTTTTTTGGCCACCCTTGCTCTAAGGCCTAAAGATATCAGAAAAGTTAATATTGTGGACTATCCATATCCCTGCTGTTAGGATCAGGGAGTTGTAGTTGGACAAAAACCAAACTTTGCCATGCTCAGGTCATAACCTCATCAACCTCTTAAATGCAGATGTTTGTAGTTTGGGGGGGGAGAGATATTTGGAGCCCAAACAGGTACGGCAGAAGCTGTGAGCACCCGCATGAGGATTTTATTCTCTCTTCACTAGATTTAAATGCATTTAGCATGACCCTTAATCTATTTCACTTGTTCCCAGAAGCAAGAAAGTAGCATTCCAGATGTTTTAGAGTACCGTTCCCACAGTCCCATATCACTGGCCACATCTGGCTTGGGATTCTGGGGGTTATTGGCCTAAATATCTGGAAGAGCAAAGATTTGTCACCCCTGCTCTGTTTGGCTTGAGGTATACAGTATCCTTCCACCTCATCTTGCCTCACAATAGCCTTCTGAGGTAGGCTAGTCTGAGTGGCAGTGTGTACATCTGCACTGGAAAATTAATGCAGTTTGACACCACTTTTAACTGCTGTAGCTTAATACTATGAAACCCTAGGGGAATTTGTTTTACAAGGTCTCTAGTCTCCTCTGCCAAAGAGTGCTGGTGGCTCATCAAACTACAGATCCCAGGGTTCCATGGCACTGAACCATGGCAGTTAAAGTGGTGCTAAATTGCATTAAATTCTTCACTGTAGATGCACCCAGTGACTGGCCAAGTCAAGTGTCATGGCTGCAGAGAATCTGAACTGTGGCTTACTTTGATACAACCTTAACCAGCCTGGTGCCTCCCAGATGTTATGGCAGTAACACAGGTGTGTGGCCCAGCATGTCTGCATTACACCATCCTGGTTCAAATGAATCAGCCCATATGGTAATAAAGATGTACAGTTCTCACATGGACGAAAGCTTTCTCATGTTTGGCCTACACATTCCCATACTACTGTTTGAAGATTTTGGCTCTGACGTGATTGGAGATCATTTCCTGCTGCTGTTGCCAATGAACACCAAGCTGTGTGTGAAACATTTTTTCTTTGATAAGGTTGGAGGAAACAGAAGGTGCTGATGTGTCTCCTATTATGATCCTTTCACAGCCATTCCTCTCCCCTCAAACCCCACGAACACTTGCTCCCCTGCATGCCTAAAGGACATTTCCTCCCCTGCATGGACCATGTCAGAAATGGCAGAACCTGTTACTTGTGAGAAGTTCGAGGCCAATGTGTTTGCCAAGAGCCGCTGCCAGAACTGTTTCCGAACAGTCGCTGCGCACCAGTGTGGTAACCAGGTGAGCTTACATTGGATATGCTTGTGGGTGGCACTGTTATGAGTATTTCATGAGGGTCGACCTGTTTCACGGCACTGTTTCTACAGGAAGCACAAGTAAGTATTTCCAAGTAGAGAAAAGTATAACTGAGGCAGAACACTCCTTAATAATAATAATAATAATAATAATAATAATAATAATAATAATAATAATAAAACTTTATTTATATCCCGCCACCATCTCCCCACAGGGACTCGGGGCGGCTTACATGGGGCAGTGGCCCAAACAACATAAGAACAAAATATAAGCAACACAATACAATCACAATATAAAAAGATAAAACAATAATACAATATATCAATATAAACAACAATACAAGATAAAAATTTCATTTAAAACACATAAATGGAAAGACCGTAATAAAAACAGGATAAATTATTAAAAACCCACTGGGGCTGATTAATTAATGACTATCTCCGAAGACCTGCCGAAACATCCAAGTCTTCAGTTGCTTCCTGAAGGAAGGTAGAGAGGGAGCCAACCTAATCTCCCTGGGGAGGGAGTTCCAGAGTCGGGGAGCCACGGCCGAGAAGGCCCTCTCTCTCGTCCCTACCAAACGCAGTTGTGAGGAGGGTGGAAGTGAGAGGAGGGCCTCCCCAGAAGATCTCAGCGATCGGGTGGGTTCATAGGGGACGATGCGGTCACGAAGATAGGCAGGTCCCGAACCATTTAGAGCTTTATAGGTAATAACCTGCACCTTGAATTGGGCCCGGAATATTATCGGCAGCCAGTGGAGCTGCTTGAACAGGGGGGTTGACTGCTCCTCCTTATCTATAGATTCGATAGTCAGGATTTTCACTTTCCCAGGCTCCAAAAATGTTAACCCTGGAAATGTCTGTAGGTCTTTGTCAGTCCTCCAGTGTGAGTCTGTTGCATGCCAAAGTATAGTCAAAAATAGGTTTTCAATTATCAAAAATATCAAAGGAATTTTGAAGCATATTCTCCACAAATACTTGACTCGTACCATATTTCTAATTGTTAGGGCAAACAAGTACAGAGATATTCAAGAGTCATTTTCTGCACCACATCATGACCCTGAGAATGAGGGAGAGGAAGAATTAAAAGAGGAGGTGGTTGGACATCTTGCTCTGATTTCTTTTGGGACCTAAAGTACACTGAGATCTGACCTTGGAGTACAGAATTGCCGCTCCTGGAGTAGAAACAGTCGCAACTACAACAATGAAATAATATAGAAAATTGACCCCTTTGACCCTCCAAAATTGGCAGAAATGTTTTGAAGGAGCCTACACAAATAGTCATGGAGTGCACACTTTCATCCTAGTTAAAGTCATCAGTTGTGAATCCCTCTAGGAATTTGAAAGTTTGATAATGCACAGTCTCAGAGCTGGCAGCACAAGGCTACCACATCCAGTGGCAGAGGCTTGACGATGGGGCAGGATCAGGTCTCCATGGATGTTTCTTTTCAGACTTTCTTTTGGGGGTGGAGGTATGTAATAAAACAAGTAACTTTTTCAAGCTCTGATGTATTACTTTGCCCCAAATTTGATATAGACATGCAGGGAGATATGGAATAAGCTTCTCTTGAAGACCCAGTGTTGTGTAGTGGTTTGAGCATTGAACCAGAGCTCCAAGATTAAAATCCCTGATCATCCCTTTTGGTTACCTTGGGCAAGTCACCCTCATTTTAGAGCAGTTGTTCCCAACCATTGGGTCTCCAGTTGTTTTGGACTGTAACTCCCAGAAATCTCAGCCAGTTTACCAGCTGTTAGGAATTGTAGGAACTGAAGTCCAAAGCACCTGGAGGCCCAAAGGTTAAGAACCACTGCTTTAGAGGATGGCAGTGGCAAACCCCTCTGAAGAAATCTTGCCAATGATTGTCTGGGTTGCCATAAGCCAAAAAGGACTTGAAGGCACCAACCAAACAAGCTTTTTTCAACCCCTCCTCTCCTCATTGTCTTCCTACCTTTACTCCCTGCCCTACTATAATTGCTCTTAATTTTTCTCATTACCAGACAACTGGGCCTCATCTTATACTAATTACTTCCCGTTCTCCAACTGGAATTGCTGGCTAAGCTTGTACTTGGTATCTGACCCAAAATCAATTACATTAGCTTCTGTGCTCATTGCAGTGAATTTGACAGTTGTTTTCTTGAACCTCTGTAGCTGTGCTGGTTGGAAGTTGATGGCTGTATTGAGAGACTACCTGGTTGGGTAGGACTGCCATACTTGAGGAAGGACCCAGTTGCCCTTTTTAAATAATGAGACTTGTGTAGAAGTAAAAATTGCCAATGGTCAGCTTCTCTCACCCTTCAGACTTGGGAGGTGACAGACTGCACCTGCTGACTTTTTTCTTTTCTTTTCAGACACTGTTGTATCATAGTCAGGTGACGCACTTGTATTTTGAAGTATACCTTGGTCTTTCCCTGCAATTTCCATTTTCTAGTCCAGCAAACAAGGACTAATGGCAACATCCTATTTTAGGGCATCATGTGGAGGTCAGTGGATTCAGTTTAGTGACTTCCATTTTGTGATAAAATATGGGGATGATAGGAATGATTGGGAAAGGAGTGAGGAAGAAAAATCCCCAAACTTTCAAAGTCCACTAACATGGGCTTTGAAAGACACCATAGGGACCATAGATATTGTGCTAATAAAATATTTGGGGTTCTGGGAGGAGATGCAAAATGCTGTAAATGGGACCTTTATGGCTGCTTTGTGGAGTAGCTGTCCCATTTTGGAATTGGCTAATGTTGTCATGTCTTTAACGTCCGCATGACAGATAGCTATTCATCTGGAGCAGTGTTTCTCAAATTCTGCTCCTCCAGGTGTTTTGGACTTCATTTCCCACAATTCCCAACAGCTGATATGCTGGCTGGGATTTCTGAGAGCTGAAGTCCAAAACACCTGGAGATGCACAGTTTGAGAAACCATGATCTGGATGAACCTTCTCTATTTAACAGTGTCATCATGCATTTCAGTGCTTATTAATTATATGTTTATGTCCCATTTTTCTTTCATTGAGCTAAAAGTGGTATATATGACGCTCCTCCCCTGTTCCCAGTGTGACCTTACAACAATCTTGTGATTTAGATCAGGCAGAGAGAGAATGAGAGAAAGTGACTGGCCCAAAGCCATCCATTGAGCTTCATCAATACATGGGACTAGAGCTTAGATTATCCATGTTGTAGCCTAACACATTCACTGCTTCATCCCACTGACTTGCATTTTGCTTTATAATCTCTGCTCAAAATATTATCCAAATCCAGCAGTTCTTGAGAAACAGCAGATTGCCTTGAGCAGTGGTTCCCAACCTTTTTTTGACCAGGGGCCACTTTGACGAGGGACCACTCTCCAAAATTAGTACCAAAATGGTTACGAATCAATTTTTGGTCAACTTTAGGTTCGGTTTGGTTATTTGGGGTGCTGATTCAGAAAATTGCATTGGATAGACCACGTCAGCTCTAGTTTCTGACACAGAACATCTGCCATCCAGTAGTCGCTATCTACTCGCCCACTTCTCACTCCCATGTAGTTCTTTTTTAAAAAGCCTGGAATGGCAATCTTGCAATGAGTGAAGTACCATAGATGTTACATCATCAACATCATGATGTTATTGTTTTATTTATATGCTGCTCTTTTCCCAATAATGGCACGTAGGGTGGCTAACAACAATATAAAAATCAGAATAATAGTATAAGATTAAAAAACAATTAAGCAGTTTGTAAATTAAAACATTAAATATTAAAATGTGTTTAAACATTACATAATACTCTAGCCAGCTGTTTCTGATGAAAAGAGCAGAAAATAAATGATTGTAAATTATGAAACCATATGTGCTGGTTTCATTGTTGGCTTTGCAGAACAAATAATGTTTCTTCCTACACTAACTAAAACTTACTCTGCATGTCTCCTCCGAATAAGTCTGATTAAGTTCAGTGGAACTTACTCCTAGGTGACCTTATGTGTGTTTGTAGCCTTGATCACTGTGTCAGGGGTTTGATTAGGAAGGGAACTGGGGTGGTAGTTTCAGTAGTGTTAAGTCCCATGGGTTTACTTATGAGACCAATGTGGATCTTCTTATAGTTGTGACAGGAAGCCATAAGGGCAGATTGTGATCAAGGTTATTTCACCACATCTCAAAATAGGCTTGAAGCGCCATCTGCATCACAAACTGGGGTTTCTTATTGAAGTGAGAGACCAGTTCTGGGAAATCACAGAGGATATTCAGAATTATCTTTAAGAGATACGTATTCTACTAGCAGAAAGAAATTTCCCAGGATTTGAGTCACAAGCAACAGAAACCTTGAAAACAAATCCATTGTTGCAACACTGTTAGCTGTTTCTGGGTACAATTAAAAAGCTAGGGTTATGACCTGTAAATCCCTGTACAATCAGGGGCTAGGCATTTTGAAAGACTGCATTTCCCATACTACAATTTACTTACGTTTTAACATTTTTAGGGGAGGCACATTTCTTAGTCCCACCACTGTCAGATACACATCTGGGAGGGATGCAAGAGAGGACTTTCTTGGTGTGCATCTACATTGTAGAATGACTGCAATTTGACACAACTTCAACTGCCATGGCTCAGTGCCACAGAATCCTGGGAGTTGTAGTTTAACAAAGTCTTCGGCCTTCTCTGCCAAAGAGTGCTGATGTTTCACCAAATGGGAACTAATATTATTCCATAGTATTAAACTAGGACAGGTTTTTTTTGTATCAGGAGTGACTTGAGAAACTGCAAGTAACTTCTGGTGTGAGAGAATTGGCCGTCTGCAAGGACATTGTCCAGGGGACGCCCGGATGTTGTGAAGTTTTACCATCCTTGTGGGAGGCTTCTGTCATGTCCCCGCATGGGGAGCTGGAGGTTACAGAGGGAGCTCATCTACGCTCTCCCTAGATTCCAACCGTCAGCCTTCAGGTCAGCAACCCAACCTTCAAGGCAGCAGTCCTGCCAGCACAAGGGTTTAATCCATTGCGCCATAAGGAGCTCTGCCAGGACAGTTAAAGTGGTGTCAAACTGCATTCATTCTACACAGTGTAGATTCATCTTTAGTGGTTGCTCCCAGACTCTGCAACTCCCTGCTGAAGGAAGCAAGATTGGCTCCATCTTTATTCTCACAGCTTCTGTCCTTGTTGTGGACTTTCAAGCTGTTTGCAACTTACAGTGACCCTAAGGTGAACCTATCATGGAGTTTTCTGAGGCTAAATGTGTATGATTTGCCTGGTTGAACTCAGTTTTCCAGAATTATAGTCCAATGCTAAAAGATATTTTTTGTTCAGGCAGACCTTTGGAGTCTAACTCAGAGGTGAGATCATTGAGATTCCCCATCCTCCTCCATCGTTGCCAGTACTGGCTAGGACAACCGGGAGTATTAGGCCAAAAACATCTGGAGGGCCCCAGCTGTTTACCCTGTTCTAACTGGTTGAGTGCCAGTTTTGCCTTTTACCATTGTGTTTTTTTAATGGTTTTGTTTTCATGTTGTGTTTTTAATCAAGAGGGTTTTTTTCTAATCTGTGTTGTGTTACTGCTAGTTGTTTTTCATGTTCTTTTAGATGGGAAGCTGGAGGGCAATAAATACATAAATAAACACAACTTGTGAATGCTGCTGTGGGGAACTGTGCCTTTAGTGCTACTACACTTAAGTGTAAGATACTACACTTAGAAGAATGAAATGCACAGATATAGTATGGGTGGCATCTGACTTGGCAACTGTACACGTGAAAGAGATTTAGGAGTCTTAGTAAACCACAAGCGGAACATGAGTCAGCAGTGTGATGTGGTAGCTAGAAAAGCCAACGTGATTCTAAATTAAATCAATAGGATTATTGCATCTGACTGTGGGAAGTGAAAGCATCACTCTATTCTACGTTGTTCAGAACCAGACACAGTACCTGGAGTACTGTGTCCAGTTCAGGGCATCACGATTCAAGAAGGCTATTGATAAGCTAGAACATGCCTAGAGAAGGGTAACCAAAATGATCAAAGTTCTGAAAACCAAGCCTTTTGAGGAACAGCTTCTGGAGCTGGGTATGTTTAGCTTGAAGGAAAACTGAGAGGGGACATGATGTTTAAATATTTGCAAGCATGTCACACTGAGGAAGGGGCAAGCTTGGGTTTTTCCTACTCTAGAGACTTGGACACAGAGAAATGGATTCAAGCTGCAGAAAAAGAGATCCCACCTAAATTTTAAGACCACCTTCCTGACAGTTTATTTATCACATCAGTAGCAAAACTGAGGGTACAGTTGTAATGTATTTAGAAACACAAAGTTAAAAAACCTTGGCATTATACTAAATGTCCTTTGACCGGAATCTGGCCACTTGACGTGCCTCTTGTATCGCTGTGAGAAGGTCCTCCATTGTGCACATGGCAGGGCTCAGGCTGCAATTTAGCAAGTGGTCTGTGGTTTGCTTTTCTTCACACTCGCATGTCACAGACTCCACTTTGTAGCACCATTTCGGAAGGTTGACTCTGCATCTCGTGGTGCGAGAGCACAGTCTGTTCACTGTCTTCCATGTCGTCCAGGATGGAATCTCTCTTCTGGTCTCAGCCATGGATTCAAGTTCCAGGTTTTAGCCTACCACTTTTCGACTCTTGCTTGCTGAGGTATCCCTGCGAGCATCTCTGTAGCTCTTAGAAAGCTATTTCTTGATTTAAGGCATTGGCGTGCTGGCTGATATCCAAACAGGGGAGTTAAAGCTGTTCAGCTCGGAGTGTGGTGGGGTCGCCTTCTCTCGAGGTTTTTAAGCTGAAGCTGAATGATCATTTTATTTCACCATGTCTATTGTATTCCTGGTTACTGGTTTGTTGAGGTTTGCTTTATGCAGTTTTAATGCTGCTTTTATATTTTGCTGCTTTAATTGTGTTATTGGACTGTTGTATGTTATATTTTTAACTACGTTTTTAGTTGGTGAACTTTGCTGTGTGTCCTGGGCCTGGTCCTGCTTGTAAGCTGCCCTGAGTCTCTTTGGGAAAATGGTGGCAGGGTATAAAAATAAATTTATTATTATTATTTTATTATGACACAGCAAACAAAATAGATATGCTGGATTTCGTATCACAAAATCAGAAGTCGAACACTTCCCAAGTGTCTAGGACTGTGTGATGTATTTTCGGATGATGCGTGCAGATCCCAGTAGGGTGGCCTTTTGCAGTTGGCAGATCGTGATTTTGTCAATGTCTATTGTTTCCAAATGCCGGCTGAGATCTTTTGGCACGGCACCCAGTTATTATTATTATTAATGACACCCATCGGGAGTGCTTTGATTATATTTTCCTGCATGGCAGAATGGGGTTGGACTGGATAGCCCTTGGGGTCTCTTCTATGGTTCTATACTATCCTGTGTTTATGTGCCCTTAGGATACAGATCTCATTGACATTGCAGCTCCTCCCCTCCTGGTCTTTTTTGCTTTTTCGTGAGCCTTTCTCTTTTATGCAGATTAAGATTGAAAAAGTCAGGGTGGAGTGAGTCACCTGTTGGCACCTGGCTTGCCCACCTCTCCCTGGCTGGGCAGGTGTAAGCCCCATCCCTCCCTCTGCAGTGCCAGCTGGTATCCTGTTCACAAAGGGTTTCGTGTTGTTCATTGCTGGGCCAGATCAGCCTAAGATTATGAAATAGTAATGAGGTTCCCTCTCTCCCCCCACTGCCTCCCCCCAGCCCTGGTCCTCTAGAGTTTCCTCCTGGCTCGGCTACTGTCTGCTCAGAGTCCTTCCCCCCCTGAGCTTGAGCAGGACAATGGAGGGGACGTGGAGGTGCTGACAGGGACCCTCCCTTTCGGGATCATAACCTGCAAAGGTAACTGGGCGGAGGTGGGATGGGGGATGATATATATCCACACTCTCCTTGCAATGAGAGGAAGCTCTTAAAGGGACAGGCAGAGTTGAGATTTAGCAGGTAGACCAGGATAGAGAAGCTTCTGGTCTATTTCATTTGCTTTTGATTTGACTCTTGTTAGCTCCCTTTTCCAATGCAGGCAGTGCTTCCCATTCTGTCATTTGGCTTTACAACTCCAAACTGCTTTCCTCATGCTATTGTTGGTTCTGGTGTGTGGAGATACTTTAACCCAGTGGTTCACAAACTCTGCTCCAGATGTTTTGGACGTCAGCTCCCACAATGCCTAACAACTGGTAAGCTGGCTGGGATTTCTGGGAGCTGAAGTCCAAAACACCTGAAGGAGAGCAGTTTGAGGAAAACAGTACCCATGCACTTACAGAACTGGAAGAGGAGTCTCTGTTGTTGTAGTACACATGGGATTTGCAGGGTCAAAAATAAGGGATTTATTGAGTTGCTCAGGTTATGGTGTCATTTTCCAGCTCTGCCCCAGGCAGTCCACAGATAGATATACCAAATAATGGAGTTGGAAGAGACCACAAGGGTCATCCAGTCCAATTCCCTGACAGGCAGGAAAATATAGTCAGAGCATTCCCAACAGATGGCCTTCTAGCCTCTGCTTACAAACATCCAGAGAAGGGGATTCTATCACACACTGAAGCAGCATATTCCCCAATCAAAAAGCTCTAAATCTCATAAAGTTCTTCCTATTGACTGGGCCTAAAGGTACCAGATCCTATCAAATCTTGGAAGCTGAGCAGGCCCAGTCCCGGTTATTACATAGATGGGAAACTGCCCAGAAATGCCGGTCTTGTATGCTACATTTCAGAGGAAGGGACTGGCAACACCGCCTCTGAGTATGATGTTCATGTAGTCTCCATAAGTCTAAAAATAATTTGAAAACACCTAGTCACACACAGAGCATCCTGTTGCAAGTTATCCTTGTTATACAAAATATTTTGGGATGCATTAGTTTTCTATAGCCAGTTAAGAGCCACAGACTCTACAAAAGACCTGTGTCTGGTGAAGATAAAGTCTGATACTCTAGTTTTGTGATATGGCTCAGTGGTTTGGATTGTCTTTGTTTAGCTTTCATCCTTCAGGAGACCTTGTAATGTTGGAGGAAATAAACAAGCCGTTATATGTTGGGAATTGTTGTAGAGCAAGACGGGGTCCCTTGAAGAGACGGAGATGATCAGCAAACACAGTATGCAGTCTCTTTCTGTTGCATGACCTAGCCTGGCTGTCAAGGTGCAAGGGTCAAGATAGTTGCATTAGTCCAGTGCAGAAGGCCATGTGCAGCATGTGCTATCGATTGCTAGATAGGAGATCAATTGGTAGGACATATTATTTCTATTTTTGTTTTCCCAATGTTTTGGTTCAGACTTCTTCAAGTTTGGACTATATTGTTAAATGAAGTGCGTAAATGGTACAAAGGAAGAAATTGATGTTCATAGAATGCTGCGAATATCAACTTTTGTGGAATGTTGAATTGTTCAGGATGCCACACTCCAAGATGCTAGCGCTGGCAATATCTATGAGGTTTGAAGGGATTTTCGACACCACTCCCAAATTTGATGCTGCCTAGGTGACTTTCAGATAGGAAAGAGTCTTCCAGGCAATTTTTTGCCATATACAGAAGGGAATATATATCTATATCTATATCTATATCTATATATAGGAACATGTAGACCCTGAAAATCAGGATTTGATTCCCTGCTCAGCCATGGAAACTCATTGGGTGACCTTGGGTGAGTCGCACACTTTCAGCCCCAGAAAACCAATTATATGGTTGTTTTAGAGCAGTGGTTCCTAACCTTTGGACTTCAACTCCCAAAATCCCAGCCAGCTTACCAGCTATTAGGAACTGTGGGAGCTGAAGTCCAAAACACCTCGAGGCCCAAAGGTTGGAAACCATTGCTTTAGAGTCACCATAAACTTGAAGGCACACAACATCAAAGTTTGCTTTTTGAGAGCCACTGTGGTGTAGTGTTGGACTATGATTCTGTAAATCATCCCATGACAAGTTCGCATCACGGTTGACATAAGTCATAAATAATTTGAAGGCACAAAGTGTTCTCAAAGTTAATAACACAAATTAAAAACAATGGTGATATAAAAAGAACAAAATTATAACATTCACTTTACTAGCACAAATAGGATCATGAACCTGTGAAATATATGTAACCCTTTGTAATGATGAAGATTGTAACTCAAAAGTTGTTTAAACTGGCAAACCAGTTATCTTGAAACTACTGATGGGACAGATTGGTACTGTACTATACTTGTCTAGTCAAGGGGCCACCACCAATGACATGATGTATTACTTGAATATATACCCATAAATGTTTTGAAGATGGTGGATTATGTAACATCCAGAGAGAAATTAATATTGTTGCTGCGCCAGGCGGAGGAGCAGAATAACAATGAAAAGAAGTGACACTTACTGCTTTCCTAAACAAGACGTTTATAATAGGGAAGGCGGCATCTTTGTAAATTGTGTTACTTAATATGCAAGCTTTAAGTTTGCACTGAACTCTTCATGAACCAGAATGAAAAAGTATCTAAGGAGAATGCAGCCACAGTTGATACTCGCCTTTTCCTCAAGTTTGCCTCTTGAGTTCTGCAAAACAAATGGTAGGGTGATAATGGACCATCTTTTCTTCCGATAGGAAGTGAAGGAAAAAGCCGTGAAAACATCTGACTTTGCTGTGGATAGCAAGGAGTCCAGTGCCTGTGACCCATGGGACCCACTGTGCATTTTGGTGCCCCAGTGTGAGCTCTACGTCTGCGTGGGCTCCGAGGACAAAACTGAGAGGTAAGTGCTCTGCTGGTGAGTCTGGAGGAAGACAACAGATTATATTTATTCATTTGATAAAATAATGTTCCCAGGGCATTATACAAAGGAATAAAAGCCATTTAGGGGTGGATAGCCCCTGCTTTATGAATGATCAAGAAGGTACATAGAAAAATGTTTTGTTTTTCATGTCAGGAGCGACTTGAGAAACTGCAAGTCGCTTCTGGTGTGAGAGAATTGGCCGTTTGCAAGGATGTTGCCCAGGGGATGCCTGGATGTTTGATGTTTTACCATCCTTGTGGGAGATTTCTCTCATGTCCCTGCATGGAGCTGGAGCTGACAGAGGGAGCTCATCCACATTCTCCCCGGGTTGGATTCAAACCAGCAACCTTCAGATCAGCACAAGGGTTTAACCCATTGCAGCACTGGGGCTCCTAGCAAAATGGTGGGAGTGATCTACATGTGAGATTTAAATGCCACTTTTGCTGAGGCCCTCACTTTAGATATGTGGACTACAATTCCCATCATCCAATAAGATGTTAATGAAATCCATTTTCTGGTCCTCACTCTGCTCATTGGGTCATTCTCAGTTTAGTTTACCTTACAGGTTTATTGTTAAGGATAAAATAGGAAGAGGGAAAGGGTGACCTGTGCATGGCTCCTTGAGCAATTTGAACGAAGGCTGGAATAAATGTCTCATAAATTAATAATCCTATTGTAATACATGGATAGTACTGTTTGCTAGGGCGGCACCTTGTTAAAGAAGTATGAAATGAGTTTTAAAGTGATTATTGAATTAGATCTTGCATATTCCCAAGTGAATGGTTTCACAGAGTCATTCCTTCAAGTTGTACATTCATATTTATATTGCTGCCTATATATATCCCACAACAGATCTTCAGTGTTTAGGTGTAGGGAGGAGGAGGATGCTTATGCATTGCCACAAAAGAGGAAACACATACATAAACAAAAAGAGAGTAAAGGAGAGTGCAGAACTGCATAAAATTTGCATACACTGATTTTATGTCTATATGTAAAATGAAATGCATCTTGTCATAGCAAGAAAAATGATGAGCAGGCAGGGCCATAGACAGGAAAAACATTGGGGGGGGGGGTGTGAAACTTTTTTTTAGCAAATCATGAAGAGTAGTTTCATAACACAAAATAATTTAGAAACCAGGCTCCATCGATAAACTTCCGTGGACACTCAAGACAGATAAACTTCAATGGACACTCATGGGGATTTGGTTAACTGGTTAAAATTCATGAGTAAACCAGGATTTTTTAAAACCTAAGTTTATGATTCTTTCCTTTTAAACTGAGTTTGGATTGAGCAGCTTTTCAAATAGAGGACTACCTTCTGTAAGCAGGACATATAGCTACTCTCGAGGGAAGGGAGAAATCCTTGCACAAGAGGAGTTTCTAGAATACTTAACATTTACAAAAAGAACAATGCTTGTAAATATTTCAGTTTTATCAGGGATAGCATTTTTGTCTATTAACAATGTTTTAAATTAAGTGGTTAAAAGTTATGGTACTCCTCCTCCTCAATATTTGTTACCCATGGCTCAAGATGGGGTACAACGTGGTTAAAACACACAGATATAATATATAGTACTATTAAAATGCATAAATTAAAATACACAGAACAACGACTGACACAAATACTAATAAAATATAAGGTTAAAATTCATAGTTTATTGCCATTTATTTACAAAGTGTATTTGTTCATAAAACTGTGCAGCAGTTTTCAATGACTATAAAGTATGTAGTTGGCTCTCCCCATTTACAAGTTTAACTTTTGCTGATTTGATTATTCACAGATTTGATTAAAATGGTCTCTCCAGGCATCCCTAAAGCTTTCCAGTACTACTCTGTTTAATTTCCTTGCTCTGAAGAACCTAAAGAGTCCTAGATGATGATATCTCAGATTTGAAAAAAAAAAAGCATTTTCATTTACAAAGTTTCCATGCCCATGGGTACCCTGTGTCCCTGCACCCAGCACATGTGGAGGACTGGCTGTTTTAAAAAGTATAGTGTTTATTTGGAGTTACAACCACCTTGGAAGTCCTCAGATATGGCACACACATCGCGTTATTTATGTACTGACTGGATCTGCATCTGGATCCAGGCAGTTTTCTGTCTGTGTATTAATCAAACACTACTTGATTAGTACCAACAAGATTTCTGTAACATGTCCCTGTAAATACTGACATACCTTATAGGACTTTTGGAGGATTTAATGAAGTAGGGTTTGTTCTCAGCTCTTAAAAAGCAAAATAAATTCACATTTTTTGAAGGCTACTTTGGTCGACAGGACTGGACAAAGAGGTTGTTGGTTCTGTTTCTTCCATCCATTGTTCATATAGCTCTATGATGGATTCACCCAAAGGCTGAGATTGTTTTGTTGCTCACCATAAGTGATGCTATAATAATTTAAAGATGGGAAAATTTGGTAAGTTGGGCATTGGAGGTGAATTATTTTGCCACCAGAATTTTACCAGTAAGCCACATATTTTTTGAGGTAGGCAGATAGCATTGCAATGCAGAATCACAAATCCTGGAGGTTTCTGGAGGTGATATTCTCTTTTTCAGATCCTCACCCATTTTCCAGATTAAAGGAGAGGTTCAGGACCACAACAACCTATTGTCTGCATAGTTCCCATACTGGTTTAAAGTTACATGTTGTTGTCACTGCTGTTGACTGTCTTAATGTGAGCCTTTATCCTACCATAAGCATATCACTTACAGTAGTGCTCTGTATTTGAAATTTGGGTTGGTTGTTAATCATGTATGTCTTACCTGCCCACAGCTGGCAGGAAAGTTTGGAGTACACTCAGCTTAGCTGCAAAGTTGAAGACGAAACTGAAGAAGCCAGTCCTTGTCCTGATGCCAACACACTTCTTGGCATTGAGACAGACACCAATGACACGCTTCCCACGGTGAGATGGAAGTGTGTTTGTATGCATATTACTGGTATTTGTTAACCTGAAACTTGCACCCTTCTTTTTTAAATAAATAAAGCTGTAATTTTTCTGAGCTTCCTTAAATGCCTGCTGTAGGGCACTTCTGCAAAGTCAACCTTTAAACTCATTTTAAAGAGCCATTTGACATCTGATCTATGATTGTTGGTGATCTAAGATTACGAGATATTGCCACCCAAAGTGTTTACCTTTTGGTGACCAGTTGCAAAGCAATACAATTATAATTGCAAGGTGGAGAGTTGAGTCAAGTCATGTACTGAGACAAAGATCTTTAATTATTTAAGAGAGGGCTGTTTCTCTCTATGAGTTAAGTATATTGTGCAGTTAACAAGTTTTTCCTGCCAGCAGGTGGAGCCACCTAGATATCCCATGAAGTAGTTTTTTGGGTAACTTGCTAAAAGAGCTCCATTGTTTGTTTTTGACCTCTCAGTGGCCTTAGATCATGGTACTTTTATAGACTGTGAGTTGTTTATGGATTGGTGTTAGAAGGCTTGACTCCACTCTTTGGTAAATGAGATGATGCTGTTATCGAGCCAAAATTTAGGGGTTCTCCTCTGAAATAGGGAGACTCAATGCCTTCCGGTTGCAGGTTTGAAAATGTGCCGGGATTTTAGTAAATCACAGTAAACTCCAGTAAGATATCTCAGTTACCTTCTACTATAAATATATGAAATATAGGACATAAAGCCTTGATTTTTGAACTATCTTTTACAAAGTCCTTGGGGGAGGGGTCGATCACATTGCAAGATTCTGACTTCATGCTACTTAATGTCTATATTATATAGGGAATCTTTAGCCTTCCTGATGTTTTGGACTGCAACTTCAACAGTCTTTTGCTGATGATTGCAGGGCTTTTTATAGTCCATAGTGTTCGGGTGCCAAAATTTTCTCATTTAAATAAAATCGGGAGATTTTGAGCTGTTGCATTACCAGTATGTGGATGGCATCCAACTCTAGACCTCATTTTCATTTCTAAGTCCAAGAGAAGCCATAGAAATCCCTATACACTGTTTGGAGTAGAGATGGCTTGGAGTTAGAAGCCGGTAAACAAACTGAAACAAAGTCACATTGGTTGAAAATAGGAAGAAGTGCAGCCTCATCCAAGGAACCCATGTTCATAGTTTGACGGTTCTTTTTGGACAAAGACTTCTGTTTTGCCATCATAGATTAGTATGTTACCTTTCTGGAAACATCAGATTTTGCACTACTAGTCATGTTTCAAGTTCAGGTTACTGTAATATGCTTTGCATGAGGCTCCTTCTAAGGTCATCTTGGGAACTTCTGCTGATCTATGTTGCTGTGGACACAGAGAATAGAAAATATGTCATCAAGCTTGCATCTACTGTAGCTGCTGTCAGTGTATCTCTGGTCCCAGTTCAAAGTGCTGATTTGAGCCAGTAGTGTCCAGAATGGTTTGCGACCAGTATGCTCAAAGGCTCTGTCAACAACATCTATACAAACCTGCCTGCTTATTAAGATGTACTCTGTAGATGCTGCTCTTAAGCCTGCTAGCAATATCCATAGAGAAGTGAATCCTTTTCACAGATGGCTTCCAAACTATGGAGTTCTGCCTTTCTAGTGAAGTTCATACAGCTTCAACACTTTAATAGACAACTTACTCTGTGACTTTTCTATAAATAATTTTGCTATGGCTATGTAATGAGTGAGAACCAGAAAGGTATATTCTCTGGAGAGTAGTGTTCAAATCCTCGCTTGACCATCACAACTAACTGGATGAACTTGAGCAAGTTTCCCTCTTGTCAACCTTAGAGAAGGGCAAAGGTAGAACACCATTGAACCTATCTTGCCAAAAAGGCCCTGTCATAGGTTCAATTTAGGAATGCCATACGAAGGAAAGTACTTGAGGATAACAGTGATATAATGAATAGATATGATTATGTCGCTCTTTAATTTTTTGTATTGTCATCTTTTTGTTGACACGTTATAAGGTCAGTGGATTAAATACATCTCCTTGTGTCTGCTTCTAATTCAAGGACTGGGAGTTGCCATTTATTTAAGAGTTCTATGGTTTGTTTTTAGTGGAATTATTTTTTTGTAAGGGAATGTTGTGTAAGTCTCATTTTTCTGTACATTGTTAAAATTATGTGTATTGAGTCCCTTGAACAGGCAGTTTTTTGAAAGAGCCAAAATGTTTCAAACTTTTTTCCACCTTAGGACTGGGAAATGACCAGACTCCTCAACAGCATTTTGGGATCTGACAAAGGAGACATGATGTACTATGCAGGCCAGAAGCAAGCAGTACAACCTGAAAGCCTTCCCTCTGATAGACCTAGATGGGCTGAGGCAGCACCATCTGGCAGAACAGAATCCAAGAGCCGTCCGAAAACAGGTACATGCTCTCAGTCCTAGCACTGTCTGCTTTATCTTTATCTAGATATCATGAAGTGCATGTGTGTGTAACAATGTAATCTGTAGGCTACATATACCCCACAATGTTGTTTTGTGACCCCCAGAGCCCCACCTCTGGGATATAACAATGAAGAGGTGTAGTATCCTCACAAACAAGAAATCTGCTCCTCAAATGAGTTTTTTTAGAGTGTCCAAATTGTTAGCATATCATAGTGAGACACTAAACATTGTTCTCATCTAGACCTCCTGTATTGCTGCTTATTTTCCATTGGTAACTTTGCTTCCCCTTTGCTTTGGATGCCTAAACTGCATTTCTAAAGGTTTGGGTGAAGTTACTGCAGTAATTTGAAGGGAAAAGGAAAGTTTCGTGGGGGTGTGTGTCTTATCAGGAGCCAATGTCCTAATTTTGCTGTCTCCTATAGCTGTATCTCTGTCCTAGCCCCATTTTTCTAGCCCAAATGTTTTGTTTTGTTTTTAGACACACAAAAGAATTATTCCTCCTGTGGTCATATAGATTATCCTTCTTTAAAACAAAAGTGTCCATCTTATTTCACCAGGAAATTCTTCATTCTTCCACTAAAGTTATTTTTTTCCAAAAATCAAAACAAGCTTTCAGTTTCACATATAAAAGGTGGTGCAGCCACAGAGCAGAACTTTCCAAACTATGTTGCAACATGTTAGTGTGCATAGGAATGCTACAAGAACTCTCTGTGTCTATGTGAAATAATCAATAACTTTGCCCTTCTCTAAGGTTGAGAAGAGGGCACTTGCTCAAATTCATCCAGTTAGTTTTGATGGTCAGGTGGGGATTTGAATACTACTCTCCAGAGAGTATACCTTTCTGGTTCTCACTCATTACATAGCAATAGCAAAATAACTCGTATATTTTAAATGTATATAAATGAAAGATTCTCATTAGATTGATTGTGTCTCCATACATTTCATTATTGCAATTTATATATGTGTTCATATCTCTTATAAGGAGTTCATTTAATCTTTGGTTTGCCAGTAGTAGTAGTAGTAGCAGTAATAATAATAATAATAATAATAATAATAATAATAATAATAATAATAATAAGTTTATTTCTTACCCACCTCTCATCATGGCTCAGAGTGAGTTATAGCATAGTTAAAACACATAAACATTTTTTTAAAAATCTATAAATAAACATGTTAAATGTATTTCTATAAAAGATACATATTAAAACATATTACTATAGTAAAACTGAATTACTGTGTCACAAAATGATGCATGTCTAAAAAGTGTGCTACCATCATACAATGTTTGGAAAGCTCTGATCTACAGACCAAAGAAAATACTCTGTAGAAGTTTTGATTCCTCAGGAAAAAAACTCTCACTTACATGCAAGGAACTCAAATCCAGTACCCAGATGAAATAAGCATACATTTGTTTGTGTTTATTTACATTGATTAATTCTACTTCCACCATTTAGATCAGTGGTAGGGAATGCGTCCTTTCAGGTTGTTATGGACTACAACCCAATCAACTGTGAGCATTGACCATCGTGGTAAGGTCTGATGGGAGTTGTTCTCCAAAAACTTGTTTTTATCCCTGATTTAGATTTTTTTTTAATCCTCATTTTAGATAGATTTAAGGTGCAGAGATGAATGGGAATGAAATTGAAGAGTGCAGAATAAGATGTAGAAGGGGGTGGGGGAAACCCTGCGGTTTGGGGAACAGCAAAAGCTACAGTGGAAGCCCAGCTTTTGATTTCTAAGGTTTTTCCAAACACTGACTATCTGGCCATGAAGACAAGAACAAAAACTTTTCTTGAAATGGAAGCTAAGGTTCTGGAAATGTGAAAATTTCAGATCTAGTAATTAGATTTGGCCTCATAGCTTGATAAAGTTACTTGGCTGAATTCTAATGCAGAACCCCTGAGATAACATGGCCAGTGGCCATCCTGGCTGGAAGATTCTGGATGGCATTGTCCAGAACATAACGTTTTCCACCCTCTGATTCTGACCCTGGTATAATGATCTCTTGGGAGAATGGAATGCAGACGCGGCCTTGGATTGGCATGTCAAACTTTTTATGCAAAGATTCTCTACTTTCACAACAAAGCCTCTCAACTCAAGAGGTACATTTTGTCCTGAAAAACTAACAAGAGTGGTGCAAAAGTTGCAAACAGGCTGTTGGCAGCAATGGAAGAACCCTGCAATTGCTCAAGCCAACTGTCTCCCTCTAACCATCCGTTTGTATGAGTTTTCCTTTGGCTTCAACACATCTGCAGGTCAAAATTGTTTTTCTGGCATTCCCTGGAGCATCACCCTCCCTAAATTGATGCTTTCCTGTTGCATTGTGTTCTCCATTTCATCACCTTAGGCTTTATGGAGGCCCTGGTGGCGCAGTGGGTTAAACCCTTGTGCCAGTAGGACTGCAAACAGACAGGTCGGCGGTTCAAATCCGGGGAGAGTGGGTGAGCTCTCTCTGTCAGCTCCCGCTCCTCATGTGGGGACATGAAAGAAACCTCCCACAAGGATGATAAAACATAAAACATCCAGGCGTCCCCCAGGCAACATCTTTGCAGACAACCAATTCTCTCACACCTGAAGCAACTAGCAGTTTCTCAAGTTGCTTTTGACACGGAAAAAAACCTGGGCGATATGATTTGTCTTGCTTGAAACTGATGGGAGTTGTAGCCCAACACATCTGGAGAGTATTCCAGGTGAGATGAGGTAAATGTAAGTATTTTTTAAAAATTGGCTATAGAGCTGCAATGATTTACACACCAGTTACTAACCAATGTTAGTGATGAAACCACACCAAAATCAACGACTCTGAGTTGTCCATCCGCATACTTCAGAGGCTTCCATGCTGACCAATGAGCTCAAGAGAAGTTCTGCCTGAAGCAGGAATATGCCCCAAAACGAGTCACTGCCTCCCCACATTTCTTTTCACATATACAAATTGCATTCATGTATTGTAATCAGGGATAGGCCCTGAGCAATCTTTTCATCTTCCTATTCATTTTTTAAAAAATGACTGCAGTTTGCCACCACTACAGGATGCATTTTGCCCCTTCTATAGTTTCCCTTGATTCCTTTTCCCCTGGTGCTGCCATTGTGCCCAGTTCTGACATAGACACAACTATGCTAAGAGAAGGGCTACCCACACCCACTTGGCATACTATCTTGGCTATTTGTTTGCTCCGTTCCCTCCCTAAACATTCCCATCCTTTGAGCATGAGAGGAATCTTATTTCTCTCCCTCACAGAATGCAGAACGACGAGCCAAGACGATGGGGACAGTAGGAGGAAGCGTCAAGCAGACAGCAGCTATTTCTCTCTGGAGCGTCAGAAGTCTGACCCAACCCGGGCCTCATCGCCATCCCCTGCAGGACGTAGTACCTTACTTGTCCATGGCAATGCCAAGGCAACAGGTGGGTGGCCCGCTTCCTCTGTTAGCTCAGTAGACTCAGACATGAGCTGGAGGACAAGTGGCAGCCACGAGAGTCGGCATGGACTGATGAGGCAGGAGTACACGGTGTTGGCAGACGTGCCTAAGACAAAGCGACTCAACCATCGGCAGGCATTTGAGAAAGACCGCAGCAGCTCCCGCACCCAAAGTCCTGGCCGAGCAGAGGTGGAACGCATCTTTGGACTTGAGCGCAGGTGAGAAATGAGGTAGTCAAGGTAGAAAAAGTTTTTTCTTGGTGTTCTCTTACACAAAGTGTTGCAGGACTAAATTAATCTTTATGATAATATAGCATAGTGGAAATCTGCTATACGGAGGCCACATCCATGCCTTCTCTAGAACTAAGGTGGCCAGAGGCCTATATTATGGCCCCTAGATTCCAACATAATCACCCTAATGTCTCCTTGTACCAGGATGTTTTCTGGGGAAGGACCTATGTTTGAATCACCAGAGTGGTGACTTTTGCTTTAAACTAGTTGCTCTTAAAAGCCTGACTTCCCCCAAAACAAACAAAAATCTTGGGGGCAAACACATTTTCTGTGTTTTTGCAAAAAATAAACCCTCTATTTTGAAAAAAAAATATTTTTAACCACACAAACCAAAATCTGTATTGGGTTATTGTATGCCTTCAACTTGTTTTTGTTTTTTGGAGACATTCTCAGATTGTGATTTTCCCAAGATCTCCCAGTAGATTTTCACAGCTAAGCAGAGGATCCTGGTCTCCAGAATTCGATGCTCAAATCACTACACAGCTCTGGCTCTCCCTGTATTTGGTACTGAGGGCAAACATTGCTTATATCATTTAGAAATAATGCTAGGGGTTTTTTTTTTAAATGCATAAGAATTAGCAAAGGATAAGAATGCATAAGAATTTGCAACGGATACATATTCTGAGCAATTAAGGGCAAAGAAAGTGGAAAACAAATGCTGCAAGAAGAATTTAATGTAACTTGAATATAAAGTATATATATTATCTTACCAGAAGCGACTTGAGAGCTTCTGGTGTGAGAGAATTGGCCATCTACAGAGATGCTGCCCAGGGAACGTCCTGATGTGTTACCATCCTGCTGGGAGGCTTCTCTCATGCCCCGCATGCTAGAGCTGTCAGACAGGAGCTCACCCCATCTTGTGGATTTGAACCGGCAACCTTCAGGTCAACAACCAACCTTTAGGTCAGCAGTCCAGCCAGCTCAAGGGTTTAATCCATTGTGCCTCTGCTTGAATATATGCTAGCCTGGAATAAAGAGAGACTGAGAGGGCGTCTCAGATACTTGAAAAACTGTCACTTAGAAGAGGAGAAAGATTTCTCTTTTGGCTTTCGGGTCAGGAATAGACCTCATGGGGCTACACATGAGTACATCTTGGCTGACAACAAAAGTATCATAATCCAAAGATTTCTGTATTTCAACATTGGTGGCTCTGACACCACTTTATCACTAGTGCTTGAAGTCTGTGCACAGTTCATGCAGTTCAGCCTGAAAACTGGAGCACATGGTCCAATATGTTTCTTGTAGTGTGCTCAAAGAACCATTGGAATTCAGTTCTAATTGTAGGTAATAATAACTGCCTTCCCTTCCCACCCACCTCTTTGTTGTTAGGAAGTCAGAGACACTGGAAGCGTTCCAAGCCCTGGAGGAAGGGCTCTTAGAGCGGCTGGACAGTAAGACCTTGAAGCTGGCCAAGGAGGGGCGGCTTGTGAGGAGGCAGTCAAGCCCTACACTGCGCAAAGAAGTGAGTGGCTAGTCCATAAAATGTGGCAGTTGTAATAATAATAGCAGCAGCAGCAATTGGCTCCCTTCCAATCCCATTTTCATTCTCAGTAAGCTTTCCTGGGCAGGCTGCCATTTCTTCTGATAATTCTTGAATTCAACTGTACAAAAGCAGGGAAACCACCCAACAGGGATGTCATGAAGAAGGAGGTGTGGCTAGGAGAGCTGATTCTGAACCAAAGGCCTGAGATTCCCCCATCCCCATGTTACGTTGAGCAACAAAATATCAGAATAGTAAATAAAGAAGTCTGTCTTCTTCCCCCCCCCCCCCTTCTCAGCCTCTTCCGGCAAACAAGAAACTGCCTTGGGAGTCTGGACAGCCCAGCAAAAGTGGAGGGGAATCCCTGCGCTCAGGGAGGCAGAGTCAGAGACCTGAGAGAACAGGTCGGAGCCAAGGCGAGTCTCTGCGCTCGAGGAGTCCAGCTCAACAGCCTGAGAGAGAAAGCCGGAGCAGAGGAACGGGGGTCCAACATCCGGCAGCTCCACTCTCTCAACGGGCAGAGAAGAAGAGACCAGAGGAGCCTGTGCGCACCCCAAGAGCACCCCTTTGTTCTGGGAGGCAAACAGATAGTGGTAGAAAAAGCCACCCAGAGACTGTGCACCTCAAGGTCTCTAGCAAGACCCCAGATACCAAATGGAAGACCTGCCTGGATGTCTTGCACATAGCCAAACCTGCAAAGAGTGTAGACAAGAGTCAGGTGAGTCACAAGAGGCCACTTGAGAGATACAAAGAGAGTGACCGCAAGGCCAGGGGCAAACCTTTGCTCCCTGTTGATACAAGTGAGAGGGTGAGAGAGGACTCTAGAGACCGCCAAGAAGCCGCACGGGCTTTCAGCCCAGGTAGGGGAACAGCAGCCAGAGAGAAAACTGGGCAAGCACCAAGTCCTCCAAGACACAGAGAGGTTAGCAGGGGAACTCAAGGAGAGACCAGGAGCACTGTCAATTCAGGGCGAGACCTGGGAGTCACTTTGAAAAGTCACAGAGATGCCGGGGGTATGTTCAGTCTTGGACGATCTAGTGGTGGAAGCCAACAAGAGTCCAGGCGCTCCCTCAGCCCTGGGAGATGTAGAGAAAGCAATTGGAAGGACCTTGGGGAGGCAAGACGTTCTCCCAGTCCGGGTAGGCTAATGGAGGGTATTTGTGCATGTTCGAGTCAAGGAAGGTGCTGTGCTGTTTCAGAGCTGTATGCAGAGAACAGCTGGAAGAGCCAAAGGGTGGCTGCAAGGAATCAAAGTGACTGGCCAAGCAAGGAGGCACCGAGCTCTTTCACACATAGCATGAAGGAGAACAGTGAGTGCAAGTATTGCAGTAAATCATTATGCCCCACAAGTCTGCCAGTCCCCGAGCAGAGGAGGACTGGCCAAGAACAACTCCCTCGTTCCTTGAGACCAGAAAGTAGCTCCAGAAGCCAAGAAGGGTCCTTGTGCCATGTGCATCCAATGCAGCTCTTAGAAAGAGAATGGACAAGCCAAAGGGAACACCAGCATACTATAACACCAGAACAGTCTCCAGTGGAGAGTAACTTGAGAACCCACAGGGATCCACCAGGATGGGTGGAGGAGGAGAACCAGGAGGATCAGAGTCCTATGAGACCAGAATTACAAATGGGCAACAGCTGGAACAATGAGGAGAAGCTCTTCCACCAGGTACAGACACAATGCTTACTTTGCTCTTCTCTGGATTGTTTTTATAGACCTATCTGTGATCTAGCAAAGTTTGGGCTACATCTACCAGAATCCCCTTGTCAGTAGGACTATTGGCCATTCTGCCTGGGGAGTAACTGCCCCCCTCCCATGGCATTCTGTAGTCACTCAGTAAAAACATTTAGAATTGTTCTATGGATTGCTTTAACTATTTATTTTAATAATCCTATCTTTAATTCTATTACAGTGTACATATGTTTTAGCTTAGAAATTACACATTGCATTGTTAGCCATTTTGGATGTTTTTTAAGAGAGGAAAAGCAAGATTTAGATGATGATGATAATGATGATGTTAGATTATGGTATTCCTCCCTTTGACTTTTGAGCTAAAACATCCTGTGTGTTTGGAAGCATGTCTCCATTGCCATGTGAATGTGATTAAGGCTTGTTTCTTGAAAATGAGATTATTGGGAGAAAACTCCTCAAATACAGCTTTCTTCATGCATATTCCTTTGTAGCACGAGTTAGATGGAGGACAACCTCCAAAAAGTACCTGCTCCCCAAGAAGTCACGACCCTTATCTGGACACGAGCAAGAAACACAAGGTAGGCTGGGATCTTAAACCAGAAGGGGATCATGGAGCTCTCCATAGATTCTTTCGCTTCAACCCACAACATAGCTCACCATTAGCCATGCCAGCTAGGGCTGCTTGGAGATGAAAAAATAAAGAAGTCTAAGACTCTTTATTATTATTTTGTAGCCAGCTAGATGGCTTTCTTTATCCATGATTGTTCATTCCTGACTGAACAGGCTCTTATTAATTAATACATATATTATAGGAGAGGGTTTTGTTGATATGGTTTCTTTATAAATGTGTTAGTGCTTTGCTTGTCTTTTATGGTTTGTAATGGCTTGATAATGCCTTGGTTTCTTTAGGAAGTAAAGACTATAGTAGTTTGGTGATGCATATTTGGACCTAGGCATACTTCAAGGTTTCTTCAAACTAGCATAGCCAGTGATGATGCTGGCTGGGGAATTCTGAGAGTTACAGTCCAGAAAAGTATATTTCCAAGTTTTGTCTAATGGTTCTTTAACACAGGAAGATCAGGAGAACCTATGATTTACACTGAATCAAATTCTGTCAGTCTAGTTCAGTGTTGCCTTTTCCCCCCAAAGTGATTGTCAGACTGAAAATTTTCCTGTCACTTATTTATCCAGCCTACTTCATTGAAGATCGTATGGATTTGCACCTGAGACTTTTGGAATGCACATTGTGTACTCTTTTGTTGCTCTCCTCCCTGTCCAAACTATGCTGTCAGAACTGAAGTTATAATACTTGATTATCTGTATAGGGCAGGGATCCCCAAATTAAGGCCCATGGGCTGGATGCATCCCCAAGGCCATTTAGCCGCCCCCCCCCCCCCACTGTAATCTTTAGACTTAGGGTCACCCTAAGTCTGTAGTGACTTAAGGCACACAACAACAACAATCCTAATTTACTTGACTATCTCATCAGCCAAAAGCAGGCCCACACTCCCATTGAAAAACTGGTAAGTTTGTGTTGGTTAAAACTGTTCTTCATGTTAATTTATTGAATTGTTCTTTCATGTTGTTTTGTACTGCAAATAAGATATGTGCAGTGCGTATAGGAATTCATTCCTGTTTTTTTCAAACTACAATCCAATCCCCCAACAGTCTGTGGGATCGTGAACCAGCCCTTAGCTTAATAAGTGTGAGGATCCCTGGTATAAGAAGAACCCTTGTAACCCCATCTTAGCATGCAGACCTGGGTAAATACACTCAAAATATGTTCCATTGGTTTCAGTAGGACTTATTCCAAATTCTATCGAATTAGAGTGCAAATAAATTTTGCCACAGAGCAAAAGAAGTGCTGAGTTCTGCTTCTAAATTAATGCATTTCTGGGTATGTCTGGTGCCTGGGTGTTGAGCAAGTAATTTTCTACCAATTGATCTGGATTCATGGGGAGGGGAAATGGTGCAGTGTAGGGTACTAAACTGTGAAAGGTAATTGGTGTGCTGATCTTGGAAATACTATCTTTTCTGACTACATCTCCCAAAATCTCCAGCCTGCATGGCTGCTGCAGGATTTGGCTAGTTGTGCTTAAGAAAAGCTCTGACTAAACCTGAGTTCCTGGGAAATCCAAATAGGAATGGGAATTATTTTGCTTATTGTTCGTACTGATGTTTCTCTTTTTTAAGTCTGGAAATAACTACATTGCTGAAAGGAAGGGCAAGCACACTGAAGTGTTTATTTTAAGTGAAAAGCGGGTTGGTTGGCATTTCTGTCCCTGTTGAATTCACATACTTTTCGTGAGGTTCCCCTCCACCTCTCTTGCTTCTGAACAAGCCTCTGCTCGAAATGCAGCTGCAAGAGAATGATACGTATCTCCCTGTGTGCCTTGGGCAAACCTAGCACCTGCACCTTTTCTCTTCCGGACATAGCTTCCACCCCGACCAAATCTGCAGCATGCTTCAATCGCAACAGCAGTCAAGGACATATCTGGGAGGTCAATTAATCTGTAAAACTGAAGTGACCCAAGGCTAGATTGTCAGCAGGGAAAGGCCTTGGCTGAGCCTTGAGATTATATTCTGGGCTTCACAGACAACATTTCTAGATAAATTGGAGGCATTTTTGCAGCTGTTTGGTCTGTCTCAAAATAAACAAATTAAGTCATAACTAAATACCGAGGCACATCTTTGGATGGTGTGATCATGCAAGGAACTTGGCTCAATTAGCATTTTTCTGGAGTTACTTGTTAAACAGATGTGGGACAACTTTGGCTTTCCATATGTTTCAACTAGAACTTCTGCAGTCCTTTACTTTAAGTTGCAGTGGGCAGGGCTTTTCAGAGTAGAGTTTGCATCACATCTGGAAGGATGCCATAGAATATCTGCAACCTTCCTGACAAGTTGCATTATGGATTGATGGTGGGAGGAGACCTATATTGTGTATGACCATGTCTTGACTTACCATGGCATTGGCCTAGATATTCTTTTGATGTCTTCCCACTCTGTGATTATACAAGAAGAAAAACTGCAATTATGGAATTCCTAATATCTAGGGTAACATGGGAGTATTTTTCCATACATAATAATATTCCTGCAGAGGAAATGTTTTATGCAGTGTAGATTATGAGATATTAGTGTTTTACACGCATTTTAAGTTTTTATGGCCAAAATCCAGTTGGAAACAGAACTAGAATAGACTTACTGAATCAATGACTGAATGATAAATCAATGTTTGCATAATTCCCATTAATTTAATATATCTGCTCTAGTTGGGACCAGCAGTTGGATTTGGCTTACGTCCACTCTCAATTGAAATGTATGTAGTGGTTTGAAGGTTGGCCCCTGGGCTCTGGTAGACCAGGGTTGAGATCACTATTGAACCTTAGTCTGAGGAAGGAAATAGCAAACTCTACTGAAAAGTCTTAGTAAGAAATTGCTATGACAGATTTGTCATAAATTCAAGTTGACTTGAAGGTGCAGAACATCAACAAATGCAAGCAAATGATCCATTTAGTTCAGGGCTCCCTTTTTGTGTGTTGTCATGGGCAACATTTAGATGGTTGGATGAAAGAATGAACTTGCAGAATTCAGAATTCTCACTGATGATGTTTAGGAAGTCATGAATGTTATGACAAGCAATACACAAAAGAAAATATGTTGTTATTGAAGCACAAGGATGAATTTGAGAATGCACATGCACATGCTCATCATGTCAGCCCCCATATTCATCTCTCCAAGAAGAGTTCATACTGCAGGTGGATGTGTTGAATGTTGTCAGCACCCCTATTTTAGTGGCTTTCATCTTGGCTTGGAGCAGGGCCTTGGTTACCCATTCAAGACTCAATGTGTCACGTAACAGAAATAATACACAACAAATATTACATTCTTTCTGTAAAAATTATTTCCCCCTTGCTTCTGCCAAGATCAGGAGGATCAATGATGTCTGAGGGATGGCGTGTTTTATCAGCAACTGTGCTGATCAAAAAATGCTGGTATGCACTGGCTCCACTGTTGTCGTCTCACTCGTTCAGTCGTTTTCGACTCTTCGTGACCTCATGGACAAGTCCACGCCAGAGTTCCCTGTCGGCCGTTGCCGCCCCCAGTTCCTTCAAGGACGAGCCAGTCACTTCAAGGATACCGTCTATCCATCTCGCCCTTGGTCGGCCTCTCTTCCTTTTTCCTTCCATTTTCCCCAGCATCGTGATCTTCTCCAAGCTTTCCTGTCTTTTCATGATGTGGCCAAAATACTTCAACTTTGCCTCTAATATCCTTCCCTCCAGTGAGCAACCGGGCATTATTTCCTGGAGGATGGACTGGTTGGATCTTCTCGCGGTCCAATCTCAGGATTTTCCTCCAGCACCAGAGTTCAAAAGCGTCTTATCTTCCTTCGCTCAGCTTTCCTTATGGTCCAGCTCTCGCATCCATAGGTTACTATGGGGAATACCATTGCTTTCACTATGCGGACCTTCGTTGCCAGTGTGATGTCTCTGCTCTTCACTATTTTATCAAGGTTGGCCATTGCTCTCCTCTCAAGAAGTAAACGTCTTCTGATTTCCTGGCTGCAGTCTGCATCTGCAGTGATCTTCATGTCTAGAAATATAAAGTCTGTCACTGCCTCCACGTTTTCTCCCTCTATTTGCCAGTTGTCTTTCAGTCTGGTTGCCATGATCTTGGTTTTCTTGATCTTTAACTGCAGCCTGGCTTTTGCACTTTCTTCTTTCACCTTGGTGATAAGGCTCCTCAACTCTTCCTCACTTTCAGCCATCAGAGTGGTATCATCTGCATACCTAAGGTTGTTAATGTTTCTTCCAGCAATTTTAAGGCTCCACTGTGCTGGATAGTTAAAGTGAGATAGGTAACTTAAGCTTAAAGTGGAGGTAGAGAAAGTACTTTGCTGCAACAGTTGCAAACAAGTCTGGCAGATGGGAGGCAGGGGCAGATGCTTAACACTGTGTGTTGAAAAGTATTGTTGATGTTAAATGCAGCCTATTAAGTGTCCGCTGAATTGAGGTAAGAAAGCAATTAACTCTCTTCTCTAGTAGTTTCGCAGCTTATTCAAATTGGTTTTTTGATGCATTTAAAAATCTATGTCCCCTTCTCCATGACATATTAAGGGCCTGGTCATGTAACGCCTAAATACGAAAAACACCACATTCAACCTGATCTTGAAAGCTAAGCAGGGTTATTTCTGGTTAGTCCTTGGATGGGAGATCAATGAATATCAGGTGCTGTAGGCTGTGTTTTAGAATAAGTTACAGACAAAACCACTGAGTATTGTTTGCCTAAGAAAGCCCTATGAAATTCATGGGGTTGCAATACGGTCAGTAGACAACTTGAAGACTATGCAATATCTACCTTGAAATAAATTATAGTGACTCTATCCTAAGTCTGTCTTACAAGAAGTATTATTTGGAGGAGGGTTGCCATTTCCTTCCTCTTTTGCTGAGGGAGTGCGGCTTACTTAAGGTCACCCAGTGGGTTTTCACGGCTTTTGAGAGTCTCTGGGGTATATCAGCAGTGTCCTTCTCATCCAGTCCTTAAACCATCACATCATGCTGGCTCTTCACTTGCAGTTAAGACCCACAGCTAAATGTGTATAATACTGTTTAGGCTGTCCTCCCCTAGAATGGACAAAAGCCTTTTTCTTAGTTTGTGTATCCTTCCTCATTAATAACTTTAGTCATCTTGACTACATTCCGATCTTGTTTGACCTCTCATGCCCCAGTTTCCATCTGTGAAATGTTGGACAGTATATTGATGTTATGTAACTAGTTCTGTTTATGTGTGTGCTGCTCATTTGTGTAACCAAGAAAAGTGATAGGAATCATAACAGATGGGGCAGCTGGGTGGAGGTTTGTTACTGTTCATTGGAGACTGCAGCTGGTAAACGGGACCTTCCTCCAGATGCAAAGCAGCACAGCTAAGAAAACTGTGAAATTCAGCTGTAAGATCACATTTCTGTAAAGGGGGTGAGAGGGGAAGATTGTCCTGTTTATTTGATACACTCCACACTGAAGGCCCTGTTTGGTTTCCCTATAGTGCTTTTCACGAGGAGCCAATTTGCTAACCTTGTAACATGCTGTCTTTCCCTAGGGTGGAAATCATGTACCCTGAGGATGGGAGTCCTACGCACAGTTTGCCCCTGAAACTCCCAACTCTTCTCCTTGGAATTTCATACACTAAACAGGCCCTCTTTTGAGGTTGAAATGGCCCTGCAATCCTTTGTATGCATCCACAGTTACTCTGAGGCAATAGGCAAGGCACAGAAGAAGAATTTCCCTTGTGACACTTGGCATACTGCAAGCTAAATGTCAGGGATAAAATTAATATACATAGGAAATATATTGTATGATATACTCATGTATAAGTCGACCTCATGTATAAGTTGAGGGCAGGTTTAAATGATGGATTTTGAAGCAACCTGTGCATAAGTCAAAGAGAAGGGAAAGCACCAATACTGCCCTGGCTGCAACCGTCATTTCTCTACCCAGGTTTTGAAAAGTTCTTGAAAAGAGTTAGCCTGAGACTCCGAATTTAATTCTATCAGAGGAACACTGAAATGCAATATATCAGCTGGCATTCCACTCTTATTGCTGTGGGAGGAAAAAACACAAGAAATCTTCCTCCCTTTTTTCTCTTGATAAGAATGATAGAAAAAACATGGCAGGTATGTTCTATTGGAAGGTATGTGGCTTTTCAGTATTTTTACCATTTTTAGTATTATGGCATACCTAACATTCTCTCAAAGGCACATGTTACGTGTCCACACCAGATTTAGGAGAGTTGGGAGAAAAAGGTTAGTGTGGTTAGTTAATTATTAACAAGCTTAACAATATAATTAAATGGCATTTATGTTACAAGTGGGGAAATGCTAGCTGTCCAGTTTATGTTTAGCTACAATTCAAGTTGAAGTCAAATGCTTGCATTGAAAGGCTTACCACGCTGAAACTTAAAAATGCCATCCATGATTATATTCTTACTTCTCCTCGGAATTCTTTTGTATTTAGAGATTGAAGGAAAAAGCTATTCGGATTTCTGAAAAGGCAATTTCTCATTTACCCCTTCAGTAACCATTCTCTTCTTTTCTCTTCTCTCTCTTATAATCGTAAGTCCTTAACTATGCTTTCTTTAATTTGTATGCTTGAATCTTGTGATCTAAACCTCTTGATGCTCCAGCCATGAATGCCTGACTGACAAAAAAGGAATAAATTGTTTGGAAAAATCCAAGAAAACTAAACTTTAGGTAAATCGCCAACTAGAAAATGTAAAGTTTTTAATACTGAGTCTGGTGTTAAGTTCGTGGTGAAATTCCTACTTGTCTATTGTTTAGTTACTGTAAATGTTATACCCTGCCGTTTCCCCCTTTCTTTTGAAAACTTCTAGTCCAACCTATTTTAATGAGTACATTTTTTATGTACATGATTTTTTAACGTGAGAACAAAATGCCAAAATACTCCATCCTCTTGTATGAATTACTGCAGTTTAGTTAGACACACTCCAGAAGCAACTCCAGTTGCTCCTGACACGAAGAGAAAAAAATTAGACATCGCCCTTTTCAAAAAGGCAGAAAGAACAGACTGGAAACTGTTGAAGTATCTCCCTTCTAACCTCCGCTGGGAAAATCCTCACAAGAATCCTTGCAAACCACCACATACCGATTTCAGAAGACACCTTCCCAGAATCCCCAGAACAGCTTCCGCCCCTCCAGAGGAACTGTGGACATGATCTTCACTGCACGATAGCTCCAAGAAAAATGCAGGGAACAAAACCAACCTCTGTACATGGCATTCATTGACCTCACAAAGGCATTTGATACAGTGAATCGCAGCGCTCTCTGGACCATCCTCCAAAAAACCAGATGCCCTGATAAATGTGTGAACATCCTGAAGCTCCTCCATGATGACATGATGGCAACAGTCTTAGATAGCAGTGGCTCCCAAAGTGACCCATTTGAGGTGGAATCAGGTTTCAGACATGGATGTTATTGCCCCAACCTTATTCTCCATCTTCATCACTATGATACTGCACCTTGTTGATGGGAAGCTTCTCACTGAAGTGGAAATCATCTATCGGACTGATGGCAAGCTATTTAACCTCAGCAGTTTGAAAGCCAAAACCAAGGTCACAACAACATTTGTTATAGAATTCCAATATGGTGATAATAATGTGGTCTGTGCTCATTCAGAAGAAGACCCACTCTAAACACCTTTGCAAAGGCATGTAAAAAGCTTGATTTCTCACTGGACATTGAGAAAACCAAAGTGCTCTTTCAACAGGCACCAGCCAATCCCTCTGTAATGCCAGCAAGATAGCTTAATGTTGTAAGGTTAGAAAATGTTGACCATTTCTGCTTCCTTGGCAGCCACCTCTCCACAAAAACCAACATCGACACTGAAATACAAGACCGCCTGAGCTCTGCGAGTGCAACATTTTCCGAATGAAGCAGAGAGTATTTGAGGATCAGGACATTCATAGGGAGACTGAGATCTTTGTTTATAAAGCTATTGTCCTCCCAACCCTGCTATACGCCTCCGAAATGTGGACTGTTTACAGACATCACACTCAACTCCTGGAGCGATTCCATCATTGTTGCCTCCGAAAAATCCGGCAAATCTCTTGGCGGACAAATGTCAGCGTGCTGGAAGAAGCAAAGACCACCAGCACTGAAGCGATGCTCCTATACCATCAACTCTGCTGGACTGACCACGTTGTCCGAATGCCTGATCATCGTCTCCCAAAGCAGCTACTCTAGTCCTAACTGAAGAGCGGAAAACAGAAGGTTGGTGGGCAGGAAAAAAGATGTAAAGATGGACTTAAAGCCAACCTGAAAAACTGTGGCATAGACACCGAGAACTGGGAAGCCCTGGCCCTTGAGCTTTCTCACGTGTAGTCAGCTGTTGCCAACGGTGCTGAAGAATTTGAAGAGGCATGAATGGAGGGAGAAAGGCATCAAGAGATAGGCACGTCAAGCCAACCCTGACAGGAACTGCCTTCCATCTGGAAACAGATGTCGTTGTATTGGAAGAACATGTGGGTCAAGAATAGGTCTCCACAGTCACCTATGGGCCCATCGCCAAAACCCTATGTTTGGAAGGCCATCCTACTCGGACACAAGTGATAGCCAATGATGATGAATGAGTTATTGGCCAACATTTCTGGAATATTCTTCTGTAACCACTGTTCTTCACAGTTATTGTGGGGCTGTATGGCCCCAAATGTATTTTGTGCCTAACCAGGCAGGAAGTTTTATGTTTTAGTGTTTTTTGTGGTCAAAGGCTTTCATGGTCGGAATCACTGGGTTGCTGTGAGTTTTCCGGGCTGTATGGCCTTGTTCCAGAAGCATTCTCTCCTGATGTTTCACCTGCATCTATGGCAGGCATCCTCAGAGGTTGCTGGAAACTAGGCAAATGGGGTTTATATATCTGTGGAATGTTCAGGGTGGGAGAAAGGACTCTTGTCTGCCTGAGGCAAGTGTGAATGTTGCAATTGGCTACCTTGATTAGCATTGAATAGCCTTTCAGCTTCAAGCTCTGGCTGTTTACTGCTTGGGGAAATCCTTTGTTGGTCGATGTTTGTTTCTTGTCCAGAATTCCCCAGCTTTTTTAGTGTCGCTCTTTATTTACTGTCCTGATTTTAGAGATTTTTAATACTGGTAGCCAGATTTTGTTCATTTTCATGGTTTCCTCCTTTCTGTTGAAATTGTCTACATGTTTGTGGATTCCAGTGGCATCTCTGTGTAGTCTGACAAGGTGGTTGTTTGAGTGGTCCAGCATTTCTGTGTTCTCAAATAATATATATATATATATACACTAGCTGTGCCCAGCCACGCGTTGCTGTGGCGAAGTATGGTGGTATGGGAAATAAAGTATTGAGGAATTGCTGGTAGTTAAGGTCAAGGGTAAAGGTTTTCCCCAGACATTAAGTCCAGTCGTGTCTTACTCTGGAGGTTGGTGCTCATCTCCATTTCTAAGCCGAAGAGCCGGCGTTGTCCGTAGACTCCTCCAAGGTCATGTGGGATGACTACATGGAGCGGCGTTACCTTCCCGCCGGAGCAGTACCTATTGATGCACTCACATTTGCATGTTTTCGAACTTCTGGGTTGGCAGAAGCTGGAGCTAACAGTGGGGGCTCTCTCCGCTCCCCCAATTCAAACCTGTGGCCTTTCGGTCCAGAAGTTCAGCAGCTCAGTGCTTTAACACGCTGCGCCATCAGGGGATATTATTTCCTAAAGGTTGTGAATATACAATATTTCTGATTGGTTTTTTTTGTTTGTTGGAGGCAAGTATGAATGCTGCAATTAGGAAAAATGATTAGGATGTAATGGCCTTGCAGCTTTAAAGCCTGGCTGTTTCCTCCCTGGGTGAATTTTTTGTTGGGAGGTGTTAGCTGGCCCTGATTGTTTCCTGTCTGGAATTCCCTTGTTTTCAGAGTGGTGTTGTTTGCGATATTTTATGTGCTTCTACTGTCTGTGGCCCTGAGAAAACAGAGGATTTTCCAGACTTTGATGATGGGAATACTTTGTTGGGAGATGTTAGCTGGCCCTGATTGTTTCCTGTCTGGAATACCCTTGTTTTCAGAGTGATGTTGTTTGCGATATTTTATGTGCTTCTACTGTCTGTGGCCTGAGAAAACAGGATTTGCCAGACTTTGATGAAGGGAATACTTTGTTGGGAGGTGTTAGCTGGCCCTGATTGTTTCCTGTCTGGAATTCCCCTGTTTATTTACTGTCCTGGTTTTAGAGATTATATTGTTCTGCATTATCCTATCCCAGCAATTATTTCATATTAAAGAAGAATCTCACTTATCCAACATTCGCTTATACAATGTTCTGGATTATCCAACGCAGTCTGCCTTTTCATAATCAATGTTTTTGTAGTCAGTGTTTTAAATTCATTGTGATATTTTAGTGGTAAATTTGTAAATACAGTACAGTAGAGTCTCACTTATCCAACATAAATGGGCCGGCAGAACGTTGGATAAGCGAATATGTTGGATAATGAGGAATTAAGGATAACCCTATTAAACATCAAATTAAGTTATGATTTTACAAATTAAGCACCAAAACATCATGTTAGACAACAAATTTGTCAGAAAAAGTAGTTCAGTACACAGTAATGCTATATAGTAATTACTGTATTTATGAATTTAGCACCAAAATATCACGATATATTGAAAGCATTGACTACAAAAATGCGTTGGATAATCCAGAACGTTGGATAAGCGAGTGTTGGATGAGACTCTACTGTAAATACTACATAGCATTACTGCGCATGGAACTACTTTTTCTGTCAAATTTGTTGTATAATATGATGTTTTGGTGCTTAATTTGTATAACGATTACCTAATTTGATGTTTAATTGGCTTTCCTGAATCCCTTCTTATTATCCAACATATTCACTTATCCTGCCAGCCTGTTTACGTTGGATAAGTGAGACTCTACTGTATATTTCTAATCTTATATTATCTGCTCAGAACTGGATTATCTGAGGCCCCTTCTTCACAGCTGTATAAAATGCACACTGAAGTGGATTATATGGTAGTGCGGAGTCAAGATAATCCAGTGCAAAGCAGATAATATAAGATTATAAATGGGCTATATAGCTGGACTTGAGTCTACACTGCCATATAATCCAGTGCAAATTAGATAATCTGTGGAAGAAGTCTAAGTGAGGCCTAAATTTGCCTGTCCCCTAACTGAAACCTGGCTGTCCCTTGGTTGCTAGGCAACCAAGTGGGCAGAGATTAGCCCTCTAAACTAGCAGCAATTGGATAAAAAAAATTATTGCTCTCCCTCTAATTAGGACTTTATTTTTCTTTTCTTTTTGTTGTATCAACCTTGAGGCGTGGATGATGGGTTGTGTTGTCAAATTTTGAGGTTGGGGGGGCCTGTACTTTTGTTGTTTTGTGAATTGCCGTGATGCCATCACTCTTTTATATATATAGATATACAGTACAGTCTCACTTATCCAACACTCGCTTATCCAACGTTCTGGATTATCCAACTCATTTTTGTAGTCAATGTTTTCAATATATCGTGATATTTTGGTGCTAAATTCATAAATACAGTAATTACTACATAGCATTACTGCATATTGAACTACTTTTTCTGCCAAATTTGTTGTCTAACATGATGTTTTGGTGCTTCATTTGTAAAATCATAACCTAATTTGATGTTTAATAGGCTTATCCTTAATCCCTCCTTATTATCCAACATATTCGCTTATCCAACATTCTGCCAGCCCGTTTATGTTGGATAAGTGAGACTACTGTATATTTGCTTAAGCGGCTGAGGGGGAAAAGGAGGGGGCCTGAGGCTGTTTGGAATGATGGGAGTTGGAGTCCATAGCTCCTGGAGGGCCCAGTCTTGGTATAGATGCAGCCTAGGACTCGAGGGCGCCTTTCTTACTTGTTCTGGCTCCTGTGCATCCTTCCTTTTTTTTGTAATCGCACCTTCTCATTGGGCAGTCTCCCTACCTTTTTTTTTGCAACCAGTCCACGCCCCCTTTCCTTTTCCCGCCCTCCCATTGGCCGCAGTCTGCGAAAGTTCCAGTTCGATCTCTCCGGATTGGCTGCGACGCGCCCTCCCAGGAAGTTTTGAAGGAAGAGAAAGGAGGAAAAAAGTTCCTCGGGGCGGATAGAAGGGCTTAGTGAGAGCGAGCTGGAAAGAGAGAGAGGCGGGAGCCGGGAAATGGACCTCGGGGGCGGTGGCTGCTCTTTCTCTTGCGGGCGGTGACTTCGGCTTGGCTGGGTCTGGCTGCGTTTGCACCGCGAAGGCAGGGAGGCTGGGAGCCGTTGAGTTTAGCCTGCGGCATGACGGTAAATTCCTGCATTTTCTGCTGTATAACATTGTTTTTAAGAGCTGGAGGAGGGTGTGCCATCAATAGTCAGTAGCGAATCAAATATAATAGTTGCATTTCCTTCTCTAACTTTTTTTCTTCCAAGAGGAAAAATAGGGTTATATGAAACCAAGAGATCCCCCCTTTTCTAATTGGACCCTTTCCCTTTAACCTGGAATGCATCTACACTGTAGAATTAATGTTGTTTGATTCCATCTTAACTGCCATGCCTCAATGATATGGAATCCTAGGAGTTTTACAAGCTCTTTTTGACCTTCTCTGCCAAGAAGGCTGGTGCCTCACCAAGCTACAAATCCCAGGATTTGGGCCTTATATTTCCTCAACAATTATTCCTTAAGTAATAATTAATATATTGTATATACATATAATATTGATAATAATATTATAATGTAATATAATAGAATACTAATAATAATACAATATAAATATATTATATATTACATGTAATATTAATAATATTACAGTATAGTGGTATAGTACAAAATACAGTAGTCTCACTTATCCAAGCTTCTGGATTATCCAAGCCATTTTTGTAGTCAATGTTTTCAATATATTGTGATATTTTGGTGCTAAATTCGTAAATATAGTAATTACAACATGACATTACTGCGTATTGAACTACGTTTTCTGTCAAATTTGTTGTACAACATGATGATTTGGTGCTTAATTTGTAAGATCATAACCTAATTTGATGTTTAATACGCTTTTCCTTAATCCCTCCTTATTATCCAGGATATTCGCTTATCCAAGCTTCTGCCGGCCCGTTTAGCTGAATAAGTGAGACTCTACTGTAGTAATATATAAAGCTAATATTGTGCTATGCTAACAATATATTGTATGTACATATTATTTGTAAGCCATTCTGCGTTCCCTATGGGGTGAAAAGGGCGGGATATAAATGTAGTAAATAAACTCGGTTTTACAGAAGCAGGCAAGGCTCACATGTTTCCAAACCAATAATAATAACAACAACAACAACAACTTTATTCTTATATCCCGCCCCATCTCCCCGAAGGGACTGGGGCGGCTCACATGGGGACCAAGCCCAGCAATACACAATAAAATACAATCACAAAAATATATTTAAAACATATAAACATAAAATCATAAAACATATAATACATTAAAACATACACAAGCAATAGCTAATAGTCAGGCTCAGTGAACATTTTCCACTGGGGGCAAGGCCAATGTTGTCTGTGTACAATCTATATATATAAAAGAGTGATGGCATCACGGCAATTCACAAAACAACAAAAGTACAGGCCCCCCAACCTCAAAATTTGACAACACAACCCATCATCCACGCCTCAAGGTTGATACAACAAAAAGAAAAGAAAAATAAAGTCCTAATTAGAGGGAGAGCAATATTTTTTTTATCCAATTGCTGCCAGTTTAGAGGGCTAATCTCTGCCCACTTGGTTGCCTAGCAACCAAGGGACAGCCAGGTTTCAGTTAGGGGACAGGCAAATTTAGGCCTCACTTAGACTTCTTCCACAGATTATCTAATTTGCACTGGATTATATGGCAGTGTAGACTCAAGGCCCTTCCACACAGCTATATAACCCATTTATAATCTTATATTATCTGCTTTGCACTGGATTATCTTGACTCCGCACTACCATATAATCCACTTCAGTGTGCATTTTATACAGCTGTGAAGAAGGGGCCTCAGATAATCCAGTTCTGAGCAGATAATATAAGATTAGAAATATACAGTAGAGTCTCACTTATCCAACGTAAACAGGCCGGCAGGATAAGTGAATATGTTGGATAATAAGAAGGGATTCAGGAAAAGCCAATTAAACATCAAATTAGGTAATCGTTATACAAATTAAGCACCAAAACATCATATTATACAACAAATTTGACAGAAAAAGTAGTTCCATGCGCAGAAATGTTATGTAGTATTTACAGTAGAGTCTCACTTATCCAACACTCGCTTATCCAACGTTCTGGATTATCCAACGCATTTTTGTAGTCAATGCTTTCAATATATCGTGATATTTTGGTGCTAAATTCATAAATACAGTAATTACTATATAGCATTACTGTGTACTGAACTACTTTTTCTGACAAATTTGTTGTCTAACATGATGTTTTGGTGCTTAATTTGTAAAATCATAACTTAATTTGATGTTTAATAGGGTTATCCTTAATCCCTCCTTATTATCCAACATATTTGCTTATCCAACGTTCTGCCTGCCTGTTTATGTTGGATAAGTGAGACTCTACTGTACTGTATTTACAAATTTACCACTAAAATATCACAATGAATTTAAAACACTGACTACAAAAGCATTGATTATGAAAAGGCAGACTGTGTTGGATAATCCAGAACATTGTATAAGCGAATGTTGGATAAGTGAGATTCTTCTTTAATATGAAATAATTACTGGGATAGAATAATGCAGAACAATATAATCTCTAAAACCAGGACAGTAAATAAACAGGGGAATTCCACACAGGAAACAATCAGGGCCAGCTAACACCTCCCAACAAAGTATTCCCATCATCAAAGTCTGGCAAATCCTCTGTTTTCTCAGGGCCACAGACAGTAGCAGCACATAAAATATCGCAAACAACATCACTCTGAAAACAAGGGTATTCCAGACAGGAAACAATCAGGGCCAGCTAACATCTCCCAACAAAGTATTCCCATCATCAAAGTCTGGAAAATCCTCTGTTTTCTCAGGGCCACAGACAGTAGAAGCACATAAATATCGCAAACAACACCACTCTGAAAACAAGGGAATTCCAGACAGGAAACAATCAGGGCCAGCTAACACCTCCCAACAAAAAATTCACTCAGGGAGGAAACAGCCAGGCTTTAAAGCTGCAAGGCCATTACATCCTAATCATTTTTCCTAATTGCAGCATTCATACTTGCCTCCAACAAACAAAAAAAACCAATCAGAAATATTGTATATTCACAACCTTTAGGAAATAATATCCCCTGATGGCGCAGCGTGTTAAAGCGCTGAGCTGCTGAACTTCTGGACCGAAAGGCCACAGGTTTGAATTGGGGGAGCGGAGAGAGCCCCCACTGTTAGCTCCAGCTTCTGCCAACCCAGAAGTTCGAAAACATGCAAATGTGAGTGCATCAATAGGTACTGCTCCGGCGGGAAGGTAACGCCGCTCCATGTAGTCATCCCACATGACGGACAACGCCGGCTCTTCGGCTTAGAAATGGAGATGAGCACCAACCTCCAGAGTAAGACACGACTGGACTTAATGTCTGGGGAAAACCTTTACCCTTGACCTTAACTACCAGCAATTCCTCAATACTTTATTTCCCATACCACCATACTTGGCCACAGCAACGCGTGGCCGGGCACAGCTAGTATCTTATAAACCTCTACTGAATGGACTAGAAGAAGAGCAGTAACTGGATTTACATGTGCTGGATCTACATGATAGGGGAAACACAAATGCCTCCTTTGATCCCCTTCAGTGCCAATATTTTTGTGAATTTCAAAAGAAATCAAGGATGCATCTATACTGTAGAATTAATGCAGTTTGACACCACATTAACTGAAATGGCTCAGTGCTGTGGAATTATGAAATTGGTCGTTGGGTGAAGCATCCACACTGTTTGGCAGAAAATAATAATAATAATAAAACTTAAACGAAATCCAGCGTATCTATCTTGTTTGCTGTGTCATAATAAAATAATACAACTTTATTTATATTTCACCCTATCCCCTTGGAGGGATTCAGGGCAGATTCCAAACATAAAATGCAACCAGAACACAACAACAATACTCCCATAACGAAAAATGGATAACTCAAAATATAAAAACAAATTATGACTTAACTAACATTAAATAAAAAACATAACCTGTTACATCAGACATAAAACATCAAACATCAAATAGAAGTGCCTCGAAGAAACTCCAACTTCTGACCTCACAGTATTGAACTGTGGCAGGTAAAGTGGTGTCAATCTGCATCTGTCCTAAAGTGTAGGTAGGTATTCCCTTAGAAGTGTTAAACTGAATCTTCTAGAGCAGCATGTAGCCCACTCAATATTGCTCAGCTATGGTGTTCGTGGTATCTATCACACTACTGGCTGTGGCAGTTGAAGTGATGTTAAAAGTACATTAATTCTACAGTGTAGATGCACCCCTCAGTGGGTCTCTAATAGGGGTACTTCTGTGTTCATTTGAACACCAATATAACATCGATGGCAGGCATCCTCAGAGGTTGTGAGGTCTGTTGGAAACTAGACAAGGGAAGTTTATATATCTGTCGTAGGTCCAGGGTGGGAGAAAGAACTCTTGTCTGTTGGAGGCAAGTGTGAATGTTGCAATTAATAACTCTAATTACCATTGAAAGGCCTTGCAGCTTCAAGACCTGGCTGATTTCTGACTGGAGGAATCCTTTGTTGGAAAGTGTTAGCTGGCCTTGGTTGCTTCCTGTCTGGAATTCCCATGTTTTCTGAGTGTTGTTCTTTATTTACTGTTCTGATTTTAGAGTTTTTTTATTACTGGTAGGCAGATTTTGTTCATTTTCATAGTTTCCTCTTTTCTGTTGAAATTGTCCACATGCTTGTGGATTTCAATGACTTCTCTGTGAAGTCTGACATGGTGGTTGTTAGAGTGGTCCAACATTTTTGTGTTCTCAAACAGTATCCCTTGTCAAGTTTCTAATATACCTCACAACCTCTGAGGATTCCTGCCATAGATGTGGTCAAAACGTCAGGAGAGAATGCTTCTGGAACATGGCCATACAGCCCGGAAAACTCACAACAACCCAGTGATTCCGGCCATAAAAGCCTTTGACAATACATTTAACTGATCTGTTTTTAACAATTATGTTTAATTTATTTTAATATTTATATTTTGTAGGTTTTTAATTGTGTTTTTTGAAATGTTGTGAGCCACTTTGAGTCTCATTTAAGAGAGGGAAAGGGTGTATAAATAAATGCTGTTATTGTTATCATTATTTTCTCTAGCTGCCTGCTAAGCAGATAGGCATGTAACCAGGAAGAGCCATTGAGTCTGCTGGTGGGGCAGGGAAATGCTGTTTGCATATCTAGGGAGCGATCTATCTGCCTTCCCTCCTGCTCTTTGGAGGGCCAGGAGAAGCCTGCTTTTCAGTGCTTTCCTCCCCCATCCTGGCCTCCTGGGGGTGGGCGTGCTTCTTGTAATCTTGGAATGGAGCAATCGCTTAGATTTTGAGATGAACATTATGCTGATTTGGGACTCCTTGAATTTTTCTATTGTCCATAGTGTGTGTTATTTCCTCCTTCTCCTTAAAAAATAAACTTGGTAGGGACAACATGTTAGAAAATTTTGTTCTTCTCTTTAAAAGCAGCCAAAGGAGAGATTTATTATTGGAAAAGCATGGCCCCTGGGCCTGTTTCACCTCGTAACCTTCCTGTTCGCTTTCCAGTTCTGTACGTGTGTGGGTTTTTCCACCTTTCCTTCTCAGAAGGAAAGTTTGCTGTTTTTGTTCTTTCGTCCCCTTTTTATGGAAGTGTTGAGTGTCAAAACAAAACCGTTGCATGAATTGAAGCTGTGCCTCTCAGGCTATCTGATCTAGACAACTTGTTTTTAGTATTTTTCCCCGTGTGCCACTAACCGGGACCATGGATTGCTGTGAGGTTTGCAGGCTGTATGGCCATGTTCCAGAAGCATTATCTCCTGACATTATGCCCACATCTATGGCAGGCATCCTCAGAAATTGTGAGGTATTGGAAACTAGGCAGGTGAGGTTTATATATCTGGAATGTTCAGGGTGGGCGAAAGAACTCTTGCCTGCCTGAGGCAAGTGTGAATGTTTCAATTGGTCAGCTTGATTAGCATTAAATAGACTGGTAGCTTCAAGGCCTAGCTGTTTCCTGCCTGGGGGAATCCTTTGTTGGGAAGTGTTAACTGGCCTTGATAGTTTCTTGTCTGGAATTTACCTATCTTCTTAATGTCATTCTTTATTTACTGTGCTGATGTTAGAGTTTTTTAAAATACTGGTAGCCAGATTTTGTTCATTTTCATGGTTTCTTCCAACAAAGGATTTTCCCCTGCAAGAAACAGCCAGGCTTTGAAGCTGCCAGGCTATTCAGTGCTAATCAAGGTGGCCAATTGAAACATTCACACTTGCCTCAGGCAGACAAGAGTTTTTTTCCACCCAGAACATTTCACAGATATATAAATCTCACTTGCCTAGTTTCCATCACCTCACAACACAGCCAAGACCATCTTTGTGCCCATTGACTAAAACATATTTCGTGAAAACACACCAGAGATCTGCAGCCAATAGCTTAAGACTGGCATTTGTCCAGGACTTTGCGTAGCACTGAATGAAAGTCCCATAGATTTCAAATATGCCCAAAACTGTTGTTATTAACCAGTATTCTAAGAATCAGTATTCCCATTGTGGGAAGGGCAGGAATTGGAAAACATACAATTTCAATGTTCTGTTCCCAGAATCTTGCTGCAACCATTGATCTAAAAATTGAAGTCCAAGAAATAATGTTTCTAGGTACTAAGGATGGGAATATTCTTGAAGGGAAGATGAGCATGGTGGTGTGTGTACTATCAGAAGTAGAACAGGTAGTGGTGAGACAACCACAGAGTTTGTACTGGAGGTTTGTCTCACTGACCTTCAGCTAAATATCTGAGGATGGGCAGTTTTCTTATGATGTGTGACCCAACAGATTGTATTCAGCTTGTCAACCATGTGCTGTATCTTAGCATAGTTTCCCTGGCCTGGCTTCCTTTAGTGCCAATCATAAAATTGGAAGAGATCACAAGGGCCATCCAATTCAAACCTCTGCCACAGTTCTAAGCTTCCTTGAGCCCTGTATATTAGTCCCTCTGTATCCAGGGATTCAACATCTGCAACTTGAAAATAGTAAAGGTAAAGGTTTCCCCTGATGTTAAGTCCAGTCATGACTGACTCTGGGGGTTGGTGCTCATCTCCATTTCTAAGCCGAAGAGCCGGCGTTGTCCATAGACACCTCCAAGGTCATGTGGCCAGCATAACTGCATGGAGCGCCGTTACCTTCCCGCCGGAGCGGTACCTATTGATCTAACTTGAAAATACTCAGAACTTTTTTTCCTGCAAAACGCAAACCTTGGATTTGCCTTTTTATATAAGGACATCATTTTACAACACCACTGAATATAATAGGACTTGGGCATCCATAATTTGTGCATGTTTGGCAGTCCTGGAACCAACCTCCATGATACCAAGGGTCTACTGTACTGAGAGAAAAGCAGGATATTAATCAAATAAGAAATATACTGGTCTGACTGGCTTTTTTTAACGTGTCAGAAGCAACTTGAGAACACACTGCAAGTCACTTCTGATGTGAGAGAATTTGCCTTCTACAGAGATGTTGCCCTGGGGACGCCAGGAGGCTTCTCTCATGTCCCCGCAAGCTAGAGCTGACAAGCTAGAGCTCTCCCCGTCTCGCGGATTCAAACCAGCAACCTTCAGGTCAGCAGTCCAGGTGGCACAATGGTTTAACCCACTGTACCACCGCGGCTCCTGTCTGGCTGGCTGGAGTGATGGGAATTGTAGTGTCCTTGAAGTGCGCCAGTAGGGGAATAAAGCAGGACTGCCTGTTACCTGACACACCTTGCCCTCGAGCTGGCTGGTTGGCTACAAAAACAGATTTATCAGGGAACCCTTTGAAGCTGACATTCAGGTGGGTAGTTGGAAGACAAAAGTGAATAAGAATTTTTCCTTCTTCCAGCTTTCAGATCTAGGTGAGCACAGTGGCCCATAGGACTGTTCCTTTGTGACTTCCGTGATCTCTGATCGTTGGCTAATGTGGTCTAAAACAGTGTGCTTTGTTTTATAGGCCCAATGTGTGGGTTTTAGGCAGAACAAAATTGAAGGAAGCATCTTGTTAGGCTGTGAGGTTTCTGGTGGAGTGAGGTTGAGTGTGAAGAATGCAAACTTACGGAGATCTCACATCCATATTAGGGGAATGGCATGACCCTGGGAATATCCGGCAGCCCTTCCTATCCTTCCTAGAGGCACACCACTCCTTTTCCTCTTCGCCTTTCCCCTGCGCCCCACCTTCACTGGAGTCAAGGACGATTACTGCCAAGGATAACCACTGATGGGGGGAAGCGAAGGGTAGGAAACCCCACCCACCCCATTTCTTTAGAAGCCTAAGGGTAGAATTGCAATCTTCCCTATCCTGTGTAACAGTGAATTGGTGACTTCACCTTCCTTTCCATGTTCCTGCTGCATTCCCCATGCTTTTTGGAAGAGCAAGGGATGTCTTTGGTCGGTGGCCAAGCGCTGCCTGGGAGGACAGAAAGGGAGCTGTTTTAATCTCGAGGAGTGTTGGATTCCATCTCATCAGATACGCAAGGCTGGAGGAGGCAACGAGGCAGCGTGTGCGCACCCCTCTCTTGCGCTTGCTCTTTTCCTCTTTGCCAGCACGATCTTGTTCCCGGATTGCAGTCTGTGCGGGTGCCTGCTCAGGATTAATTTGTGCTGATTGTTTCTCCCATGAACATTATTCTAATTGCCCTTGCATGCATAGAGAAGTTTGGACCCCCCCCCCCCTTTAGTACATAACTGGGTAGAAGGGAGCTGGTAATACATAGTTTTAACACTAGAAACAATGGCATTCATTTATCCTGCGAGGGAATATGCCTTGGGGAAAGTTACGTACTTCTTGGGAGTACAGCTCCCAAATATGTTGAAGCGCATGACCAGTCTTTGGCCCAATGGAAACCAAGATAAACCTTCTTTCTGATTTCTTAAATCCTCACCCTTCTGTGTTTCTAAACTTTTCCCCCCAGCCATTAAGACAACATAAAAGTTTTTTTCTTAAAAGGAAAGAGGAAGTTCTAAAAATAACAGTGTTTCAGAGTAAAAAATTAGATTCTGTATAGACTTTGAAACATGGCTTTTATGGACCACACCTCCCAAAATTCCTCAGCCAGGATAACCATCAACAGTAGCTATGTTGACTGTGGATTCTGGGAATTTTTTCAATTATTGGTTAGGAGGACATGTCCGTTATAATATATATCTGTCTCTCTGAATGCCACTGTCTATATGCCTCTGTACATTCCTTACTGTGTTATTTGGAAAGATAGGTAGATAACAGTTCAGCAAATGAAAAGCCTACATCAGTATTCATAGATAGAATGCCATAGAACTACATGAGGAATTATCCATGATATCTATCCATACCAGGTACATGGAGATGTCACCCTAAGCTGCTTGCCATTACAAGAATAGACACAAAAGAGTTCCCACTTCCCTTTATGGTGTTGGAAAGATCCTGTCCTTGTGGTATTGCATTTTTACATATTTTACAGGTTTGCTCTGTGTTACAAACTAGGAAAAGTTTGGGACCCTGCTTTCAGATCCTCATGCAAACCACAGTTGGCCTATTAGGGTGTAATGTTAAATTATACCTTAGTGCAAACAAGAATTAGACATTTCCAGTGTGTAGGGAGAAAAGGGAGCATATGTGAATATGCATGATTAAACATTACAGTCAAATAACTGTGAAGTGAGAAGCATGTCTGTAGCTCAGAATTTACTTCTGACTATTGTAATTCTTTCTGTTAGAGCAGCTCACGTGGCAATGCTATTAATTACTTTGGTCTAAAACAAAAGCTCATGAAAGTAACTTGAGACCAGTGCCTGTAGTTGTATAGTTATTTTATTTTTTTAACTTTCTTTTAATACACTTTCACTTAAAGAACAGAGCCAGTGGTAACAACTTTTATGTGAATTCTTATTTCCTGTATGTGCTACTAATTTCTGTAGCAGCTGTCTTGGCTGATAATGTAATAAAGTAGAAGCCTTTTGCCATGTGTCAGGGTAAAATTTCCTTTCACTGCTTTTGAGGCCAGGGCAGGGCAGATAGTAGTAGAAGTAGTAGTTATTTTTGTTATTATTTAGTAGTAATAATATTTTTATCCTGTTTGTCTCTCCCAAAGGAGACTCAAAACAGCTAATGCTAAAAATCACAATAATGTATAAAATAAAACCTAAAGCAAATAAACTTTAAAATAGAATTAATTATAGTACTAATTAAAATGCATAGTTAAAACAAATGAAACTATTAAAAATCTATTAACTCTTTAACTTACATTCAGTACCTAGATTCTCCAAAACTTGAGCTATTGCTCTCTGTAAGAAACTCTGTGTCTTCTCAGAGTGGCTTGATGTGGCACCTCCTAATTTATTTTATCTCACTGAAGTCAGAAAATGTGAAAAGTGGCAGGTGAAGGAAGAACAGAGCTGATGCTTTCAGCAAATATAACATTACTGTTTGCTTGCCTTGATTTACTTCAAAGTACTAGTCCAATAAGGAGCCCCCGGTGGTGCAGAGGGTTAAACTGCTGAACTTGTTGATCAAAAGGTCAGCAGTTCGAATCTGGGAAGCAGGGTGAGCTCCCGCTATTAGCCCCAGCTTCTGCCAACCTAGCAGTTCAAAAGCATGCAAATGTGAGTAGATCAATAGGTACCACTCTGACAGGAAGGTAACGGCGCTCCATGCAGTCATGCCAGCCACATGACCTTGGAGGTGTCTACGGACAACACGGGCTCTTTGGCTTAGAAATGAAGATAAGCACCAACCCCCAGATTCGGACAAGACTAAACGTAATGTCACAGGAAAGACTTTACCTTTTACTAGTCCAATGGATGGCAACTTAATGCTTTCTTGTTGTTTAAGTTAGACTGTAACTCCCATCACCCCTAGCCAGCAATGATAAGGAGTTATGAGAGCTGTAATCTAGACAAGGATTTGTTCAGCCATGTAAACCCCTTAGTAGAGACATGAGAGAAGCCTCCCACAAGGATGGTAAAAACATCAAAAACATCCAGGCGTCCCCTGGGCAACGTCTTTGCAGACGGCCAATTCTCTCAAACCAGAAGCGACTCAGGTTGCTCCTGACATGAAAAAGAAAAAAACCCTTAGTTGACCTTGGGTAAGTCACAATCTCTCGGCCCTAGATGAAGGCAAAGACTCTTTCTGACCACATCTTGCCAAGAAAGTATTGTGATAATTGTTGGTGTGATTGCCATAACCTCGATTCAACTTGAGCGTTTTTCAAAGCATCTAGGAGTACGGATACACCGTCCCACATTTCCCTCCTTTTTGATTTCAGAGCTTCATTAAACATCCAGTTTTCAGCTTTTACTAGAGTTAACACATTCTTGGACTATAGATACCAAGTCCCATCATGCACGCTCATAAAGTACCATTACATTTTTGATAGTCACTGGCATTTTTTCTCTGGGCTGTTACAGAAAGATTTTTAAGAAGGACTGTTAGATCTCCACCCCTTATTTTTCTCAGATAGATGCAGATAAAATTAATAGCTAATCTGCTTTTGGCTTTTGTTGGTTGTTTCTGGCACATGGGTGGGAGTGCAGGAAGGGAGTAAACCAGCAGCTGGTTTATAGTCTTAAATCCTGGTCACCCAAGGATGATTTGTACACAACACAGGCATGTGACTGGCTGTTTTTAAAATTATTTTCTAAAGTTCTGGTGATTTTTCAAGATTGTTATTTTTCTGTGTTGTGATATTTCATTGTGAGGCTGGGGAAGGCTATAAGTTGAAAACAAACCTGATTAAGAAGCTTGCAGTTTGAAAATTGGGAAGTGATTATTTACTAACACTATGCAACATGGTTTTGTTCTTGGGTTATAAATGTCATTTTCTAATTGGTTCTATCATAAAAACTGGAAAAAAGTTTATTCAACTGTAAAAACTTTGTTTTTGCAGGACATTCTGCAGCACATTGTGCTATAGCTTTTCAATGAATATCTCATAGAGTCTATAACCCATTTTACATAGATTGTGGCAGCCACAAAAACGAGGTTCTGGAGTAATACAACTACTTTCAAAGTGAGTACAGCACACTTAAACAGGAAATAACATTTTCAAACCAGAAACAGAACATGTTTTCAAATTTTGTTACATAGTATAATTGATTTCTTAATTATATTAATATCATGTCAGACTACACAGAGAAGCCATTGAAATCCACAAGCATGTGGACAATTTCAACAGAAAGGAGAAAACCATGAAAATGAACAATATCTGGCGACCAGTATTAAAAGCTCTAAAATAAGGACAGTAAATAAAGAACAACTCACAAAAATGGGAATTCCAGCCAGGAAACAATCAAGGTCAGCTATCACCTCCTTACAAAGGATTCACTCAGGCAGGAAACAGCCAGGCTTTGAAGTTGCAAGGCTTTTCAATGTTAATTGCAACATTACACTTGGCCCCCAACAGACAAGAGTTCTTTCCTTCAACCTGGACATTCCACAGATATATAAACCCCACTTGCCTAATTTCAAGCAGACCTCACAACCTCTGAGGATGCCTGCCATAGATGTGGGCGAAACATCGGGAGAGAATGCTTCTGGAACATGGCCATACAGCCCGGAAAGCTCACAGCAACCCAGTATCATAGTTTTTCATCCAAGTAGCTCTCCTTACTTTAAACTCAAGAACTTTGCCAGATAGGTCAGCTTAAGAGAAGGGAACTGGCCCAAGATTATCCAGTGTTTTTCAGTGGAGATTAATACTCAGGAGACTAGTTCCATTGTTACATCAGAGAATGTAAAGTAATGTACTTTTCATCTCCCCTCCCCAAACAGTTGCTCTGTCATAATTCCACCTACAGTGTCTTCAATGGCTCCAAAGAAAATCCAATAAACAGAAATAAAACCAAGATAGAGCATCTTGATACTCATTGCTTCGCATCAAAGAATCTGTAGGTTGGGAGGAAACTTGGAATAGAATACTGTATGTAAGTAACTGAGTGTCTGCGTTGTAGAATTAATGCAGTTTGACACCACTTTCACTGCTATAGCTCAATACTGTGGAATCCTGGAAGCCATAGAGGTACAAACAATTTCACCTTCTTTGCCAAAGAATGCTGGTGCCTCATCAAACTATAAATCCCACAATTCCATAGCATTGAGCTGTGGCAGTTAAAGTGGCGTCAAACTGTATTCTTCAGTGTCACTGTGTGAGGGGACAGCAACCCAGCCTCTAGTATGGGGGAGGGATCTGATAATATTTATATAGTGTAATTTATTCCTTGTGTTTTTTGCTCTTTTACTTCCTATCTGACACAACTTTGATTGCAGTTCCTTTTTACTGTAACATGTTGATATACTAAAAACTGGCTCACAACTTGGTTTTGAAGCTGACCTTGGTTCCTTCAAGTGGAAGTGATTCTTGTTCCTGAGAGACACTGGACTTTTCTTCTGCTGAATAGAAGAAAAGAGACATGTGGAAAGTCGCACTGAAAAACAAGCCAAATCTAGGAAGCTGACACTCCTAGACTTGTGGAAATAAATCTGTGAACTCCATAAAATGGATTTTCCAAAGGTTCTAGGTAAGACCCTATTTCCGCAGAAGAGGAATTGAACTCTTAGGAAGTCCCTCAAGCCACAGAACTTTTTAGAGAATGGTACCCAGAATTTCCTCAGCCAGCTGCCTTGGAGATTCTGGGTATTTTAATTACAAAAATAGCATTTTGCAAGTACTGAGTTAGGCTTTCAAAAGTGGGTGTTTGTAAGGGTTAAGACTTAAACAGGGAACTGCGTGTTGTGTTTAGTTTTCTCTTTGTAATCAATACTGTGCCCGCCTTATCTTGTCCCTATCTGTTCCACAACCTTTTAAATAAAGTGCTTGTTTGTGTTTCCCCCAACCTTTCTGGATACAAAGTTCTGTTTGCTTTGAAGGGCATCAAGAAGGAGCAGGAGTGTGTGGATCCTAAATACTTTATTCTCACAATCCACACTTTCATTTGCTAGAGAAATGTCTGGGGTATGGGAGGGGGTCTTAGGGTTGAAAACTATAGGCCGCCTTACCTCTCCAGGGGGACTCAGGGCGGCTTCCAGGCAAAAAGGCAAACATTCAGTGCCTTGGTGATAATTAAAAAACATAAGTCAAAACAGTGCAAGGTAACATTATATATTCATACATTACTAAACAAACACAAAGCTCATGAAAACCAACAATACCACAATGCATAATATGATTAAAATAATTTAAGATGATTTATAGCTGTCTACAGGGTCAAGATAAAATTGCCAAGTCTCAGAAGGTTGTCTTTACTATGTTCTAATTCTCCTCTTCTCCATGGGCTAAAGTGCATAGGTGCGTTTTCAACTGTTTTTGAAAGGAGGGGAAGGAGGGGGCCATTTTTCTTTGGGGAGGGAGTTCCAGAGGCGGGGGGCCACCAGCCACATTTGAGATGGGGTGAGACCTAGAGCAGGGCCCTCTCCATTGACCTCAATACGTAAGGTGGTTTGTCAAGTAGCCTGGACCCGAACCATTTGAGAACTTTATAGGTAACAACCAGCACTTTGTATTTAGCCCGGAAGCAGCCCAGCAGCCCGTGGAGCTACCGTAACATGTGAGTGGTTCTCTCCCTGTATGGAGCTCCAGTTAGTAATCTGGTTGCTGATCTCTGGACTAGCTGAAGCTTCCAAACTATCTCCAAAGGCAGCCCCACATAGAGAGCATTGCAGTAGTCCAGACAGGATGTTACTAAGGCATGGATTACCGTGACCAGATCTGGAGTCTCAAGGTGCGGGTGCAGCTGGTGCACAAGTTTTAATTGTGCAAAGGCCCTCCCAGGCATCACCAACATATAAGGTTCCAGAGTCAGGGATGAGTCCAGGATTACCCCCAAACTGTGAACCTGTATCCTCAGGGGGAGTGTAGCCCCAACACAGGCTGTAAACCTATACCCTGTTCTGCCTTCCAACTGATTTAGTTTCCGCTTGGTACCAATAACTTTCAAAGATTGATAATGTAATTTGGTTGGAAGTGGTTATGTTTTGTAAAGGGCACACAGTGGGTTTCATGAATGCATTTTATGAAACCATTTCTGCAGAGCTTTCCAAACAATTCATATTGGTGGCACATTTTTTTAGACACTCATCATTTTGCAACACAGTAATTCAGTTTTTACTAGCAAACCGAAAGTAAAACCCAATCTCTTATAAGAGATACAGGAGAAAGAATAAACCTTTTAGAAGAATAATTATGTACATGACCACAATAGCAAGGATAGTAGTGGGGAAAAAGTGGAAAATAACTGAAATGCCATTCATCCATGACGGGCAACTGAAATTAAGAGAAGCGATGGAAATGGACAAATTACATTATGATTTTTATTCCTGGGTTATACATGTCATTCCCTAATTGGTTTTATCATAAAAGCATGGGGAAAGCGTATTTTTGCTATCGTTTTTCAATCTCATGGAGTCTTGACCAATTCAACATGGTTTGTGGCAGCCACAAAAACGAAGTTTTTGAAGTAGAAGAACTTTCAAAGTAAGTGCTGCACAATTAAACAGGAAATCACACTTTCAAACCAGGAACAGATCATTTTTCAAATTTTGTTACATAGTGTGATCTAAGATAATGAAGGGGAGCTCACTAAACAAGGTGTGAAAAGTGTGGGAGAAATTTGAGGAATATTTTAAGAAATATGTCTTACAATAGGGAAGGTAAAAAATTTCTACTGATACAGAAAATATGAACAGGGAATTTATGGGAATATTGAACAGCTAACTCTAAAAGTCTTAAAAGCTTCAAAGTTAAAGGAAATAAGGAACCGGTAGTCTCTGTGAATAAAAAATAAACATTGCTATTTTAAGTTTTCTTTCTGCCAGATGAAACCCAAGAAGATTCAGGACGAACATTTGTTTAAGTGTGTTATTTGTTCTTTTTATGTTGTCTTTTTTTTTTGGCTGATACTTAATAAAAATATTTTAAAAAGAGATACAGAAACATACAAAATTACAAAATGTATGGGAACACAACATATCTCAGGAAAACCTTTCATTTATATATTAAAATATATGATTTGTTGGATTTTTTCATATAGGCTTTAGAGGTTTCTTGTTAGGTTTGCATGATGCATCTGCACACCAACACACTTAACGTGTTGCAACACACTCCTCTGCATTAGTGTCTCTTAAGAATGAAAAAATCATTTGCACATATTACCTGCTCATAGTCTGATAATGAATGGAATGTTTAATATCAGTCAACCCAGCAAGTTACTGCTACTTCATTATTATGCAAAAGGCACTTTAATTGCCACTGTTGTTTCCAAAATTTGACTTGGCAATCTTGAGAAATAGATCATTGTTTCCAACCCTGGGAAACTGCAGACAAAGGATGTAACTCTCTGTGTGTGTGATGTGCCTGAGGCCATATAATTGAGCCATGGGAGGGATAAGACCCAAATTCATGTTCTGCAGATGTTCAGTATTTACTAAGACAGTGCTACCAGATGGGCTGTCAGTGAACTCTTTATTGACAGTGTAGAATATTCCTGTGTTTCCTTAACTTTTTTCCACTTCAGTTTGACTGATGTCGATATGTTGTATATGATGAAAAATGTGTTTTCTCCCAAGATCTACTTTCTTGTTTCATTGGTTCCAATTGCAGGAAAAGTGTTAATGATGCTCCTGACATGTTTTCTAAGAACTGTTAGATTCAGTGTCCAAATAGTACTTAAGGTATGTGCCAGACAAATTCCTTGACACATCTCTTGGAAATAGGTATGAGTAAACAAAGGGTAACTTCTAAAAAAAGATTCATAGATGAGGAAGGTTCCTTGTGTAAATCCTTGGTTTCCTACAGTGGAAGCCAGAATTCTTTCAAGTTTCTTGCACCAAACTGAAAAAGTGATTTGTCAAAGGTAAAGATTTTCCCCTGACATTAAGAATAGTTGTGTCTGACTCTGGGGGTTGGTGTTAATTATTTCTAATCCAAAAAGCCGGCATTGGCCATAGACGCTTCCAAAGTCACATGGCCAGCATGACTGCATGGAGCACCGTTACCTTCCCACCGAAGCGGTGCCTATAGATTTACTCGCATTTGCATGTTTTCAAACTGCTAGGTTGGCAGAAGCTGGGGCTGACAACGGGAGCTTACCCCACTCCCCGGATTCAAACCGCTGACTTTTTAGTCAGCAAGTACAACAGCTCAGCAGTTTAAACCACTGTACTATTTGGGGCTCCACCCCCAATTTTTGTTAATGTTATTTTAAAAAAAAATCAGTGATTTTGGGTGACAACAAATTCAGACTTGTTAAGAGAAGGCCATCTGAAAGAGTTCTTGCAAGATAGCTCCCTGGGTTTTGTTGGTTATTGTTGCCTCTGTGTCTTTTCATTCCATTTTTGCGGGGAACCGTTTGTTGCAGTTCCTCATATATGACCCTAAGGATTTTCCGGACCAAAGTTTTAAAAACTGGGGCATGATTTACTGAGGTGATCCTATGTTTTGAAGGGAAAATTTTGTCTTCCCCTTACATTACAAAACTGTCATTTCACTGATAATGCTGTTGCGGCATACCATCATAGCTTTAAAAAAAGATAACTGAGTAGATGAAAAAGATACTTTTTGTTCTGGCACATATCAATTTTTTTTTAAAGCCCACTTGAGGGTGGCGATAACATATTGCAGCTGGTGCCAAGAATTGTCAAAAAATAGTCCTAGACAACAGAAATGTTCAGTTATTGAAAGAAAAACCCAGAAAGTAAAACAGCAAACACCTCAACCTGCAACAGCCTATTTACACATTTGCTCTGTCTGGGGGAGCACATGTAATGTTTTAGATTATAAAGAAGTTTTTCAGTACACCAAAATAAATTTTTGTCTTACTTTTTGACATGTAACTTCATTACACTCTCAATACCCTGATAACTCGCTGCTTTTGAACGGTATTGCTATGGTGGCCCCAATGTCACAATGCACCTACGTTATCTCCCTCTTTCTCCATCTATCTGGGGACTGTTCTTCACTGATTCTTTTCCATTTTTGGTGATAAATCTTCCAGTTCCAGATCAGCCTCTGGTTAAGTTGTATTTCACTATGATTTAACTTTCATCCTAGGGAGGTTTGCGTGGGGTATTTGTCAGTAAGCTTTGGGCTGCTTTTTAATCAGTCTAAACCCTTGGCTGGAGCTAATATCTCTTTCTACAGTATGTGTCTTGTGAACATTTTTCTTGTTCTTTACCGGTTAGTGCCATCTCAAGCAATTCCTTTCCTTCTTTGGTGTTCACATTCTTTGGATGCTTTTGCACTATTATCATGTGTTCCCCCCACCCCAATCTGGTTTTTACCAGACTAAGCATATTTAATTCTTTTTTCATCTCCTCATGCAATGCAGCCCCACCGACCTTCTAAATTGTTTTGCATTGTTTTGTTTCTTTATGTAACAGCATGATGGCCTAAGATGAAATCTTAACACTTGGAACACTTTCCAAAGGAATAACTTTATTAGTCTGTTGCACCACAAACAAGATATGATATTTTGACAAGACACATTGTTCAAAATGCTTGGACCAGAACTGTTTTGTATGTTGGATTTTTTAAGATTTTGGATTATCTGTATTGACATATCAAAATATCTTGGAGCTAGGACCGAAGTAGAAACACAAAAATCCTTTATGTTTCATATATATCTTTTGCACATAGCCTGAGGATAATTTTATAAAATATTGTTGATAACTTTGTGCATGGACCAAAGTTTGTGTACACTGGGCCATCTCAAAGCAAAGATTTTAATGTCTCAGCCATTCATGTGATCTATTTTGGATTTTGGAGTCTTTTGGATTTTGAATTTTGGATAAGGGAAGCTCAATGTTATAATCAACTGATTAGTCTTCGTGATGCCAGAGGTCTCTTTCTTGTTTTTCTCCCCTAACATTTGGAGTGCAGTTAAATAGAGGTTGTATGTCTATCCTTTCAATTTCCTGTCATATATGGAGTTTAAAATGACCACAATTTAGAAGAGATTTGGGGACTGCCACTGCCAAAATCAGTGGCCAAGCTTTATGGGAGTTTCCAAGAGCTGTAGTCCAAAAACATGGGCTTCCAGGCTCAGGAAATAGTGCTTCCTGCTGAACTATCTGCCTTTGTGTGGCAGCTACAATTGTTTCTTCAATAATTGTTTTGTTATGTCCTCCTCCAATGTTCAGTCTCTTCCACATTTTCACCATGTCTCCTCTTGAGCTTACTGTGCTCTTTCAAAAGGCAGGAAAAGGTTATGGCTAGGTGACTAAGTACATGCTTTGCATGCAGAAGTTCCCAAACTTAGTCTCTGATCCTCCTCTATTTAAAAAATCTGGCATCACAGCAGTCCTTGGCCTAGATTTCTTCAGGTGTAGGCTTCAACACCTACTTCCGCCATAGTCAATGCTAGCTTGGGGATGCTGGATAATGAAGTCAGTACATACGGAAATACCCATATTGATGTGCAGTAAGAAAAATTCTTTTTGGACCACAGCTTCCAGAATTCTTGGCAATTATAGCTATAGGAGATTACTCTTCCAAGCTCTGATGAAGATAGTGCTTTATGAGATGTCAGGAATCCTGAATTGATGTTTTGTTCTAAAGGTATTGCTGTTTAAATGCTATTTAATGTTTCATCAGAACTGATCAAAGTATAAAATGCAGAATGGGTGGCAGTGCTGCAGGTTTCAAGGCTAGCTGGGAGATAGAGGCAAAGACAGAAACTGCTCACTTGCTGTGTCCCCTGTGCTAGCTATGATTTCCTAGAAGACGGGAGGCACAGAACTATCCGCACCTACAGTTGCTTAGAGTTGTTCAAGAGATGGATACTATGTGAAGGCAGTGGATGAAAATTGGATGGGTGCTCCATGGCCTGCACTTCTGCATCTGATCTCTACCCACAGAGTGATTTTGTGTGTTTGGCATGGGGGATGGGGGTGAGCAGAATAATATCTTTGGGCCCCTATTTAGAAGGTGCTGTTAGGGAGTACTTTCTTTTTTAAAGCAGACTCAATTTGTACATGCATTTGTTTATTTTTAAACTTCTTACTGGATGATGTACAGTGGAAGTAATACAGTAAAAACAATGCATGAAAGAAAGCAGAATATGAAGCCCGGGCAAAAAGGGCAGCAGAGAACGAGTTTTCAGAATATAGAGCTGATTCTCCGTATCCACAGATTCAATCAACTATAGCTCGAAAACATTTGGAAAACTTCAAGTGTGTGTGTGTGTGTGTGTGTGTGTGTGAATAGATAGATGAGAAAGACTGGAAGCAAAAGCCTAATTGTTTCATTCTGACCTAGTGTCTTCTGCAAATACAGTCTAATGTTATGTTTAGACCTTTTCCACTGGAGAAAACACCTGACTTACCATGTGCCTTGGTTAGATAAATGTGCTTCATCTAACTATTTGATGTTTCTTCTGTGTAGCATTACCACTGCTTCTAATCTGCATGGCAGTCTGATCTATTTGGGTTTAAAATACCATGGAAACAGAGTATCACATTTTGGCTGAAAATGCAAATATATGACACAGACTGCATTCCTTTAGCCCACTCTAAAGTCTGGGTGTAACTGGCTGGAGTTAGCTGTTATGATCAGTTGCTGATCGTTGTTCATGTTTTTTGTAGCCATCTAAATTTCTAGGGATTTACTTGCAAAGCTACTCATGTACAGTATTTATTTTCTGGGAAATGTAACTGTGGACTTTGATTAATCAGGAATGTGATGGATGGTTCTAGGAAGAGGGTTAAATAAGAGCATGCCATTCTTGAGTTTGGCCAATGATGCCGGGCTGCTTCTGGTCCATCAAAGTTTGGCAGAACGCATGTGTTAGCCTGGTCAGCAGAAATTGATGTAGCCTGGAATCCAACAGTATTGGTCGATGGGGCCATAAGTTTCCTTGCCTGGATTATGTCACTAATTATTATTATTTGGTTGCTTTCATTCCTTTGCTGTGAGGACAGTATGTGCAGTAACTTCCCACCTTTTATCCCGATTCCTACTTGAAGCCAGATTAGCAGTGGTTTTCGAAATTAATTTATTCTAATGTCACTCATCAGCAGGACTGACCTAAGACTCTTGAAAGGACAGGCTTCCTCACCCCCAATTCAAGATTGGGAGACAATAGTTAGCAGTTGATTCTTTACTTAGGACACATCTACGCTGACCATTTAATGTAGTTTCATGCTAGTTTTTGTGCACAGTGGTAAAACTATGCACACTATGAAAGCACACTGCAGCATGCTTTAAGAGCTTTAAACTGAAATAAGCAAAGTCAAGGAAAAGTCTGAAATAAAGTCTTTAATATGTATTAGTGTGCTCTAGTGTAAACCACATGGCACGGTGAAATTGGCTCCCCACAATGCAAATTCCTATGCTGACACCCAAATAACTCTGCTGATGCACATCTATACATTCTGTTGGGGGAGTTGTAAAAAAAAACAACGCACATTTTTCATGGTTATTGAGCTATGGATATTTCAGATTCGGCCAGCCTAAGTGGTTTGAGTGATCACCATCCGGACCTCAGTGGGTCCCCAAGTTTCCAGTGCAATCATCTGCACATCGAAACTACTTCTTTCTGTACCAGTTTCGAACTAACCAAAGTGGTCAGTGTAGATGTGTCCTTAGATACGGGTGTCAAGACAGCATCCTTCATTGCACCTGAGGACAACAGGGAAGCTTACTGGGCACAAGGCTGGCAGAGTGGCACACATGCAGCTCTGTCTTCAGGACCCTGCAACTGCTCAGTGCCCAGAGGCTGCCTTGCTTGGCCTAATGTTAGAGCTGGCCCTGTTCTGTTGGTTCAGACGAGGACACTGTGGCTCTGGCATTCCTCCCTCCCCATGCGTATGTGGTGCTCAAGCAATTGCGTTGGGATTCATGCTCCAGCAAATGTTTAGACTGTGTTTGCATTTATCGAACTTCAGCTGCCAGCATGTGTCCTGGCTTCCTGTTTCCTTCTCATTCTTTCTTCACTGATGATCCAGTTATGTGAGCTCCATAGGTTTTAGCTCAATGTTTGTTTTTGACCAAGTTTGCGCCGTTGAAGAAGTGAGTTCCTGAGATGTTTTTGGGATGTTTAACAAATGCAAATACATAATCTTCATTTGTTTCATGGCCAAATTGTAACAACTGCTGGGTGGGTGGGAGATAAAAGGCAAATCCTTTTTTGTTTAAAAAGCACACCCATTTATTTAAAAAGCTAAACTCTCAACATTTTGTAATTAGGGGTGGCCCTGCATGTACAGGGTTGCAGATCCTTATTGAAGTTATTTTTGAAATATATTATTAATCTCTTAACAAAGTGTGCCCAGTGTGGAACACATCTCACCATGTTAAAACAGTGGATGTGGCTCTTAATGAGACATGTTGCATTATCATAGGATGTCTATGCCCCACACCACTGGAGAAATTATACTGTTTAGCCAATATTGCACCACCTGACATCCACTTGGAAGTAGCAGCCATCAACGAAAGGACCAAGGCAAGGATATCTCCAACTCATCCCCTGTTCGGATATCAACTAGCACGCCAATGCTGTAAATCAAGAAATAGTTTTCTAAGATCTACAGAGATAATTGCAGGAACACCTCAGCAAGCGAGATTCCAAAAGTGGCAGGCTAAAATCCAGAACCTCAAGCCATGGCTGATACCGAATGAGAGACTCCCTCCTGGGCACACAGAAGGCTGGACAACTTGGAAGGCGCTGAACAGACTGTGCTCTGGCACTATGAGATGCAGAGCCAACCTTAAGAAATGGTGCCACAAAGTAGAGTCCACAACATGCAAGTGTGGAAAAGAGCAAACCACAGACCACCTATTACAATGCAGTCTGAGCCCTCCCACATGCACAATGGGGGACCACCTTATAGTAACACCAGAGGCACTTCAAGTTGCCAGCTACTGGTCAAAGGGCATTTAGTATAATGCCAAGTTTTTAACTTTGCGTTTTTAAATACATTACGACTGTACCCTCGGTTAGCTTATGACATGATAAATAAATAAAACAAGGTCCTGCTTATTCCCAGATTCTAGCATGAGAGCAGCAGGAGAAAAATCAAGTTTTTCCTGAAGTCATGGTTGTGCTGTAAATTTAAAATGTGAAACTGCACACGCTCCAAATAAGTCTTTAAAGAATTAGAGACAGGTTCGTTCCTCAAATTCTTAGTAACACAGAAGGCACAATACAATGGTAAATCAAATGGGGATGTAGGCAGATTGTGCACAGCCATCTAAAACAGGAGCCCAGTAAGACCATTAAATCCAGGGTCTAAAAATCAATGCCCCACACTGTACAGAATCCATAAATTATGTTCGTGATCGTTATTGTTGATTTATGGTTGTGCTGTCTCTTTCTCTGCTCTCCTCCCATTGCCACCTCTTTTCTCCCAGCATTTGGCAATCCAGGAGGCGAAGAGTGAAGCAGCCTGGGTCATCCAGCTCTAGTTTCCCTGTGGGTTTTCTTTTCCCCCTTTCCTGTTGACATCCAGTTTCTGCAACCGGACACCCTGGCCACACATGGCTGCTATAGGCTGGAAGTCATCGTTGTGGCAACAGGTGAACCTCCCTTGCATCCAATTGAGTTGTAGAGCCTGGGACGGGCCAGGACTCCTGTCTGCCTGAGCGTTTGGGCGTAACCAAGAACTCAGCGGTTGGAGATGAAAGTAGGGAAAGTTTCACGGAGCTGGCTTTGCAGAGTCACCTTGCAAACAGTGGATGCTTTCTGTAAAGGCTTGGAAAACCTGTTTGGGGTACTGAATACCTATTTTGGAGGTGCTGAGGTCCTCCACATGCTTCCTTCTTCATTAGTGGAGCATGTGGCAGCTGGGTCCTCTGAACAGCTTTCCTGTACGTGGCTTTCTTGATGCAGACATCTCTGTGGTAGGGACATGTCTTTTGCTCTCTTGTTGGCCTTTCCTGCTTCATTCATAGGGAGGAGTTGGAGTAGGATCTGTCAGAGAGTTATTGGAGCCTGGGACAATTCTGGGAGTTTGTTTAGTACTTTTACTGTTCCTCCAGAAAACTTCTCCTTGTTCTGGATGCAGTTTGAAACATAGGAAAGAGCCCAATTCTTGCAGACATTTCAAGGTTGTATTGGTTCTTTCTGGGAAGTAAGACTCTTCCCCTTCAATGATAGGTCACTTAAAGGTATTTTAATACTTAACTTTGAGGGTTCTCTCCAAAACTGTACCTATCTTGGGCACAAATCAACCTGAAAACCTTTGGTTTTGGTAGAAAGCAGATCTTCTTTCCATGAGTGGATCAGAACAATATCTGACACCGCTGGGGATGAGGGAAGGAGGGAGAATATAATTAACCTTCACTGAAGTGAGAAGCAGAGAAGGCATACTTAGCTGACCTTGAAAGTAGCTAACTGTACACAAGGTATTTTTAATTTTGTTGTGCCTTTGGTGTCCACTATAGTAGGATCCTCTATGGATAGAAAAACCCAAGGATGTTCAAATCCTTTTTTTATACAATGACATAGTAAAATGGTTTCCCTTATATGAAATAGTAAAAATAGATTTTTAATGGGGTTGGTGGATATTTTCAAGCTGTATATGGTTGAATCTATGGATGCAGAAGCCATGGCTATAAAAAGGCCAACTATAGTTCCTTGTGTCAATAACTAAAGCATAGCTAAATTGCATTGTCATTGAAATGAAACACGCTGTAACTTTACTCTCTTTCTAATGTAAATAATTACAGTAGAGTCTCTCTTATCCAACCTTCACTTATCCAACGTTCTGTATTATCCAACGCAGTCTGCCTTTTAGTAGTCAATGTTTTTGTAGACAATCATTTCAATCCATTGTGATATTTTGGTGCTAAAGTTGTAAATACAGTAATTACTACATAATTTTACCATGTATTGAACTGCTTTTTCTGTCAATTTGTTGTAAAACATGATGTTTTGGTGCTTAATTTGTAAAATCATAACATAATTTGATGTTTAATAGGCTTTTCTTTAATACCTCCTTATTATCCAACATTTTCGCTTATCCAATGTTCTGCTGGCCCGTTTATGTTGGAAAAGCGAAACTCTACTGTATTTTAGTCTTACAAACTGTGTGTGTAGCTTTACACCTTAGGGTCCATTTCTACACTACAAGGCAGTAACTTGTAGCACTGTCTTAAAAGGGGGAATTAATGGGGTGGTTTCTGTAAAGGGTTCTGGCTTCCCTGGGCAAGGAGTTCCAAGGTAAAAGGCGGTCACCAAAAAGGCCGACTCTCATTCCTACCAGCTAAGCTTGTGATGGAGGTGGGACCGAGAAAAGGGCCTCTCCCGAAGATCTCAGGGTCCAGGCAGGTTCATACAAGGAGATACAGTCAGCCAAATAGCCTGGACCCGAACAGTCTAGGGCAGAGTTCTCAACGTGTGGGTCCCCAGGTGTTTTGGCCTACAACTCCCAGAAGTCCCAGCCAGTTTACCAGTTGTTAGGATTTCTGGTAGTTGAAGGCCAAATCATCTGGGGACCCACAGGTTGAGAACCACTGGTCTAAGGCTTTAAAGGTCATAACCAGCGGTTTGAATTGTGCCCAGAAACAGACTGGCAGCCAGTGGAGCTGCTGTAATGGGGGCTCTTTGTAGCCAGCCCCAGTGAGCAACCTGGCTGCAGCTCTTTGGACCAGCTGAAGTTTCCGAGCACTCTTCAAGGGGAGTCCCATGTAGATTACAGTAATCTGGCTGACTCAGACTTCTAGGATCATCAGTTCAGCAACATTTGGGAATCACTTGTTTTTCCCCCTATTTTATAGTCTATAATACATCCATATATGTAATCACCTTGTTCTTTCTTTTTGAGTGAAGGTCATATTATGCCCTTTTATGGTTTTGTGAGGTCCTTTCCTGGTTTTGTATTCGTATGCCAGCTGTTTTGTACTGAGAAACCAAACTGGTTGGAGTGCTGTAGGAGCAAAGTCAGTGTTCAGTATTGCTGCTTTGATTTAGGATGGCATCCACCCTACTGATGTAAAGTAGAAGCAAGCAGGGAGGTGTTGAATGTGTGACACCAGTGGGAAGGGTTTTACTCAGCCAAGCCTCTCAAGATGTTTGTAGTCTTATATCTGATCTGTTTCATAGCCTTAGGCAGATAATTTTAATATGTGTTTGTTTAGTCATCTCCTGTGTAGACGAGACAGAATTTAACGCTTGTTTGTTTGTTTCCTGTGATGCGTAGATGAAAAGTGAATGTACACTTTTTAACAAAAATGATGGATACTAGAGTAAGTACTTTAAAAATCCTAAAAAATATAAAAGGATCCTATGTTTTCATTGAGCAATGATCACAGTAAATTAATGAAAGGATGCCATTTCAAGATGGGGGAGTAATTGGTGACCTTGACCTGTTTACATTGTAATTTCCGATCTTGATCTGTTTACATCGGAATTTCAATGGCATTTGAATTCCCAAGTACTGTATATAGTCTTTAGCGTTTGTAATGATTCCTCAGTATCATTGGTGCCTACCATAAAAATTATGGACTCGTTCCACGTAGCTTCCTAATCCCACACAGCCAAGTGAATAGATTTAAGAACTGATTTTTATTCCTTGTGAGATATTGAAGTTAATCCTGAGAAGAATCTTTGAGTTCTTTGTCATGATTTGATCACTATTTGATGAAGAAAGCAGCTATGACTGAATGACCCTTCATAGGTGTGATGAACATTAAATTGGTCTGCTTTGAGAGTTTTATGGAGCCCGATGTTATTTCTGATGTTTCTTAACAAAGTTCCACACAAAACCGTGACCATTGATTTATGGGGTTACTTGAGAACCTAATCTAGCCATCCACACTTTACTTTTTAATATCGGTATGAAACTGCTGGTCGTGGTTGTTTGGAGATGTTGTTGGTATTCTGAAGATACTTGGCTCTTGTTATCTCTGCTTCTAAAGCAGTGGTTCTCAACCTGTGGGTCCCCAGATGTTTTGGCCTTTAACTCCCAGAAATCCTAACAGCTGGTTAATTGGCTGGAATTTCTGGGAGTTGTAGGCCAAAACACCTGGGGACCCACAGGTTGAGAACCACTGACCTAAAGGGACTGTGTTTATTTGTTGACTTTATGTTCCGCCTTTCTCCTAAAATAGGATTCAAGGTCTAGATTGAGATAAGAATTATGCAGCTCTCCAGAAGGTATTAGACTTCAGTTACTATCAGCCCATTCTATTGGGTGTGCTAGATAGGATGGATGGGAGCTGCAATTCAAAAATATCAAGAGGGGGCAAGTTGCCCAATCCAGCAAATACCATAAAAGCTAGTCTTTTGTGTGTATTAGATACAATCCCCAGTCCATTCCATGACCCATGTGGAAGTTTCCAGAAAATGATACAGCTAATACAGGAAACACTTGTGTAGATGTGTGTCTGGCTACAACTACAAACCTATAGTGCCTAGCTCTAAACAGGAAACTTGAGTTTTCAGAGGAATTTTAAAATTCTTCTGATCGCATTTGCCTGAATATCACAAGTGAAACTCTTTATATTGGTAGAAAGAATTTTTGTCTTGACTGAATTCAATTTCAGTTTGTTAACTTCGGTCCAGACTCTTAGTAACACCAAACTGGGATTGCTTTCCCTAACCTAAAAGTTTTCCCCCTGACATCAAGTCCAATCAAGTCCAACTCTGGGATGTGATGCTCATCTCCATTTCTAAGCTGAAGAGCCAGCGTTGTCCGTAGACGCCTCCAAGGTCATGTGGCCAGCATGATTGCATAGAGCGCTGTTATCTTTCCACCAGAGTGGGACCTATTGATATACTCACATTTGCATGTTTTCGAACTTCTAGTTTGGCAGAAGCTGGGGCCAACAGTGGGAGTTCACCCTGCTCCCCAGATTTGAACTGCCAACCTTTTGGACAGCAAGTTCAGCAGTATCCTCCAAATACTTGGAATAACATTTTAACATTGCTGCTATAGAACAGTCATCACCAAGGACTATGACATGATCAACAAATTATTAGTAACTTTGGCTAACTTCCGATTGCAAATTTATTTTGTTTTCCCATATTTTAAGCCTTAATATCATCCCTTTTATTAAACTGCTGCATGGTCTTCTCTCATTCCAGCCAGATCTTCTCAATTTCAAGAAAGGATGGATGTCCATATTGGATGAACCAGGAGAGGTAAGATTTGAGGACTTCAGAAAGTAATTTCCTTCTTTTTTCCCCTCTTGATGCTTTCCTCAAGTTTGCATGGGAGCTGCTTTTGGCTTCCCTTTATGACTTATATAAAAACCTTTGTTTTGAACCTATGGATCAAAATTTCATTGGATTAAAAAGTGCTGAAAATGGATCTTTCTAGAGGATTCCTTTTAGAATAAACAGGATCAATGTGTAGCGGAAAACATTGGAAGAGTTTATTCACCAGCAAAGAAACAGTAGTGCTTTTTTACCCAGCATGTGTTGTGTATTCCGCAGTTCCCCTTGAATGCTTCCTGCCTAAACTCTGTCTATATGGCATTCAGTAAACGGGAAGTAAGCCTTCTCTTGAGGAAAAATGGACCTGCCAGGCCTGGCCTTGACTTTATTTTCTTTTGTGGGGGAATAAATCTGAAAGGTCAGTGACTGCATTGTGCTTGTGTCGACTCTTTAATGTAGCTCTTCCCTCTTGTCTTGCCCTTTCCTTTCCCTTCCCACAATGATCCATCCTGTCTGCAGTGGACGAAGCACTGGTTTGTGCTGACAGACTCAAGCTTGAGATATTACAGGGACTCCAATGCTGAAGAGGTAAGGAAGCAGCATTCTGATCTTTCCTGCCAGAATAGTCAGATACCTGCTGAGAGAATAAATGTGAGGCAAGCTGAAAAAGTATGGCAAGATTATTGTGTGTGATTACTTAGGCAGCAAATGAATGGAAGAGCAGGGTTGGAAGGAAACAGTGAAGACCATCATGACCACATGCCGTGTTTGGTCTTAGCCAAGTCTGCTTCAACTTGGCAAAAAATATCCAAGAAAAGTAGTTCTGTTTGTTTAAAGGAGTGAAAAATATATAGAAGTCAGTTTCTCTCCAGGGACTTCCAAACATACTGACAGAGAAAAATAAATAAAGCAAGAATATACTTTTTCAATGTTGTATATAAAACAATATATAGGTTTGAGTTTTCCAGGTTGTTTAGCCATGTTCCAGAAGCATTCTCTCCTGATGTTTCGCCCACATCCTCAGAGTTGTGACGTATTTCTCCCACCCTGGACCTTCCACAGATATATAAACCCCACTTGCCTAGTTTCCAACAGACCTCACAACCTCTGAAGATTCCTGCCATAGATGTGGGCGAAATGTCAGGAGAGAATGCTTCTGAAACATAGCCAGAAAATTCACAACAGCCCAGTGATTCCTGCCATGAAAGCCTTCGACAACACAATATATAGGTGATCTCCAGTCTACCTAAAAAGTGAATTGCTAATTTTGGATGCTATCCAGAATTGGCTGTTTGGCCTTTTTATTTGTTTGTTAAATTTTTGGCTCTCAAAAAGAGAACCTTAAGAGGTTGAGAGCTGCAAAAACAGCCTTCGGAGCTGCATTTTGTCCACAGTTGTTTTACCAGCCTTGGTATTGTCAAGTTACTCTCTTGGCCTATGGTTTCCAGAATCCAACATTCTGAGAGTTGTAGTCCACAGAACTGATTTTTCTCAACATTGGTTAAGGCAAGCATTGAGGAGTCAGCCGTGATATTAGTCGAAGTGTTTAGTTCCTTATGGTTTGGAGTTTATTTCAGGCAGATGACCTGGATGGGGAGATTGACCTGCGTTCTTGCACTGACGTGACGGAGTATGCAGTGCAGCGGAACTATGGCTTCCAGATACATGTGAGTACGTAGCTTCTGTCCAGGTGTGGGCACAGAATCAGTGGCATGTCGGGCCTGCAGCGTCCAGCACTAAAGCATTGAAGATGGGGCAGTAAAAAAGATAGCACTCTAATCTTTGTAATTGGGCAAAGTCAAAGACAGGGACACATTATACTTGTTGATGTTGTTCTCAAAATCATGGTTGTGACCATGAGGCCTTTCTTTTTGAACATTGTTCTGTTTTGCAACTTGGTGTAGATCTTAGGCATCCCGAAGCGTTCATTTGTTGCCAAACACTTTAATGCTCTTAGCTGAGCTTTATTGTAGAACTGGGACTATGAACAACTAATTCTACCTCGACTAGTCATAGCTGGCAATCCAATCCATGGCTAGCTAAATGGAGAGCCCTTGCCCCTATGTGAGAGCAATGAAAGATGGATTGTCAAAAATTTATAGTGCAGAAGCAAAAAAAAGTCATCTGTGAGAATTTTGTAGTCATATTAGTAAAAAGAAAATTCACTCCCCCAGTCTGTTCCCAGTCTGTATATCTTTTCCCAGCCTCAAACTGCCAAGCTGGTGCAAATTGTTATCAAACAGAGTCAACAATACAAATTAACCCTTTCTATTGCACTGGACAGCTGTTAACATTTTGTCAGAGTATAATATTCCATACAAATACTATTTTCTTCAAGATATAATATGTAGCAAGATAGATATCCTTGATCCTCCACATGATAGTGGACTACACCTCCCATCATCCCTTGTCTTTGATCAATCTGGTTGGGTTTTCTGGGAGATGTGAAGTCCAAGAATTAAAAAAGCCAAAGTTTCCTATACGTAACATGGGCAGTGTAGTATTAGATAAATGTTACAGTTATATATATTCAGTTCCTGGGGATAGGGACAGAGACAGTAGCCTGGGTAATTGCACAAACAATTCATAATCCTTTTCTTTAAATAATAAAAATACTGTTTATTTAAACGTTTATATTTCACCTGCATCTGAGGCTCTCAAGGATTATTTCAGATCTATTGCCAACATAATGAATGTGAATAAATGACTCCATATTAAATCCCAGTATTGAGGGCCAGTGTCTTTGAGATACAGTGATTACATTATTGTTAGGCACAGATTTAATTTAACCAAGTTTGTACATTAGTTGAAAATAAAATAATGGATTTGTATCAGGGTTGGGGGATTTCTGACTTTCCACGTGCCTTCACCTGTTACTACCATCAACATCACTAAGAAGCAACATCACACTAAAAGCGACTTGCAGTATGTTCTCAAATCGCTTCTGACATGATTTTAAATAAAACACCACTAAGCATGGCCAGTAATAAGAGATTGTGTAATTTATACTCCAAAATATCATGTGAGCCAAAGCTCTGTACCACTGGTTTATATGGAAGTTCACAGCTTGGCTTTATGTACATATCAAAAGTTGTCAGGATGCAAATTATTATTCATAGCATAAATTGTAGGACAGTGTCAATTGCAAATATTTGCTAGCTTTATTTGTAGGATTCAGTGTCATATGTTGGTTTGCACCGTTACTATCAGACCTATTTCTTGTAGTGTAGACAAAATATATAACTGATTGAGATATATGACCAACTTACATGTGTTGTTTTCCTTCCAGACTAAAGATGGTGTCTTCACGTTATCTGCAATGACATCAGGAATCCGACGGAATTGGATTGAGGCTCTGAGGAAAAGTATACGTCCTACTAGCGTGCCGGATGTGACAAAGTAAGTGCCCTCAGAACATTTCTTCATGCTTTCTTGATTTGCTCATTGTATTCTTACAAACTTCATTGTAAAGCACCATACTATTCATTCCAAGTCAATTCTCTCATATTCTTCTGTATCTGATTGTATGCTCCCAAATTGCTGCAGGAACTGTGTCATTAAGAGTATAAAATGTTTTTTTTTTCCTCAGGAGATCACTTTTAGTATTTTACAGAGCTGGGGGAAGCAACCTTTTGCACTAGTTACCTGAATCTTCTAGCCAACATAGCCAGTAGGCATTGTAACATTTCCAAACTACTAATATTTTGCAAGCCATCTTGATGATTTGTTTAAAATATAGGGCATAAGTCTTAAATCAGGTGGTGTTCAATTTACTGAAAGGCAATGTACGTATTTTGGCAAGTTTTTTATATCTTGAATAAATCAGCTTTTGTGTCTTAGCCTGAGACACACTGAGCAGACCATACTTCCAGAATGATACAAAAAGCAACAAGTAATAACCAAATTCATTCAAAACAATTGATTGTACCTTTTATAAAACAAATAAACATATTAAAACATGATGTTGTGGCTTGAATGCCGGACTAGGATTCTGGGAGACCTAGGTTCAAGTCCCTGCTCACTGGGAGGCCTTGGGAAAGTCACACTCTCTCAGCCTCAGAGGAAGGCAAGGGCAAAGCCCCTCTGAACGTTCTTGCCAAGCAAAACCAGTAATAGTTTTTGTACAGAGTTCCTGCGAGTCAGAAATGACTTGAAGGCATACAAAAACAAAAGTTAATTTAAAAGGCATTTATAATAGTAACTTATTTAAAAAAAAACAACAGTTAAAGCCTCAAAGGCCTGGATAAACAGATAAGAGATGTGTCTATTTGTATGCTGAGTAAGACGTGTATGTTTTTCTAGATTCTAGATGCAGTGGCAATGCTTGCTTTGGTGATTCTAGAGTTTTAATACAAAAAACCCTTTCAGACTTGGATTTGCTTAAGCATGTACTCTGTGTGCATCATAACGTGATATAGCAAGATGTACTGTACTGGGGCACCTCCCAGGACTGGGTGTGATCACAAATCGGTGTTGGAAAAACATGTGTGGGGAACTTTCCCAGTCTCTGCCTATGTAATTTCTACCTTTTGCGTGTCTTTCCTCCTGCTTCTAGGCTATCTGACTGCAATAAGGAGAACTCCTTCCGCGGCTACGGTTCCCCCAAGAGCTCCATCCGGCCTGAAGAGCAGCGGCCCAGCGCAGGACCCGAGGCCATAAGCAGAGGCAGCCACAGGAAAGCGGATGGGCAGCACCATGCCTTTGACTATGTGGAGCTGTCCCCCTTGCAGCAGGGGTCCCAGCTGAGCCATGGGTCCCCCCAGCGGACAAGAGGGAGCGCAAGAGCAACGGAAGCAGCTGCCGGAAAACGCGAGGACCTGGAGCGGGACCTGGCCTTACGCTGGGAGGAAAGGCGGAAATGGTTTGAATCTCCAGCCAGTGGAGTCTTGCAGACAGATGGTCCAGCAGGGGATCTCTGCCAAAAGGGGCAGGAACCCCCAGGCCCTCATCTCTCGGAAACTCAGAAGAGTCGGCTGAGTGAAGAGATCGAGAAGAAGTGGCAGGAGCTGGAGCGCCTCCCCCTGAAGGACTCCAAGCGGATACCGCTGATGGCATTGCTGAACCAAGGCAAAGGAAACCAAGGAGAGAAAAACGAAGCTCTGGAGAAAGAGGTAGAATAATAATAATAATAATAATAATAATAATAATAATAATAATAATAATAATAATAATAATACTTCATTTGTAAAACGCCCTATCTCCCCAAAGGGACTCACAGCGGTTTCCAACATATATGGCAAACATTCAGTGCCAAAAAGAAGAAGACATATGAACAAATTGCATCATAACAAAAACATCAAACTATATAAACAGCCTAATTTTAAACTAAATGATAAACAAAATTAACCAAAGATAAAAAAACAATATAACCCAGACATATATAATGTATGTTTTATCACAGAGTAAAACATCTAAAACTGATAGCAAAAACCTTATAGAACAAGAGGATGGTTTCGACAACCAACAGGCTAAAATCAATTCCATTTAGCCTTATTGAGGGAGAAAAAGTACATCACAATGTTTAGGAAGAGAATTTTTTTTAAAAAAATTGTCTTTTGCAATTGTTGCATATGAATTAAGGCTGTTCTTAAAATCATAGAATTCTAGAGTTGGAAGAGAGCACAAAGGGCTATCTAATCCAAATCCCTACAACATACAATCAAAGCACCCCCAACAGATGGCCATCCAGCTTCTGCTTGAAAGCCTCCAGAGGACGATATTCCACCATGTTCCAAGACAGCATACTCCACTGCTGAAAAACACATACCATCAGGACATTTTTCCTAATGTTTTCCTGCAGTTTTAATCCATTGCTCCACCCACAGAACCCCAAAACAAAGCAAAAACATTAAAAATACAAAGTCAGAAATCCTGAGAATTGGTCTGGGATAAGACCAAGCTCAAAAAATCACCAGGGGGAGGGCAAGTGGACCACAGGATTCTTACCCCATAATGGACCCTAATAGAGATATTAATATATTGCTTTACTCCTTCCCATTTATTTTATCCTCAATAACAATCCTATAAGGTAGGGTACTCTGTGGGTACATGACATCCCTTGCGTCCCAGTCCAATGCTTTAACCACTATGCTATGCTGGCTTTATAGTGTTCGGATAGGGGAAGGAATGATGAGTGTGCATGTGCTCTCCGCTGTCTAGACAGGATGCGGCAGGTTGATTGAAATTCAGTGGCTTTTGCTTTCTCCTTCGGTGTGGTTAAACCTTTATTTTTTCCTGGCACAGGTTCAGGTCCTGAGATCACAACTGGAGTCATTTCGTGCCCATAATGTGGCAAAATCTCACAAAGATGGGCAGGTTCCTCGAGGCTACATCTCTCAGGTAATGGCATCATCCAGTATCCTCTTTCTTGTTCTGTTTCTCTATTTTCCTATTCCCACCACAATCCCCCCCAGCCATACATTGGGATTTGCTTGTACTGCACAGATATTGCTGCCATAGCAACCACACATCAGACACATCTGTAATCAATATTAATTATGTTTCGCTGCCGAATGCAAGGGTCTTCCCACTTAGCACATGGCCAAAGCTTTGAAGAAAAAAATCGGGGGGGGGGGGGGAAATTAGTACCTTTAGTCAATGCTACTATTGCTCAGTTAATACTGTCCCTCTCCATACCTCCAAGTATAAATTTTACATCCAGAACAATAAGGGCCAGATCCTGGGACCTTTAACATTCCGTAGTTATTCTCCTATGAATTCACATTAACTGTCATGGCAACAGCCTGTGCTGTTTGCAACTTGCTTCTGTAGGCTGCATGGGAGTCATTTCCAACAGATTTTCAAGCCCCTGTGCCATTTAGGTGCAGAGGGAAATCTGTTTACAACAGGAATTAACAGGAAACTTTTTAGGGTCCTCACAGGGGACCTCAAAATGGTGCCCTCCCATACCCCAGAAGCTGGGGTTGGGGCTCACAAAAGTAACCATTGGACCACATGTGGCCACACGTTCTCCACTCAGGTTCAAATCAGTATTAGCATGTTGAAAGTTCTCTCCACCTCATCTCAACAGGAAACTAGGCTAGGAATAATGCATTAAAAATAGCTAAGAGGTTTCACGTATATTTCAGAATAACAGGTGAAAAGTGTTTTGTTTCCTGGGGGTGACAACTAGATAATCTCAGGACTCCATGCCTCATCTTAAGCCTCATCTTTACCTGCTGACATTCAAATTCATTTCTTTCCTGATATTATGTTCTCCTCTGCATCTCTCTCTTTCTCTGCCACTTGTATTTCTGAGAACTCAAGCACTATGATTTTGCAGCATAGGGTAGATTCAGAGCAGATTAGGGCATTGGAAGAACAAAACTTTGGGGAGGGAAGAAACCCTAGATGCTTGGTGGACCTAATCCAGACCCCTTGCAGTCTGGCTGAGTGAGTCCCATGGTGGTTCCCAGCAATGAGAGTGATTGAGAATGGAGCAAGACCTACTCGGACACTTATTTGCTGGAGATTTTTTAGCAAAGGCTGGACAATCTTTTCTTAGGGATTCTATAGTTGCTTCTTGCATTTTAGAATCCTTATTAGGGCAGTTAATAGAATTAGAATGTTTATTCAACTCAAGCATTCAATTATTCCTTTGGAACTTAATTGCCTTTTATGACTGTAAACAAATACTAACTAGATTGTAGGTCGCAGATGGAATTAATACACTTCTGTGTTTGTCAAAAAGAGTCTGGGTCACTGCTATTGCCCAGATTTTATAATATTTATTTAGGTTCAAATGCAGTGTGTTTGAGTGACATTTTTCCAGTTATTTCTCTATTCCACAACCTCTCTTGTTGCTATTAAAAAGTAGTTGACCCGCTAGTTGCTGGCAAAATTCAGAAAGAGAGACGTTATATGCCACTATATGATGCTTATATGAGCAGTCCATCCCCAGCCTGGAGCTACTGGGAAAAGAGTGAGTGGATTCCCTTCTTGCCCTTTCCTAGTAATACAGTTTCCATTTTGTCCAACGTTGTCTGTGATTGGTGTTCAAATAAACATCAGTGCAGTTTGTCACAAAAGCCTGAGTGCCTTCCTGTCCGTAAAGGAAATGACTTGTCTGTGCATACATTTACCGGCATATTATGTGTGTCAGAGTGCATTGATCAAAGTCTGGAAAGCTGTTCTTAGCAGGAGGTTGTTGCTTAACTTACGCAAGTGACTGAAAGACAAATTGTTTGGGGAAAGGCAAGGGATGAGGTGGAGACTGTCCATGAAATAGTGGGTAGGGGGCCTGGTTTCACACCAAAAGTCAGGATGCGTCACTATAGAGTCCAGGACAACCTTTTTCCTTTGTCAGGAAGCAAGACTCCAGGTCGCAAATGACTTTCGGTCAGTAGTTGCCTGAAATCTAAATTATTATCTTTTTGGAGTACAAGAATAATCTCCCAGAATTGCTTATCAGAATTTCTGGCAGAACAGTGACTACATTTCATAAGAAGGCTAATTTTGTTTTGGCTTTATTTATTTTTTCATGTTTATGAAACAGTTAGTGTTAATGAAATCTGAGAGTAAGGAGCATAAGAGCCAGATCTTGGATAATTTATTTGGACGACAGTTACCAGAACTTATTGGCCAGCATGAACTAAGTAACTTTCCCTAGCTTTGATGGAGGGCTATTGCCAAATGTGTTGCTCAAGCAAATGCTAAGATTGCCTCTTGTAATTTGTTGTTTTTACTCTGAAGCACGTTGTCATGTGATAGCAGTCATGCAGTGAATGAGTGAAAGCTTTCCTTTATATGTACAAGTTAGCCTAGAATTATATATACTGTATCATTATTTATCTCATTACTGCCTTGACATAGACAAGGATCCCTTGGTTATACTGTATTTGGGTGTAACACTGAAACAAGAAATGACAATCTCTTCAGACTGAAAATCCTAGAAATTAACTGAATCACAACTAAACTACCATTTGATTAGAAACACCTGAGACCTACAGTGCAAAACTTAGTGTCACTTAGTGTAATAGCAAAAGCAGGGTTAATCTCTAGACTGAGGTGGGTAACTTGCACAAACTGCCAAAAATGCCAAGAAGAGAAAAAAAAGGGGGGAGGGGGAGAAGAGGAAGAAGCCATAATAATAATACTTAATTTATAAACCACCCTATCTCCCCGAAGGGACTCAGGGCAGTTTCCAACAATATGGCAACCATTCAATGCCAAAAGAAAACCATACAATCAGTTTACATCAAGACAAGGCGAATAGACAATAAAAACAATCAAACTGTAACTTAATAAACAAAATGATGACAAATAAAATAAAGACTAAAAATGAAAAAAGAAAGAAAAAGAAAAACATTATAAAATATAAAAACCCTGATAAAACACACTAAATATTATATAAAACCGAGTACATCAAACTCCATCAGGCAAGGTTCAGAAGTCCAGTGGTTAGGAGGACTAAAAAGTAGTTGTCAGAATACAGATATATACAGGTTAATAGATATATTGGTTTATGGGGAGGGAAACCCAGGAAAGTCCTTGTAAATAAACTGTTTTGTTTTTAACAGGTTTCCCCTTTGGAGATATGGAATATTGTTTGCCTTGCCTTTCCCAACCCAGGCTCCTCTAGATGATTTCTACTACAGTTCCATAAACCCTAACTGAAAGATAAATGGTTTGGGGTGGTGGGATTTGTAGTTCAGAACAGCTAGAGCAGACATCAGGTTGGGGAAGGCTGCTTTTCTGTAAATAATAATGCAAGGAATTCCTGTTCAGAGATTCTTTACTCTCGTGTGCCCTCATATGGCAAATAGGGATATAGCAAATAGGGATACTAACTGTCACCATGCCCACACCAACTCATGATGACCCTTTGAATGAGAGATCTCCATCTTAGCCTATTATCAACATCCCTGCTCAGATATTGAAGACTTGTGGCCATTGCTTCTCTGATTGTCTCCATCTACTATGTGAACTTGCTCTTTTCCTACTGCCTTCTACCTTTATAAACACTACTGTATTGTCTTTTCTAGTGAGTCATGTCTTCTTAAGATACGTCTAAAGTGCAAAACCAACTATAGTTCCCCACTTCCTTTTAGTCTTTCCTTCAAAAACTAACAAGTCAGATGCTAGCCAACTTGTCATGTTCCTTTCTTTACCTTCTCCTGCTATCTTCTCAAACGTACGTGGTTAGGAGGCCTGTGAACGCAGTTTAGCTGAGATGGAAACGTCCCACCAACAAGTCATGACAGAGATGCAGCGGCACCATCAGCGGGAGGTGGAGCGATTGCAGCTGGAGAAAGAGCGACTTCTGTCCGAGGAGGCATCTGCCACTGCTGCAGGTAGAAGCATCCTCCTTTCCTTGAACATCTCCTTTTAAAAAGCTAAATCTTGAGCTGAAAGATTTCTTCTGGCTAGGAAATCTTATCAGCCTGGACTGGTGTGGTGTAGTGTTTATGTGGCAGATGAGGACATGGGGAGATCTGGATTCAGATTCCATACAGAGTGATATTGGAGGCCAATCAACTTCTCACAACTTAGCCCTACTTTATGGGGTTGCTTGAAAATTGCAACGACGGGTCACCTGCTACACACTATTTTCACATTTTTTTAGCAGTGAATATGTGTGTGTCACTGTTAGATGTTTATAATATGCAATATAATTATATTTAATTGTATGTGTATATACTACTGTGATATAGAAATCACTGACATATATGAATTAATATTTTTCTGTAGTGTATTAGCTACAGTGGATGTATAATTCTCCAGATACATATGGACTGTAGTTCCCGTCAACCCTGATTTAATAATAGATTGATGGGATCGAGTTAATGAAAGTTTAGTGGAACTTAGTGCAGGAACATCTGGAATGTTGCATATTCCCTACTCAAGTATACACATTTGTACATTCACACAGACAGCATGAGTATATACACATTAGATAATGTTATATGCAGGTATATGTCCTTGTGATACATAGAACCAGACATAAGTGGGTTGGGTCCTATCTAGGCCACTGGCCAGTTTAGACTATTGTTGTTTGTTCTGACTGGCGGCAGTTTTCCAGGGCTTCACATAGAAGGCCTTTTTTGTCATCTGCTACCTGATCCTTTTACCTGGAGATGCCAGGAGCTGAAGCTGGGATCATGTGTACACAGAAACTGTATGCTTGGATAAATTGTGACATTCCCCCCCAACAAGGAACCCTAGATTCTTCTGGTAGTTAGGAAGCAGTACAGAGGACTATGCATTCCCAATTTAGAAATGTCATAGGCCTTCCTTCCAACTCTTCCTCCTTACTTCTTCCTTTCTCTCCCTTTTATCCTAATCTTGTAGCAATTGAAGCACTGAAGAAGGCACACAGAGATGAACTGAATAAAGAGCTGAGCAGAACACGCAATTTCCAGAAGAGCGGTTCAAATGCAGATATACTCCAGCAACAGCATCAGTAAGCTATTCTGGGATGGCCATTTGCCCCCTTTCCGGTGTTGAATACTGACCCTTGAATAGAGACGGGTGGTCCTGAAAATTTCATTTAAATATATGTGAAAACATGGTTTTAGACTGTTTTGGCTTGTTAGTTGTTCAGTTGTTTAATATGTTTTTAGAATGCTCATATTAATTTTACTATTTCATATTTTAAATTGTTGGTAACTTGCTTTATTGTAACCCACACAAAGATCTTATGATATTGTTGGGATATAAATACAGGCATACCTCAGTTAACAAAGTCTCTGACAGAGAAGTGGGATGACAGAGGTAGATGGTGTTTGCATCAGGGAGTGGAATGAGTGGGACCTTCTCCTGGTGACTTTTGGTGCAGGTCTGATGTAGAGTCCATGAAGCGGGAACTGCAGGTCCTTTCGGAGCAGTATTCCCAGAAGTGCCTGGAGATAGGGGACCTTGTGCACAAGGCAGAAGAGCAGGAACACATGCTGCAGCGCTGCCAACAGGAGGGAAAGGAACTCCTACGGCAAAACCAGGCAAGTGGCTCATTAGGACTTTTAAGGAAAGAAATAGGGGAATGGTTGTGCAAGTCATTGAATAGTTTCCATACAGCTGGTGATGATCAGAAATAGATCCAAAAATTGCTTTCCTTTTCTTTCCCTCTTTCTAGTTCATATTCCTTCTAATATTTTTAACTTCTTAGGATCAGTTCAATGTTGAAAATATTTATGTTTATGTTTGATGGTTCATCGTTTTTAATTTAATTTATAGTCATATGTCATTGTTTTAGATGCATGATAGAGTGTTTTTATTGTATGTAAGGCACTGAATTTTGCTATTTATTTGATGTGAACAGCTTTGAGTCCCTGCTGGGGTGAGAAAAACAGTATATAAATAAAAAAAATAAAAAAATAGAGCAAATAATTGCTGTTACTTTTTGCAGCACTAAAATGGTAAGTCAGGTTGCTTGGTTTTACATTACTTTTTAATATTTTAGGGGGGGCCCTGTCAAAACCCCTAAATGCTCTTTTCAAGTTATTAGAAAATGTACTTATAAAGTGGCACTATTTTCACACGTGTTGTCCGTTTGAAGTGTGACTTTTTGTGGCCTTGTTGTAAAAGACAATAAATTTTACTTGTATTTATAACACAATACTTCCTAGCTGTGATTATAACACAGGCCAACAAAATAAATTATTGGTGTCTTGATTTTTAGGTCTGTTCCATAGCTTATTTGGGAAGCTGATTCAGAAAATTGCATTGAATTGATGGCATGAGCTCTAGTTTCTTAGATATGGTAGTCATGATTTTCTATGGGTAAGCAGATGAAGACTGGTAGATGGCATATGCTCTGTATCTCAAAAACTAGAGTTGATAGGGGAAAACTAGTGCCATTTTGGGATTCAGCAGATCAAATTACCCAGAAAGAGATCTAACATATGAGGCACCAAAATGTGTAATATATGAGAATAGTGTACAGAAAATAATGATGAAACATTATTGTGTTGGGAAGAAGGACTTTATATGGAGGAAAGAGAATAGGGCTGTTGTTGAATACATGTGATTTTTTAAATAGTGCTAATGTCACAGACTTCATTATTCTTACCTGACATGATGCAAAGTTACAACAAAGGAGGTATGGCAGAAAAAAAATGTTTCATGACAGTCGGATGTCAGGTTTTGGATCCATAAGATTCTGAAATTTAAAAATGGACAGATAGCATGAGTTAATTAAAACCAAAGATAGCACTGGAAAGACTTAGAAAAATGCACTGCATATACGAGACCAGGACTCACTACTGTCCCTGTCTGCAGGAGTTACAGAGGCGACTGTCAGAGGAGATTGGGCAGTTGCGGGCATTCATCACAGCACAGGTTTCAGGCGATGGCTCTTCACACAACAGTGAGAGGAATTCTTGTGAACTAGAGGTGAGACCGGATTGCTTTTTCTCTGACTAAACGTTACTTGAGAAACTCTGAGGATCCCAAACCGACATGACTTCTAACCATGCTGACTAGGAAGAGCCAGCACTTGTGTTCCTAAAAGTAACTTTTCAAAAAAAAAGTAACTTTTCCAAATTCTGCAGAGGGCAATGTTCTTAAGGAGCAGATAGACGTAATGTGTTTAAACAAGAACAAAAAATGGATGTCAAGAGTAAGAGACCTGTTTGTGAGATAACAAGTGGATATTAGAATCATAGAGTTGAAAGAGACCACAGGGACTATCCAACCCTTTGCCATGCAGGAGCGCACAATCAAAGCACCCCTGACAGATGACCATCCAGCCTCTGCTTAAAAATTACTGCCAGGGAGTGCATCCTAATGTTTAGGTGAAATATCTTTTCTGCAATTTGAGTCCATTGCTCCTTGTCCTAGTCTCCAAAGCAGCCAAAAATAAGCTTTCCCTTCCTCAGTGTGACATAATTTCGGTATTTAATATCAGTGCTAATATTACCCTCTTCCTTGTTTGCAACCAGACATATAGGAAAAGCAGATTTCTTGTGATACAGTGGCAGATATAGATATCTCTCTTACTGTATCACAAGGAGCCCCGGTGGCGACGTGCGTTAAAGCACTGAGCTGGAGACCGAAAGGTCCCAGGTTCAAACCCCGGGAGCGGCGTGAGTGGCCGCTTTAAGCTTCAGCTCCTGCCAACCTAGCAGGAGTAGATCAATAGCTACCGCTCCAGTGGGAAGGTAACGGTGCTCCATGCAGTCATGCCGGCCACATGACCTTGGAGGTGTCTACGGACAACGCCGGCTCTTCGGCTTAGAAATGGAGATGAGCACCAACCCCCAGAGTCAGACATGACAACGTCAGGGGAAACCTTTACCTTTACTGTATCACAAGCTTTTTGTGTTGGCATGCAGTTAAAAAAACCCATAGTATAATTTAAAACACAGATGAAACAATTCCTGATTTCTTGTGATTTGTTATTTTTATTGAAAACCCACATCTTTTAGACCAGAAGTTCTAAAGCTCCCCAAATGTAACTTTCTTCAAGCTCTGATGTTGGATCTGAAAGTTTGCTGTTTTCCATAAAACCAAGGGAAAGGGGAAATTGATTGGCAAGGAAGAAATAGGAAAGCTGGAAAGGGAGATATTTATATAAGGTCCACTGGAACTTACTTAGAGTAAGTGAGGAGATAGTAAAGAAAATAAGAAGGGAAAATGATTATAGCATAGGATTGGAGAACATTGGCTTGGAGTTGCAGTTGGCATTGTTAACACCTGAGTAGCCATGTATGAAATTGTGTTCTGGTGTTTGTGAAGGTGAAATATCTAATGTGATAACAGTTACCTCAGGCTTTGTCCACTGTCCTTTAGCCTCACCATTAACACTGTCCACTACTGGAATATTTTCCCAAGTTCTTGCAAAATTGTAATTTGGCATCTAAAGCAAACACTCTTAGTTGTGACTTTGCTAAGTAACCTTTCTTTGCATATAAGTGAAACTAGTGGTTAATGAGCACAGTAAGAGCTGCACAGCTTTTATATGCTAAAAGTACTTGGAGGTAATTATAACCAAGGCACATGTTCATAGAGCAAGAAAGTGTTGTATACAATAAAGCGCAGTCCATAGATCATATGTGGCCGAGCCTCACTTTTGTTCCCTAGCATACCATTGTAAGTTCCAACCCGCATTTTCTACTAAATGGCATTTCAACGTAACATGCTATGAAGGGAAATTAGATATTTTTTAAAAAATGTTTTTGCCTGTAACTATGGAAAATTATTCTATTTGCTACAAACTATCTCTTTTGGAGTACAACCGGAGTCCCCGGTGGCATAGCGGATTAAACCGCTGAGCTGCTGAACTTGCTGACCAAAAGGTCAGTGGTCCGAATCTGGGGAGCAGGGTGAGCTCCTGCTGTTAGCCCCAGCTTCTGCCAACCTAGCTGTTCGAAAACATGCAAATGTAAGTGGATCAATAGGTACCACTTCAGCGGGAAGGTAACAGCACTCCATGCGGTCATGCCAGCTACATGACATTGGAGGTGTCATTGGCTTAGAAATGGAGGTGAGCACCAACCCCCAGAGTCAGACACGACTAGACTTAATGTCAAGGGGAAACCTTTACCTTTACCTTATTTATTTTGGCAGGTGCTCAGGTGTCCGGTTGTAATTCTATTGCTCATCCTCTTCTTCCCCTCTTGCAGGTGCTGCTTCGAGTGAAGGAAAACGAGCTCCAGTACCTGAAACAAGAAGTCCAGTGTCTTAGAGAGGAAATTCAAATGATGCAAAAGGTAGATTCTGAGTAACAGTTAAATCTTTTCATATTGGAAGGGAGAAGATAGTCTTTCTGGCAAAGTAGGGATAGAAACCTCTTGCACTCTGGATGATGATGGATTACTGGTCAGAATGCTTGGGGCTCATGAGAATCTAGCATCCACAGAATTTGCATCTGTTTTAAAACTTTGCATAAAGGGGACAGTTTGCATATTGTTTGACTGCTGTAGAGTGTACTTTGAATCCCTTTTTATGCTAACTGCATCTTAATTCTTTTCTGCTTCATCAGTTCATCAGTCAACTCAAAATAAGCCTCTTCCTTGCATTTATAGTTTTGTTTCCTGAACTGTAAGACTGAAGGATTGCAGTTTGCAGGAAACATCAAGCTCTTAACATTTGTGCGTATCAGCAAATAGTCTTGACTCAGAATAATACAAGGGATGTGATTTTAATATTTATATTATGCTGTTTTAATGCTTTGTCTTAGTGTTTAAATGTCGCGTATGCATATGTTTAATTGTTTTAATTATTTTAATTTATAGCTATATGTTAGTGTTTAGTTATTATGATTTTTTTCTATTATATGTATGTTGGCACTGAATTTCTGCCATTAATATGTTGTAAACCGCCTTGAGTCCCTCGTCGTCGTCCCCCCCCCCCCCCCGGGGTGAGAAAGGCGGTATATAAATATAGTAAATAAATACATTTACATACCTTAATACGCCTCTTATCCCATGCCATCATACATGGGGAGGGCGTGGCTCTCTAGATGTTGATGGACTTCAGTTCCTCTCACTATTGGCTATACCAGCTCAGGTGGCCATTCAACAGTGGGTTGGTTGGAAGTTCACATTTTCCATCCCTGATGTAGAAAAGGCAATTCCACCCAGACACCTCTTGACCAGGAGCCCCCAGATGGCGTAGTGGAGTAAGTGACTGGAAGGTTGGGTTGCTGACCTGAAAGTTGCCAGGTTCGAATCCCACCTGGGGAGAGTGCGGATGAGCTCCCTCTATCAGCTCCAGCTCCATGCGGGGACATGAGAGAAGCCTCCCACAAGGATGGTAAAACATCAAAAACATCCGGGCGTCCCCTGGGCAACGTCCTTGCAGATGGCCAATTCTCTCACTCCAGAAGCAACTTCGGTTGCTCCTGACATGAAAAAAACCCAAAAAAAAACCTCTTGACCAAAAATAAAAAGCAGCACCAGAGTGCTGAATCTGTCCTTACTGTTTTCAGGATAAGAGGTTTGCATCAGGAAAATACCAAGATGTCTACGCAGAGTTGAACCACATCAAGCGGCGGTCAGAGCGAGAAATTGAGCAGCTGAAGGAGCACCTGCGCCTGGCCATGGCAGCCCTCCAGGAGAAAGAGATGATGCACAACAGTATCGGTCAGTAGACTCATGGGACTGCCAGACACAATGACGGTTCAGTTGAAGGAGAGGATCTGGAATGCTACCTTCCCCATCTGTGTTGGAATAGGCATCTCAGTTTGCTCCTTGTATGTGATCAAAACCAGCCTTGGCAAAAAAGCAAGGAGCTTCATACTGAAGGCTTCAAGAACATGCAGATTTATTACATGTCTTTCGAGCCTCAAGGAAGAGCAGATAATAAAATTATTTTATTATGACACAGCAAACAAGATAGATATACTAGATTTCGTATCAAAAAATCACAAGTCAAACACTTCCCAAGTGTCTAGGACTGTGTGATGTATTTTCGGATGATGCGCGCAGATGATGATGATGGTGATGGTGATGATGATGATGATAAAAATTATTATTATTATTATTAAATGAAGGTTTTTTTCATTAACAGAGGCATCCCTATCATTAGGCAAAAATCTTCTGCCTACAGTCAGCAAAAGCAACATTGGGCCTATGCTTTACCCATTCCTGGCCTAAACTCTCATAAGACCCCATGAAAATAAACTAAAGCTATAGGTTACCCATCCCTGCTTTTAATGGGTCTACTGAAATATATTTTAGACCTTAAATGGAGACATAAAGAATCATTTCAGACTAAAATCAAATTATAAGCAAGAATTGTGAAAACTAGTGTTTTCAGTAATTTCTTCAAAGACACTCATTTCTTAATATGTTTCAAATGTAAGTACATTTTCTTAACCCTTGTTATCTGCTTATTCCTTAGGTTAGCTTGCTTTTTGTCTCTGGCTTTGGATGGTAAAGCTGTATCCTAGTGACCAACGTTCCCCCTAAAGGAAACAAGACCAAGACTCCACCAGACCATCCATTGCGTGCACCTCCATAACTCAGCATATTGGGGCTGGATCCTACTATTTGCACCTTCTTTGGAATTTTATACATGAAAATATATTTTATATGGTGGGGTGGGTTATGTTAAGAAATAGTATACTATGTTTTTAACCAGCAGGTGACCAGAGCAGTGAATCAGATACCTTGTCCCAGCCTCCCCTTTAGTCAGAATAAATTCATTTTCCAAAACCTTGAGTATATCTATAAAGTGGAAATGGTAGGCAAAGCTACCTGTTTAAACAAAGAAGCAAAGTTGCACACATCCAACTTCACAGTGCATCTTCTTGGAAGAAAGATGTTGCTTCATGATGATTCATGTTTTGAGATGCACTGTGTGCTGGAAGAATGTATTGTGGCTGCTTTGTGTTGTGACTATTTTGCTGGAGGGACCAGTTTTGTCCAGAGACTGTAGGATTTCTGGTTTGTTTGTTTGTTGTTTGTTTGTTTAACTAAGGATCTGGGACTAGCCATTTGTTTCCATATACTTGAAACAAAGGCAAACTTTCCTGTGTTGATGAAAACCTCTGCACATCCTACTACAAGGTCAGCGTCCAGTGCATTCCAGAAGCTCATCTTCCACCTCTGCGTTCCTGGGGTGAGGAAAGACTTCACTGCTGACGTCGCCAGAGCCAAACAATGACGGCGGCGGGTTTTTCTTTCTTTCTGCACAGTTATAAACTAACATAATAAAAATCCTCAAGATACCAAAAGGGCGGTGGTGCTTCTTGATTTGTGCAGTCATTGTCCCTGGGGCAGCACTATGACTAAGGCTGGTGAAGTAGCAACCTCAAGGAGCAGAACCCTGGAGAACCCATTTTCTTGAAAAGGCGGGCAGTGACATACCTACACCTTCCCTATTGTGGGAGAGGATGATAAAAACACTTGCAGCAGCTCTGGCATCACAGTGAACAAGGAAGAGCCTGTTACTATTTTCAGCGCCTGCACCTGAGATCCTTGGGGCCTAAGGCACTATGGAGAAAGGAAGGCGTGGTTTGTGGGGTTTTGGGAGCAACACAGGAACACATCTTTTCCCTCAATTTTGTTTGTGGGTTTTGCAGACTTAACCTGATCATTTCTCACCTTGTCAGCTTTCTTTGACAACAGACATTTCATTGTTTTGTGCTGTGTCTGATCAGCTGTCACACTGCTTTGTTGTTTTGCTGCTGTAGTAGCAAAGTTCTTGGCCTGTGCAGCCTCTGTTTCTGATGTTCTGCCTCCCACTCCTCCGTTGCAATTTTGCCACTCCATTTGCCTTGCTGCAAATTTTCTAAGTGTACAATACAAACCCTTTTTCAATACCGAGCCACAGATGCCTATTGGGTCACTACCTAGTGAAGCATTTCACTCCCTTCTTGCTGCTTGCTGTGCTTCGTCACTTAGTACTTATGAGTTCACCTCCCCATTTTACTCAGCCAAGGAGGTGTATCTACTTTATAAATAAAAGTTTAAATATGGTGTCATGGGAAAGCTACTGGAGCTGGTACATGATCTTCATTGTTCATCTCCTCTACCTCTTCTATGGCAGGGAGGGTACAGAGATGCCACTTCCACCTGTCTGTCTTTCCTTCTGGCACATCCATAGCATTTGGAGCAGTATGCTACCTGAAGTGGGAAGGTGAGCAATGCTTCTGATCTCAGCTGGCAGGAGAACTTAGGTTCCCCGTGTTTATGATTGCTTTCTTTGCGGCAAAAATTTCATTCTGCCTTAACAGAAGATGTTGTTCTTACATAACTGACACTTAGTCCTCATCAACACCATCCTCATATGTGAAAGAAGAGGCAATCGCTTCAAGCTGCAAATGCTGTGGAAGTACAAAAGTTGAAGTGACTTTAGTTAATCAGCCCAGTCATCTCTCATACTCTCATCTTGATTTTTTTTACCTTACACAGAAAAAATAGGGAGATAACAGTTATGCTTCAAACACTTCGTTTTTGAAATGGTTGCAAGGTTGGAGTGGCCAGAAGCTATTTGAAGATTGCAGGATGGTTTTCAGTAGGTGGGCTCACATTGGCAACCCCCACACCACACACACACACACACACAAAAGAGCAAGACATAAATGTCAATTTTCAAATTGTATTAGTACATTCAGTGTCTTCGTTTGTGCTTTTATATTTGTTCATTTTCTCTCAAAGATGTCAAATGTATGCCTGGAACTGAAAAATCTCACAAAGTTCACTAGCATGACTAGAAAACTGCCTCTTGAAATATATTCTTTTTAAAAGGATGCCAAGATCCTCTGAGTTTGAAACTCTTGGTGGGTCAATATTTAATTTTGTGTGTTTTAAATCTAGGCAGTCTTAGAATAAGTGGATCCCCTGACTCCCAAGATTCCAATGTATTGCCATTGAATGCGCACTTTGTGCTCAAATATCACCTTTGTTTTGAATCATACTCATGCTTCTTATGCCAGAGTGCAAGTGGGCCGATTTGTGTAGCAGTAGTTTCACTGTGGAACATTCTCCTCCCAGATATTAATCTTGGCATAAAGTGCTCCAGTACCTTACCAGATTCATTAAGGAAAATCCATCCTTGACTTCTTCATGTTGTTTTTGTTTGTTGCTATGTGTGTTCTTTTCATTTCTGAGTTATGGTGAGAGACAAACCAAACATGGTTAAGCTTCTGAGTTATGGTGAGTCTAGGGTCCCTTCCACACAGCTGAATGAAATCCCACATCTGCTTTGAACTAGAATATATGGTAGTGTGACTCAGATAACCCAGTTCAGAGCAGATATTGTGGGATTTTCTACCTTGATATTCTGGGTTATATGGCTGCATGGAAGGACCCTAAGAAACCAATTATTTTTGGCAAGACATGTTCAGTGGAGAGGTTATATTTTCCTTCTGAGACTGAGAGTATTATTTGGCCAAGGTCACCCTGTGGGCTTCTATGACTAAGTTGGCATTCAAATCCTGGTCTCTAGTCACTGCCCAATACTCAAAGCACTACCATACTGGTTCGGTGGTGTGTCTCCTTTTATGGTTAAAATCTTGTGGTCAGTACTTCAGTGGTTATGTGAAATGTCTTAATATTTATATGTACCAAACACAGAGGAGTATGTACAGGTGATACACTTGGGCACAAAATTAGAAATATATACAGTCAGTCTCCAAGTTACAAACAAGATAGGTTCTGCAGGTTGTCCTTAAGTTGAATTTGTTTGTAAGTGAGAGCCAAGGGCATTTTTAAATGTAACTCCAACCAAATACGTATATTTTTCGACTTTGGCTAGCATAAGGACCCCTACGATACTTGTTTTGCTGTCTGTGCCCCTGTTCAGAGGATTTCACCTCACTTTCTGTCCCTGTGATATTTGGAATTCGGAAAAAATTGTTTGTTGTGGAAACAAAGATTGGGGATAAAGTTTCAGTGGAGACATCTTTTCCCCATGATAGCTTTTTCAGGACTGGATTTCCCTTCCTAGAGGTACTGTAGATTTCTCTCAATTTCTGTTGTCCCAACTCCATCCTTAACTATGAGTCATTTGTAAATCATATGTTTGTAACTCAGAGACTGCCTGTAAGTATGTGCATATAATTTAAACAGAATTGTAATGTATCGCCCTGAAATGGGCATGATTGTGACCATGTGACCCCGAATATCTGTCTCAATATGAATAGGCATGGATCAGACGGTCCTTCGAACTGAAGACGCCTTGGAAACGAAGTTTATCTTCTGGCATCCCTTCAATGAAGGCTTGTTCTCCCTTTCCTAAAAAACAGGTTGTTATCAAGCAATTTAGGGCAGTTTGTGGATAGTGAGGTCCGGCATGCGGAAGCTGAATCCATGCCTGGTGAGGCTTAAAGCTGAAAACCAACGTTCCCAATCAAGGAAGTCTCAGTTGATTCAGAAACCGCTGAGGTACTTTATTCGATCTGGTCAGAAAGAATGACAGGCAGCGGTAAGTTGCTCAAAGAAGCGGATGTGTTTTGCAAGAATGAAACATACACTTTAATACAGTAAAATCCTTTGTTTTTCCCGCACCTGCCTGGCTTTGTACTGATTGGTGGAGCCAGTGCTGATGTCATGTCCTGCTGGGAGGATTCCCCTGTGGGGCGGGACTGCAGCATCCGGCAGCCAATTAGAAGGCTTTCCCTGTTTCCAATGCAAATTTGTGGCCCTCCAATGGCCTGCCGGGATCGAATTATTATGGGGAACAAAGGAAAACATGAACTTGTGAGTGGACAATAGTGTCTTAATCTTGAGACTAACAAAGCGGGGCTATCAGGTCCCTGGAAGTTACTGTCTTTCAAAGTGTTAAGTGTGTCTGGCCCCCATGGCGCCTGTTTCCATTGCTGACCAAGTCAGTGTATTGTTCAGAACGATGGGATAGGTGATCCATCCCTGGAAAATGGGAAATGGCATTGAGGGAGAAAAATGGCAGAACCTCCCAACTCCAGGATGGGTGCCATATGATGAGTTCTTTTTGTCCAGGTAGCCACACAAAATAAGGTTGGCCCAATTCATGTCCAGTTATCCCTTTGTGCAGCTAGTTCATGCTGGCTGAAGATGATGGGTCCTTGAGTCCTTTGTTCAAGTGAAAACCAGGAAGACGCAAGAAGAATCCAGGTCATGTATTGCTGGTGAAAGGTCACCAGGGTCTTCCCAGCAACTCCATGGCTCCAAAAGTATTTTAATTACACAAAAGGAACACAAAACATTAAAACACACAAGGGTCCCAGTACCATTTGACCCGTGAATCCCAGGGGCAGCAATTGCCCGAGGGTTTAGGGTTTGGGGTTGATCCAGGGGGTTGAGGACGCATGCAAGTGGTTTCATATGGAAAGGGAAAGGAGCTTGTTCAGGAATGTGAAGGCAGGGAATCTCAGCCAGGGGTGATGGGGTCAGGAAGCCCTAGTTCGGGAACGATGGAGTATGTAAAGGTAGAAGCTGGCCAGCAGCAAAGAGAAAGGAAAAAGAGAGCCAAGGAGGATATGGGGAGGCAAGCATAGAATAAAAGGATACTTTTTATTGGAGAATAGTTTTACAATTTGAAGGAGAAATGGGGTTGAAACAATGTATCTCCTGGAGCTGGTTCTGCTGCAAGTCCTCTCCGAGGCTTGCACTGGTGATTTATCCATTTCATAATTTTCCATAGAGATGGGGCCGTGATTTGACATCAAGATGCCATGCTTGCCTTACTATGCCTCCATTTTCAATTCCTTATTTTTTTAAAAATGGAATTCCCTTGATGTAGGTAAGGTAGGCCTGCCCTGCCAAATGGCTTAAACTGGTCTTTAAAAATGCATTCTTCCTATCCGCACGGGGCACTCTGTGTTTTAATCAGACAGTGGTGAAACTGAGGTGAAAAGGGCAAAGGCTGGCAAAAGCCACAGACAGGAAACAAACACAATGCCACCTGCCAGGATCCTTCCTTCAAAGGGAGCTGCTTGAGAAAGAGTTTTCAATCCCTAAAACAAAGGAATTAAATGTTGCTAGTCCAATTACATATTCTATGCATGCTTCTTCAAGACAAAGAAACGCGCGGCGTGCTAGATAGATATTCTACATTTGAATACAGTTTATCAGTTGAGTTCAGAAGTGGTTCACTTTTGGGGAGTAGGGGGTGTTTTGAAGAGGTGCAAGGCCAAGAACAAGCTGCGAGAATAAAGACAAAGATACATCCAGAGGAAAAGTGTTCTTACCATACATGAAGGGAACTACTGGCCGCATAGGGAAGCTGATGAAGAAACACAACCTACAAACTATCTACAGAGCCACTAAGAAAATCCAACAAATGCTTTGTTGTTTATTCATTCAGTCGCTTTGTGACCTTATGGACCAGCCCATGCCAGAGCTCCCTGTCGGCCTGTCGCCACCCGCAAGCTCCTTCAAGGTCAATACCATCCATCCATCTTGTCCTTGGTCGGTCCTTCTTCCTTTTCCGCCAGCATCATTATCATCTCCAAGCTTTCCTGATTCTCATCATGTGCCCAAAGTATTTCATCTTTGCCTCTAATATCCTTCTCTCCAGCAAGCAGTTGGGCATTATTTCCTGAAGTATGGACTGGTTGGATCTTCTTGCGGTCCAAGGCACTCTCAGGATTTTCCTCCAACACCACAGCTCAAGAGCATCTATCTTCCTTTCCTCAGCCTTCCTTATGGTCCAGCTCTCGCATCCATAGGTTACTACGGGGAATACCATTGCTTTAACTATGTGGACTTTCGTTGCCAGTGTGACGTCTCTACTCTTCACTATTTTATCAAGGTTGGTCATTGCTCTCCTCCCAAGAAGTAAATATCTTCAGATTTCCTGGCTGCAGTCTGCGTCTGCAATAATCTTCGCACCTAGAACTATAAAGTCTGTCACTGCCTCCACGTTTTCTCCCTCTATTTGCCAGTTATCAATTGGTCTGGTTGCCATAATCTTAGTTTTCTTGGTGTTTAACTGCAAACCAGCTTTTGCGCTTTCTTCTTTCACCTTGCTTTCAGCCATCAAAGTGGTATAATCTGCGTATCTAAGGTTGTTAATGTTTCTTCTAGGAATTTCAACTCCAGCCTTGGATTTGTCAAGCCCCACACTTGATGAAACAACCTGGACACAACATATTACTTGAAAACACAGAAATGCTGAACTACTCTAACAACCACCAAGTCAGACTACACAGAGAAGCCACTGAAATCCACAAGCATGTGGACAATTTCAACAGAAAGGAGGGAACCTTGAAAATGAACAAAACTGTCTACAAGTACTGTATTTAAACACTCTAAAATCAGGACAGTAAATAAAGAACACTCATAAAACTGGGATTCCAGACATGAATCAATCAGGGCCAGCTAACACCTCCCAGTCAAAAACATTCAGAAAACTGGGATTTCAGACATGAATCAATCAGGACCAGCTAACACCTCCCAACAAAGGATTCACCCAGGCAGGAAGCAGCCAGGTTTTGAATTTGCAAGGCCATTAAATGCTAATCAAGGTGACCAATTGCAACATTCACCCCTGCCTCCAACAGACAAGAGTTCTTTTCTCCCACCCTGGACTTTCCACAGATATATAAACCCCACTTGCCTAGTTTCCGACAGACCTCATACCATATAAATGTGGATGAAGCCTCAAGAGAGAATGCTTCTGGAACATAGCCATACAGCCTGGAAAACTCACAGCAACCCCCATTGAGATGACTTATGGCCGATTGGTTGAACTAGTAATGGCTCGGGGTTGTATTGCTGTATTGGTTGAGTTAGTAAAGGCAGGGCCGTAGCCAGAAAAAAATTTCGGGAGAGGTTTTGAAAATTTCGGGGGGGATTGAACCCCTAGCGCACCCCCCCCCCCCTTACAAACCTGTCAATATCTGCTTGAGATAGTGCCTGGAGGGACTCTTAATGTTTTGCGTCTCATAGACTTAGCATGGGGATTTGGCTAACCAGTTAAAATTCATGAGTAAACCAGGTTTTTTTTATAACCTGAAAAATTTCGGGGGGGGGGTGAACCCCTAAAATCTCCCCTCGCAAGGCTCACCGTATGGGAGGGGGTGCTTTTGGTGGAGGGCAGGCATCGATTCCCCTAAAAGTGAGACGCCATGCCAGCGTGAAGACACCCCCACTCCCCCAAAATACCATCATGCTGTGCGTAATGCCTTTCCAAGACAAAGCCCTGCGCGCTTGATAAACATTCTCCATTTTCATGAAGTTTGTTAGTGGCGGGGTTGCTTTTGAGAGGGGCAGGCTTCTGTTCCCCTAAACGTGTTACCTTATGACATCCACACACCCCGCAAATACTATCTGGGTGTTTGCTTATCCAAGACAAAGTAGTGCGCGCTTGATAAACATCCTGCATTTGGGAACCCAGTTTCTTCTATTGGTTGACCCTGGTAGTGGGCTCAGCCAATACAATACTTGGCGGATGCTTTTTGGGGGGAGGCAGGCATCAACCTTCCCCCCCTCCCCAACATGTGTGACGCCATGGCTGCGTAGTGACCCCCCCCCCCCCCCAAAAAAAAATACTATCGTGATGATGTGCATAATGCTTTTCCAAGACAAAGCAACGAGCGCTTGATACACATTTCTGCAGATCGTTGCATGTGTTGCGCCTGGCAGTGGCTCCTCATTTGGGGAGGGGGGGGGGGGTTGCTTTGAAGGACACACAAGCATCCATTCCCGGACTACATTTCCCACAAGACACTGCGACGGTGGCGGCGAGGGAGGAGCGCCCATTCCTTCCCAAGGTCCCTGCTTTTTTTTTTTCCAGAACCAAACAGCTGACGGACCAGAGAGAGGCTCTCCAAAAACAATTATGACAACTGTCAGCAGTTCCCTGGCAGCTTGCTTTGTGGGAAGCACTTGCCGGCGGTCCTTTTCCCTCTGCAAACCCCCACTTTGGACTTTCAGGTCTTATGCCCCAAACACCCCACTTGCAACTTTGTAAGCACACTTTTGATGTTCAGATTATGGGGTTCCCACCAAGTTCACGAAGTGGAATCGGTTTATACAGGCATGGGCAAAGTTGGGGTCTTTCTCCAAGTGTTTTGGACTGCAACTCCCACCATTCCTAACAGCCTCAGGCCCTTTCCTTTTCCCCCTCGGCCGCTTAAGCGGCCGAGGGGGAAAAGGAAGGGGCCTGAGGCTGTTAGGAATGGTGGGAGTTGCAGTCCAAAACACCTGGAGAAAGACCCCAACTTTGCCCATGCCTGAAATAGTAAACACACACACTTACTTTATACTGAAATATATTATTCCAATCCCACAAACACCTGTTGTTTTGGAGAGGGGGGAATGGAAAGGCGGGGGAAACTGCGAGGGGTGTCATGCGGGTCTGGGTGGGAAATGGGGTGCGAAGAGAGAGGTTGCAAAGTCCCCGAAGGGATGTTTTTGTGTCCTCCGTGTTGCTAGGATCTCATCTCTAGGGTCTCAATCCTGCTTTTGGGGGGAAAAGTGGGTGTTTTGAACCCCCTTCTTCATTGAGGTCTGGCACTGTTAAGATCCCCCCCTTTTCCAATTCCTATAAGTGGCAAAAAAAGAGATGAGGGGGAAAGAAAAACAAGCTGGCTTCTCCCAGCAAAGATGGCGATGGCACGTATATTTAATCTCCTAACAACACTCCAACGCTTCTCCAGGATTGTGTGGGGTGGGGGGAGGGGGGGATTAAGGGTCCGAGGCAGGGAGTGGGGTCGGTTTTCAGCCCCCCATTCCTGCCCCGAACCCCTTTTCCCTTCCTGAAGGGGCAAGTCCTGCTGAGGAAGGACTTTTTCCCTGGAACGACTCCACCTTGAAAAAGACAGAAGGAACAAAAACAACCCATAGATAGGCTGGAGCAGCTCCATAGCATGAGGGGGGGGGGGGGGAGAATAAGTGGGGTCCACGGGGGGTTAATAAGAACCAAGAAAGCCGGGACCCCATTGCATAAGATCCTTTTATTGGGGGGCTGTTGGGTGCCCCCCTCCCCAACCCCGTCTCTTTTAGTTAGAAGCTCCATAAACACGGGAATAGGAACATAAACAAACTGGAATCGGATGGGGATCATGTCCAGGGGGGTCGTATACAAAAGCCGTGACCCTATTGCCTAGGATCATTTATTGGGGTGCCCACCCCCATCCCAACTTCGCCTCCTTCTTCCCAAGTATGGAAGCTCCACAAACACGAGGGGAAGGGGCGAAATTAAAGTGGAATCCAAGGGGATCATTTTTCAAAACTAAACACCCGAGACTTCATTTCCTTCCTAGGACGATTTATTGGGGGGCTGTTTGCCCCCCCACCCGCACCCCAACTCCGTCTCCTGATACAGAAGCTCCATATTAAATACGAGAGAAGTGACCGAAAATTCGGGGAACCCCAAGGATCATGTCCAGAGGGGTTTTTGTATATATAATGTCAATATTAGTACAAAGCCGGTGCCCCATTTCCTAGGGCCATTTATTGGGGTGTTTATGTGTAATAATAATATCAATATTATTACAAATCTGGGGCCCCATTTCCTATGACATTTTATTGGGGTGCTGTTCGGTGCCCCCCTCCTTCTCCAACCCCTCCTTCTCCTTATGCAGCCAGGCTCATGTGTTTATCTGCTCCTATAATGTTATTTAAAGGGAGATCAAGGAAATGGGGGTCCAGGGTCCATGTCACCCCTTTGTTGGAGGAGGGTGGTCCCGAGCGCCCCACCTTCCACATATAATATAAATATTTCAAAGCCGAGCCTCAATTTCCTATGACTTTTTATTGGGGTGCTGTTTGGTGTTTTCCCCTTCCTCCCCTCCCCAACTCCTCCTTCTCCTTATGCAGCCAGGCTTATGTATTTACTACTGTAAAGTTATTTAAGGGGAGATAGGGGTTTATATGTAATTATTATTACAAAGCAGAGACCCCATTTCCAATGACTTTTTTTTAATTGGGGCGCCGTTTGGTGCCCCCTTCCCTTCCCGCTCCCCAACTCCTCCAAATACAGGCTCATGTATTTGTTTACTACTAATATTATTTAAGGAGAGATCAAGAAAAGGGAGGGGTGGTCCAAAGTCCATATCCCCCCTTCGTTGGGTATTATAAATATTATTACAAAGCCGGAGCCCCATTTCCTATGACTTTTTTATTGGGGTGCTATTTGGTGCCCCTTTCCTCCCCAACTCCTCCTTCTCCTAATGCAGCCAGGCTCATGTATTGACTTACTACTGTAATGTTACTTAAGGGGAGATCTAGGGAAGGGGGGGTCCAAGGTCCAAGTCCCCCCTTCGTTGGATATTATAAATATTATTACAAAGCCGGAGCCCCATTTTCTATGACTTTTTTATTGGGGTGCTATTTGGTGTCCCCTTTCCTCCCCAACTCCTTCTTCTCCTTAGGCAGCCAGGCTCATGTATTGACTTACTACTGTAATGTTATTTAAGGGGAGATCTAGAGAAGGGGGCTCCAAGGTCCATGCCACCCCTTTGTTGGGAGGAGGGTGGGTGGTCCCGAGCGCCCCACCTTCCACGGGACTTCCATTTGGCACGGAGAGCCCCCCAAAGTTTCCCCAAAGTGGCTTCCAAGTGCTGCTGTGGGGGAAGGGAATGGCAGGGCATGGCAGGGCTGCAAAGTTCTCCTGGAAATGGAAGGGGGCTCGCTCCCCTCCAGGGGCGGGTGGGGGTCTGTGGGGAGGGGTTCCGGGGTGGGGTGGCGGCTGTTTGGGGGCGCCTCTCCCTCTCCCCCCGGCAGCCGGGTCCCAGGCGAGCCCTCCCGCCCAGCCCGGGATGCCCTGTGTTAGTTGGGTCCCCTCGGGGGGCGGCTGTGGGGCGCGGGAGGGGCGCAGGGGGCGGGGGCCGTGCTGGGGGGCGCCCCGGGGACCCCGCTTCCCGCCCGCCCTGCCTGCCCCACTGGGGAGCCCTGTGCGGGGCGCCAGGCGGGGCGCGAAGGGGGCAGGCGGCGGGGCGCGCGGGAGCCCAGGCGCGGTTGGGGGCTCCGTGCGGGGCCGGGGGGCGCGCCGTGCTCCTCGGGACCCCCTGGGAGGCCTCCGGGGGGCTGCGGGCAGCTGTCGGCGGGGCGCCGGGGCTTGTCGGGGCCCCTCGAGGCCGGGAAGGGGCTCCGAAGGCGGCGGAAGAAACACAGATGTCTGCGGCGCGGCGCCATTCGGGGGCCTGAGCAGGCAGCCAGCAGTGCGGTCCTCACCGCGGTCCGCGCCTCACTGCTAAATACCCGCATGCGCCGGCTGCTGCCTCTTACAGAGCCAAAGAGAGGCGGAGAGAGAAGCAGCAGCAGCAGCAGCAGCAGAGTCTGGCGAGAGAAGAAGGAAAAGAGGGGCAAGAGAAGAAAGAAGAAGCGGGAACCGAGCCCCAGAGAGACCGGGGCCAGCCAAAGGCCTACCAACCCAAGGCAACCCAAGACTGATTCTTATTAGGCTTTGCTGTCCCAAACTGACTGTCAGGCCTTCTTAAGTAGCCAGAGTTTGCTCCTTCGGGAAAGAAGCTCCTCCAGGACCACACCCTGCTGTTTTGGAAGAGACCTTCAAAGGGTCCCACGCAGGGCACCGGAAAAGAATAAGGGACAGTTGTGAAGAAAGGTTGCATCCTTCCCATCACAAGAAGAGGTGCTGGGAAGAGACCTTCAACGGGCAACAACGTCCCACTTGCTGCATTTTTTTTCAAAAAAGGACAATTGTGAAGTCAGGTTAGACCTTTGTCGTCTGAGCAGCCCCAAAGACAAGTGGCTTGGAGCAACAGCTGACTTCTTTAACCAAGCAGGATGACTGAGAACTCGTCCGCAGCCCCGGCTTCCAAGCCCAAGAGGGCCTCAGCGGTCAAGAAGTCCACGGACCACCCCAAGTATTCCGACATGATCGTGGCCGCCATCCAGGCCGAGAAGAGCCGGGCAGGTTCCTCTCGCCAGTCCATCCAGAAGTACATCAAGAGCCACTACAAGGTGGGGGAGAACGCCGACTCGCAGATCAAGCTGTCCATCAAGAGGCTGGTGACCACAGGCGTCCTGAAGCAGACCAAAGGGGTCGGGGCCTCGGGCTCCTTCCGCCTGGCCAAAGGCGACGAGCCCAAGAAAGCGCCGGTCAAGAAGGCCAAGAAGGAGGTCAAGAAGGCTGTGACGCCCAAGAAGGCAGCCAAGCCCAAGAAGGCACCTGCCAAGTTGCCAGCCAAGAAGGCCAAACCCGCACCGAAGAAAGCCAAAAAGAAGCCGGCCCCGGCTCCAAAGAAGGCCAAGAAGCCAAAGACTGTCAAGGCCAAGCCGGTGAAGGCATCGAAGCCAAAAAAGGCAAAGGCGTCCAAACCCAAAGCAAAGTCCAGCGCAAAGAAGTCAGCCAAGAAAAAGTGAGGTGCAAGCTTGGGACCTTCTTTCTTTGGACATTCTTCTTGACCTCTGCTATGTAAATAGATTTCTCCTTTATTCCCCACTTCTTTCTACTGCAGCTTTATAAAGACTGGACTATTCTCCTATAATAGTTTACTGGAAAAACAACCCCCCATCAATATAGAAAGCCTTTTTGGGGGATTTGAATCTCCCCCATACATAACATGTAATTTCAAATGTATTTTTGTGTGTGTGTTCATCTTTGCCTCCTTGCCTCATGAAAGGTATGCAATACTTGTTTGTGTTTTGAGCATGAGGGGAAGACACAATCAGATCTGGATGTTCTTGAATGTTCCTACTGCTTGGTGTGGTTTTGTGGGGTGGATGCCTAAGAAAGGGACGTGGTTTGGGTCCACTTTTAAAGAAACCCTTTAAATTATGTGTTTGAGAAGCATTATTGTGTTGGAAGCTTGCAACTGATTTTTTTTAAATCTAAAATGCAACTTAAGCCTTTTTTAGGTGAATAAGATGCCAGTGTAACAAAATGCTTTTCTGTCCCTAGTCGGGGCTCAATGGCCGGAGGCTGAGAAGCTTTCCACTGACTTTGCTGTTTCGGAGAACTGAACTGTTATTGGGATTTGGAGTAAAAATGGGATCACAGAAAATTCTGCAAATATTTGGCTTGTTCTGTTTTAATGTCTAGGTTGACTGTGGTGAATTCGAGCTAGAGTGAAGGTTTTAATTTCCTTTGTCTTCCCAACAAAATTTTAAAAACAGACATTTCTCCTCCTGAGCCCAATCACTGTCTCAACCCTGACAACTTCAAGGAAGGCGTAGCAAAAACCGTCCTTTCTCTGCCGTCCAGTGTTTCTCAGCCCTGCAGTGCCTGCTTCCTAATCCACAGCTTTTCTGTTCATTCCCCACATTGTATTATTTTTCCATAGGAATCTACTTTTTCAATTGCCAGTCTCTTGAACACGTGAAGGAGGAAGGAACAAATGTAAATGATAATGGACATGTAGCCAATATTGACTCTTAAGGTAGCTTTATAAAGCTGTGTATTATTATTGCTTATGTTTGGGGTGAGGTGTGTTTTTTTTTCTCCACTGAGGGATGGAAAGGATAATTTCCAGTACTCCAGTTTTAAAACAAAATAAGGGATGCTTGTGGCTGAAACAAAGGAAAATTCTCATAGGATTGATACCTGATTGTCCATTTTATTTTGTATGTGTAATTTTGTGCAAGAAGGATTTAGCAGTCTTTGTAATTTTAGGGTTTAAAATAAAATTTAAAAGAGCATATCATGGCTTGTGTTTCCCTCATTTCTGTGTCTTTGGAAAATGCAAAGGCATTTTCAAATTTCAGGCAAAATTCTGTAGCCTTAACGTCAGAGGTATGGTTTCTATTTCAACCTAAAAAGTTCCGTGCACCAAAAAGGGAGGTTCTATCTCAGTAACAGGCCAATGAAAGGATCTATTTATGTCTAAACTACCAAATCACCCTTCTGAAGGGATCTGGATATCTGACAGGTTGGAAAAGGGAGGGTTTCACCAAGGAAGTAAAACCCAATGGGATGAGCCACCAGATGGCAGCCTAGCAAGTCATCTCAACTTACAATGAAATCAAAAAGGCTGTGGTAAGCAGAAGCAGTTGTGTATTTCGGGGTGGGAGTGGGAACGAAGAACCAGTTTAGTACTTGATTTCTTCGCCTATAGATACAATCTGGTGTACTCTATGCTCCACATAATGTTTTCATGTTACAAGTTTCAGTGAATACACCAATGTGTACAGTGTTTAAAAACATAGTATATAGAGTCATGTATTTGAGAACACAACTCTGTTCCTAGAGGCACGGTGATTGTTTTGAAATTCCTTACTAAAGCAAACAAGGTAAGTAAACCCTATAAGCATTCCTTGTATGGGAGATAAACAGAGTTTGACGAAGGTGTGTTTTTGGACGACAACTCCTAGAATTCCCCAACTACCCTGACACTCCGCAAAGCTCTGGAGGTTTGTGTGCATGTCAGTTGTATACTTCCAACTTGGTGAGAAATCTGGGAAACAGTCAGCAACTTCTTGCTGCTTATTTAACAACAGAAGAAGATGCAATGCCTGAAATTGTCTTCAGATAGAGTTTTAATAGATAGAAATGAAGACAGCTTGAAAACTATTCACATAGAGGGAACAAAAAGTAGATGTGTGGAACAACTAAATCTGGCACACACAAACACACAATGTATCCTTATGTAGAAACATCAAGGGTCCATTGTACACTTTTATTTCTTGAACCCACAAAGAATCCCAGTGATTCTATGAAATAGGGCTAATGTACTGAGAGTCAATATGGATCATTTTCTTTCTTGAAATCATAGTTCACTGAGAACACCATGGAACTTTTTAAAAAAATATTACTAACTGTACATTGTCAGGCAAAAATAGATACATCAATGGCATGGACCAATAGATTTGTTGAGATGTTTTTCATCTTGTCTGTCCAAACAAACACCCACCCACAAGCAATGCGGTCAAAAAGTCCAGTCACTTCTCGTCTCCGCCCTTGCATGTGGATTTATGGAAGGGTGTGTTGCCATGATAAGTACTGTTCTAAAGTTTGCCATTTCAGAAAATGGATGTTTTTCTCTTGAGTCATGATGCGCTTCCATTGTGTATATTTAGGATTTGTTGTTGGTTATTACTATTGGTGCCTGTCATAATGAAACTTCTTAAACATACATGGTACATAGTGACTGGTTGAAACCTGGGGGTATAATTTCAGTTTTTTTAAGTGACAATGTCATGGTATAGTATAATTTTATGCAATTATTAGTTCTATACTACTTTTTGAATAGTATAGAACTAATACTGGAATAAAAATACTAATGGTATTAGTACCAAAATTACAATAACACTGTTGGGTGTAAATGTTATTGCTACAATAACTGTAAAACACATGTAATATAAGAACAAAATTGCTGTAGCATTATTGGAATTAGGTTTTATTACCATCCCTAAAACACACTTAGCTATTTCTGTGTCTTCTGGTGATACATGTGCTACGGAGTGAGAATCACTGCCATAAAATCCAGCCCTTTATGCTTTGAGCCATTATTCTACATCAAATGATGCTATCAAATTTTCAAATACTGCTGTTAGCTTGTACTCACTGAGCTACCCTTGCTGACATGAAAATAAATTTGAGGTGGCTTGGTGTGGTGAAGCTCAACTGGTTTGTTGATAGAGATCAGCACATCTACCTGCGTTTTGGATTCTTCTTTTAGGTGTGGCTGTCACGAGAAGCCCCTGCATTTCAAAATATGCTCCTACAATGCTGCTTGTGCTTCAACAAAACATTATACTTTTGTAAAATGCCCCACTTCTTTCACTCACACACACACACACACACACACACACCTGTGAGAGTTACACTGTATATGAGACCATTACATGAATTTGGAACAAAATCCAAATCCTGTAAAGTTCAAATACAGTTGGCCCGCCAGACCCATCAATTGAATTGGGTGCAGATCATCAGACCCCATACAATTAAATGACAGTGACAATGACATGAACACAGACATGCTAAATCATGTGCATTTACTTTGCTTCCATGGAATAATACAGGGTATGATCATCCACATTTTTTCATCTCAGAGCCAACCCCCCATGGATATTGCAGGGCAAGAGTATCCTCCACTGAATTGGTTTGGCAATTTGTGTCAGTTACTAAGATGGAGCTAATGTTGACATTCAGTCATTCTGTTTCAGGGTGTATCTACACTGCGGAATAAATGCAGTCTGACACCACTTTAACTATCGTGGCTCAGTGCTATGAAATCATGTGAGCTGTTGTTTTACAATATATTTGGTCTTCTCTGATAAAAAGTGCTGTGCCTCACCAAACTACAACTCCCAGGATCCCATAGCATTGAGTCATGAATGTTCAAGAGGTGTGTTTGGCTTCTCACCAAAACGCAATGCTCAGCTCTAGAAGTCACCAACATTTTCTGTACAGATGTAGAGCAATCTATATGCATGAGTTCACAGATGATCACTCAAAGGCTCAAAATTACCAGTAACCGAGGTCTTCATCTGAGTTCAGGGGATGGAGCCCAGTTTGACAGATATTTGATCCAGTGAATAGGTGTATAAAACATGAACAGAGAATGGGAGAAATATGGTTTTATGAAATTAGGCAAAACAGGTGTGCAAAACATGAACAGAGAATTGGAGAAATATGGTTTTATGAAATTAGGCAAAACATTCAGACAAAATTACGATCCAGGGCACACATTAAAAACACACTGCTTTTCACATTGTTTGTTATGGAATTCCCACACTTTGTATGCACTTGCCATATACAAGGTATCCTCACCAAATTGTTGTTTTCTTGTACATTTTCTGGAACTCTCACATCTTTTCTCCAGAATCATACTATTATTACTGTATTACACCTGGGCACGACATTACCTTCCCCCAAAAGATGATATTCACATAGCGTACAATTCAAAGCAAATGCAATATAATTCAAACATACAAAAGATCAAGCTATTGGCAATGGTAAGACAATTTAAACAATACAATTAAAATAATAAAATGCAATTGAAAACAGTACGGTTAAAACGGTATAATGTCCTTCAAAAAGCCCTTGGAAAAAATCATTTACTGCTTGCAAGTGTTTTTTTAAAAGCCTGCCAGTGGAAGAAAAGGCTGCCTTGGAAGGAACTTTTAAAAGCTTAGCTGTTTTGAAGGTGCTCTGTTCTGGTTCCCCCGTTCTATAAAAGATTTTCCACAGGGAATAAAAAAGGCACAAGCAGCAATGGAAACAATGGAAGAAGTAAAAGTGGATGGCAATTATTTCTAAAGCCCCCACAAAATTCAATGAATGAGGTAGGATGATGATGATAAATGCCTTGTCTGGAACAACTTTATTTTACTTGGTAACTAAACCTAGCCAAGGCGGTGTAGCGGATTGAGTGCTACTGTTTAGGACTCCAAGAGACCAGGGCTCGAATCCACACTTTGCCATCAAAACTCACAGCATGATCTTGGGGAAGTCACATTCTCTCAGCCTTAGAGGAAGGCCAAGTACCACTGAATGACTTGTCAAGAAACCCCCATGACATAGCCCTTACTGTTTTTATTCTTGTCTCTGCTGACCTCTCCATTTGCTGTGGGATTTCAAAATGCAGGTTCCCTGGGGATAGGATCTGGGCTTTAGGGGCTTGGAAAACAGCACCATGCACACAGGCAATACTTAAGTAATTCCTGCAATGAGCTAACCCAGGCATGGGCAAACTTTGACCCTCCTGGTGTTTTGGACTTCAACTCCCACCATTCCTAACAGCCAGTGGGAGTTGACATCCAAAATACCTGGAGGGCCAAAGTTTGCCCATGCCTGAGCTAGCCAGTCATATTTCCCTCCAATCCAAGTCTGATCGTGTAAATAAAACTATCCTCCCATCTTCCTTCTCAATATGCTTTCTCACTTTTTGTAATAAACATAGAAAAAGTAAACATGCTAAAGCAGGTATCTGTTGGTTAGGACAATGGCAACAATTCTGGAAATGGTAAAGTTATTTTCCCCAAGAAAACCCATGTCACTGGAAGACTGCAAACCTTGTCTTGTTGATGTACTTAAATCTTTATATTGATGGGAACTGTTTTGTATGATGAAAACAGACCTACACATGTGCTACTATATAGATACAGTACTTCCAGTGAATTAATTGCTGGATGACAAGTTAACTTTTATGTAAATCCCATTGCTTTTGTGGGTCTATTCTATTTGTGACTAGCAACAGGATTTAGGACAGATATAAGCCATACCATTATTTGCTTCTTAATTGTAATGTTATGATATGCCCAGAGTGACATTCAGTCAACCAATAAATACAATCATTTTGGTGAAGTTGGGATGTTAGTTCACTGCAGCAAAATACAAGAGAGGGTCATGTAGCACCAAAAAACTGGCAAATTTTGTTTTATACAAGTGTTTGTGGATTGAAGCCCATTTTATGAGATACATGGAGCTTTGCCTAAGTTAGATTACTGTTACAGTAGGGTCTTGCTTATCCAATATAAATGGGCCAGCAGAACATTGGATAAGCGAAAATGTTGGATGATAAGGAGGGATTAAGGAAAGCCTATTAAACGTCAAATTATGTTATGATTTTACAAATTAAGCAACAAAACATCATGCTTTACAACAAATCAACAGAAAAAGCAGTTCAATACATGGTAACGTTATGTAGCAAATACTGTATTTACGAATTTAGCACCAAAACATCGTAATGTATTGAAAACATTGACGACTAAAACATTGACTACTAAAAGGCAGGCTGTGTTGGATAATCCAGAATGTTGGATAAGTGAAGGTTGGATAAGTGAGACTCTACTGTATATGGATGCTCGAATCTGTTGAGGACTCCCAAACCACTCCTTGATCCCTTTGGAAAAGTTCAGCCCCACCAAGAAATAATTGAATAGCATCTCACTCAACTGATGATCTACCAACATAACCTTCCACTCTCCATAATAAACCTTAATATTGAGTGCATCTGCACTGTAGAATGAATGCAGTTTGACACCATTTCAACTGCCATGGTTCAATGCTTTAGAATCAGGGGAATTGTAGTTTCACAAGGTCTCTGCCAAAGAGTACTGGTGTAGCACCAAACTGTGAATCCCACAATTCCATATGTTTGTGCCATATAAAGCAAAGTGGTGTCAAATTGCATTAATTCTACAGTTTAGATGCACCCATTGTTATCCATGCCACATTGCTTTGTGAAATGACTAATTCAGGATACACAGTGTTCATTCGGATTTAGTTCCCTAAGGAGATAATTGAAAGATAGGGATTGAAATAGTATTTGCTATTATTCATTTACAAACTCAAAAACGGGTTTTCCAGCAATGGCGAAACCAACTGAAAAGAATAATAAGCAGCAAGATTTTTTGCTTGGTTTTCTCCCCACTGTTTCAACATCCTGAAATATTGTGGAGGAATTAATTTGCAGATGAAAAGGTGTAGGGATTATGCATATATAGATACGTGTAAATGCAGCAAGCATGTTTTCTGTGCAAAAATTAAGTTTCAGGTACAAAAAGCACTGCTTTGGTTTTCAGTGCAAACGTGTTTTTCTCAGCACAATCATTCTTTTGTGATGTTTCTGGACACTCAAATATAAGGAGAATATTCTGGAGAAACATTCCTGTTCTTTCACACCAAGGGGATGTCTACAACAATTAATAATCTTTTATACGAGGACAAAACTGTTAAGGGTTTAAGTCTCTGATGGTGGTTTATGGTGTTTAGTAATACAGTCACCACTATACATTCACTGGGGAGCAGGATCTACACAAAAGTGAAGAAACTGTGAATAAAAATCCCTTTTTTCCTGAGGGAACATCTCTCTAGGAATCTCTAGGGCCCCTACTACACTGCCATATAAAATCCAGACTATCTGCCTTGAACTGGATTATATGGCATTGTAGACTCATATAATCCAGTTCAAAGCAGATAATGTGGATTATCTGCTTTGATAGTCTGAATTATATGAGAGTGTAGAAGGGGTCAAGGTCCTCCGATGCGACTCTGTGGTCAACTTCCAATGGAATTGTTCTGAGAACCTATAAATACCCAGATTTTATTTTATTTGGTTTTAATCTGTTTAATTGATTGATATGTGCTTTAATTGTTCATATTTAGATTGTTTATATGTTGTTGAGATGTATTTTAATGTTTTTAAGCTGCCTTGAGTCCCTTCTGGGGTGGAGGAAGGCGGGATAGAAATGAAGTAAATAAATAAAATACATAAATAAAGGATAAAGGAAAAAGGAACTTACAAATTAAAAACACAAGAAGACATAAACTAAAAGATCAAAAAACATAGGGTGGTTTCAATATTTACAATTGAAGGACTATTTCATTTCAGATAAGAAGGAAGGATTTGAGGACAAAGAATCATTCTGGAATAAAATAATGAAATCGGAAACAAAAATCATAACCAAAATATACAAAAAATTATTAGAGTGGATGACAGAAAAGGAATTAATAAAAGAGTGCATGATCAAATGGGCAGAAAATATAGGGAAGCCAATAAGAATTGAAGAGTGGGAAAAGGCATGGAATTATAGATTAAAATTTAACTATTCGGCAGACCTTAAAGAAAACTGGATAATTTTTTTAACAGATGGTATTTGACCCCCTAAGAACTATCAAGGTACTATAAAAAAAATCTCAAACAAATGCTGGAAGTGTGGAGAACAGGAAGGTACTTTCTTCCACTGTTGGTGGATGTGTGAGAAGGCTAGGAATTTCTGGAGGGAAATACATCAGAGGATACAAAAGATGCCACAAATTAAAATTAATTTGGACCCCAAAATTTTCCTGCTAGGGCTATACAATATAGAAAATGACAAAAATAAAGAAATTATTTTTAATTATTTAATAACGGTGGCAAGAATGACATAAGCTAAGGATTGGAGGGGGGGAAAAAACAGACCAGAGATAAAACTATGGTTTAACAAAATTTTAGAGATTATGAACATGAATAAACTAACATATCTGTTATCACATAACCAAAGTAGGCCAAAAAAACAAACAGATTGGGAACAAATTAAAAATTACCTAAAAAATGAAAATTGCAAAATAATGATATGAAGAGACAATAGATAATGACTAAATGATTGACTCAGATCAAGCTGCAAAGGACGCAGAGATAACATCTAAGGAAAACAACATAGGAGAGATATATGTAGTTAGAGAATAATGTTCAAAGCACCATACAATAGATGGAAGTCATTTTTTTATTCTGTATGTTGTGTGTTGGGTGAAAGATAAATGTAGTTTTTGGTATTGTTTTCATGTGTTATTTTCTTTTGAACCATATGTCCACATGTCTGATTAGAGTGGATGTCTATTCCCCCAGCCCATCCCCCACCTTAACTGTTGTTGGCCCTACCCCACCCCCACACCTTCTCTTTCCACCCTTTTTTCCCTTTATGTAATCATTAAGGTGAAATCAAGCTTTGTTAAATGTTTTCACTAAAATGTATTTAAAAAATAAAATACATAAATAAGTGTTGTATCTAGGAATCCCTAAGTCTTCCAGCACAACTGTATATTCGACTTCTGTCAGAAGCTGATCCTAGAGTTGTGCTGGAGGACCTAGTGTTTCCTAAAGAGAATATATTATTTCCTTGCCTAGTTTATCCATACCTCACAACCTCTGAGGAATCCTGCCATAGATGTGGGAGAAACGTCAGGAGAGAATACTTCTGGAACATGGCCACACAGCCCGAAAGACATACAACAACTCCAATATATTAGTTAATTGAATCTGTAAAAGTGAACTCTGCAAATGTGGAGGGCTGGATATAATGGATTTTATTTAAAAACTGCTGCATCTCCAAGATCTACCACATGAGGGCAATTGCTTTATGCTGTAGCTCTGTCCTCCCTGATTCTGTCCTCCCACACCCTTCTTTCTCAGAGACCTAAAATACATTGTTCTTGGGTAAGGTAGCAATAAGGGCCCCTGGTGACACAGTGTGTTAAAAGCGCTGAGCTGCTGAACTTGCGGACCAAAAGGTCCCAGGTTCAAATCCCGGGAGCGGAATGAGCGCCCGCTGTTAGCCCCAGCTCCTGCCAACCTAGCAGTTCGAAAACATGCCAATATGAGTAGATCAATAGGTACCGCTCCGGCGGGAAGGTAACGGCACTCCATGCAGTCATGCCGGCCACATGACCTGGAGATGTCTATGGACAATGCCGGCTCTTTGGCTTAGAAATGGAGATGAGCACCAACCCCCAGAGTTGGTCACGAGTGGACTTAACGTCTGGGGAAACCTTTACCTTTAAGGTAGCAATGGTTTTTTAAATCCCCTTAAGGACTTCTAGATATTTCTTAGCCAGCCTTAGCAACAGAGCATAGGAAAGTTACTGGAGGAAAGGAGAATGCTTCCAGAATCCTCTGGTTGCCATGACTAGTGCTAGGATTTTGGGAACTGCAGTCCAAAAAAGCATCTCCTTCTGTTGCATGAGAAAACCAGCCCCAGGTCTTTGGGATGTCTAGTTTACCTGGGCCAGGTCACCGCTCATTAAAGTCTCTTTTTTCCTCTCTTTGGCACCTGCCGGAGCACTAACCCAATAAAAACTATGTCTCTCATATATATAATTTGCCCCAAACACTCCATGTTTTTTCCTATGTGTTCCTATTTTGCCTAGATGTTGTGTTAACCTAATGTTTTATGCTCCCGAGATCTCCATTCCTTCCCTTTGAGGGAAACCGTGTTCCTGAACCCAAAGATGTCTTGCATCCCACACAATTGTATAGCCTGGGGGAAATCATCTCCCTTGCCCCTTGGGGAAAAAACAATTCACCACCCACGCCTTTGATGCCTGGGACCACTAATGTCAGGAGGAATCAGCATTTCTACAGCCAAAACCCATCCTCTGACATGTTTGCATGATTGTATTAATATATGATGCTTTGTTTCTCTGGGGTCTGGAATCGCCAGGCCATGTCATGTTCATCTCATAGAACAATAGCCATCCTGGATAGAGCCAGAGATGCCCTCAATCATTTTATTGTTTTTCCTATCAATAAAGAGGAACTTCACCTGTTGCCACTCAAATCACCCATTGTAAACAGCCATGCTGGCCATGATTGGTCAGAATTAGAGGCTTGGCTGCAGCCTATGCCAGCTTGTGTATAAAAAGGGCTATTAAACTGTATTCTGTACTTTGTGAATGAATCACTAGCTAGCATCTTATCTGCAGATGATAAAATCTTCCTTGGCTGAAAATCACCTTCTCTCCTTGCTTGTTGGCTAATTTCAGTTGGGCCTGATCTATATGGGGTATGGGTTTTCTTGTGCTGTTTGCATTTTGGACTGGTTTTAGAACTTAGAAAACTCTATTTTGAAGCAGCAGCTCACAGAATACCATCCCACTCTGTCAGCACAGCCACTGCATCTGAAAGGGTGGATTAAATTCCACTAAAGCTCATGCCCAAACATATCAGTCACCACTCAGGTCCTTCCTCCCCTCCCCCTTTTCTGTTTATAAGTAAACAATACAGCTATGTTTTAGAATTAGTCCCAAAATGCCACATTTCCTGGTTCTGATATTATTCAAAATGCTTAGGACCTGAAGGATTTTGAATTTTTTCTTCTGATTTTGGAATATTTTCATAATCATAATGGATATGGACTCCTAAACATGAAATGCATTTATGCATCATGTATATCTTATACATACTTGTTGATATTCCTACTTCCAAGTTGATTTCAACTTACCTTGTCCCTGTGAGTGAGAGACCTCAATCCTCAACAGCCCTGCTCAGGTCTTGCAAACTAAAGGCGGTGTCTTCCTTGATGGATTGAATCTATTCATTAGGAATGCAGCCTTCCTTTTTCCCCACTGCCGTCGACCCTTCCAAGCATCACTGACTTTTCTAGTGAGTAGTGTCTTTTAATGATGCATTTGAAGTACTGTACACGAATTAATAAAGTGACATGAACTAATCAAGCTTTAGTCTTCAGTGATATATTCTGATACTTCAAGAGCTTGTTTAGTTCCGTCATAGCTGCCCTTCCAAGTCCTAACCATCTGGTCAGTCTCACGTGGATACCAGGCAAGATTCTGGAAAAGATAATTAAGGAGGTGGTCTGCAAACTCTTAGAAAGGAATGCGGTCATCGCTAGTAGTCAACATGGATTTCTCAAAAACACTGACAGACTAATCTAATCTCTTTTTTCGATGCAGGGAACTCTGTGGCTGTAGTATATTTGGATTTCAGTAAGGCCTTCGACAAGGACCCCTGTGACTTTCTGGCAAACAAACTAGTCAAATGTGGGCTAGGCAAAACTAAGGTTAGGTGGATCTGTAACTGGTTAAGTGAACGAACCCAAAGGGTGCTCATCAATGCTCCCTTTTCATCCTGGAGAGAGGTGATGAGTGGTGTGCCATAAGCAGGGTTCTGTCCTGGGCCTAGTTCTGTTTAACATCTTCATTAATGACTTTTAAAAGACGTGTTAGATGGCACTATCATCAAGTTTGCAGACAACACAAAATTGGAAGGGATAGCCAATACGCCAGAAAACAGGAGCAGAATTCAAAACAATCTTAACAGATTAGAAAGATGAGTCAAAACTAACAAAATGAAGTTCAGCAGGGACAAATGCAAGATACTCCACTTAGGCAGAAAAATGAAATGCAAAGATATAGAATGGGGGACACCTGGCTCGACAGCAGTACATGTGAAAAAGACCTTGGAGTCCTCATGGACAACAAGTTAAACATGAGCCAACAATGTGATGTGGCAGCTAAAAAAGTCAATGGGATTTTGGCCTGCATAAATAGGGAGTATAGTGTCTAGATCCAGGAAAGTCATACTACCCTTCTATTGTGCCTTGGTCAGACCACACCTGGAATACTGTGTCCAATTCTGGGCACTGCAGTTGAAGGGAGATGTTGACAAGCTGAAGCTGGAATGTGTCCAGAGGAGGATGACTAAAATGATCAAGGGTCTGGAGAACAAGCCCTATGAGCAGCATAACAGAACCTGCGTGTACACAGAATGATCACAAAGAGTCATAATCTCAGCCACCCATGCGGACAATTTTGGATTTTGGAATATTTAAGATAACCATTTAAGAGGGATAAGTTGTTTTGTTTCTTAAAGATAGCAGATGTTTCCCTGGCCATACCTGTCTAGCAGGCTTTCTAACCACAAGCCTTGCTGACAGTCACAGACTTGCAACCAACCCACTTAGCCACTCCCAGGCTTCACTTCATTGTCTCTGGTTCCTCTGGCAGTGCATCTACACAAGGCTGATAAAGGAGTGTCAAGCTGCATTCATTCAACAGCACAGCTTCATTTATTTACTTTATTCCTATGCTGACTTACTCCTAATACAGGGACTCATGGTGACTGACAGCAAACATGACACAAGACAATTGAAAACTGAGTGAATGTGTTAAAACAGGACTATAATTTTGTTTTAAAACTAAATCTTTTGTCTCACAGATCATACAAATATTAAAACACAATGAAATATATGCAAAAGCTGCCGTTTACTTTCCGGGCCCAATTCAAGGTGCAGGTTATCACCTACAAAGCCCTAAACGGTTTGGGACCCACCTACCTTAGAGACCGCATCTCCCCCTACGAACCCGCACGTTCTCTTTGCTCGTCGGGGGAGGCCCTTCTCTCGCTCCCACCACCCTCGCAGTCGCGGTTGGTGGGGACGAGAGAGAGGGCCTTCTCCGTCGTGGCCCCCCGGCTTTGGAACTCGCTCCCTAGAGAGATCAGGCAGGCCCCTACCCTACTCTCCTTTCGTAGGAGCTTAAAAACCTGGCTCTTCCAAAAGGCCTTTGATACCTAATTTGATGTTGGACTGATCCATCTGCCCATTTTATAATAGCCCCCATTTCGAGATGTTGCCAATGCTATTTTGCACTTTATTGTCCATTTCTACCAGCACATTCTGTTCTGGATTTTATGAATTAGTCTCCTGTTTTAATATTGTATGTTTTTCGTATGCTTCTTGCCGATTTTAACGATTGTTTTTATTGATGTTTTACTGGTATAATTGTTTTATAGTCGTGTTACTGATATTGATTGTTTTATTGGGCTAGGCCCCATGTAAGCCGCCCCGAGTCCCTTCGGGGAGATGGGGCGGGGTATAAAAAGAAAGTTATTATTATTATTATTATTAAAAGCTCCATCTACACTGTTGAATGAATGCAGTTTGAAACCACTTTGGCTGCCATGGTTCAATGGGCTAGAATTGTAATTTGATGAAGGCTAAAAACCTTGTAAAACTACAACTCCCATGATCCCATATCATTGAGCTATGGCATTTCAAATGGTATCAAACTGCATTAGTTCTACGGCAGTGGTTCTCAATCTTTGGGTCCCCAGGTGTTTTAGCCTACAACTCCCAGAAATCCCAGCCAGTTTACCAGCATAGTGTGGAAGTAATTTTAAAACAAGATTACAATAGGGTTGCTATGAGGGTTCTACCTGAACATTAAGAACTTCCTTACTGTGAGAGCTGTTCAGCAGTGGAACTCTCTGCCGCGCTCCTTCTTTGGAGGTTTTTAAACAGAAGCTGGATGGCCATCTGTCGGGGGTGCTTTGAATGCGATTTTCCTGCTTCTTGGCAGGGGGTTGGACTGGATGGCCCATGAGATCTCTTCCAACTCTAGAATTCTAGGAAATGACATGTATAACCCAGGAACAAAAGTCGTGTTACATTATGTTATAGTACAGTTAGTGGTGGCTTTGGAGGCCACGTGCCCACTCCCAAAACAAGTGCTTCGGTGGGCTTTTTCTGCCTGTCTCTTTAAATAAACACCGCCGCTGATTGGCCGCGGCGGGACCCGCCTCCGCTTTCTGATTGGGCGCGGCCTGTCCCACGGTTCTCGCCCGTTCTTTCTGATCCGAGGGGCGAGGAGGAGGCATGTGGGCGAGGAGTGGGCTTTTTTTCGGGGCTTCGCGGCCTCTGGGCGCCCGGCTGCGGTCCGCTTTGGCCCAGTTGGAGCATGTGCTGGAAGGGGAGCTGGAGGGCATCCGCGGGGCCGGGACCTGGAAGAGCGAGAGAGTCATCCTCTCCAAACAAGGGCCGCACATCCAGGTGGAAGGCAGCCGGGGAGGTAGGTAGGCGGGGACCCAGCTGGAACAGGGAAGGACGGGGAGAGAAGCTTGGGTCGGATGCTGCTTTGGAAGTGAACTCTGTAGGTGCATCCACACTGTAGAATTAATGCGGGTTGACACCACTTTCGAACTTGCCTCAATATTATATGGATTTTGTACAATCACTTTGAAACAGTATTCAAAGTGATTGTACAAAACCCATATAATATTGTTCGTGATTACTGTGAATTCGAACAGTATAACTAGTTTAATATTCAAATTATTCACTGAACTCATTCATTTTCTATTTTGTATATAAGTGGGCTATTTGTTTTAGTTTAACTACTCGGGAACCCATTCATATTGTATTTTTCAAAGTGGAGTTTATATATCTGTGGAAAATCCAGAGTGGGAGAAAACAGTCTTGTCTGCTTGAATCAAATCTTAGTGTTGCAATTGATCACCTTGGTTAGCATTTAATGGCCTTGCAGATTCAAAGCCTGGCTGCTTCCTGCCTGAGGGAATCCTTTGTTGAGAGGTGTTGGCTGGCCCTGATTGTTTCATGTCTGGAATTATCCTGTTTTTATACTGTTCTTCTTTATTTACTGTCCTGATTTTGGAGTTTTTTTTAATATTGATAGTCAGATTTTGTTCATTTTCATGGTTTCCTCCCTTCTGTTGAAATTGTCCACATGCTTGAGGATTACAATGGCTTCTCTGTGCATTCTGACATGGTGGTTGTTAGAGTGGTCCAGCATTTATGCTGTGTCCAGATAAATAAAGAACCTCTGAGGATGCCTGCCACAGATGTAGGTGAAACACCAGGAGAGAATGCTTCTGCAACATGGCCAAACAGCCCAGAAAACTCATAGCAACCCACTAATTAAAATTGTTTGCTAAAGAAATCTGATCCATCCCCAGGAGTTGCAACACAAGAGCTATCTAGCCGGGAAATCTAAAAATGCACGCTCTAAGGTTCCAGAAGTTGGAGCCACAGAAATTAATATGATGTGTGTAGCAGCACGAGGTGGCGCAGTAGCTTAAAAACTGCCAAGCTGCAGAACTTGCTGACCAGAAGATTGGCAGTTCGAATCTGTGGGATGGGATGAGTTCCCGGTGTTAGTTCCATCTTCTGCCAACCCAGTAGTTCGAAAACATGCGCATGTAAGTAGATCAATAGGTACCACTTTGGCGGGAAGGTAACAGCACTCAAAGGTTTCCCCATGACATTAAGTCTAGTCGTGTCCGACTCTGGGGATTGGTGCTCATCTCCATTTCTAAGTTGAAGAGCCGGTGTTGTCCATAGGCACCTTCAAGATCATTTGGCTGGCATGATTACATGGAGCTCTGTTACTTTCCCACTGGAAGAGTACCTATCGATCTACTCACATTTGCATGTTTTCAAAATGTTAGCTTGGCAGAACCTGGGCTAACAGCAAGAGCTCACCCCACTCTCTGGATTCGAATTGCCGACCTTTTGGTCAGTAAGTTCAGCAGCTCAGCGGTTTAACCCGTTGAACTGGGGACTCCCTGATATTGACACATATATAAATAACAAAATGTATAGGGGAACAACACACCTAATGAAAGGTTTTCTTTATACTTTTTCAAAATACATGATTTATTGCTTATTTCACATAGATTTAGAGGTTTCATGTTATGTTTGCATGACACATCTTTACAGCCAGCACACAAACGTGCTGTTACACAGTTGGGAAAGCCCTGACGTATAGGGTCAACCGGGAACTATGCTGGCACTTGGATGACTCAATGAAGCAGAGCGCAAAGCTGCAAATTGGACATTGAGAGGCAGCTTGTAGGTATAACCACTGTACAGTCATAGCACCATGATTCCTCTTTAATTGCCATGGCAACATATTGTGGGGATTGTAGTCTGATGACTACAACTCTCTTGCTGGCAATTTTAAATAGTCCTCCCTAAAGTCACAGGATTCCTTAGGATGCTGCCATGGCAATTAAAATGAAATCAATGTGCTGTAGGTGTGGAAGAGTTCCAGATTTACCTGTCTGTCTATCCATAGTTCTCAGTTGAAATCAGTTTTTTTCAATGTAGGAAGCCAAAAACAAACCACCCGAGTGACTTCGGTGTCAGTACAGCTACTCTAGATTTTAGTTGAACTTTGAAGGACCCATCCCAAAATGCTGAACTGTATCTCTGAAACAAGTCCTCTTTAAAGTTCAGACTGAAACCTGGAACAGATTCATTGACATGAGACTCCAGTAGTTACTAATTGCATGGAGTCATGTGACCTTGATGTGCTCTAGTTAGAAGAGTTGAAAAGAGTTAAATGACCCATGGATCCAGCCAGTGAAACTAAATTGCTTCCATACTGTGTGAGATGATGGGAGATGTAGACTAAAATATCTGATGGGGGACCAGTATGCCCCAACTCTGAATCAATTGATGTTGCATTATGTTTAATTCATTGTGCAGTCAGTAGAATTCACGATAACAATACCTTATTTATTTGTTTAGCCTGAAATGTACTTACTTCCTAAAAATATGGCATTTAAGATTGTATAAATTAATTTATATTAAATAGCAAACATCAATTAGAATATATCCTCCAACAGTAATAATACCCTAGCTAATGCAGACGTTGAAGAATGATAGCTAGTATTGGCACGAAAAGAGGTGGGCGGATATATTTGCACAGCCAGGAGAGTATGAAAACAGCAGTTGTTGAACTTGGAAGCATATCTAAAGGGCAAGTGCCGCTACTAATGGTATTTATGAAAAGAAGGATGTAGAGCAACTAATATGTTCTGCACCTTGAAAGGATTGTTATGGGTTGCTTCACAATAACAAGATGCTTCTGTTTTGGTGATGTTTTTAATAACTTATGTTAGCTTTGGGTAATCTTCTAATTTTTGTTATAAGCCACTAAGGATGCATCAATCAATGCAGTTTGTTTCCACCTTAACAACCGTAGCCCAGTGTTATGGAATCATGAAAGTTTTGGTTTCACAGTGTCTTTAGCCTTCTCTGCCAAAGAGTAGGGTGCCTTGTCAAACTATAACTCCCCAAATTCCATAGCAGTTGAGCCATGGCTGTTACATAGTGTCAAACTGCATTAATTCTACAGTGCAGATGTAACCCCTGTCTTGAAATATTTTCTAAGTCTTTTAATGTATTTAAACATACATCAGATCTCAGGAAAGTTACTTCTGTGTTCCTTTTGTATATTTTTAAATGTTAAGCAACACAGGCAATCTGCAACATATTTAAAAAGAGAATTGTTCTGAAGATTTCCAGGTGAAACAGTTTATTGTTATGGTCATCATTATTGAAAATCTGGGAGGTCTAAAGGGACCAAGGGGTGCTAAAACAACCTTGGAGACCCATCATAGGTAGGATAGCATTGAGAAAAAAGGTTAGGACTCCTCGGATTTGCTTGTCTTGTATAGCTTCTGGCCCAGTGGTTCTCAATCTGTGGGTCCCCAGGTGTTTTGGCCTACAACTCCCAGAAATCCCAGCCAGTTTACCAGCTGTTAGGATTTCTGTGAGTTGAAGGCCAAAAACATCTTGGGACCCCAGGTAGAGAACCACTGTTCTGACCCATCTAGCTGTGAAATTCTGGGTGATGTGGTCTAAACATAACTTTCGAGCTCTGTGTATAAGGAGCTTCCCAGATTGGATGAGTAAGAAAGATATAACAGCTTAAGAAAATGAATACGGCTCATATTCCTACATGTATTGTTCACTTCTTCCTGCTAATGTTTCACATGTATGGTATCTTGTTTGTTTTATTGTAGTCAGCAGAGAATTTCTTTTTTGCTCTTCTTGCAGATATTCTGAATTTCTGTGCCAACAATTACTTGGGGCTCTCCAGTCATCCTGAAGTGATCCGTTCTGGATTGGATGCCCTGAAGCAGTATGGTGCCGGCCTCAGCTCTGTCCGCTTCATCTGTGGAACACAAGTAGGAAAGAGTGTTTCACTTTTGTAAAAGTACCATAGTTTTATGGTGTTTAGGGTGCCTTCCCCCAGTGAAAGTGGAAAATCCACACATTTGAAAATTGTTATCCTGTTGAAACCCCGGTAAGCCCCTCTGTAGGAATCTCTAGGTCCTCCAGCATAGCTCTGTGGCCATCTTGTGGCTGAAGATGACTTTTGGTTGCACGGAAGGATCTAAAGATAATATCAAATCTATAAATAATCAGACCTGCAAAAGCAAATAATCAAACCTGCATTTAAAAAAAAAGCAAAAGGATCTGCATTTTAAAAAGTGGGGGAGAAATTGAAATTCTGCATGAAGTTAAAACTGAAATTCTGCCAGTTCTAGTAGAGTTAGCTAGAAATGGAAAGAACATTTGAGTACTGGGTTGCTGTGAATTTTCCGGGTTGTATGGCTATGTTCCAGAAGCATTCTCTCCTGACGTTTCACCCTCATCTATGACAGGTATCCTTAGAGGTTGTGAGGTCTGTTGGAAACTAGGCAAGTGGGGTTTATGAACATTCCACAGATATATATAAACCCCACTTGCCTAGTTTCCCAACAGACCTTACAGCCTCTGAGGATGCCTGCCATAGATGTGGGCAAAACCTCAGGAGAGAATGCTTCTGGAACATGGCCATACAACCCGGAAAACTCACAGCAACCTGGTGATTCCGGCCATGAAAGCCTTTGACAACACACATTAGAAGTAGTAGAAAATCAGGTTTTATTTTGCATCAATACGTGTGGGGTTTTTTAATGTTGCAAAGCCCTGACAATAATAATCCTGGACAAGAATATTTGTGGTTTAGGATTTACTTTATTTGAATGAATTTGAAAATCGTCGCTTTGCCCAGGGAAGCATTTTTCTGGAAAATAATGATGTTGGGCTCATTCTTGGCAAATATTTCATGTTTTTTTCACTGAAATGTTGCATTCTGCACAACACTGTGTGCATAAAACATGCTATTAATAATTCAGAACTTCTGCATAAAACTGAGCTTTCTTTGTGTAATTATTCCTGAATTATAATATGAATTGTGAAGACTTCTGTACAGTGGGAAGTTAATAGCTAAAAGTAGTAATTGCTTTCTTCAGGAAGAAAATTAGCAAAGGAATCTAACCTACAGCTGATGCAGAATTAGCGTATTTGCATGTATCTGCTTATGGGATATGGTTTTATTCAACTTCAGATTTGGCACAGAACCAAATATCTATTCCCAGGAAGTGTAAATCTTGCTCAGCCTACTTTTCTGGCTGTAACATTAGGAATAATACAACTCTTTACTGTTGCTTTTTTCCAACACTTTAGAACATACACAAGGATCTGGAGGAGAAAATTGCTCTCTTCCACCAGAGAGAAGATGCCATTCTCTATGCCAGCTGCTTTGATGCCAATGCAGGACTCTTTGAGGTTTGTAGCACATTTGGACGTAAATCATGGATGATAACTAGAGAAAAATCCCTAAAGAGTTTATCATCATGATAATTTCTATTGGGAAGGTTTGTTAGTGCAGCAAAAACAACATCAAAGTATTGCAACCTAACAAATTTATTATGTCATAAGCTTCACCAGATACAATAAATATTATTTCCATTGTCAGGTGTTTGTCCATATTTGGGACAGGTACAGGTACAGATTGAGTCTTCCTTGTCTGAAATGCTTGGGACCAGAAGTATTTCGTGGTTTTGTGCCAACTCTCCTTCAAATGAAGGTGATAATTGCCCTTCTAGCCCTAATTTATTATTGCCTCTGCATTTTCAACCAGCCTGTCCGGAAGTTCTATTGCACAAGCTCCTATCCTCCAAATTCCGGTATTTATTACTGTTCAGGCTATTGATGGTTTGCTGATGTTGTTTTATGTTGTTATAATGCTGTTCATTTTACTGATTCATGTTTTTAATCTATGTTTGATCAGGATCATCCCCATGTAAGCCGCCTTGAGTCCCTTCGGGGAGATGGAAGCAGGATATAAAAATAAAGTTACTACTACTACTACTACTACTACTACTATTATTATTATTTAGAATATTTGTATATACATAATGAGGTATCTTGGAGATGAAATCAAAATCTAAACATGAAAGTCCTTTATATTTCATATGTAGCCTGAAGGTAATTTTATATGCAGTATTTTAAAACAATTTTGTGCCTGAAACACAGTTTGTGTACATTGAACTTTCGCAAAGCAAAGGTTTTGCTTTCCCGGCTTCCCATGTGGATGGTTTAGGAGTATTTCAAATTTCAGAATTCTGGATAAGGGATGCACAATCTGTACCAAGAAAGAAGGCAAATAGTGAAATCAAATGAAACTAAAATGTAAAAGCTATCTGACTGTTGCACCAGTTAAACCAAAAAACTCATCCAATTGTTAAGAGCAGCCATAATTGATCAGACCAATGTAGCACATTACTATGTTAAGTCCTACTTATAGTTGGATAGACAAATTGTTTGGGTGAGTGGGTTTATTAAAACAAACAAAAACACATAGACCAATGTTTTCACTTCTTTAGGAGGCTTTTCTCTGTAGCAAAATAATATTTTATATTTGCACTATTTACAAAAACAAGGTTTCCATAACACAAAGTTCTTTATACTTCCTTCTTTGCTTCCACGCTGGGCTTCTTTCTCATGCAGATAAACAGCTCTGCTCTCACAGAGCCTCCTCTTACGCTGAACATATGTGCACAGGAACATCACACAGTAGCCTTTACACACAAGAGCCTTCTCACACTGGAGCTTCACACATGAGACCTTTTCATACAGGAGCCTTTCACACTCAGGATGACATTACCTTTAGCCCACTAACTTTAATAGGCTTCTGCCTACTCACTCTCCTTAGGGCAACACTAGCTTATTTAACCCTTTCAGTGCTTGACTCACATTTTTGTAATTAAAAATACCTAGTTAATTTTTAATATTTTAATATTTGTAATATTTTAATTCCACAGGTTTCACATGTGTGGTATCTTATTGGCGTCAGTAGAGAATTAAATTTCTGGAGCATCACAAACACAGTTTGACACCACTTTTAATTGTCATGGCTCAGTGCTGTGGAATGGTGGGATTTATAGTTTGGCGAGAAAACAGTGCTATTTGGAAGAGAAGTCTAAACACATAGTAAAACTGCAGCTTCTGTATCATTGAGCCATGACAGTTAAAGTGGTTTCAAACTACTTGTAGAAGCACCCTCAGTCAACTAAACTATATATAATAAAGAGAGGCATATAAGCATTATAAACATACTCTATTTGTTGGGACACAGGCATTACTGACTCCTGAAGATGCAGTAGTTTCAGATGAACTGAATCATGCCTCCATCATCGATGGGATCCGGCTCTGTAAGGCTAATAAATACCGCTACAAGCACATGGACATGCAAGACCTGGAAGCCAAATTGCAGGATGCACAAGTGAGTGAATGCCATTGCTTCCCTGTTGTTCAGCATTATTGAAAGCTATTTGTTTCCTCATGACATCTGCTTGTCTGTCCAGAAATGTCGTCTACGGATGGTGGTCACTGATGGTGCTTTCTCTATGGATGGTGATATTGCCCCTTTGAAGGAAATCTGCAGCCTAGCCCAGAAGTACAATGCTATCGTTTTTATTGATGAATGCCATGCCACTGGCTTCCTGGGACCCAATGGACGGTAAGGAATTCAATTGTTTTCCTTTGTCTTTTCCTCTGGTGTCAGTATGGTTTATTGGATTGTACTGCCACTTAGATCCTTGATGATCTAAGTTCCATAAATGTCATAGCAGTATCTTTGGCTGGATATTTGCCATGAGAGGTAAGAGGCCCAGGTTAATCCAACTATCCTCTCTTTGCAGGGGCACAGATGAGCTTTTGGGAGTGATGGATAAAGTCACTATCATCAACTCAACCCTTGGAAAAGCACTTGGAGGAGCAGCAGGTGAAGTTTCTAACAGTGGTGTCCTGTTTTGGTATTTAGGAGAAAATGCAGAACATACTTTTTTGTTTCCTTTTGGTATTGTATGCCTTGAACTTCTACACTTTTTGCACTATTTTAGACCATAGACAGTTTCTTCACTCATGTATAATAGTACAGTAGACCCACATAATGAATCCGTTCCAGGACACTTGATGTAAACCAGTTTTTGGGTATAAATTGGAACACTATTTTCTTACCTGAAAGGAACAATGCCTTTGACCTCCAGGTGAAGCATACCAAGAACACATGTATCAAACTCAAAGCCCATGGACCAAATTTGGCCCTCCAAATAATTTTATGTTGCCTTTCAGGTGCTGAACTACAACCCCGATATCATTAGACATCATGAATCTAACTGATGGGAGTTGTGATACAATAAAATCTAGAAGGCTGCAGTTTGTTTTGGTCAGTCAGCATAGTTGTAATTCCTATTATCCCCAGTCCGCATGCCAGATAATAAAAAATGATGGGAAATATAGTTCAATAACATCTGGGACCCAAACTGGGTAAAAACTAGAGAGCACCATCCACTATGTAAAATATATAGTTGGCTCTCTGTATGCACAGATTCTCAGTCTATGGATTTGAAGGCAACCATAAGGCTGATGTGACCCGTGGTGAAAATGAGTTTGACACCCCTGCCATAGAACCATGCAGGAGAACCTCACAATGTTCTCTCTAGGCCAGAAGTCCTCAAACTTTTTAAGCAGAGGGCCAGTTTACAGATCCTCAGACTGTTGAGGAGCTGAATTATAGTTTGAAAAAAGCATGGACCAATTCCTATGTATACTGCATATTTCTTATTTGTAGTGCAAATACAATAGCAATACAATATTTAAAATGAATAACTTTAATCAACATGAACTTACCAGTATTTCAGTGGGAAGTGTGAGCTTGCTTTTGACTAATGAGATAGTCAAGTTAATAAAGATTATTGTTATTGTGTGCGTTCAAGTCATTTCGGACTTGAGGTGACCCTAGGTCTATGATTAAGAGCAGGGGCTGGGTAAATGACCTTGGAGGCCGCATCCGGCCCACGGGCTTTAGTTTGGGGACTCCTACTCTAGGCTTTCGGCAGAATTTGTGTTCAAAGTTTTTTTGCATCTAACTGAAACTACGTTCAGTGAGCTTGTGTAACAGGTAGGCATACTGTACGTCAGTTATCTTGTGGGTTGCAACTTCCAGAATCCCCTAGTCAGCATGACAATGCTGATTAAAGGATTCTGGAATGTATAATCTCCTAAAACCTCATGTACTTTTCAAACTTTGTGCTCTGTTTGAAACAACCTCCTGTCATAGTCTTCGTTGCCTAACTGAAACTTTAAAGGAGTGCAGAAACTCCTGGCCCAATACATAATGGGCGACAAGCTTCACAAACTTGCTGTCAAATACTAGTTTTGTCTCTTTTCAGGTGGCTACACAACTGGCCCCAAGGCACTTGTTGACCTCCTCCGCCAACGCTCTCGGCCGTACCTCTTCTCCAATAGCTTGCCTCCTGCAGTGGTTGGCTGTGCTTCCAAGGCTTTGGATCTGCTCATGAAGAGCAATGCCATTGCACAGTCAATGGCTGCCAAGACCACACGGTAAGTCAAGAGGCTAACAAGATTTAGGTCCTGTATTTAAATTAAGCAATTTCACTGAGACTGCATAGAAGACACTATCTGTATATTTATGTTCTCATTGATGCATACTTGCTCACACATGCACTCCATCACTGTCTATCATTCTATGCAGATTAAGAAACTACCCTGTTTTCCCGAAAATAAGACATCCCCGAAAAATAAGACCTAGTAGAAGTTTTGCTGAATTGCTAAATATAAGGCCTCCCCCAAAAGTAAGACCTAGCAAAGTTTTTGTTCGGATGCATGCCCAGCGCCTGCCAAATAGAACACCAGAGCATGCAGGATTGGTAAATGTACATACTAGTTGTACATGGAAATAATGGTAGTAACAAGAAATTCTTGATAGGATTCACAGTTTGTCTGGTTATGTTGGTTTGTGATGACAACTACTGTACAGTATATAATAAATGTTCATTTTGTGTTCAACAATAAATGTGAATTCTTCTTCATAGAAAAATAAGACATCCCCTGAAAATAAAACTTAGCACATCTATGGGAGCAAAAATTAATATAAGACACCATCTTATTTATGGGGAAACACGGTAGGAAATGTGTAAAAAAAGTGAAGCATGCATCAAAATGTTGCAGTGCCTTCCCATTCACATTCCAGCCAGCTTTGGCTTCCTCCAGAATACTTCATTCCACCACCAAGTTTTCTTTACTTTATTTACTCCTTGTTCTTCTAGCTTTTGTACTCCCTGTATTCTATAGCGATTTTATTTATTTATTTATTTGTTTATTCTTTGAACTTATATGCCACCACTCCCCTAGGGCTCGGAGCGGTTTCCAAAACAGACTAAAATCTAAAACAATTTAAAAACAGCAATAACAGAAATCAAAAGCTGCCGAAACAGGTGTGTCTTACATGCCCTGCAGAAGGCTGATATGTCCCGCAAGGCATGAACTTCAGGTGGCAGGGTGTTCCAAAGTGATGGCGCCACTGCTGTAAAGGCTCTGTGTCTAGTTGCTGTTAGGCGCAAGATCTTAAAACTAGGAACTTCCAATAGGTCTTGGTCCTCATAACGGAGGGATCCTTGGGGTTGGTAGGGGATGAGGCGGTCCCTCAGGTACATCGGCCCCAGACCATGTAAGGCCTTAAAGGTAAGTACCATCACTTTGAAGGCGATCTGGTGCTCAATTGGTAACCAGTGCAGCTGTAGTAAGATTGGTGTTATGTGGCATCTCAACGGGAATCCTGCAAAAAGCCGAGCTGCTGCATTTTGTACCAACTTGAGCTTCCGGATCACCGACACAGGAAAGCCAATGTAGAGGGTGTTACAGTAGTCCAGTCTTGAGATGACCATGGCCTGGATCACCGTGGCTAGGTCGTCTCTAGACAGATAGGAGGCCAGCCGTCTAGCCTGCCACAAATGGAAAAAGGCGGTTCTGCTAACGGTGGAGACCTGGGCCTCCATCGTCAACAGAGGGTCCAAAAGGACTCCCAGACTCTTTACCAATGATGACGGGCGTAGTGCCTTGCCATCCAGGGTAGGTAACTGAATATCCCCACTGCGATGATGGGGATAGGGAGAGATTTTTTCTAGTTTTAAAAGTATTTATTATATTTTTACATTTTTTTTTTCATTTGCATAACATGCTGATACCTTTCTTATGATTTTCACTGGCTATATATTTTGGCTACATGCATTAACTGAGATTTTGATAACAGGAAGCCTCATTCCTTTTTAGATGTTTCTATGGCACAAGTCAGAATGGTAATAGTAAACTAAATCACACTGTGAAGCAGAAGAGAAGGGAGAGCTGATACTCTTTTCTTAAAAATATATTAACACATCGTTTCAAACTACATAAAGCAGCATTTAAAGTATGCAAAAAGATCACAAAAATAAAACATCACACAAGAGATCCGTTCCAGGACCCTTGACATATGACATATGACAGAAGGCATAAACATGTAAACAAAGCTGATATTCTTAAACTGGTCAGTTGCAGTTTGTTGTTGTGTATCTTCAAGTTGTTTCTGACCTGTGGCGATCTTAAGGCAAACTTAGTGTTTTCTTGCCAATATTTTTTTCAGGAAAGAATTGCCATTACTTCCTCTGAGACTGAAAGAATGTGACTTGTCCAAGGTCACCCAGTAGGTTTTATGGCTGAGAGGGGATTCGAACTCTGATCTCTAGCATTGTAGTCCAACACTCAAACAACTACAAAGCTTATAAACTTAGGGCAAAGGATGTCAGTAGTGGTTGCAGTGCTGGATTGAAGCTTGAGATCTTGGCTCTGATCTCCACTGAGCCATGATAAAACTTACTAGGTGACTTTCAGCAGGTTCCCTCACTCAGGTTTACTACTTTAGGGATTGTTCTGAGGATAAAGTAGGAGAAGACAGTTATCTACACTACTCTCAGCTGGAGATAAATTTGCAAAAAATAAAATGCATGGATTTTGAAGGCCTTCCTTTTTCTTGAAGGTTTCGAAGCAAGATGGCAGCAGCTGGGTTCACCATTTCAGGCAGTGATCATCCTATTTGCCCAGTGATGTTGGGTGATGCTCGGCTGGCTTCAGGGATGGCTGATGACATGCTGAAGAGAGGTAACTGTTTTGTGATAGGAAGCTTTGTGTAGCTTGTGAATGCTTTGCCATCAGAGTTGGGTCCAGTTAACCATAGAATGTTTTAAGTGCCCGTTTTCCATTTTATAGTGTGTGCAGATATTACTCACTGATACTGCATGTTAGAGTAACAAGTATTCATAGCATTTCTTAGGCAAATAAAATTCAACATAGAACCTGCCCTTTGTTTCAAACATATAGATCTTTACTGAGCAATGACAGGCAACCAGGGAAGTTTATTCTCCTTTAGCAAGGGGTTCCACAAGAAACCAGGAAAACTCAGCTTTAGCCTAGAATTTGGGAAATGCAAATGACTCCGGCTGCAAATACAGGCAGTCCCCAAGTTACAAACAAGATAGATCCCAGCTGGCATCGCTTGCAGGCAAGCATCCTTCTGATTCAGGACTATCCCCCCCCCCCCCCCAAACACACACACACACACACACACTTCAAATGCATAGACATAAATTTGGATTTCCTTGATGAAGCAGGGGACATCTCAATTCTTAAGCACAGTAGCAAATGGCACTTTCACTCTCACAAGTTAGAATATTTTGACCCAAAACCAGCTCATTATATTGGCAACTAAGGCTGAAAGTCTCACACCTGCATTTCTTCTTGTTCTTGGGAGATGAAAGGCTCAACCTTTCATCTCTCCCTAAATCTGTTGCCATCACATTCTGCCTTATTATGGAGCCAGTCCTTGTTTAAATGACTTGTGGATTTGGTTTTAATCAGCTTGGAAATATTTACCCTTTTTGGATTGTGACTCTCAGAGCCTCCTTGGGAACTTCTGGAAATTAGTGCAACTTCAAGAGCCCAAGTTGCATCTTTTCACAGGAGATTTTCTCAATGCTCCATAGGGTCGGCATTATCTTCAGAAAACCAGTTTGACCCATAGTTGTAAGTTCTGTTATATGTACTACCAAACTAACCTTAAGCATGTTGGTCTAATTTTGGATTCTGGTCTGATTAGTACTTGGATGGAAAACCAATTGGAGATACTGGGAATTTCTAGGTAGAGCTAGAAAACCAGCCAGAGTTGATAGATAGTACTGGGCTAGATAGATGCAATATTCCAGTTCAGAATAAAGCAGTTCCCGATATGGTCTGCTTTTGCTGGTCATATATATTCTTCTTTTTGTTAACTGCCCATCTCAATGGCCAAGGCTCACAAAATAAAATTAAGACAATAGAATAGATAAGTATAAACATGCCACAATATAAAATCTGAAACAAGCACTGCAGTATAATAGTTAGAGTGCTGATCTGGAACACCAGAGATCCAGTTTCTAGTCCTTACTGAGAATTGAAGTGCACTGCATGACTTGTGAGTATAAAGTGTGGAAGATACCACTGTATACTACCATGAGCTCATTAGAAGGGCAGACAGATGTGTAACAAGTGATTAAGCTTTCTCTTTTCTCCCCAAAGGCATCTACGTCATTGGATTCAGCTACCCAGTGGTGCCAAAGGGAAAAGCTCGTATCCGGGTGCAGATCTCAGCTGTTCACAGTGAAGAAGATATAGACCGATGTGTGGAGGCCTTTACTGAAGTGGGGCGCAAACACGGAGCTTTACCTTGAACAGGAGAAAAGTGAAAGCTGTGGCACATGCAGAGCTTGGAAGAGTCATGTTTCTGGAGTACAGCTCCCAGAATCTGCCATTGGGCTCCCATAGACATTGGCCCTGCTGGCTGGCTGTTACGGTAAAAAAAAAAAGAGAAAAAAGAGAGAGAGAGCTTTTCCAAAGTCTGGCCATAGGATGACTTTCAAAACCAAAGTCTGGAAGTGGGCCATGTCACTTTTTGAAGAACAGATTATCGCTTTCAACAATAGCTTGCTACTCTGCTGGATTGTAGACTCTGTCCACATTCTCTTCTTGCCAAAGCAGTCATATTCAGCTTCATAAGATATTAAAAGAAAACCAGAACTTGGGTCAGTTATTTTTTTGTACTACTGTATAGCTCCCAGAAATCTCCAGCCAGCTTGACTATGAGTTTCAAGTATTTGTGGTACAAAAATGTAATATTCCCTTGTTCTGAACAATGGATCTATGCACACTCTCCACATATTGTTCGACTGCAGCTCTCAGCATTGTTCACCATTTCCTTTGTTCCCTAAAGATATTGGGAGTTAAAGTTCAGCAATAGTAGGAGGGCTGAATGATTTTCAGTCCTTTTCTTATTATTTCCAGCACTCTTTCATGTCTGGTTTCAGTCTAATACATGCCAGTGTGTTTTAACTCCAATCTCAATTGCCACAGTGCCTGGAGGAGGGCAGAGTAATAAAGGTGATGTTGACCTCAGTTTCTTCGAAACTTCTTTTCACTGAAATAGATGGGATGTCTGATAGGAAGGCAGGGCTGGCAACTTGAATTGTGCTTCAACAAAAATGAAGAACTACAATACATTCAACTTCCATCATCCCCCCCACATTGAGGGCAGAGATCAGGTATCTAGACCCATGAAATATAATGGATCTTTGCATTCAAGTAATCATTGCATAAGCCAGCTGGTGCCTCCCACTTCTTTCCCATTTCTTCATCTCTCTTAGTGGCTACTAGATTTTAGTATTACCTCACATGATTTATTTTGTTGTATTGGCTCTTAGGTGTTCATATTACATATGCAATGAACTTGATGTTGAATATAGAAACATCAATGTCTGATGAATCCTGTTTGTGAGTACGAACTTGCATTTGCTTTCAGGTGGCCTGTCAACTTACAGCAACCTCATGAATTTTATCAGGTTTTCTTAGGCAAGGAATAATGAGAGGTAGTTTTGCCAATTCCTACCTTCAAAATATAATCTATAGCAATTGGTACTATTTGGTAGTCTCCCATCCATACACTAACCAAGGTTGATCCTCCTTAGCATCCAAGATCAGGTGGGATGTGGTGCTTTTAGGTCACCTGGTGAATCCTAGCTTTCTTTTAAAAACAAGTATATTTTACCTGCAAGGGCTACAAGGAAAGACTTAACACTGGAGACTCATATTCCTTTCTTATCTCACAAAGTAAAGTGTGGTTGAAGGATCTCGTGGCTGCAAGTGTAAGTTTAGGGCTTTTCACCAGTTCCTGCACCCAATCCACCACATATTACTAATTTTTCAATATGCTCATGACAAATAAGCAGAAAGTCTAGGTGTATACATTGTAAAATATACCAGTGGTGCAAAATTTGTAGTGCTTGCACTATACCAACATTTCTAAAACCACAACTTGCCCTAAAACAAATCTCTGCCCTAAAACAAATCACTCTGGACATGAGTAGAGTAGGAATGAACTTTAATGGTGTGCAGTGTCCAAACACTGAAATCCAAATAGTGTGCTTTTCTGGTGATGAAGCACAAGGTAGTCTAAATATTTTTGTGGATAACTTCGAAGTGATGTAATTATTATTGTGGATAACTTCTCAGTGATGTAAATCATGCATTTAACCAGTTTGTCAGAAAGCTTAACAGTTTTCTTTCTAGCGGGAAGTTAGATTTCCAACTGCTGTTGTAGTTCTTATAAACTCCAGGTGATATCATTGCACATCGTGACCACATTCTGCCAGATTGCTCCTCCAGAGCTCAAGCATTGAAATGGGAGAAGAAATAATGATTTTATTCCTCCCATGCCAAACCCTAATTCAACCAGCTCCTCTTTCCCCCCTCAAAAATCTATACATGAAGAGCATTGTTTCAGCTTGATCACTAGAGGGCATGGTTGTAATAGTCCACTTGTGTTAATCTTGCATAACAGAAGCAAAAAAGCATGCAAAATAGATATATGGATTGCTTTTAAAGGCAGGGAAAAATTCTTAGCCATGCAATGCTGGGATTTTGTCATTCATATATACTGTACATTAAAGAGTGATGATGCCAATAGGCATCCTTGTTTTACTTTCTTATTCATAGGGATAGGATCATTTAATGAGTCAGAAATGTCAACTCTTGTTCTAGCAGTTGTATCAGAATAGTGGTCCATGATTAGAAACCATAGATAATTATATTACTGGGTTGCTGTGGGTATTTTGGGCTGTATGGCCATGTTCCAGAAGCTTTCTCTCCTGACGTTTCGCCCACATCTGTGGCAGGCATCCTCAGAGAATCATAGAATCATAGAGTTGGAAGAGACCTCATGAGCCATCCAGTCCAACCCCCTGCAAGAAGCAGGAAAATCGCATTCAAAGCACCCTCGACAGATGGCCATCCAGCCTCTGCTTAAAAGCCTCCAAAGAAGGAGCCTCCACCACACTCCGGGGCAGAGAGTTCCACTGCTGAACAGCTCTCACATTCAGGAAGTTCTTCCTAATGTTCGGGTGGAATCTCCTTTCCTGTAGTTTGAAACCATTGTTCCGTGTCCTAGTCTGCAGCAAACAAGCTTGCTCCCTCCTCCCTATGACTTCCCCTCACATATTTATACATGGCTATCATGTCTCCTCTCAGCCACCTCTTCTGCAGGTTAAACATGCCCAGCTCTTTGAGCCACTCCTCATAGGGCTTGTTCTCCAGACCCTTAATCATTTTAGTCGCCCTCCTCTGGACGCTTTCCAGCTTGTCAACATCACCCTTCAACTGCGGTGCCCAGAATTGGACACAGTATTCCAGGTGTGGTCTGATCAAGGCAGAATAGAGGGGTTGTGAGATATGTTGGAAACTAGGCAAGGGAGGTTTATAAACCAGTGATTCCAGCCATGAAAGCCTTCGACAATACAATTATATTACTGTTGGTCACTTTATGCCACAACAGGTTTCTATCAATCCAGCCAACAGTTGCTGCTAAGTCAACAAAGGCAGCAAATAAATGTTTAGTAGGAGCAAGTAGCAATTCCTTGTTGAATCAAAAAATAGTCAAACAATGGTCAATAGTGTTCAGGGTAAATCTTCTAGTTATTTGATTCCCAATCCTCCAATTTATTTTACATATACAGTAGAGACTCACTTATCCAACATAAATGGGCCGGCAGAATGTTGGATAAGCGAATATGTTGGATAATAAGGAGGCATTAAGGAAAAACCTATTAAACATCAAATTAGGTTATGATTTTACAAATTAAGCACCAAAACACAAAATTAAGCACATTGTATAGCAATTTGTATAACAACAAATTTGACAGAAAAAGTAGTCCAATACGCAGTAATGCTATGTAGTAATTACTGTATTTACGAATTTAGCACCAAAATATCATGATGTATTGAAAATATTAACTACAAAAATGTGTTGGATAATCCAGAACGTTGGATAAGCGAGTGTTGGATAAGTGAGACTCTACTGTATTTATTATATAACTTAGAGTGAGCCTGCAGAACATGTGGTCAAGGGGCCAGATGCGACCCTCACAAGGATTTGGAGCAGCCTACATATGCTCTGGCCTAAGCCTTGAAGGGGGAGGTCACATGTGGCACTACAGCAGAGTAGCAACTAGAACCCGCATAGAATCATCGAATAGTAGAGTTGGAAGAGACCTCATGGGCCATCCAGTCCACCCCCCTGCCAAGAAGCAGGAAATGGCATTCAAAGCACCCCCGACAGATGGCCATCCAGCCTCTGTTTAAAAGCCTCCAAAGAAGGAGCCTCCACCACAGTCTGGGGAGAGAGTTCCACTGCCAAACAGCCCTCCCAGTGAGGAAGTTCTTCCTGATGTTCAGGTGGAATCTTCTTTCCTGTATTTTCTCCTTTCCGCCATTCTCTCTTCCAAGTATCTTACCTTTACATGTTTCCTTTCGGTGTGCATTAAAGTTACCAAACTAAGCTGTGACAAAAGGAGCACCATAGATTGGTTGTTTTAGCAGGAGGAGGAGGCGATAAAGAAGGGTGTCAGTTCTTGCCTCTGGCACTCTTCCTTTCCCTTTTCGTCTGTCGTCTCTTTCCCATTCAGCAACAAAACTGCCAACTCTGTACCATTGGTTTGTGAGGGAGAAACTTGGCTACACCCCTTTTCCTCTTTCTTTGCCTCTGGGTTGCCTCTGTCGTCTTCTCCTCTGGTAGGAAAAACCACCAACTCTCCCTCTCCCTTGCAAGGGAGGAATGTAGCTTCACCATGATGGTGTTGTGGGGTCTTGATGGAAATGAACAGTGGTTTTTCCCTCCTTTAGAAAAGGACTGCAATTTGCCACCATGCTGTAAAGAGACGGGGAAATTGATGCTAATCTACTTTGCAGCTCACTCTGAGGGAAAGGCACCCTCTCACAAAGAACCTATCTGCAGCCCAAAGAGGTTTTGTCAATTTCATTTTGGCCCCTGCCAAGTTGCTCAGGCCTGACTTAGAGTCAGTGTACCAAAGGTCAATAATTCTTAGGGTCTTGCTTTTCCTTCTTGTGATTCGGAACAATTACAGTCTGTTTCCAGAGCACTGCATTTATACCTGTATGGTGATTTGGGTAAACACTTCAGTTAATGTCAGGGTCCAGTGCTCAGGAGAATATTTGAATATTTCCGTTGGCATCATGTTTTCTTCTGGGCTTTGCTCAGAACAAAAAAACCAAGATGACATCAACTGACACAGACACAGAAGACCAATAGAGCAAACACGTAGTTTTGGAAACAATAAAAAGGTGGGTCCCTAGAGATACTGCTCTGTAAAGCCTGCTAAAATGAATATACCATTGTTATGATGAAACTTGCCCAACAATTCCCAGTCAGAATAAGTACATATCAGTAGAAGTGATATCCCAAAATTGCTTCTCATTCTTTTCCCAACAGTTACGGCTAACAGTTTTTATTGTGTTTTAACATACTGGAATGTATTTTTTTCTGTTTTAGAAATGCCTTATAGGATAACCTCACAAAGGCTAAAAATATCAGAAGTAATATTCATATTTCTGTTGAGACTAATCCATTATTGCTAGTCAAGCATTTCTAAAGTGTAGATCAAATCATCTATTGGTTTGATCTACTCTATTAGGATTAAATTGTTTATTACAGATGAGTTTGGGTGTAAGATTTTGAGTAGTGGTTTGATAAGCAGGTAAAATATTTAGATTAGTGTCTAAAATATCCTGACAAAGAAATGAAAGTATGTGTAAAGAAGTTAGAGATGCCCAAATGAACTGGCCACCGTATTATGCCATTTAAATGATGAGAAGGACATACAGGGTGAGTCATTTCAAAATTAAGTAGCAGCAACACAGGAGTATTTTTTTCATGTCAGGGTGACTTGAGAAACTGACTTGAGAAACAGGAAAATGACCACTTTCAACCCTGTTGTTAACTTCAAATCTGTGAATGTCAGGAAGCAGATTGGCAGAAGCTGCCATATAATTTATTCTGCTACCTCCCCTGTTTATGACATAAGTATAGACTCCAAATGTTATGCCATGCTAGTTTCCATTAAGACATTCAAAAGGTGCAAGGAAAGATTTCTATAGACCATGTATTCATTACTGTTGAAACAGCTCTATGTGAGGCTGCCTCTGAAGAGTGCTTGGAAACTTCAGCTGGTCCAAAAAGCTGCAGCCAGGTTGCTAACTCAGGCTGGTTACAGGGAGCAGACAACCCTCTGTTGCAGCTGCTCTACTGGCTGCCAGTCTGTTTCCGGACACAACTCAAAATGCTGGTTATAACCTTTAAAGCCCTGGTAGATGGTTCAGGTCCAGGCTATTTGGCTGACCACATCTCCTTGCATGCCTGGACCCTGAGATCTTCAGGAGAGGCCCTTCTCTTGGTCCCACCTCCATCTCAAGCCTGGTTGGTTGGAACAAGAGAGAGGGCCTTTTCGGTGACTGCCCCTCAACTCTGGAACTCCCTGCCCATGGAAGCCAGAATAGCCCCCTCCCTGCTGTCCTTCTGACGGCAGGTTAAAACCTTTTCATTCAGGCAGGCTGTTAAAGATGAAGGTTTTAAAGATCAATTCAGGGGGGTGCTGTGGTTTTTAACTTTGAATTTGTTTCAATGGTTTTTAACTGGGAATTTTAAAAGACTGTTTATATTTAATTCTGTTTTAATGTTCACATTTTTGTACATTTTAAATGGTTATGCTGATACTTTAATGTAAAACCGCTTTGATAAAGCCAGGTATAAATAAATATAATAATAATAATACAAACAACAACAACAACAACAGCTGTCCTGGTCACATGTTCTTACTTGAATAACATTACAAAGGCAGTTCTAGGCACAGCACAAAACCTGCAAAGCTCATGAGAGATACCCCCAAACAAGTCTGCTATCTCTTTTTAACCATCCGTTTTAGGACTATAACCGAATGTTATTTATTTTATTTCTGACATTTATATCCCGCCCTTCTCACCCGAAGGGACTCAGGGCGGCTTACAACAGTGGCAACCATTAGATGCCCATACAAATCAATATAAAACAGCACATAAAACAGTTAAAACTATTAAAATACATTGTGAATTAAAAATATACGTTTCAAACATAAAATCAGATCCGTTGCCCATTGGCTAAAGAATATCTATCCAGCCCCAGTGGCGAAGTGCATTAAAACACTGAGCTGGAGACCGAAAGGTCCCAGGTTGAATCCCTGGGAACAACGGTAGCAGCCGCTGTTAGCTCCAGCTCTTGCCAACCTAGCAGTTCAAAAACATACCAATGTGAGTAGATCAATAGGTACCACTCCGGCGGGAAGGTAATGGCGCTCCATGCAGTCATGTTGGCCACATGACCTTGGTGTCTATGGACAACGCCGGCTCTTTGGCTTAGAAATGGAGATGAGCACCAACCCCCAGAGTCAGACATAACTGGACTTAACGTCAGGGGAAAACCTTACCTTACCTTATTCAGCTTTTCTCTTTTCTCCTCAATCGTTTTATGGAGCTGTTTGGCATCCTTTATGGGCTACTCCGGATCAAAACATTTTGGCTAGCGCAACACAGTCTCTATAAGCTGCCAGTGTAGCTGTCTTGTTCACTGTTCTAAGCATGTTAACCTCTGTGTGTCTTTATGAAAAGTTCAGAAGTGACCTTCTCTATTTCTCTTGTGATTACTTTGTCACATTAATTTCCAAGCCCATTGATCCTCTCAAGCACATGCTCTATACCAGACATGGGTAAACTTTGGCCCTCCATGTGTTTTGGACTTCAACTCCCACCATTCCTAACAGCCTCAGGCCCCTTCCTTTTCCCCCTCAGCCGCTTAAGCTGGGATTTCATCTAAACATTAGGAAAAACCTCTTGATAAGAGCTGATGAAACAAGATGAATGCTTGGAAATGAAAGGTGGCTGTAATATTTAAGATTCAGCAGATAAAAGGGGGGTTAATAATGCAGTTGCCATTGATCATAATGCCCATGTCTATGTAGAGATCACAACTAACTCTTCTTATTAGTTCTGAGCTGCTTAGCTAGTTTCTGGGCAATTATATTGCACAGCAGGTTGCTGTTTGAAAGTCTCATGATGTAACCAGCAGCATTCATGTTTAACACAATATGTCTTTCCATAAAGCACAATGTACTGCTGAAGCGATGTGTTCTCTATCCTGCCTACAACACAAGTACATGTCTATACACATTCAAACATCTGGTTTGGACAATCCCTTTCAAAATTGCATTTTTGAGTCCCAGTATGTTTGCTGCATTATGTTTCATTCTCTGTTCCTCCAATTCAATCACTCTCCATTCTCATCACAATATTACAGGACTTTTGTTCTCTTAATTACTACATTCCAATCTCATTCCAATCCCAGAGGGATCTTACTGAACCACAAACAGTCGGTAAAGTTGCTTTCAGCTTGAATTTTCCTCTGTAACATGGAAAGCAGTGATCATTTTGAAATTGTGAGGACAAATTAGATCAAGGTAACAATAGCCTAATTGGTACTCAAGAGAGCTAAAGTAATCATTATAGAGCCAGCACATTCTTCTACCCTCCTTCCATTGTCCCACTGTGTCTCTTCTGAAAACTTGCTTTCTGCCCCTGGGGCTTTTGTGATGACAAATTGTGTAGTCCTATTGCATATCATTAATTGAGGGGTACTCGGATCTACAATACAGACCGTAAGAAACAAAGCCCTAATGCATTTACTGACTAGACTGTGCTGGTGGTATTTCTGTACTTCAAACCATGGGTACAATGGAACTAACTCCCAAATAACTCTACATAACTGCAACCCAAGAATTCAGCCTGGTTGGTTAGAATAATGTTCCTACAGCTGGAGTATTCTGAGAATAGTAGCTTTTCTGAGCTTTTAACCTTCTTCAGTATAATGTCCTTTGGACGCATTTGACCACAACTTTCAGCCATAGGGCTGTAGACCAATGCATCGGAAAGGCACCAGGATAAGGAACACAGGCATCTGATTCTTTAAATTACTGGTCGGAATCAAGCAACCCTCCATATATTTTTCTACAAGTCATAGCTACCTTAACCAGCCTAGCTAATGGTGTGGAATGATGGAGTTACAGTCCAATATCTGGACAGCTGGATGATTCCCATATTTGTCTTAAATGCATCTGAAGAACAGACAAGCAAATTGAGGAGCAGCTCTTCAGTATCAAAAGACTTATCAAATTAAGAAGCAGTCCTTCAATATCAAAGAACAGAGTCATCCCTCCATCTTTGTAGTTGCCCTACTACATTTAGAATGGGAAGTGCCACCACCATTTTGGGGTACAAAGCATTGAAATTCTCACAGATAATTTCCACTGGGAGATTAAAAACAGAGCTATTGTGCACACTTCCACTCATTTCAGCAGAGTCTATATGGGAAACATCAAGGTGAACTGCACCATACATTTCAATTACCTAAGATAACGATGGGGAAATTTTAGTCTTCTAGCTGTTTGACTGACAACTCTAGTCTGACCTGTCCAGCATGACAAGAGATTGAGGGATCTGTACCACAAAACATCAAGAGAATTAAAGGTTTTCCAACCCTGATCTACAACTTACCAGAAGATATAAGATACAAAGAAAACTGTAGTCCTACCATTCAATAATATAGCAGTTGCCCTGGCTCCAGGGATGAAATGATTAAGCTAATTATTCCAGATATTTATTAAATACATTTATTTCTTCACAGGAACATTTTCCCTCTTGAGGTGACAACCACGATTTGTTGACTTTTGCCTCATGGAACATCAGTGCTCAATTCTGTTCGGTTTCTGCTGCCAACTTATCAAAATAGTTGTCAATCCAAAAAAGATGTTTTGCCTTCGCTTCAGTTGCCTGAGCTCTTTTCCTGAAATATGGCCATAATTCCCAATATGTTGTTCACTCTTGTTGTGGTACATAAAGTACATAGAATGGCAGCATACCTCTTTCTTTCATCTTCTGCTACAGCTGCCTTTTAGGTCAAATGCCTTGAGATTTTTCTTTCATCATGATTACCAGGTTTGAGCTGGGTGGCAACTGGCAGGAAATCCTTAAGAAGCTCAAACCTGATCATGTAGAACCTTGATGCCATCTTGTATCAGCAGGAACACTTGCAGGTTGCCACCACAGGGTAAGGGACTTGCCTCCAAGCACATTGCTGAAGAGACTTCCGAGGACCAAAGGTTTGGTCCCTGCTAACCCAACAATGCCATGCTAACAGTTTGATGTGGGTTACCTGGGCAGGATGACAGGTCATGCCAGGAGGCCAAGAGCAACTGGCATGATTAAGATCACACTCTGTATGACGTACCCAGCGGGGCCAGAAAATGGATCCCATATTCACCCAGGAAGAGGTCAGATGGCAGGTAGCACTGTCCACTAGCCATTGGTGGAGGTGGTCAACGAAAGATTGACTCTGGTTATGGGAGGTCCTGTCCCTAGAAGACAAAAGTTCAGAAAGATCTAACTGCTTTGCCTCCTGCAGGAGCTTCTTCCGAAATCGGGCTGTACGTTCAGCCAGGTCCACACTCAAGGTGCCCAAATAATCTAGGCTGGTATTTTGATCTCGTGGATCTTCAACAGACATCCAGAAAGGGTCATAGGAAGATCCTAACAGTTTCATCAGCCGAGTGGTACGCAGACGCTTAGGTTTGGGTATGTAATGATGGTAGTCTTCAGGGGAGAGAGACAGGCTGTAGGGCTTTGCTTGGGTGCCCAGATCACTCCGGATGAGATGGATGTCAGGGTTGGATTGAGCCATCTTGTTGAGTTGATCATGAGGTTGAGAAGACTCACTTGGGAAAACCTTCCGTGCTTGAGAGAGGGAAGTTGTTTCAGCATAAGGAGATCTCTGGCAGCAGGTCTCCCTCATCTTGCAAAGTAGCAGCACACTTGCTAAAAGTGCTGTGACATGCATGACTACCACTGCTGCTTCAAGATGAATGTCTCTCTTAACTGCAGCAAACTTTACCCTGTAGGTTGCTTCTCTCCACCCTTTTTTTGTTATCATCAGATCCCTTTGGCCAAGAGTTTACCAGCTTCCCTTTCCCCTAGTTACATGCTTTGATATCAGACAGAACTGCTGTTCTCAGTGAGATAAAGAACTGAAGATGGGAAAATTACCCACCTTATTGACCAACTGGGAAAAGTGTGTGTGAGATGCTTGAATTGGTTGATTGGCTGATTGCATGTATATTTTGCCTTCCCTTTGCTTTATTTCAATTCAAGATTATTTTCTTTTTTCCTTACAACAATCCTGTAAGGGTGAGCTGAAGGGAAAGTAGTCCAAGAATCATTCAGTGAGTTTCATGGCTCAGCAAGGACTTGAACATTGTATTTCCTAACTCAGCATCCCAGTAATTATACCACACTGGTTTTCTGTGCTTTTAATGGTATGATAATGCTCATAATGGGTGCAGAAAATCCTGGTGGTGGTATATATGATTAACAGAAATTGTCAAAGGTGTGTTATTAGAAGATGGTTTTCTTGGCCATTGGTTGACACCATCCATGTATGAAATGGGATGGGAGTCTGCACAGATTACCTGAAACAACGACAGAAGTAACAACAGAACCAACTTTCATGCCTACAGGGTACATATCACAGTTTTGGCTAAGCTGAAAGAGGTATTAAAATGGTGTGCTCTGTGCTTAACGGGGCATATTGACAAGGCCACATACTTCAACATGCATTGGTTTCCATGGCAGCAAAGCCCTTGCATTCAAGTACATTTCCTAACTCCCATTGTTTCTTCCTCCTGCATAACGTTCAACTGTATGTGTGACCCACACAGAGAAATCATCCTCACCTGACAACAAAAACATCTCAATCCTATGCTATAAAAGTAAAAAGGATCCATACTCAGTTCAGACTCAGGCCATTACTTCAGATGGCAGATACTGGTGGGCAGTAGCATCTTCTAGCTGTTTCACCTCAACTTCCCAACACCTCCCATGCCTTTGTACTGAGATGCATTTGCCACATGGCTGGTTCCACACTCTCTAATCCAGCCTGCTGCCACCATACTTGGTGATAGAATCACAGAATCATAGGGTTGGAAGAGACCACATGGGCCATCGAGTCCAACCCCCTGCCATGCAGGAAAAGCACCATCAAAGTCTCCCTGATATATGGCCATCCAGTCTCTGTTTAAAAGTTTCCAAGAAAGCAGCTTCCATCACACTCTAAGGCAGAGAGTTCCACTGTTGAACAGCTCCTACAGTCAGGAAGTTCTTCTTAATGTTCAGGTGGAATCTCCTTTCCTGTAATTTGAACTCATTGGTCCGGGTCCTAGTTTCAAGGACAGCAGAAAACAATCCTCTCCCTCTTCCTTATGACACTCTTTCACATTTTTATGCATGACTATCATGTCTCCTCTCAACCGTTTCTTCTGCAGGCTAAGCATAGCCAGTTTTTCAAGACGCTCCTCGTAGGGCATGGTCTCCAGACCTTTGATCATTTTAGTCACCCTCTTCTGGACACCTTCCAGCTTGTCAACATCTCTTTTGAACTGCGGTGCCCAGAAGTGGACACAGTATTCTAGGTGAGGTCTAACCAAAGCAGAATACAAAGACACCATGACTTCCTCTATCTAGACACTATACTCCTTTTGATGCAGCCAAAAATTCCATTAGAGATGATATCCTAAGTTTATTGCCAGTGTTGAAATAAAGTCCATTGACCAGCTCAGCTGAGACAACCCTCTTGTTATTTTGCTTTAGGCAGCATGATGTCTTGAATAAGCCTTGCAAATAGATCAGATGTAAAGTTTAGATGTTTGAGATGGCCATATTATTGTTATTGTTGTTATTTATACCCCGTTTTTTCTTTCCATAACGAGATTTAAAGCGGCCATAGAATCTGTGAACATTACATTTTTGGCAAACAACTCCGGAGTGGTCATTGTTTGATTGTGGTAGATTTGCCCTCCAGATCCCCCCTTGCAGGTTTGATACACTTCAGCAATCTCATCTCAAAAAATTCTTTCTTTTGTATCATCTTGTTATGCGATTTCAGCTCTGCTAAAGCGCAGGTCCAGAGCCTGGAGTGTCAAGCTTCCAAAAGGCCAGATGAGACACGTCTTGTATAATCAAATATATTTATTCTCCTCGGTCAAAGAGGTTATCAGTGGCGTCTGCACTCCAAAGAACTGACATACCTCAATGCAAACATACAGACATATTTATAGCACTTTGACAGCTATTCGAGACTACCTTGCTGGCTTCTGATTGGTCCAAAATGTGGCCAGCTAGGATTCAGTCCCTGGTTGGTATGGGGCTCCAGTTGTAACAGGAAATTTAATAAACTCTCATTGGATGATTTTGTAGACTTGTGTCCATTTTTGGATCCACCTAGGAAATGGGTGCAATTGGAAAGGAACCTGGTGGGGCAGGAGATAATGAGCTGGAATGGGTTGTGATATCCCAGTTCTGATTAATACAATGAGTGCCGGTTGGCTAAACAAAACGGGTGCTCAAGGTGATGGCCATTTCAATGGGAGCCCCAAGAGGTAGTCTAATTTGGTGACAGAGAGAAGGAAACATTTCCAGGACTAAACCAGAACAGACCAGGAAAAAAACAGGAAAAGAGCCAGAGGCTTTTGTGTAAGCTCACTGTGTATCTCATATGTCTTACCGGGGTATTGTGAGAGGATTATGATAATCATGAGGCAGCTTCCTGAAATCCGGGATGGGGTGAGGGAAAACATTCCTGGGGAAATTCATGAAAAAGGTTAGTATAGGATAAAATGAAAAGTCAGTGTGGGCTTGCAGTATGTCTCCATGGAGCTGTGAGCCAAAATTAATCATTCTGGGATCTAATTTTCAATAACAATCCTGCAAGTCACAACATTAGACCAGATTGTAAGATACAACTCTGCATTCATAGGAGTTATTTAGCACAGTCATTCACACAACTCTCATGACAATTCTTGGTTTCCTTAGTAGCATAAAATAAGTGCTATTCTGCATACTAAACAGAATAAACCTTACATTTCCACTGATAATACACCCACAAGTGACTACAACATGTCAGCCCCATGATAGATAACAAAACAATAAAAACTGGAAAGGCCCAAAGTTGTTGAATAAAAAAGAAAGACTGGTTCTTAAAATGTAAAACAAAGGAAAGAATCATTCAGTCCTCCAAGTGCTATTACATTCAACTCCAATCAAGCCTAGTCAGAATAGCCAATGGTGAAAGATGCTGGGAGCTACAGAGTTCACCAATATCTGGAGGACCGCACACTCCCCAGCCCTAATGCCAAAAAAGCAAGGTGTTTTTACTAAAATATTCAATACGTTTCTACTAGATAATTGTATTATGACCTCCTTCGGGAACTACCAAAAGAATTAAAGGAGAACTTAATAGTTTTGATAATAATGCATTTATAAGACATAATAAACACACACACATCAAATCTGAATGTATGTTCAGTTTATGCCAATAGATTAACAGCACCCATAGATGCCTCTGATCATTGGTTTGCAAGTTTTGTTAAACAGCAAATGAGGAGTTATTTGACTGAAAGGACATTATAACACACACACACACATTTTTCATCTTTTGATGCTACTCTGAGAAGGCCATATTGACATTTTAAAATACATTCACTTAGGACCTCAGAAGATTGTACAAATTATTTCTAAAGGACAGGGAGACATTCTTTGTTCAAAATTATTACAGCCAGGGTCCCCAATCTCAACATCTAATTTATTTCTCTTTCCAGTTGAATTTTTTATGTGCCATTTGCTGGCATGTGGAAGGCAGGGAGATGGCAGAAAAGCACCTACTGTGTTCCTATAGCTCAGTGGTTCCCAAACTTATTTGGCCTGCTGCCCCCTTTCCAGAAAAAATATGACTCAGTGCCCCCTGGAAAGGGGGCGTGGCTTAGAAGGGTGGGCGTGGCTCTGCTCAAGTGGGCGGGGCTGAGCCTCTCCCCTAGTCCAAGATACAGGGCTGGGAGGGGGAGGGGGCGGGCCCACAAATGGGCAGCCAGGACTGGGATGGGCAGAGTTACGAGCTCTGAGGCAGGGCTGAGCTTCTATCCCTGTCCTGCGGCATCTGCCAGGACACAGGGGGAGGGGCTAGAGGAGGGGGCGGGGCCTCTTCCCAAGTGCCTGATGGGGCTGAACCTCTATACCCCGCCCCCGTGTTCTAACAAGCGCCTCAGGGGAGGTATACAGAGGCTCAGCCCTGTCTCGCGCTCTTGAGAAGGGACCCCACCCTGCCCCAGCCCCGCCCTTTAGTTCTGAAAGGCCTCTCAGGAGAGGTATAGAGGCTCAGCCCTGTCTCGGGCTCTTGGGGAAAAGCCACGCCCACTCCTCTGGCTCCATCCCCTGTGTCCTAAGAGGTACCTCAGGGGCTCAGCCCTGTCTCCGGCACTTGGGAAGAGGCCCCACCCCTCCCCTGGCCCCGCCTCCATGTCCTAATAGGTGCCATCACTGCCCCCCCGGATCACTGCAGCGCCCACCAGGGGGCGGTAGCACCCACTTTGGGAATCACTGTATTAGGCCCTTGATTCCAGGACTTTCTATGGATATCAAAATCTGTGGATGTTTAAACCCCATTATATACAATGTCATAATAAAATAGTGTCCCTGATATAAAATAGCAAAATCAAGGTTTGTTTTTATTTGAATTTAAAAAATGGAAGCATGGATGGTTAAATCCTTGAATGCAGAATCTGTGAATACAAATGTATTTCAGAGGAAGGAATTGGCATAACCACATTTGTTTATTCCTTGCCTGAGAAAATACTACAAATTTCATTGGGTCGATAGGCAACCAGAAGGAACATATAAAAAGGTAACAGTTTCCCCCTGACATTAAGTCTAGTCGTGTCCAACACCAGGGGTTGGTGCTCATCTCCATTTCTAAGCTGAAGAGCTGGTGTTGTCCATAGATGCCTCCAAGGTCATGTGGCCGGCATGACTACATGGAACGCCGTTACCTTCCCGCCGGAGCAGTACATATTGATCTACTCACATTAGGCACCTATGCATACACACAATAACAGATCAATCAACTCTACGTTATCTAGATCCTGAGCATTCCTTGGATTGGATTTTCCAATTTAATTACCAGCTGTCATGGAATTTGCAGTGCAGCTGCTGCTGAAATTTGGCATGAAAGACATTTTAGCAGGTGTTGCTTGTCACACAGCCAGGCAACAAGCAACACCTGCTGAAATTCCCTCTTCAACACAGCCATTAAAGGGACAGGAGCCCTTTCCAGTTTTCACTCTGCCACTGCTATGTAGGGAAAGGCTCTAAGGCACCCGCTTTGCTCCAGGTTCCCCTAGAAGTCATTTCTCTCTCCTGCAAGCTACTCCCACTCCAAATGGGGTTTTTCCTAGAAATTTGGTCCAGACCCAGTTTCTATGCAACTCAAAGCAACTCTGGGAGGAGTGGTGACAAAAACCAGCCATGGCTTCAACATCCTTATGGCAATACTGTAGATCTGCTTCCGCCAGCCCTTGACCTGGACTGATCAGGAGTGTTAGTGTGAGGCCCTGACTGAAGGAAATGGTTTATTAGCAGTTAAAACAGAAGTAAGAAAATTAGCAGCAGCCTTGTAACTATAGTAAATGCTGACCTGCTCCAAACCAGTGATTTATTATCATGTCAACCTTGATGCAGTCATTCAGGCAACATAATAGGTTGAGCAAAATTACAGCAACAAATCATACTTATTGAGAGAAAAAATGAGGTGATAGAAGATCTGAAACAAGCAGGGGAACCAAATATATTTATTTATCGGGTTGCTGGAACATTTTTGCCCCTGAGATCTTTAGGGCACTGCATGGATGCCTGAAAAATGACAAAAACAAAACACAGAAATGGCAGGAAATGGATTTCTGTTGTCGAAAACCAGTTTGTTTGTTTTTCAAATCAATGTTAAACTATGTGGGAGCTAGAGTTGAAACATTTTGAATGGTGAATTCCCAGTCCTCTGTAGACCAGGAAAGGAAGGTCAATGGCTCATATTTTTACATTGCCTTCTAAATTATGCATAAGTAACTGAGGACTTTCCTACACTACCATATAATCCAGATTATCAAAGCAGATAATCCACATTATCTGCTTTGAACAGGATTATATAAGTCTACATTGCAATATAATCCAGTTCAAATCAGATAATCTGGATTTTATACAGAAGTGTAGAAGGAGCCTAGAAGGGGCTTTAGAGGCAATGCATTAGTTTAACAAATTAATTCCAACTTATGAACAGTGTGAGAAGAACCTTCAGAAAAAAGGGGAAGTTTGTATCCTTCTTTATTCAAATCCAGATTTTGCAAATGACCCAACTTTATTCCATTCTGCTGGCTTTATCATGTTTAGAGCACTTAGAAGTTGGCTTCACTAAACCGGTGTGGCTGCCAGGCATCTATTCCAGGAAATTGGATTACCTATTCAGAGCATCTCATCTGTGATTGAAAGGGAATTGAGGAGCAGTACTGTGAAGATGGAGTGGATGGAAATGGCTCCTTTGTCTTCTGCTTTCCAGTGTTGATACTGTGCCTTGTCTGAACTGTCAAAGTACATTGCTGTATCACATCTTTCTTCCCCTGGTAACCAAGGGCAGCCAAAGCATATACATATGAGTAAGCCGCATCCCATTTCTCATACGCATATGAGTAAGCTACATCCCATCCCCAGCGACACCAGAGGCACTCCAAGTGGCCAGCTGCTGGTCAAAGGAAATCTAGTATAATGCCAAGTTTTTAAACTTTGTTTGTGTTTATATAACATTATAACTGTACACACAATTTACTTCTGACATGATAAACAAATAAATTCAACTTTTATAACATTTTGGGGGAAATACAACATGGGGAATGGAAGAAGTCGGAAGCCCAGCAAGGTAAAGAAGTGCTCCTACACTAATACCATTTTTGCTCATATACCTCCTCATTGCCATTGTTGTTGTGTTCCTGTAAGAAATTTCTGAGTCATGGGAATCCAAAGGCAAGCGTTCTACAAGGTTTTCTTGGCAAGATTTGTTCAGAAGGAGGTTGCCTTTGCCTTCCTCTGAGGCCGAGAGAGTGTGACTTCTCCAAGGTCACTCAGTGGGATTCCATGGCTGAATGTGAATACAAACTCTGTTCTCCAGAGCCAGAGAGTGCATCAACTCTGTAGAAATAATGCAGTTTGACACCACTTTAATCTGTCATGTCTAATTGGTATGGAGTCATGTGAATTCTATTTTTTAAAATTCTTGAGCCATTTCTGCCAAAGAGTGTCGTACCTCACCAAAATACAACTTCCACTATCCAGTTGCATTGAGCTATGGTAGTTAAGTAGTGTCAAACTGCATTAAACCTGCAGTATAGATGCACCCAGAGTGTAACACTTAAACCACTACAGTGTACTGCAGTATACTGGCTCTCTCATTGCGACTACTGCACTTGAATTGTAATCTGCTAGCTTAGTTTCTCTCTCTCCCCCCTTCCCCCCTCTTTTGGCCAGGAAAAGTGTCTTTTGGAAAACAGATGTATTGCTTATGCTTTTCTGGTTTTAAAACATCTGGAGGGTACCATGTTGGTCACAGTCAATCTGATGAAAATATAACGTCAGTGATGTCAGAATAACTATCATGGAGGTCTAAGATTCCATAAGATAAAGGTTTCCACTTGACATTAAGTCTAGTTGAGTCAGACTCTGGGGGGTAGGGTTCATCTCCATTTCTAAGCCAAAGAGCCAGCATTGTCCGTAGACGCCTCCTAGGTCATGTGGCCAGCATGACTGCATGGAGTGCCGTTACCTTCCCACTGAACCTATTGATCTACTCACATTTGCATGTTTTCAAATTTCTAGGTTGACAGAAGCTGGGGCTTACAATGGGAGCTCACCCTGTCCAGCAGATGTGAACCTCTGCAAGTTCTGCAGCTTAGCGGTTTAACCCGCTGCACTGGCGGGGCCCCTAAGATTTCATATGGTTATACAAATAATCATATCAGTTGTTGTTGCTGTTGTTTGGTGCCTTCATGTCCTTCTCGACTTGAGACAAACCTATTACAGGCTCTCAAAACTTTCTCTTTCTAATTAAGAGTTTGGGAAACCATGATATCAGGGAACAGTTGTTAGTGAGTTGCATGTAAATGAGGGAACATCTAGTAAGTGGATTGCAACCAGATATGCTTAGAGTAGAATCAATGGGACCTACAAATCTCAATGGGTCTATTCTGAATATGATTGATCTGACCCATTCATCTGATGTGTATAGCAGGTCTTCACATCTTCAAGGAATAAACTGCTTGTAACCTTTGAGTGGGATTTATTTTAGCACTTTTCACCTTTAGGAATAATAAGAACAAGACAGATGTGTTTTTACACAGGTAGCCCATGAATTTCAGAAGAAATAAAACGGAGCTAGGCAGTTAAAGTGGTATGAAACTACATTTATCCTAAAGCGTAGATGTGCCCATATTTACTCAACATTCACATTGCAATTTTGTGTCACAAGGAAAATATGATCTCTTTTAACAGGTAGGAAATCCACTGCTCTTCCACTTAATATATACAGAATCTGTCCTGATATTCCTTTTAAACTAAATCCCCCAAAGTTATGGAGTTAACCTAAGAACCTCCAACTGGAAAGCATTATATTTCTATCTTCAACGATTCTGAAACCTAGCTCTACATCAATGAGGAAAATATGTGATTCTCTAGATGTTGATGCAATGACACTCCCAGTGACCTCGCCAACATAGCTGATAATAGAGAATGCTGGAAATTGCAGTCCAATCACCTTGTGGAGAGGATATGTACAGCCCTGTGTCTTGTGAATCCCTCAGGAATGAACCATTCAAATTAGGCACAAATATCCAGACAATTGTGTTGCTGTGTGCCTTCAACTCGTTTCCAACTTACAATGACCTGGCAAGCCTATTGCAGGGTTTTCTTGGCAAGATTTGTTCGGGGGGGGGGGGGGGACTTTTGCCTTTCTCTGAGGCTGAGAGAATGTGATTTGCCTAAAGGCTCTCAGTGGGTTTCAGGGCTGAATGGGGATTCAATGCCTGGTCTCCAGTGTCGGGCTTTAGCACAGCAGGTCAAACCACCAACTGCAGTCAATCTTAATTGAAAGGTTGACAGTTCGAAGCTGAGGTCAGGGTGAGCTCCTGGCCTTTAGCTCAGCTTCTGCGTACCTAGCAGTTTGAAAGCAAAATGTGAGTAGATAAGTAGGTACCACTTAAAAGTGGGGAGTTATTTAAGGCACCCATAAGGAAATACCAGGAAAATGCCTGTGATTCGATCAAGGAGGAAAGTTTACAAACAAAGCTCTTTGGCAGGGAGATGGAGCGACAGAACCACCCCCCCCCCCCGGTGACCGGAACCAAGCACAAGCCAAGATGCCAAAGATGGCAAATGCCTATATATACCTCTATCTATGTACAATTGTCTGTCTTGTCAGTGTATAAATGGCACTGAATGTTTTCTGCATATGTGTGTTCTGTGATCTGACCCTGATTCCCCTTCGGGGTGAGAAGGGCAGAATATAAATACTGTAAATAAATCATCCAATTCTCAAGCCACTACCTCACAATGGCTATCATAGTCACAGAAATTCTTGCAAGCCTGCTTGTGCCAATGCCAAGTCTATAATGCCAAGACCTGCTTCACTGTTCTGCATAGAATTGGCTTTTTAGCACACAATAAGACGGAATCATATTTTGAGTGTGGTATAGTGATTAGAGCACTAAGCTCTGATTGGGCAATGTCCCGTGCAGCTGAAGCCTCATGCAGCCCTGAAACTCACTTGGTGGGCTAAGACCAGTCGATCTCCCTCAGCCTGCCCTACTTTATAGGGTTGCCGTGTGACCATAATGAAAAGGAACAGAACAACATATGCCTTCGCCAGCTCATTGAGAAATACACAGGTGTAAAAATGCAGAATTCCCCTGAAAATTCATTGTGTGCCAGCTGCTCACAGATTTGGAAGAGGGGAGGCATTACATGCTGCTTTTTCCTAGCAGCATGTAGCAGCATCAGATCGGTCTGCTGCATTCTTCAGATACAGCTCTAAAATGATTTTGCTGCCGTTCTACATTCCTATGGAATATATGTAAAGATAGTATCTTCAACAGAGCCTTGTAAAATGGACAGATGATAGGTGGTTAGGTACAGAGAAAGAGAGAAGAGAATAGTAGGTGAGATTTATATATGTTTAGATTGTTTATGTTCCGTCCCCCAGGACGATGGTTTGCCTTACCTATTGGTCGTTTGTTTGTTTTCCCTCCTTTGCATCTTGTTTCAGCCTCTGGCTGCAAAGCCCAGGAAAAGTGGCTTGGAATCTGCAAAAGCTGGCTGCAGTTTTCTTTGCAGTGATTGGTCAAAGAGTGCAACATCTTAGGACCGCCCTTTTTACCAGGGTCTAGTCTCCATTTTGGAGCTTCATTCTGGCTATAGTTTTCCAACGTGCTGGAGCTGTGCAAGGCTAACTGGGACAAATCATCCTCAAAACCAGGCCAATCTAAGCCTATCCAAATTAGATAAGTATTGAATTATATTGATCTGGAATAGGAAATCTAGTTATAGGAGCAGGGTTATTCTGTCGCTTCTAGAACTAATCTTTGCTGTAAAGATAGGGAAGGAAAGAGTTTCTCCTTCTAATATAGGCAGCGTGATTAGGGTATAGTGGTTTTATAATCACCTTTGCTTTCTGGAACCAGGGATAATTCTGTACCTAAAACCTATAGAAATTTGTTTCATTTTCTGCAACTTTAAGATCTGTGCCAGGTTTACAACCTTGTATGAATAAACATCCTTTTTTGAAGTTATCCAGACTCAGTCGTTCAATATCTATAGGACAGCTTATAGGGATTTGCAGTTCGCCCGGATAAAGGACAGCACGTTTCAGTTTTATAGCTTTTTATTGTCCGGCGGACGGCACAGTTTTGAGGTCGATCAGCGGTTTTTCCGCTTCAGCTAGCTTGCACGGCTTTATAGTTTTTTATAGTTTAGGAAGTTTTAGTATAGGCTGCGGCTTTTCCGCCTGAGCTCAGTCTGCATACCTAAAGACTCTACCAGCGTCTGAGGCAGTGGAGCCCGCTCTCAGACCTGAAGGAGTCAAATAGTGGGGCTCTATTTCCTTGCTATTTGGCTCGCGTGTGCGCACGTAGCCCAGTGGCTTTCTGGGTTTGCACAGGCTGTGCAGTTCCCAGCAACGTCCAGGGCTCCCTCGGCGGTAGACCTCGAGCCGCGGAGCACCAGCGACAGTTCTTTGGCTGGCTCTGAGGCGTGGAGCCCACCAGAACCAGGCTAGAACCTGGACAGGCCTGGCAACGCTGCTGCGAGTTCGGCCGGAGCACTCGGCCGGCTTCGACCTGCCTCATCGTCCTGCGGTGGTGACCTGCCTCATCGTCCTGCGGTGGTGACCTGCCTCATCGCCTGGCGGTGGTGACCTGCCTCATCGTCCTGCGGTGGTGACCTGCCTCATCGTCCTGCGGTGGTGACCTGCCTCATTGACCTGCGGTGGTGACCTCCCTTCACAGCGGGGAGGAGGCATCTCTTCTCTCCTCCTTTCCAAAGCCAGCCTCGGTGCTCCTTCGGCGGCAGGCCTCGAGCCGCGGAGCACAAGGTGCTTGAAAATTTGGCGAAGTCGCCATTTTGGCAGTTTACGTCACTCGGGCAAGGGAGGTATCAAGTGGCAAGTTGCTGTCAGTTGGCATTTTGCAGCTTGCCTACCAAAGTTTGGCGCCAAAGGTCACAATCTTTGTAAAGTATAGTTACTTAGTGATATATACTGCTATGGTTAAGTGTTGTGCATTGTGTTATATGTTGTATTTGCTTTTGTTGTAAATTTACTTGCTATTAAGAATACATAATGTCTATGCAATTTCAAGATGATACAGATGGCGTACCTCCTTCTGAGGCTGAAAGTAGGAATGAAAGGCCCCAAAGGATAAAGCACCCTTCAGCCAAAATGCTAGCCCATCTAATAGATGAAAAGGAGCTCCTCCATGTGAGGTTAGGTTCGGCATGGGAGCGAATTGTAACATTGATGGACAGAATTGAGAGCTTGGATATTACAAGGGTGCCATCCATATTACAGACAGACCTTGAAGAGACCTTCGGTCTCTGGAGGGGTTTAGTGTCTAAGATAGTCCAGGTCCTCGAGCGCATTAACGCCAAGGATTCAGAGTTAGAAATAGTGAGTGTTTTAGCTGACACTAATGAGAAAGAAAATAGGGTGAGGGCAATCCTAGCTTCCTTATGCAGCCATGAGACCAATCTTTTAAAATCACCTGCTGTGGCACTTAGTCTTAAGTCCAACCGGTCTAGCCAGGTATCTAAACTAAGGGAGCGTGCATCGTCTAAACACAGCCACTCTAGCAAGTCTTCTGCTGCTGGGAGTGCCATCTCTTCCCTAGCTGCCTTGCACATTAAGGAGGCTGCACGTCTGGAGCTACAGAGCAAGGTTGCGGAGGCGGAAGCTGATGCAAAAGCAGCTGACCACACTTTCCACCTTAAAGAGGAAGAGCAACGACTGCAAATAGAACAGGCCCGTAGACAAAGCGAAATGCAAATAGAACAGGCTCGTATAGAGATGCTTAGAATAAAGATGGATGCCGCAGCCAAAAGGGTAAGGGCTGAGACTTTGGCCAAGGCCCTAATTGAGCCACTCACAGAAGAAAATGTAAGCCAGTTACCAATACAGGACCCTTCTGCCAAAGTGTTTGCGCACCTTGGCAGCATGTACAGCCAGTTTTCGGATGAGGAACAGGGAGACTTCTCTCCTTACCCAGAGCAGGGCCCCAAAGTCACTTTTGAGTTTCCTGCAGAGCAGAGCGTCATAGCGGGGAGCTCACCCTTGCTCGAGCTACCTGTGCCTCCTGCTAAAACCCTAGGTCAGTCAATCAGGGCCTCAAGGCCGAGCGCTAGTTGGCCCCTACAGACAGCTGCACAGGGAACCATTGATTCGTCAGTGGTCGATGTCATCCCTCCAAGAGGCCAAAGGTTGACGCAAGGTACACGGTGGAAGTCCACTCCACAACAGCAAACTCCTCAATTGTTCCCTTCGACGCCGGAGTCCCAGCTTGTCTCCATCATCAGAAGTCCCAGAAGAGATCTTAAGGACAAGGGTGTCGAAAAGTTTTCGGACAAGCCTGAGGAATTTCTTCTCTGGAAGGCCACCTTCCAGAGAGCAATCAGAGACTTAAAGTTATTGCCTGAGGAAGAACTGACTCTTCTGGCTGCATGGTTGGGCCCAGCCTCATCCTCACAAGTTAAGAAGATCTACGCAGCCCACGTAGCCGATCCCGACAAAGCCCTGGAAAAGGCCTGGGCCAGGTTGCAGCAGAGGTATGGGGCCAGCACAGAGATTGAAGCATCTCTTATGGACAAGCTCCAAAGGTTCCCAGCTTTAAAACTCAAAGACTTCAAACTCTTGTGGGACCTCAGCGATCTCCTTGCGGAATTAGAGTCGGCCAAGGAGAATCCAGAACTGCCCGGTTTGAAGTGCCTCGATCAGCACCTGTCCCAGAGGCAGATCTTGACCAAGCTGCCCTTCACTTTGCAAGAACGCTGGGGACAGGAGGTCTTCAACTACAAGGAGGCCCACTCCCAGGCATACCCTCCATTTTCTCATTTGGTCCAGTTCATCACCAGGGCAGCCAGAGAAAGGAATGATCCACAGACGGGCCTCCCCACCTTATACCAAGGGACCCAGCCAGAGAAGGCACCTGAAGTGGACAAGAAACCACCTAGAGAGGCCAATAGACCTGTCAGCGTAAAGGCAGTCGAAACTCAACTCAAGACTGACGAACCCAGGTCGGAGGTAAAAGAGTTGCTTTGCCCTATTCACCAAAAGCCTCACAGCTTGGCCAACTGCAGGGAGTTTAGTAGAAAGACATACAAAGAAAGGCAACAGCTAGTTCAAAAGCAGGGAATCTGCTTTAGATGCTGTGGAGCAACTCCACACTTTGCATCCAACTGCAAAGAAAACATCAAGTGTGAGAAATGCAACAGCCTCAAGCATTGCACCGCAATGCACAACTCCAATATCATCTCCCACCCCAAAGAGAACGCTTCACCAAAAGAAAAGTCAGCAGTCGAAGACACCGACAAGCCAGCCGCACCAGAGATGCAGGTGGAAGTTTCAGCAGTCGCCTGTACAGAGCTGTGTTCTGACTCGCACCAGTACAGAGTTTGTCATCCTATCTGCCTAGCGGATGTATATCCAGCCAAGAGCCCTTGGCTTAGAAAGAGACTCTATGTGGCCCTGGATTCACAGAGCGACGCCTCCCTGGCTACTCCAGAGTTCTTCCGCATGTTTGACCTTAAAACCAAGATGGTCGACTACACTATGACTACGTGTGCAGGAAAAAAGAAGTTGCAGGGTCGCATAGCATCTGGCTTCGTTGTCTCCTCTTGCGACCAGAAGAGACAGTTCAAGTTGCCAGACCTGATTGAGTGTTCCTCTATTCCCCGGAACAAAAGGCAGATTGTCACCAGAGAAGTTGTGGAGGCTCATCCACACTTGCGAAGGCTAAAGAATGCTATACCAGCCTTTCGGCCAGATGTGGACATTGCCCTTTTGCTTGGCTCGGACTGCCCGAGCTTGTTCTGTGTGAACGACCAAGTTAAAGGACCTTCAGGTGCACCTATCGCACAGCAATTGCCATTAGGCTGGACAGTCATAGGCCCAGTGTGCATAAACAAGATGCACCCACCATCGTCGTTGGACTCCAATCAAGCACAGGTGCTTAAAGGTGGACGTCCTACACTTGTGCGCAGTTGCCTAAGTCATATCTCAGTCTACTGCCAAGCAATAACTCCAGAGTATTCCTCCATCTTCAAAGTCTCTGAGAGAGACGAAGCCACAGCGCTCTCGAAAGATGAGCAAAGGTTTTCGGACATTATGAATGCTCAAGTCTCACGAAGTGCAGAGGTGAAAGCCTGCAAATCAACCACAGAAATCAAGATGGGCCAAAGATCTTGCCTGGAACGACACCGTTTTGAACGTTTTTCGGAGTGGCACAGTCTTCTTAGAGCAGTTGCTAGGCTTATACATCGCTTAGTCTGCAAAGATAGTCAGCCTTTACAGGTCCAGGATATGATAAAGGCTAAGAGCGTCATATTCAAGTCAGTGCAGAGATCTGCTTTCAAGCCGGAAATAGCTAGGCTAGAGCAAGGGCTCAACATCCCTAATCAAAGTCTTCTAAATGAGTTAAACCCATTTCTAGACAAGGAGGGTATTTTGAGAGTTGGAGGAAGGTTAGCCAAAGCTAAACTCAAGGCGTGCATAAAAAACCCCATCGTCATACCCCCTAATAGTCACACTGCATTGCTGCTCGTTCGGCATCACCATGAAAGGATCCATCATCAGGGTAGAACTCTAACTGAGGCAGCCCTTAGAAATGAAGGTCTGTGGGTAGTTAATGCCAAAAGGTTGGTCAACAGTTGTATTTTCAAATGTGTTAAATGTCGGCGACTCAGACGAAACTGTCAAAGTCAGTTGATGGCAGAACTACCTCAGGATAGGACTTTGACAGACCCACCCTTTTCCCATGTGGGAATCGATGTGTTTGGTCCTTGGGAGGTTGTCACTAGGAAAACCAGGGGTGGTGTTGTAAATAACAAGAGGTGGGCAGTTTTGTTTACTTGTTTAGTAATACGAGCTGTCCATATAGAAGTCATAGAAGGGATGGACACTTCATCATTTTTAAATGCATTGAAAAGGTTCATAGCCCTCAGAGGGCCAATTAAGTCAATTCGATCGGACTGTGGCACCAATTTTGCATGTGCAGACCTTAGCCAACCACTTCTGGAAGAGGTGGAAGGCCGAATACTTAAGCCAGCTTCCAACCAGAAGACTCTGGCAAACCCCAAAGGACAATTTCAAGGTGGGAAACCTTGTGTTGCTAAAGGACAAAGTCTTGCCCCGCCATGCATGGCCCATGGGCATTGTATTAAAGACCTTTCCTTGCCCGGATGGTAAGGTCAGGAAAGTTCAATTAAAGACTTGCAACAGAGGCAAAGTGTCCATTTTGGACAGACCAATTAGTGACCTCGTGTTGCTTATTGGAGATGTTTAAAGTTCTAGTGTTTGTATTGTTGTGTATACAAAGGTGTTTGTATGTTTTTGATTGGTAAATTCCCACATCCTGGGAATTTAGCGGGGAGTGTTCCGTCCCCCAGGACGATGGTTTGCCTTACCTATTGGTCGTTTGTTTGTTTTCCCTCCTTTGCATCTTGTTTCAGCCTCTGGCTGCAAAGCCCAGGAAAAGTGGCTTGGAATCTGCAAAAGCTGGCTGCAGTTTTCTTTGCAGTGATTGGTCAAAGAGTGCAACATCTTAGGACCGCCCTTTTTACCAGGGTCTAGTCTCCATTTTGGAGCTTCATTCTGGCTATAGTTTTCCAACGTGCTGGAGCTGTGCAAGGCTAACTGGGACAAATCATCCTCAAAACCAGGCCAATCTAAGCCTATCCAAATTAGATAAGTATTGAATTATATTGATCTGGAATAGGAAATCTAGTTATAGGAGCAGGGTTATTCTGTCGCTTCTAGAACTAATCTTTGCTGTAAAGATAGGGAAGGAAAGAGTTTCTCCTTCTAATATAGGCAGCGTGATTAGGGTATAGTGGTTTTATAATCACCTTTGCTTTCTGGAACCAGGGATAATTCTGTACCTAAAACCTATAGAAATTTGTTTCATTTTCTGCAACTTTAAGATCTGTGCCAGGTTTACAACCTTGTATGAATAAACATCCTTTTTTGAAGTTATCCAGACTCAGTCGTTCAATATCTATAGGACAGCTTATAGGGATTTGCAGTTCGCCCGGATAAAGGACAGCACGTTTCAGTTTTATAGCTTTTTATTGTCCGGCGGACGGCACAGTTTATATTTTGATGAGATGTGTTTTATTGTTTACCTGTAGGGCATTGAATTTTTGCCAGATTTGTAAGCTGCCTTGAGTCCCCTCCGGGGTCGAGAAAGGCGAGGTAGAAATAAATAAATAAATAAATAAATAAATAATAGACAGATAAACAAGGATCTGTTTTAAAGGATCTGGCCATAGCACAGTTAATACGCAACCTCAAGTAAAAAAAATTAAAAGATCAATAGGATTGGCATTACAAAAGCAGGAGAGGGGGAGCAGAGATCTAGAGAGTTGAGAGAGAGAGAGGGAGAGATTAAGAGAGGAGAGAGAGAGAGAAGGAAGAAGCAAAGCAGATGTTGGCTGGGGAGGGGGAGATGGAGAGATGCAGAGAGAGAAGTAGCTCAAGGAAATGAAGCAGAGTCACAGTCGAGATCTGTACAGCACAACTTGCAGAGTTCCTCCTGCTTTCTTTCCCCTTGGTTTTGGAGACGAGTGGAGTAAGGGAGCTTCTCATCGCTTCCCAGTCGTTGCTTCTGGATGGTGAAGAAGACCCAAAGGAGGCCAGGCAGTGCCTTGCCCACCTCTTCTCTACCGAGTGAGTAGCACTGCCATTCAATACCATTCATGGAAGTCTGTGTGTGGGGAAAAGAATGAAATACGATGAAGGGTATTTTTTCCATTGGGGTCCCTAAGGAAATTTGGAGAAGGAGAAGGGGGTTAGAAGCTCTTCTCAGAGTTCTCACATTCAGTACGTGAAGCTCTTGCTTCCTTTGAAACAGTATGCAGGAGGAGAACTTCAGCAGGTGCAACTTCTAGCACATTTCTAGGAAGCAAGGTGGGAGGAAACAGCCCCCATTTGAGGCAGATGGAACTATGAAAAGGGTGGCATGCTACCTTCCAGTATGGAAAGAGATGGGATTCCTGAGAGGGACAATTCATATAGGACTGCCCACCCCACTGGTTTGAAGGAAGCAGATACAGGTTCAATGCAAGACGCTGAGATAGAACCAATCTGAGAAGCTGAAACAGAGAGACTGGAGAACAAGGATAGAAAACTGCACTTCCCCAGCAGAGTGAGTAAAAAGATAGAGCTTGAGTATCTATTGAAAGCAAAGTGCTACATGGGGAGTAAACCTTAAATGGCCAAGGGTATGTGACATTTCAGTAGGTTTCATTAATATAGTGAGGAAATACTGTTTTTGTTGAATGTCTTTGAATCGTTTTCTGATCTAAGGCGATCCTACCACAGGGGTTTTTTTTGGCAGGATTTGTTCATAAGAGGTTTTCCATTGCCTTCCTCTGAGAATGAGAGAGTGACTTGCCCACAGTCACCCAGTGGGTTTCAGGGCATTCAGACCCTGCTCTCCAGAGTCACAATCCAGTGCTCAAACCACTACACCACACTGGTTCCTCAGAGAACAATGGTTGTCATTTTTTAAAAATTCATGATACTAATTCATTTGAGTGATTTTAACAAGACTACCTTTTAACATGAGCAAATTTCAAAACTCTATTAAAATCCATGTTAGGGCTGATGGTTAGCAGATGGTAGGTAGGTAAATAGACAGCCCAACTATTAGGCTGGATGGTTGCAGAAGATATATTTAATGTTTAGTTTTAATTGTTTGTGATATGTCTAATGTTTGAATCATATTGCTTTATCTGATATTGTGCTGAATTCCTTTGACCCCCAAAGAGCAAGGGGGAAAAAGCAGTTTCCAGTGTTATACTTTTGAGCTCTCCAGATCGGTTCATCAACATCAAGATCAACATCAAGGCCCCCCCCCCCTCCTTCCTCCTTTCCCCACTTTTGGTAATCTGTTGCCAATGAAGAGACTTTCACTTCTTTTCGCAGTCTTTTGTTTGGCCTAATAACAATATTAGACTAATATGGATTTGGGAAATGACTGTATTTCTCCAAACCCAATGCCCAAGCTCCCTTATGTGGAGATATCTTTATGATATCATTCTGGGTAGAGGCCGATACCTGCTGCTCATAGCCAAAAGCATATAGAATAAAAAAAATAATATAGCAGAGAGAACTAGCTCCTTTTGAAATTCTGATGGCACTCCAGAAAAAAGCAAATAGAAAAAGAGCATGGCTCAAGAGGATTGTGTGAAGAAAGAGCTGATCAAGGACTTTTGCCACTCACCAACAATCCTCATAGGAGTAGAAAGGTAATGCATCAAAACAGACAATCCCCACTCAAAAGAGTAGTATCCTTTTTTACTGTCTTTCCGTCTTCTCCAAGACATAGATGCGGCTAACATTTTAGGCATTGTAGATCTGCTGACTGTGGTTGCCAAATCTCAAAGCTTAGTTCTTATGGATTATCTCCAGGTGGGAGACAAGAGTGCAAATTCTCTAGTTCAGGGGGGCTCACCTCCAGACATGAGGAAAGGGCTAGCGGCAATCTCCAGAGCCGTGACTTGTTATAGTTTGCAATGATTAATTCATTTCTGGCTGCAAACTGAAAAGGTTCCAGTGATCAATGTATTTACTTAGTTTCCTCCTTTCCTCCCAGTTGGTGAGACACCAGGGCTCACCCTCCACTCTGCTCTGCATCCACCTTCTAGCTCAGTGCGTCTCAACCTGTGGCTCCCCAGATGTTTTGGCCTTCAGCTCCCAGAAATCCTAACAGCTGGTAAATTGGCTGGGATTTCTAGGAGTTGTAAGCCAAAACATCTGGGGACCCACAGGTTGAGAACCACTGTTGTAGCTAGAAACAAGAACACAAGATTTAAAGTTTCTTATCCCATCTCCCTGAGTAGCTGAGACAGAATAATCCCCTCACTTTGATCCTGGAAACTATCCCATTCATTAAGACTTCTTTCTTAAATTTCCGAACAGGATGATGAGTTCCTCTCCCAAACTGTGTGTCCTCACTTGAATGACAAACTCGGAGCAATGACACATATTAATGACATCACCAAAGGCCCTCTCCTTAGGTCTCAGGTTTTAGAGCTTTGCAATAGCCCTGAATGGACAGCCCTATCTTTTGGGATCCAACTCTCCCCTCAGACAACTTTTGCAACAGATGCAAAAGAGTGAATTGTGTCTTGATTGTTGATGTGGCAAAAAGGAATCCACTGAGTTCAGTATTCCTAATAAACAGGGAAAGTCCATTTCTTTTCATTTATTTGTGGTGTTACAACTGCATGATCTATACCAGAGAGAGAGAGAGAAATGCACAGCTTGGAAAACTTTTTGGATGATAACTTTGTTCTCTAAAAACAAATGCAATTCTCCAATCTCAGGGAGGATAAATTTTCATAGAGACAGCTACTCCATTGCACCATCAATTAATCATCAAAACCAAGGATGCAGTCCTTTCATCAGCACTCTTCCATGAAGCACTGTTCCCTCCTCCTGGCCTCTTGCGGGCAAGTTGGCCAAACACAGAGTCCTGACAAAGAAAGGTAGGGAAATTCTAATTTGTGAGAAGCAAGAGATTTAAGCGCTTTTGGAATGTAACAAAGTAAAGAGGGTTAAGTGGTGCCTGGCTGGGACTCCCTCCAGAAGGGACCAGAGCCAGGGCTGAGGCTTGTGGCTGCCAAAGAGAAAGGGATCTTGAACCTGGACACCCAGAGTGATCTGGAGCTAATCCAGCCCCATGCGGTTGTAATCCGAACCACTTGCATCACAGAGAAGAAAAGACCTTTACTTCTCCTGATGTCATTTTTACATTAATGTACGTAATAATGAAAGCTAATGAATGTCACCATTAAAGCTACAGTGGCACTGGATGAATTTACATCTGTGTTGATAAGTTGATTAACTTATCACCACGTTTCTGGGCAGGTTTGCCATGTTTCTTCTGAGCTGCGATTCCTTTGCTTATAATAGCAGTTAAAGAAAAGGACATTTTTGTCTGACAATGCCTTTCCTACTACCTGTGTCACCACTAATGAAAAGCTTTACCTCCTCAGTGTTTGTGCCTGGAATCTGCTAAAGGCAAAGGAACCAGCCAATGAAAACAAAAGTACAGTGGACATTTGACATGTAACTTTGTTCATTTCCTTCCTCAAATTAGAATGATAGAATCACAAAAACATAGAATCATAGAGTTGGAAGATACCCTGTGGGCCATCCAGTCCAACTCCCTGTCAAGAAGCAGGAAAATTGCATTCAAAGAACTCCTGACAGATGGCCATCCAGCCTCTGCTTAAAAGCCTCCAAAGAAGGAGCCTCCACCACAGTCCAGGGAAGAGAGTTCCACTGCTGAACAGCTCTCACAGTGAATACATTCTTCCCAATGTTCAGGTGGAATCTCTTTTCCAGTAGTTTGAAGCTGTTGTTCTGTGTCCTAGTCTCCAGGGCAGCAGAAAACAAGCTTACTCCCTCCTCCCTATGACTTCCCCTCATATATTCATACATGGTCATCATGTCTCTTCTCAGCCTTCCTTCTGCAGGCTAAACATGCCCAGCTCTTTAAGCCGCTCCTCATAGGGCTTGTTCTCCAGGTTCTCCTGCTATTGAGGCAGGCATCCCACATTCTGTATCTTTGCATTTCCTTTTTTTTCTGCCTAAGTTGGGTATCTTGCATTTGTCCCTCTTGAACTTCATTTTGTTAGTTTTAGCCCATCTCTCTAATCTGTTAAGATCGTTTTGAATTCTGCTCCTGTCTTACATTCATAACATCCATTGTGCATTCCTGTGTCATGAATACTCTTCCCAGGGAAGTACCATTGCTGCCAATCTTGCTGTTTTAGAGGAATCAGATAAGCACTTCTAAAAACAACTTACTCAGAAATTTCACAATACATAAGGTTATTTTGCATATATATATATATATGCATATTTTGCATTTATATATTTGCATATATATATACACACACACACACACACACACACACACACACACACACACACTTCTAACTGTCTTACCTTCAGCTGTACTTTCTTTCTTTCCTTGAATGAACAGTGATAAAATGTACGTTCATGCAAAGAAAAGCATCAGCTTTATCCACCAAACAGCATGTAAAATACCAAGTCAGTATACCATTCTCATAAAAAAAAAAGATGTACAAATTTTACATCTTAAAGATCAGGCTGGACTCTACTGATTAGTCCCAACTAGAGTAGACCTGTTGAATCAATTGTTATGTAATATGTCAAGATGTAGAAAAACACCATTAATTCAAACTGCTTTACTCTAATCAGAACTGAAAAGGATTCATGCTATACAGAGAAAAAAATTATCTGTCAGTGTCAGAGATATAGTTAACTCTAATGAAATCAGTAAGACTGTGACAAACATTAGAAATACAGCATCTTTGGCAAATGGGCATAATTCTGTTAATTTAATGTTAATATAATGTTCCAGAGTTTATATCTTTCAAAGTAAGAGTAAATTGCTCCTGGACTCAAATCCTAGTGCAATTAAAAGACACCCATCCATTGCTTTAGCCATAGAATCAATGTATTTCACTCAATTGTACTTTTCCTTGCTGGTTGTTCTGCATGCATTATTGCTGTTTTGCTTTTTTGTACAGCTTTGACACCTTATATATTTATTTGGTCTTATGTCTTTCTTTCCCCAAAATGGAACTCAAGGTAGATTTGGTAAAAGGGGAAATAAATGTTTACTACCTGGATTGATAAAGTGCCACTGAGATATGTGGCATAAAAAGAATGGATTGCAGAGGCAAAGGCAGCACAATTAGTTTAATTATAACAGCAGCTTCTTTTGATGCCTGTTGGCTATTTAAAACCTCATAAATTGCCTTCCTGATTTTGAGCAAGTTTGGAATCTTGCTAGCATAATTCCTGCTAGCATTGAAGTTGTTCCCCCGCTATTTTTCAATAAATTCCCCAAAGCCAGGGCTTGCAGCAAATTCAGACCACATGCCCAGGAAGGAACTGACTTCTGTACCTTCAGTTCTCTGCAGTGTGCTTCTAGATACTCAGAATATAATCAGTCCTAGCTAGTATTTGTATTTCATTCTGGTGGGTGGTAGAAATTGGATGTTTTGTTAAATCAGGGGTGAATGCAATTTTTCCACTTGCTTGTTAGAACTGTGGCTGATGAATATGGATTCAGGTTCAGAAGCATCACATTCAGTCAGAATTATTTGTATGCCACTATCAATGTGCATCACTGTTTACAAAATACAAGAAAACAGAAAAAATGATTTTTTTTTAACTACACTTCTCCAGACGGTTTAGCCACCATGCTGGCAAAGAGATTTGATCATAGTGCTTTAATTGGCTCATGTAGGGAGATACGGTCCTTCAAACAGCCTAAACTAAAGCGATAGAGGCTTTTATTTTATTTTAATGGCATAATGTGTATATGAATGCATCATTTTGAATGACATCACCAGAGATGCCCTCCTGCGACATCACCAGGGCCTGCCTCCTATGATGTCACGGGGGTAATTTCTAGATCCCAGGTTTTGGTGCTGAAATCCCCAGAGCTTGGGATAATCTTGACCTAGCAATACTAGTAACCACTTCTTATTTTGTCAGGCCCTTTCTCTCCAATGGGGAGATGCCAGACAGCTGGAATGGATCTACAGACAGCCTGGAAGCACGAACTGCAGGCATCATTGTGCCAGTGGTCTTCTCCCTCATCTTCCTCGTGGGCACTGTAGGGAATGGCCTGGTGCTTGCCGTGCTGCTCCGCAACGGGCAGGTGAAATATAACACTACCAACCTCTTCATCCTCAACCTGGCTGTGGCAGACCTCTGCTTCATCCTCTTCTGCGTCCCTTTCCAGGCCACCATCTACACCTTGGATGGATGGCTCTTTGGTGCCTTTGGGTGCAAGGCAGTACATTTCTTCATCTACCTCACCATGTATGCCAGCAGTTTTACCTTGGCAGCTGTTTCTGTAGACAGGTAAGTCTTCTGTTGTAGACAAATTTGGCAGGGAAGAATCCTAAATAATCCTCTGTAGTCCCACTTTTCCAACTGCTTTTGAAATGTCCCAGTTTCTTTCTTCTCCCACTTCCCCCTCTGTCCTTGGGTGACTGCAAACACGCTTAGACTTTATTCCATGATACAAAAGGAAAAAGGTTGGCAAGGGCTTAGCAGATACCGCCTCTTCTTCTCTCTCTTTGTGGACAAGGCAGTGGCAGTTGGGATGGATAAGAGGACCTCTCATCAGCTTTTGGGCCTCAGCAGGATAGGTCTCTGTCTTCAAGGCCAGGGCAGTGGCACTTGAGACAGAGAGACCTTTCATTGGCCGCTGGGCCTAGACATATGGAACAGGCCATCATGGCCAGGGCAGTGGCACTTGGGATGGATGGGAGGGCGTCTCATCTGCTGCTGGGCTTAGGCATGGTGATGTTGTGCCTGCCTCTTTGCTCACATTGAAGCCAGTACAGTGGCAGCTGGAACAGGGGGAAGGGCTTTTCAGCCACTGCTGGGCTTATGTATGATGGAACTGTGGCTGCCTCTTTTCTCCTTTTGAGGCCAAGGCAGTGGCAGTTGGAGTGGAGGGAAGGGCTTTCATCTGCTTTTGGGCCTTGGCATAATGGGACTGGCTGCCTCTTTTCTCCCTTCAAGGCCAGGTCAGACCTTTCACCTCATTTTCATTTTGTTCCACTGCCTCTCCTTTGTCTTCTGCGTGTTACTCCATCCTGCTCTCATGGCATAGTTTGTGGAGAGTATTTCTTGCTTCCTCTGAATGCATTTTCTGAAATATTAACACTTTTATTGTTTTCATATTTCCCCCTCCCTTTCACCTTATTAAGCCCGTCTTACTTAGCAGCGCCTTCTACTTCCTCAGTGGGGCATTAATAAATTCCTGTCAAAACAAAAAATATATATTCTTAATTTCAGTTGGATTTTTAAAAATTTCTCAAGCTTATAAGTTTCCTCATTCAGTATGCCTCCCATTAACTTTGGAAAACAGCACATTCTCTATATCTCATCCTTTGAGAATTATGTAAACCAAGTTCAAATTTCCATAAATTGTTGGCAGACCAAAGCTTGGATCTTTCTTTGGCACTTTAACAAAATGTATGCAGGAAGACCTGGAAGGGCATTCTCATCTATATAGCTTTCAGCATGTGGTACAGAGAATACAGTATTTTGTCGTTGCAGTTGAAGACAATTCATTTCCACTTATTTCACTGTTTTTGTGCAGTTCTTGACCAATATTAATAAATCCTAAAGAGTTTTGGAAAATTATTCTGTGTAAAAAATGGAAGAGTTTTGGCATGAGAATTGTCAGTGTGTGTAAAAAAGTGTGTGTGCTCTCTGTATAACATTGTTTTTTTCACAAGAAACAGCAATCTTATAGAACAAAAACTTGCAGAACAAAAGTCTGCAAAAGAAATCACAAACAATAAAACAATATGGCAACATTTTGGGACAAGTTTTTGGTTATGTGCAATTTTGTTGAGCAAGATTTTTGTTGTGCCAATTGCTTTTTTCCGTATTGAAAACATATACCAAAAAAAAAACCCTCACTTGGAAGTCTGATCCTGTGGCTGAGGTCCTACACCTAACATGTAACCATAATGTTCTGGCTGTTTTCTTTTCCAATATGTATGTAATTTTAAAGATACCTGTACTGAGGGATGGGGTTCTGTGGTGCTGGTGAAAGGGACACCGAAGCTTGATGCCTCCAGCCCAATCCTGCCAGTAATTGGCAGTTCAACAAGCAAAAGCAGGGATTTTTTAGCTACAGAAAATGTTGCCACAGTTTGGATTTTAATGTGAATTTGGAAGGCATTGCTGATCATGGTAATGGTACTAGGATTGTAAATGTGAATAGGGCACAGTTATTCTTCCTAGTCCAGTTTACAGCATCATAGCTAACAGAATACTAAACTCCAGTTTGTGTGTGTCTGTGGGCAGATGTCCACAATTCTCATGCAAAAACTACATATATTAATATGCAGAATAACTTCTTAAAACACTTTGAGATGTGTGAATATTTAATGAAAATTGTCCAAAGTTCTCACCACTGTATTATTCTTCCTAACTGGGATTGGCAAGACCCAAATATTATTTCCAACTTTGGGCTGGATTAAGCAGTGGGGAAACCATGACGAAGGGAGAAAAAGATACTGATAATGTTTAGCAGAGTGTATGTGTCTGACAACCTTGATGTCTTACATTAAAATGTATCCCTGTTTCTAGGTATTTGGCTATTCGATATCCTCTGAAATCCCGAGATCTCCGTACCTCTCGCAATGCCGCTCTGGCCATTTTCATGATTTGGACGTTGTCACTGCTTTTTGCAGGACCATATCTCAGCTACTTCCAAATAGTCCAGTATCAAAAGGTGCCCATTTGTGTTCCTATTTGGGAGGATCAGCGCCGCAAGATTTTGGACATTCTTACCTTTGTCTTTGGCTATGTCCTCCCTGTCGTTGTGGTCAGCCTGGCTTATGCTAGGACCATTAAATTCCTGTGGACTGCTGTAGACCCCATTGAGAGGATCTCTGAATCTCGTAAAGCCAAGCGTAGGGTCACCAAAATGATCATTGCGGTGGCTGTCCTCTTCTGCCTTTGCTGGCTGCCTCACCACCTGGTGATCTTGTGCTTTTGGTTTGGCTACTTTCCCTTCAACCGGGCCACCTACGCCTGCCGCTTGGCTTCTCATTGCCTGTCCTATGCCAATTCCTGCCTCAACCCCATTGTCTATGCTCTGATCTCCAAGCACTTTCGCAAGCGGTTCAAGCAGGTCTTCACATGCCTTCTTGTCCAAGACAAGAACAGGAAGAAGAGAGGTGGAAACAAGGTCCATGTGGCCAACGTCACCAATGGTTTAGTCAACCACACCGCTGGCTTTTATGGAGGGAACACTGAAGTAACCCAGCTGCATGAGGAAAACATCAGATGCTATCAAGGCCTGTTGCTGAAAGAAGCTGAAGAGGTGCTTCCTGAAGCATGGTCTCATCAGATACAAGACACTGCCATCTCTGAACAGAGAGGGCTAATGGTTGACGAAGGTTCTGGAACAATTGATAAGAACCCACAGGTAGTGACAATACCACAAGGAGAACTGTAACTTTCTAAATATATATGACAGATTATATAAATAGATTGACATTTCTGTTGAGCATGATAACCCTATTCCCAGACTGGGCCCTGCTATTAAGACAAATGTCTCAGGCAACAGATTAATGGAGACAGTGATGGCAGTTCTTCAAAAGTCTCCAGGTGTTCCTCTCTTTGGAAGCGGAAAACAACACATGCCATATGGCGTGCATTTGACCCCCTTAAAATAACCTAATGTCTCAGGTGTGGTACAGGATGCCACCCCATCAGCTCAATTAGATTCTATTACTGGGATGAGGAAAAGGATGCCTTCTTGTCCTTTGGCTCAGGTACCATCCACATCAGACTATGTGTTGATGGGAAATAAGCTCTTTACTGAGACACTCAGATGACCTATAATTCCTCAATGAGAATGTCATCTTTTTCTAGTGGAAGTTTTGTTTTCACAGTTCCAGTTATATCCTCTTCTAACGGAAATGACCACAGAAACGATAGATAATTCATTATTTCCTTATAAATGAAATTTCTAAATGGGTGCCACATACTGTTGCTGAAATAAAGGGTCCATAGATATATATACTTGTGAACAGAAGTGGTTGTGGGTGAACATATTGGCTTTGCCCCTTTCCTGGGTAGTTGAGATTAAAACCCAGAATGGATTCACTGCTTCAATAACAGGATAAGAACCAGAACCTGCCACTCAAAAGCCTACATTTTTATCTTGTCAAAAGCTTGGACTTTTTTTTAAAAAAAAATATTTGAACATTTCTTGTAAACACTGTAAAAATGTTTGAGAGGGGCAAATCAGGCTGGTGGCACTTTGCAATTTTGTCATAACATATTCTAGGGAGAGGGAGGGTGGGAGAATGTCAGCAGGTTGGAAATAGTGAGTGGAGAAATGTTCATTTTGCCATCCAATTGCAGCAGAAAGTGAGTGTCGAGATTTTGAAATCATCTTTTCTCCTCCCCTTTAAAAAATGTTTTGTTCTTCTCAATTCTGAGCCATTTTGAGTTCTAATTTTGTGAAAAAGAAAGATTACTACAACAATGTTATTATTATAAGTATAATTATTTGCTGAAAAGTAGAAAAAAACAATTGGGGACTCCTAATCAAATGTTTCCATGGTTTTGGAATACTCCCACTATCTAGCTTTTTTATTATGTCAGAAGCGACTTGAGAACATACTGCAAGTCGCTTCTGGTATGAGAGAACTGGTCATCTACAGTGTCGTTGCCTAGGGGGATGCCTGGATGTGTTACCATCCTGCTGTGAGGCTTTTCTCATGTCCCTGCAAGCTAGAGCTGACAGACGGGAGCTCACCCCGTCTTGCGGATTCAAACCAGCAACCTTCAGATCAGCAGCCCAACCTTCAGGTCAGCAGTTCAGGCAGCACAAGAGTTGAACCCATTGTGCCACCTACTATCTAGCTGCAAGACACTCAGATTCATCTCTGACACTAACTCTAGATAGTGGAGGATAGTGGTCCTGAACAGGTGCCATTCTCACCTAAAGGCTTCCCATATAGTAGAGGAGTAATGAAGTTGGGAGGCATGTTGGGCTCAGCTGAAACCATTGTGCAATACATCTCTCTCTGCTGATACTGCATTACCAAATATCAGTAGTTCAGTGGATTTTAAAAATTAGATCACGTATAACTTCAAAAAGCAGGTGGGCTTGGAGGTGTTTGCCTTGTTTGCAAGCCATTGCATTTCTAGACAGCATGGGGGCTTAGAAGCAAGGTGCATACTATTTGCACACTTTGTTTTAAAAGGGAAAATGGATGGGTGGTGGGTGTCAGTGGTCCAGCAAGAGGTTAGAAGTAATTGCAGAAAGACATGCGGCTGTATATCGTCCACTTTAGATGAGAATTTTCAACCTTCTGGCATACATTCTTTCCCAAATGCACATACCTCATTTCTTCCAGAATATCAATAAAACCTAGGGACTTGAAGAGATTAATTCCTCCCTCTGTTTTCTTTTGTCTCTCCAACTGGTATGCCCAATATTCTATGGATGAATATAGAGTTTTCTGCTTGCGAGTTCTGATGCGCTCCCCAGGATTGCAGTAAAGATTTCTAAGTATCTCACTGAACTACAAATCCCAGGATTCCATAGGATATAGCTATGATTATGGAATTGGTATCAAACTACTATAGCACTACAATAGCTATATTCTCTGTAGCCTCATGGAGATTTTAAAGCTTTTTTTTTAATCTGCATTTCTATAGATTGTCAGAGGATGGGGAAACTGCTATTTTATTTTGGGACAGCCGTGTTCTACTCCCAAATGGATAGACATAGGAAATACACACAGACATACATACATTCGACTGTGGTTTATGTGAATGAATAGCATTACCTCCAAGCATTATCCATACAAAAAGTCTTGGCATGGGTCTAATTTTTTTACAAAGCTATTTTTTTGAAGGGAGCAACTAGTAGTTTTGCCTGTAGTTTTTAAAGACTGTTTGGGATCAGGACCCACAGTTTAAGAAGCAGTGCTCTTGATCACACTTGTCAAATGCAAGGTCGGCATGCTAAATCCAGTGTGCCACATTGTTTTATGTGGCCTGCAAGGCTTTCAATGCCAGGGCAACATTTATACAGCCTTGCAATTACAAATGGCCTTTTCAAGGCAAACATAAGGCCCTTAGTGAAAATGAGTTTGACACCCCATGCTAGATGCTGCAGTAGAATCAGTGCTGGAACTGTTAATATTTTTGCAGCCAAAAAGATTGCATGAAAACTAGCTATTACATAATGAAAAACAAATTAAATTAATATCTGTACATTGAGCTGCAGCAGGGAGCAGCAGCAGGTGGGGATAGATTTTTACCATCATTAAAGCTCCCAGCTAGTTAATATTGATTTTGCAATTACAATAAACTGAGTTTTAAACAGAATAGGGAAATTGCCCTCGCTGAGTATTACTGTAATATACACTGGATGGAAAGGCAGAAAAAGAGTATTCAGAAGTACGGTTTCTGTGCCTCTATCTTATCAACATTTGGAAATTGTACCTTTTCAGTCCCCACAGCTCCCAAAACTGCCTTGGCTAGCATGAATCTATGGCTTTGCAGGGTAAGAGATCCTGGAAAATGTAGTTCACCCCCTACCCCTTAAGGAGGCAATCTGAACTTTAGAAGTAGTGGAGGGGGTAGGGGGTGAACTACATTTTCCAGGATCTCTTACCCCGCAAAGCCATAGATTCATGCTAGCCAAGACAGTTTTGGGAGCTGTGGGGACTGAAAAGGTACAATTTCCAAATGTTGATAAGATAGAGGCACAGAGACCGTACTTCTTAATACTAAATAGCTGCTGATCATTTGTAAATCTCATCCTGCAACAATTAGCATTTGTGGAGAGAGAATTCAGAATAGATGTGATAGAGAGGCATACTTTCAAGGGACTTGGGCAGACAGGTTTACCAATTGGTTCAAAAGTTTTTCATGGAGAGTCTCATTCATGTCTCAGTCCCCACATGACTAAAACAGAGTTACCTCTGCCTGCATTGAGATCCCACCAAACAAACTGAACAACAGAAAAAACATCTGATACAAAATGTAGACCTTTGACTCAACACCATCACTTTTTCGTTTCTTCTGCATGGTTTTTAAAATGTATTTTGTGTGTTGTAGAGGGAACCGACAGAGCTTCAAAATCACACATGAAGTGTTTTGCGCATTTTGGTTGACCAATAATGTATCACTCTTTTATGGATTTTGTTTTATTTTTCTGTATGGACAATACGACTGCTCTGAAAATGGTTCTTGTACAGAGTAATAGATATCACTTTGTTCTAGGAACCTCTTGATTGGCTTTCCCAAGTCATCCTAGCTATGGGCAATGGAAATTCTCCCTCCCATTGATCAGAGCTATGGCTGCATTAAGAATTTCTCTAGAATCACTTGTATTATGTCTTTCAACCACCCTAAGGTCTTAGTCTTACAGAAGAACTTAAATGCCAAATAACTGCTGATCACGTGCAAATCCTTATTCTGCAAAAGTTAGGGGAAATGTTTACTGACCTTTGAAAAACCACCAATCTCCAGAGGTTTGCTTCTTACAGAGAAAGGAAACAAACAGAATCATTGAGTTGGAAGAGACCACAGTCCAACCCCTTGCTATATGGCGTTCACAAGAGAGGTGTGCAAGTAGAAATTTATATCCTTTCCCATCCCTCAACCACAACTTTTCGCAACCTGGCATATTGTTCTTTATATGTATTGATCTCAGGTTATTTTTTTATGTGAAGTAAGCTTTTTACATTACAATCCACCTGGCTTCACTGCAGATATGCTTTTGCAGTATTTACTTTTTGCAAGCTTTCACACGAAGAACTTCTGCTAATGATTCACCTGAATAATTTTGGCAGCACTTTTTACAACATTTCTGTTGGATTAGGTCTTTGGCACACTGTGCTTGCAAGGGCCTTAAATCTCAGATTATTTCTTCCTTGCATGTCAGGACAAATAATTACAATAGTTTTCTATTAGTATAGTGTTTTTTGACAATTGACTATTTTTTTATGTTCATGTTGGAAACCGCCCTGAGTCCTCTCGAGGAGATGGAATGGTATATAAATAAAGTTTATTATTATTATTATTATTATTATTATTATTATTATATTTTACTTTCTCTCTACAGTATTCTCTTTGCATTCAAAATATTGTAGAGGAATCATTCTGTGGAGAAGACCACATGACTCATTGTGCAAAGAAAGTGCTTTCTGTACTAAAAATCCATTTTCTGCTTTGAAAATAAGTTTTTAGTCCCCCTCTCACCAAAACACACATTTTCTCTGTAGCATAATTCCTCCACAATAAATCTGGACATTCAAATACCAGGAAAGAAAACTGCACAAAACTCTCATTTGAGGATTATTCCTTTGCTATTTTTTTTACTTCACACGGTTTTTGTGAAGTTGGTAGTGGAAAGAACCATGAGCTCCCCTCAAGCTACTCAGAGAGAAAGCGAGATATTCGAGTGGTAAATGTATTTTATTAGTCATTTGGTAGCATTTCATTTCGATTTCACTGCATACAGCATATCAGAAATCTATTTTCTGAGACATTTAAAAAAATATATAAAAATGCATTTGTGTTTTATCCTCTGACTTCAGGTGCCAAAATAGAGCTGACTTACTTGTTCTGCTAAGCCTTATAAAGCATGTATATTGATCATTTTCGTAATAATAATACAATATTCTTGAAAGCTAGCTGCTTCATTTGACCTTTTAATCTCGCCCTGCTTTTCATGTTTCTATTCCATGCATGTTTCCTTGTTTTGGATCAGTAAGGAAGGAGTGGAAATTGTGAAGCCAGCTGAAGAAACACTTCATTATTGCCAATTTGCTATTTTCCTGAGTTTGTATATAATACTTAACCATATCTAACCACCATAGTTGCATAATTGTTTTTGCTTGTTGTTTTTAAACAGCTCTGGAAAAGAGAAAGAGCTTTGAAACAGGAAAGAACCCATAACTATATATCTGCTATGCTCAATATTATTTATTCCAAATATATCTTTTGAATTTTATCACATCTATTATCGATGCTCTGGTTTGATCCCTAAATGTTTACTATATAATTTGTTTTGGCTAATTGTATAATTGAATGACTTGCAGTGTTTCCTATAATAAACTTTTTTCTTCTCTAGACAGCAATTTCCCCCTGTTTTGAATGCAATGATATTCACGCAGCCGTGTCCTATTTGTATGTTTGTTTATTTAAGCCCCACTAAGAAAGCTCACACGGTATTTGGATATGGATCTGTATTTATGATGTTTTAGTCAGAACTTGGGGAAAAGTCATTATGGTAATTAATTTCTTAAGCCATCAATTATTCCCAGGGTGAACTATTTATTTTTTAAACAATTGGCTATTAACTGGTTGTTGAGGAAGCTTTTAAAATGGTAATTAAATAGTGGTTACTGTGTTCTCCCCACCTTGTTATATTTCCAATGCTTTTGTAGTAAATTGTTTTAATGCAGTGCTTAACTGTCTTTTAAAAATGGTTCTCCAGTTTTATAAGTGAATGAGCTGTATAGTATTCTGCTTTAATACACATTGTAAGCTGCCTTGGGTCCTGTAATGGGAGAAAGGTGCTGTATAAAAAAAATGAACAAATAAACCAACTTGTTTCGTAATGTGACTAATGCTATAGATATCCCTATATTTTAACAAAAACATCTCCATGAATTTGGCATAATATATCCACTCTGTGAATTTTCTTTGTCCTCCAGGCAATTTTATTCTATGCTTCTGTTGTAAACCAAAGAGGATACGTCTCCTGGAATTTTCTAGGTCTTCTAGAACAACACTATGGTAACTTTTAGCAGGAGGTTTTTTAAAACATTATGTGGTGGTTTTTTTCATGTCAGGAGTGACTTAAGAAACTGCAAGTTGCTTCTGGTGTGAAAGAATTGGCCGTCTACAAGGACATTGCTCAAGGGACGCCCGGATGTTTTTGATGTTTTACCATCTTTGTGGGAGGCTTCTCTCATGTCCCCAAATGGAGCTGGAACTGATAGAGGGAGCTCATCCACGCTCTCTCTGGGTTGGATTCAAACCGGCAACCTTCAGGTAAACAACCCAACCTTCAAGTCAGAAGTCCTGCTGGCACAAGGGTTTAATCCATTGTGCCACCGAGGGCTCCTATTTATGTGGATAGAAGAAGGAGAAGGAGAAGAAGAAGAAGAAGAAGGAGAAGAAGGAGAAGAAGGAGAAGAAGAAGAAGAAGAAGAAGAAGAAGAAGAAGGTGGTTTTATTTATATCACGTCAGCTCTCCATGAGGGGACTGGTACGTTCAGGAAAATATTTGCCGCAGCTCATTCTGTAGTTATATTAGTGCACCAGAATTCATTGGAAATAGGCCCATTCACTCTCTCCCTGCCAGATATACCCATGCCAGAAATAATATGACTGGTGTCCTCTGAAGAAGAATGATTCAGATTTGAGAAAATTCACTCAATGGCTCTATGCTGGCTGGCTTGTGATTCTAACCTTCCTGCTGCTGCCTCACAGGTATTAGAAACAGTGGAATAAAACAAAAGAGAGAGAAACAGAGTCCTTGCCTGGAATGAAGGAAAATTGCAGAAGGTGATTTGTTTGCTTGCCTTGGCAAGAGGCTCCGAATCAGAATTTCAAAACCTCCATATCTAAGGCCACTTCTACACTGCTCATATAATGCAGTTTGAAGCCAACTCAAGGCTACAATGGCCACAAAATGCACATCTTACAGGTATACTACAGATTGAAAAAAAAAATCCCAAGAATTTCCAAGTTCAGCCCAAAAATGCACTGCATCAGATGTCAGTGTCCCTATCCAGGGGAAAATTGGTGGAGCATATTATAGTTTCCTGCCTTTGTTGAAGCGCAGCAAAGGCTCACAAACAGGCTACTGAAAATTACACCAAGGACATGACTGGGCAGCAGAGGGCTAAATGACTCTGTAGAGGGGCTAATTTATTACCAGCATTCCTAATGGTCTATATTACCAAACTAATTTCCAAGCTTAACATTCCTTGCTCCAGATTTAAGCATTGTGTTTTCAGTGCAGTTCCATCATCAAAAGATGGTTTTCTTCCTTGCTCTGTGAAGTCTACAAGATTAAAAAGCCTGTCTGTTAAGAGAACTCAAAACAGGCTGTCCCCGAGTTACAAACATCCGACTTACAAATTATTTGTAGTTAAGAATGGGGGGTGAGACAACAGAAAGTGAGAGAAGTCTATTCCTTGGAAGGAAAATTCACTGCTGGGAGAGTTATCATGGGAAAAATGTGTCTCCACTGAAGCTTTCTCACCAATCCTTGTTTCTACCTATCTTGTTTGTAACTTGCAGACTGTCTGTATATGTAAATGCTAGCTTACTTAAACGTATACTGTTCTGTAGTAGTGAAATTTTCATATTCTATTATATGAGCTAAGCTAAAGCAAAGATAAAAATGGGTCAAATTAAATCCTTCCAGTTGTCAGACTTAAAGAATGGCCCGCTGTTTCGTGTATTCCAAATGTCTGTACTTAATCAAAGCAGAGTGGTTTCTTATGGCCTATTACTTTCACTCTTCAAATGAGATCCTAAGGAGAACATTTCTTAAAATTGCAAAGTAGCTACTTGTCACCATGGTGAAGCATGTTAAATATGAAAAGAAGAGGATGCAGAGAAATCCCCACTTTCAGACATGACTGCTCCCAGAGTGGTCAAAGGTTGAACAGGAAACAGGAAAAAATACTGCAAACTATTCTCTAATTCGGCAGGATGTTTTTCTACTTTTCTTGCCTTATCTATTGATTGGAAGAGGCCTGACCAAAATTGAGGCTCTGGTTTGCAAGAAAGAGGAAATTAAGTTCCAGTTCCATTGCTTTTAGTACTCCTTGGGAGGCTGGTTACCTTAGGCACTGATGGGACTAAAACTCTCCAAAAGCGAGGGAAATGTTTATGTGGATTGTGTGGAAAGGAATAACTCGCTCCTATGTGCAATGGTTGTGATAGAAAGTTTGTTTTTGAGGATTTAGCTCAGTAGGAGATTTTTGGCAACTTTTTAAAGAGGGGGTTCACCATCACCTTTTTCAGAGGCAGAGAGAGTATGAGTTGCCCAAGATCATCCAGTAGGTATCCATGGTTGAGTGCAGATTTGAACTCTTGTATTCCAGAGTCTTAGGATGTACACTAACCTGAGTTGCCCTGATGCAGTTTAGAAGCAACTCCAGAGCTTTTTGCCATCCGTCATGGCATTGAGATCGCTGCATTGCCGGCAACAAGTGCTCCCTGTCAATAGCTTGCTGGAAGCTTCACATTTCTGGTCACGTGGCTGGGCTCCCTGGTGTGAAATCACCAGAATCAACTTCAGCAGCAAATATCTGTCAAGGAGCTGCTTCTTGTTGGCAATGATGTGGGTCCATCAGAGATGTGGTAATTAGATTGGGTTGGATTTAGCCCAATCCAAGTGTCCAAACCTCTGAAACTCTGGGATCACTCCAGAGTGTTCTGCAAGCTTTGGAGTAAATCCCATTTCCCATCGAACTGTATTAACTGCTGGATACAATGCTTCTGCTGCAAATCCAGCCATCTGGACACCCTGCAGGAGCTGGGAGGGGAGTCCAATTTATTCTGTCTGTAGACGTGGCCTTTGTCCAACATTATACTGGCTCTTTCTCCTTGATCACAACCAATGCTACAACTTCCTTCATTTTTGATACTTTAAATCTATTCCAATTGACCTTTCTTTAAGGTCAGTAAATTGCCTTGTTCCTCTGCCTCCTTGCCTTGTCTACCTTCATTTTCATCCAGATCCCGTCCTCTGTCTCTGAAGTTTCGAAAAGCTAGACGTAAGCAAAAAAGCCTGAGGGATGGAGCGTATTGTTCACAAGAATGAGCCAGAACATGCCGCATGGCGTGAGATAAATAAATAAAGAAGTAAGTAAATGCAGCCAGTGGGTGGATTCAGTATATGTACTGTCAAGATCAATAACTCTGAGATGAGCTGAAAGGCTAGCTTTGCTCCGGGTTCTGGTGGGGGAAGTGGAGGAAGAAACTGCGGGATACAGGTGTACTTTTCCTACCTATCATTCTCATGACAGCGAGCATCCAAGAAAGTCAAATCTGACTTGACATACACTGCATCATTTTGGGGAGGATGAAGTTCAAGCCGTTTCAATGGAAAACATCAGTGGGATTCCATGAGGAAATATAAGGAGAAGCAATACATATCCAAAGTGTGAGCAGAGAAATCCTATGGGTCTCTACAGAGGTAAACATCATTGGGTTCAATGGGACTTTCTCCAAGGTAGGTAGGTATGGGAATACTGCATTACTTTTTATTTATCTTGTATATTACACTATTTGTATTCCATCCTCTACCCAGCGATTTCAGGGCAGTACGCAATAAAAACACTCTGACTAACTTGACACAATATAAATGATAAAACGATTTAAAAAACATATTAAGCAATTTAATAAATTGAAAAATCCAGATTAAATCTGATTAATTAGGGCCCCTACCACACAGCTGTATAAAATCCACATTGAACTGGATTATAAGGCAGTGTGGACTCAACCCAGTTCAAAACAGATATTGTGGATTATCTGCCTTGATATTCTGGGTTATATGGCTGTGTGGAAAAGTGCATGAAACAGTAACACTTATTTTTGAGAACACTTCCTCTGAGAAAACAAACCACTTCGAAATAGGGTGCATCTACACTGTTGAATTAATGCGGTTTGACACCATTGCCATGGCTCAATGCCACAGAGACTTGGGATTTATATTTTTGCGAGGCTCTAGCACTCTTTGGCAGCAAAGGCTACAGATCTTTGTAAAACTACAACTCCACCAATCCCATAGTATCGAGCCATTTCAGTTATAGTGGTGTCAAACTGCTTTAATTTTACAATGTAAATATTCCCTAAGATTGCAGAATTTTGCTTATTAGTTTAGGAGTAAAATTTACCAAAGACAATGAGATCTATTTCTTAGCAAACATGCACAGGATTTTACTGTCTGAAGCAGAACTGGAAACAGGAACAAGCAAGAAGCACAAATGGGCTGAATAGAGAACATTGGTACAGCTCACTTTGGCATTTATTTTGATGGATTTAATCTGCCTGCTCATTTTCTTCTCATTGATCCCTTAGCCTAGTTTCAAGCCTGAATTACAAAGACTAGCATCTCGCCCAAGGGAGCATTTATTAGTGATAAATCCTACCAAAAAGCAGTATGTTGTTGGAAGCCTTCTCTGATGTTATGAACTAAGGCTGAGATAATCAAATTGAGGCTGAAAATCAACACAGAGGCTCTGGCCCAGAGAAAGCAAAAGAATGAAAGGAATTGGTCAAAAGTGCTTGAGAAAAGAAGACAGTGGAGACTGGTCCAGCTGTGTAGAACAGACACATTCATCCACAACTAGAAAAATAAAATAATGGAATCTCAGAGCTGGACGGTGGTGCAAGGAACATCTAGTCCAACCCCATTCCATGCAGGAAGCACTGAAAGATGCCGGTCCCTTCCACACAGCTGGATAAAATCCACATCGAACTGGATTATGTGGCAGCGTGGACTCAGATAACCTAGTTCAAAGTTGATATTGTGGATTATCTGTTTTGAACTGGGTTATATGCCTGTGTAGAAAGACCCGAAAGGACTGTAAAACTAAGAGAAGAAATGGGAACAAGGAAGACACTTTGTTCAGGATGGAAGAAAATATGAATTGCCTGTTATAAAGCTGAGGGCCAGAGAGAGGTAGTGGTTTGAATATCAGGCTGCAACTCTAGACAAGGATTCAAATCCTCGCTTGGCTATGAAAACACACTTTTGGCCCTAGGCATGTTGGAAACTCTCAGAAAACCCTCTGATAGGGTCACCGTAGAGTTGCCATAAATCAGACTTGATTTGAAGACACACAACCACAAACTATAAGGCTACATGAAAACCTATTCACTTTAAAGAGAATGTTTGGTTATGCTTGCTTCTGTCTCTGGTTTGTCATTTTACATTTATATTTGGCTTATCACATTGCCTGATTTAATAACTGGTTGTAACTTTGTTTCAGACTGGGGTGAGAATTATGCAATCCTACAGATGTTGTTGGACTGCAGCTTCCAGCATTCCTTGTGGTGCTGAGTAGGAGTCTCAGTGCGACATAACATTGAAGCTACATGATTCATGCCCTTTTAGGAATACTAAGGTGATATCAATATTTTATTAATAAATACAGGCAGAAGTGTGAACTAAAGTCTATAAAATCTGAAAAAAAATCTGGGTCCTCTATCCTATACTCTAATATTGAATTCATTCTTCAAATCTAGATCCTTATGTAGTGAATGACGCCATCCATGTACAAGAGGGAGATATATTATGAAAATAGTTTTTTTTTTAAGTATAAAGGGGGAATGGAAAAACTATGCCCCCAGGTGCTGTTGAACTGTAGCTTTCATCATTCCCTTGCAAATGGAAAGAAATACTCAGAGCAGCAATCCAGCAACCTCTGAAGGATCACAATTAGCCAATCCCTGTTTCAAGGGAGAAGGGAAGAACTTCACATTTCAGGCCCCTTCCACACAGCTGAATAAAATCCCAGGTTATCTTCTTTGAACTGGGATATATGGCAGTGTGTACTCAGATATTCCAGTTCAAAGCAGATATTGTGGGATTTTCTACCTTGATATTCTGGGTTATATGGCTGTGTGGAAGGGCCCCATGTCTAGAATAAATTGCTGAATGGCTGCTGGAAAGGGAATGAAATGAAGCATTGTGTGTAGATACCTTGAAAGGACCCGTCTGATACTGGAAGCAAAGCAGAGTCAGCCCTGGTTAGTACGTACTTGGATGGAATATCAGGTGCTGCAGGGTATATTTCAGAGGAAAGAAATAGCAAACCAACTGAAAATATTCCTTGCCTAATAATACCCCGTGAAATTCATGAGGTCATCACACATCAACAGGTAACTTGAATGCATATGTGTACAACAGAGACACATTCTGGAAGAAGGTATGGTGTGCCAACTGAAATCTTTGCAAGGTTTTGTAATAGGTGTCAGTAGTATTGATGGATACATATATTACTAACATTCCTAGCTGCACACATATTAAATATCAGTTGAAAAAAATAATCACTTCAGGAAAGAATGCTTCTGGAATATGTCCATGCAGCCCAGAAAACTCACAGCAACCCAATCACACTGCTACTTCACTGCATGCTGGATTTTTCTCAGATCTGCTCAGCTCACATTCACAGTGGGTTGGTTTGTACAAGTCAGGCTTGATTCACCCAAGCAAATTCAAAATAAAAGTGGCTCCTTTTCATCTCTTCTCCAGGTTCATTTTTAGAACATGGTGACACTGAACATTGGTTTGGTCACATATGAGGCCGCCCTACGTGAGACCGATCAGTACGGTGGCCACAGAACCTGGCTTTGGATATTGAGATAAGCAACACCCAAGCAGTTTGGAATCATTGCTGAATTCATGCTAAACTTTAAACATGGGTGTTTAGAAAATAAAGTTATAGATTGTGGAGAAAATTCTATTGCGACAGAACTAGAATGTTCATACACTGGTTGGCACCAAAGACAGAATAACACACCATGGACGGATTGAATCTATCAACGAAGTATCAAAATAAAGCAACAGAAATCATGAAATAGATGCTGTTTAAAATGACAGCTGTATTTTAGAGCAAACTGGCGGTAGGACTGGGATTTGAGGTAGTACAGACTGTGTTCCTGTCTTTGTCTCCTCTGTGTCATACAACATCAGTGAGAATATTGAATCTGGTAGTATCTGTTTTAAGATCTACAGACCTGCACACTTGTGTGAGTAGGAGTAACACGAATAGTCCCATGTTTGTTGGAAACTAACGGGGAGAAAGATAAGGATATGAATAAAGTCTTAGAGAATCAGTGAGCAAACAGAAGTGCAGGAAACCAAGTGAGAAGACTGGTAAATAATTTATCAACACCATAGGATGGAATTTAAAATTCCAGCGCATCTGTTTGAGAGAGCAGGCACTGCATGCAATTTTTTAAAAATGGAAATGATATTTCTCAGGAGAATATAAAAGAGAGTGTATGCACTGCTGGGTTTTCTAAGAGGAGTTTTTAAAGTATGTTGTTGAGGTTCTTGTTGCTTTTTAAAAGCAGTCTGTTTGTTTGTTTACATAGTGTAAAGGTGGGAAGAAAGTTTGAGTGACAACTTGGAAATATTTTAATCAATAATTAAAAAAAAACCCACAGTTGATATCCAAGACTGTTTTCATGCATACAGTGTGGGATGGTGATTTACATCTGAATGGAGTGAACTCCAATTCTAACCCAGACTTTATGAACTCTCCAAGGTGATGAACTTTGGCACCAAATAGGCTCAATTCCTTGGACAGCCCCTTTAAGGTTCAATCTAAAATTCAAAATACACCCACCACTCTATTGGCATGGAAGCTACCAGACATGACTTATGTGTGTCAGTACCTGGCGGCCTTTGGTTGTACCTTTAGGAAAGTGGAAGAAAGTCTGCTTGCAACAGAGGGTGTGTCTACAATAGGCATGGGCAAACTTTGGCCCTCCAATGTTTTGGACTCCAACTTCCACCATTCCTACCGGCTGTTAGGAATTGTGGGAGTTGAAGTCTAAAACACCTGGAGGGCTGAAGTTTGCCCATGCCTGGTCTACAGTGCATACTCAATGCAGTTTGGCACCAGTTTAACTGCCATGGCTCCATGCAATGAAATCATGGTAGTTGTAGTTTCACAAGATCTTTAGTCTTCTTTGCTATAGAGCACTGAATGCCTCACCAAACTACAAATCCTAGGGTTGAAGGAAAAACTGAAGCAAAAGTGAGAAAGGAAACTGGGCCATAAGGATTCAAGGACAAAGAGGTAAATCCTTCTTCTTGCAAAGGTGACCTACTTCTTTCACTAAGCCATTCAGATTCGGTGGACTCTCTGCTGAGTCCCTGAATGTGGAATGGATAGGGACAAAGATGCCATTTTGTTTTTTACCCTTTGAGTAACACAAACAGATCTGAAGAGAATCTATACTCGAGTTAAAAGAGAATCCAAGGTAATGAGCTGCTGATAGTGTTGTTATGACAGGAACGCCTCAAGGTTATGTGCAATTTTTACCACAACACACTTACTGCCTCTAAGGAAAGCAGCATAAAATAAGTTTCTAATATTGCTTTCGGCTTCTGGAGAATTTGAATGCTTCCTCCTAATAATTAACATCGTGACATCTCAGTCCCTTGGTGCCTCCTCCAATTAAAATAATATACTTTGCTGCCTGTGAGTCAATCATTTCCCATCTTCTTTGCACAAGAATTTTAATTCTTTATACGTTGAGACCTTTTCTCTCCACATACTGATTCAGTCTGAAATGTACTTCAGGAAGAGGATTAGTCCATCTCATGAGATTTCACAAATGATTATTGGGGATGTTTCTTTGTGCTCAAGCACATGTTTGGTTTTAACACAGGAATAACAAAATATAAAATGGAGTGGTCTGTGCCAGGTTAAGAGAAAGGGAGGTTATATATTTTAACACTCCCATCATGTTTTTATTGTTGTTGTTGAGGACTTGTTGATAACCGTCGCCCCGGCTTTCAAATTGATTTGAAAACGCAGCAGAGAGTTCCGCAGACCGCAAAACAAAAGGAACGGAACGGGACCGCAGCAGACTATTATTAGGAGATCTTTTTATTTCACTTTCCCCTTCCCTGAACCATGTAACAAAATCCCCCAATAAAAGTAGCATCTATTTTAACAATAACACTCTCTATCTGGTTATTTTGTATCTTTTCTCTGACTCCTTCCCTTGCATGAAACCTCTCTCTCTCGCGTCCCTTTTATCTCCGGCAGAGGTTCTCCGCCATAGATTAACATGGCGGACGATATAAATTGGCTCATATCTCTATCAAAATTACCCCTAGAACGCTCCTCTTTTAGACCTAATCCTTTCTAAGGCTCCTGACTCGAAGACAACCAGCAGAACCGGAATCGGTCCAGTTTTCGGCACCTCAACAGCTGACTGTCAAACGGGACCAGCGGCTCCTTTCAAGCCAAGCTGCTGTTTTATCCCGGGTTTTCCTCTCCCCGCGACTCGCGGAATGGTTTTCCCTAGCCCCTTTCTGTGAATTGGGGATGGGGGGGATCGCTCTCTCTCTCGTGAGGGAGACATAGTTCTCCAAGGACCCTCACCCTCTACAGCTGCCAAGGGGTGCCCGGACGGGTACCCTCCACGTTTCATTCATACTTTCCCTGAATTTATGAAAGAGAAGAACACTCTTCCCCAAACCTACCCCTGGACTTATGAAATCCTATACTTCCAAAGACTGCAACCCACATGTGCCCCTTCCCTATGCCACCTCTACGAATTCCTCCCATCACAGATGAACTCTTTTCCCTCATGTATTTATGAATTTTCATATTCTATGTACTTGGACACTCTCATGACTCACTGCTGTATGAACTTCTAATCGTTGGGCTAACCTCATGAATTGTGAAATCATGCTGTTAGAACTCTACTTCTATATTGGGTTCCCCAGATGTTGTAAACTTCGTTTTTATCAAATGTTTTCTATTGTTTATATCACTCATGATTCCCCTTTATGCAATGTCACCCACCTTTATGGATTCTCCTTTATCTATATATCTGCCTATATGTATTTATACTCTTTGGGATCCCTGGAAAATATGTATTCTTCCCAGCAGGGTTTATGTTCCAACTTTATTTTAATCTTCATCTTATCCCATATAATTGTCAAATCATGAAATCAAATGGGAAATATTATGACCCCAATGTGAACCTTAGTCCCATGACCCCGACCTCCCTTTCCCAAAAAAACAAAAGGATAATCTGCCACAGTTTAATCCAATCTCATTCCGATCGCATGGACAATATAGGGCGAGCCACCAAATTCCTAAAGGTGACTCACCCCCAGGGCAAACCTTGTCATATCCCAGGCCAGGACGCCGCAGGAAGGCACCCTGTGGGGCTGTCAATGACGGCCCATCAACAACCATCACCACTTCCCGTCTGATGCCCCAAAGGACATATCTAAAATCTGTGAACGTGACAGGACCCCGGACATCCTTGATGGGTGTCATAAATTCCTTTAGAAATCGGCTGGGCCAGAATTAATCCGATGTTTCCTGTTCAGTCACCTCATTGTTTCAATAGCTCCCGCCTCCTCCTCTCTGATTGGCCCGAGGGAGGACAAAAAACGGCTCCCCATTGGGCCAGCAGAGCAAGGCGGGAAACGAAAGCCCGCCTCGTTCCAACTCTCAGCCTATCCGCGATCAGATGGGCAGGGAAGCGGGGCGGGAAATTCAAAGGGCTGTCAGACCGAAACATTGTATAAATATGACTTTATTTGGAACATATGTTACGCTAGTAGATTGAATGATCGCTATTAGCGTCCTCTTCAGCTGAATTGCTCAATAAAACCTCCTTGGCGGATTTTCCTTCAACTTGGCGGACCTTCTTCATTCCAGGCTTCAGGTTGTATTGCGGCTTATATTCCTCTATTGGCTTCGCCAAGGTCCGTTCCCTCAGGACCGGATCGGCTTCCTTCTAAAGGGGCCCGATCCCCCAAACGCGGTCGATAACATAATTTGGCTTTACCACGAAGGGACTTGCTTGGAAGTTCCAAAGATCAATTTCTAGGCTAAAATTCCAAGCGGCGACCTTGGTCCAGATATTCTGGGACAGGTTGGGGAGAGAAACGGCTGCAAGGAGGGCCCTCCGACCAACAATTTGACCTCATTTCACATCCAAATTTCTCTGGCAGCCCCTTTCTCTCTCTAGATCTGATTCAGGGTACTGAACAAAGGAGCCAGATAGGAGGAAGCAGATTTTTAGCTCCTCGAAGGAAAGGCGCCAACGTGAAACAGGGGACGCCCTGTAAAAATAAAAGGGAACCGGCCCCGTTGTTGAGACCCAGGTGGGAGGAGCCCTGGAGGTATTGCACTTCGGATCAGGGCTCGGTAACAAATTCCTGGTGAAACGCGGGAACATCTGGCGCTCGGGGGGCGTGTGAGAACAGTCTGGCTTGTAAGATTACAGGTCCAAGAATCGCGGGGTAGGGGAACAGTTGTGTTCCCGGGGCACCTGCGGATTCCACGGACGCCAGCCATCCAGTCTTGGTGAAGGGAACTCTCGGCAGGACGAGCTGACCTGGCCGGTTGGGTGAATCGTTACTCCGTTAACTGTCAGGTACTGGGCAGGGGTTGAGCCAAGAATGGGTGCTTGTTCAGCACGTCTAGGGTGTCCCACCCCAGCAGACATCCCCAGGGATTCTCCATTGGGCAAGATCCTGGCCGATTGGGGTGGGTTTGCATCGAAAAACATGGTGCAGGCCAGGTTGGTCCAACTAAGCAAGCGTAAGTGGCCCCTCGTGGCCCTTGAAGGAGGAGTCGCTTGGCCTCCACACGGCAGTGAGGATGAGAGTCTCATTTTGAAACTCCAGAGCCATTGCCATGGGGAGGGCAAGTGGACCCAACTCGCTTATGCCGCAATGTTCATGGCCTTAAGCCAGAGGGAGAGTGGAAGGGGGGAGGGGGTTCAAGTCTTCCCATGCAGGGACGTGGGCTCCAAACCTACCCTCCTCAAAAGCTCCTCTCTAGACCTACTTCCCCTCCCGCCTCCACCAGAAGAGGAACTTCTGGAGACATTTGCTTGCCCCCCACCTTACCATCCCCGACCCTCACCCCTAGCCCCACCTCCTCCCTCGCTTTATCCCCCTGTTTTGAGTCCTGTACCGACCCAGAACCCCCAAAATGACCCTTCTAGGGAACCTCTGCTTCCCGGGATTCCCACTCTCTCAGACTCACTTTCCCAACCTCCCGCCATTTCCCCCCATCCGCCCTCCGTTTCCCAACCTCCTATTTCCCCTCAGCCCCCCCTATCCTCTCTTCTCTCTCCTCCTCCCAACCCACCCATTCTCCAATCCTCTTCTCCCTCTCCTTCTCAATTTCCCTTCCCATTCTTTAATGGCTATCTTCCATACACGCTGCCCAGAGGATCACCTTTCCCGATCCCAGACCCTCTCGCCTCTCAGACTTTCCACCCTCTATTACTCCCCTCTGCGCCTCCTGCGGGGACCTCCCCCGTCTCTTCAGCACCCCCAGCTTCTCAAACCACCCCACCAGTCCCCCTAGCGCCCGAAAGACCCAACCTCAGCCGTTCCCCTTCTACTCCCTCGTCAGAAACTTCATCCCTCCCCCCTCGAAGGGTTTCCCAAGCGTCAGAGGATCCCTTTGAGCCCCTCATCACCAAAAATAGCCTGCGGACCCGCCCCGCCACTGTAATGGCCCCCCTACGGGAGGTGGTCGGGGCAAGGGGAGACCCGGTCCTAATTCATGTCCCTTTCAGCACCACAGACCTCATTACCTGGAAGAAGACAACTGCACCACTTTCCCAGGACCCCTCAGAAATGACCGAACTTTTTAGAACTATTTTTCTAACCCATCGCCCCTCCTGGGCAGATGTTATGACCCTCTTGGGCTCTCTCCTTACTCAAGAGGAGAAGCGCCGCCTACTGGCCGCAGCTCAGGCTGAAATCATGAAGGCAGATGTAGATGACGGTAGGGATGCTGAAATTATTTTTCCAACAAAGGAAGACCCCAGCTGGGACTACAATACCAACGCTGGTATGATGTCTCTAAAGGCCTTCCATCGTGCCATCTTGGCTGGCCTGCCGTTGGTCTACCCTCGCCCCATAAACCTCTCTAAATACTATGACATAAAACAGACTCCGGAGGAAAGCCCCTCTGATTTTTATGATCGGTTATGTCGCACTGCAAAACAGTGGACACACATTGACCCCTCTGACCCCCAAAATGCATCCTCTTTAAATTCCCTGTTCATTGGCAGGTCTTGCAGGGACATTCGGCTAAAACTCCAGAAACTGGAGGGGGGAGCAGGCATGCCCATCTCCCAGTTAATCAACATTGCTTTTAAGGTGTTCCACAACCGGGAGGATGCAGCAGCCCAGAAGGAAGAAGATGACCGAGAGGCTCAAGCACAGGTCCAAGCAGCCAGTATGGTGGCTGCACTGGCAGAACGTGACAGGGGACGAGGAGTTGGGGAGAACAGAGAAAGGCCAGTTTGGAGGGACAGGGGGCAAGGGAGAGAACCACCAAGGGAACTCCGTTGTTATTACTGCCAGCAGAGGGGGCATTTCAAGAGAGAATGTCCCGATCTCAAGGATAAGGGACCAGAGAGCCGGGTCATGTGACTAGGGCAGCGGATCGTCTTGGCTCCCAGTGACCCGTTGGTGCCATTGAAGTTAGGAAAAAGAACTGTGGATTTCCTTCTAGACAGTGGGGCCACCCATTCAGTGGTCACCGAAGGGTTTCGGGGAACAGACATGGGAGCTAGGAAGACTCAGGTAGTGGGGGTCTCAGGGAAAGAGGCAGAGAGGTCTTTTCTCAAGCCCATGGAGTGTGAGGTGGGAGGAAAGACTCTGTCTCATGAGTTCCTGTACATGCCTGAGTGTCCAGTTCCCCTTCTGGGCCGAGACATCCTTTGTAAAATCAGGGCGCAGGTCACCTTTGGGCCAGAGAAGATCATATTGGCTGTCCCAGAGGAGGAGGGGTGGAGGATACAGGCTCTCCTGCTTCATCAGCCCAGCCCGGAGGCTGACCTGATCCCTTTGGCCATTCTGGAACAAGTCGACCCTGTTGTGTGGGCCGATGGGATTCCAGGGAGGGCCAAGAACGTTGCCCCAGTCAAAATTGCCCTAAAACCGGACATCAGGCCTCCTAGGATTCCCCAATACCGCATCCCTCTCGAAGCTAAAAAGGGCCTCCAGCCCATCATTGAAAATTTTCTGAAGCACTCTCTGCTGAGAGAGTGCGCCTCCCCTTACAACACACCTGTGCTGCCAGTCAAGAAGCCCAACTCAGATGAATACCGCTTTGTGCAGGACCTCAGAGCCATCAATGCCGTTGTGGTGGACATTCATCCCGTGGTGCCTAACCCCTATACTCTTCTTTCCACTATCCCTCCTTCCTGCTCTTGCTTTACTGTTCTGGACTTAAAAGATGCCTTTTTTTCTATCCCTCTACACGTAGATAGCCAAGAAATATTTGCCTTTGAGTGGGAGCATGTGGACTCGGCCAGGAAGGTGCAGCTCTGCTGGCAGGTTCTTCCGCAAGGTTTCACCTGTTCTCCTACGATCTTCAGCCAAAGCCTCGCTTCGGAGCTGGACAGGTGGCCGGAACAGGACCAGGGGGTCCTTCTCCAATACATTGACGATCTCCTGCTTTGTTGTGAGGATGTACCTACCTGTGAAAGACTTACCATCAGTCTCCTCAACTTCCTGGGGGAGGCTGGCTTCAAGGTCTCCAAAAAGAAAGCTCAAATCTGCAAGGACACTGTGCGTTACTTGGGGTTTGATGTCTCTCAAGGACAGCGGGCTCTGGGACCGGAGCGGAAGGAAGCCATCTGTAAGGTCCGAGAGCCCAAGACCAAGAAGCAACTGCGGGGTTTTTTGGGCATGGCTGGCTTCTGCAGGATCTGGGTGCCTAACTTCGGGCTGCTCGCCAGGCCTCTTTATGAGGCAACCACCGGACCGGAGACTTTCCTCACCTGGACCGCAGAATGCAGGACAGCCTTCGATGCCATCAAGAAAGCCCTCATGTCTGCACCAGCCTTGGGACTCCCTGACATGACCAAGCCCTTCTTCCTCTATGTTCACGAACGTCGGGGGGTGGCAGCGGGGGTGTTGACCCAACCTCTGGGCAACACCAAAAGGCCAGTCGCCTACTTCTCCAAGCGACTGGACCCCACCAGCCTTGGGTGGCCAGCCTGTCTTCGTGCCGTGGCTGCCACCGCTATGCTGGCTGAGGAAGCCCGGAAGCTGACACTGGGCCAGCCAATGACTGTCTATGTGCCCCATAGCGTCCTAGCAGTCCTGGATGCTAAGGGGACCAACTGGCTGTCAGCAGGACGACTCACTCGTTACCAGGCTTCGCTCATCGACCAGGGAGACCTCACCCTGGCCACCACCAACTGCCTCAACCCAGCCACCCTGATGCCCATCGAATCAGCCGAAGGGGACGACCAGGAGCCACATGATTGCATCGCCACCATTGAGGAAGTCTACTCCAGCCGGCCGGACCTCAAGGACCAACCACTTCCCCAGGCAGACTTGGAATACTACACTGATGGGTCGAGCAGTGTCCATCAGGGCGTGAGGAAGGCGGGCTATGCAGTTGTTACTCTGTGGGACACCATAGAGGCAGAGCCATTGCCAGCCGGTACCTCCGCCCAAAAAGCAGAACTCATCGCCCTCACCAGAGCCCTGGAGCTGGCAGCAGGAAGGACTGTCAACATCTACACAGACTCTAAGTTTGCCTTCAATGTCCTGCATGCCCACGGAGCCATCTGGAAGGAGAGGGGACTGCTGACCACTGCAGGCAGCCCAGTCAAGCACCAGGCAGAAATCCTGAGGCTGCTGGATGCTGTCTGCAAGCCCACTGCCGTTGCTGTCATCCACTGTCGGGGACACCAGGCAGGAGACCAGGACGCTGCCAGGGGAAACAGGAGAGCAGATGCCGCGGCTAAGGGGGCCGCCAACAGAACGCCCACCTTCCAGGGAGCCCTCATCCCGGACACCACCATCACCAGCCTCCCTCTGTATGGAACTGTGGACGATGAGTTTGCTAGGAAGGAAGGACTGACACAGGATGAGGGTTGGTGGAAGGACAGCCAAGGCCGTCTGCTCCTCACAGATCCCCTGATGCGTGAAGTGGCCCTCCGCCTTCACAAAAGCACCCACTGGGGTCATGATGCCATGCTGGAACACCTCAGATCCTTCTTCATTGGACCACGCATGGCCCAACAGTCTATCTGGGCCTGTAAGCGATGCCTCCTCTGCCTAAAGAACAACCCCAAGATCCAGAAGAAGCCAGAAGTGGGGCATCTCAAGGCAGGACTGCAGCCAGGACAGGTATGGCAGGTGGATTTTGCTGAACTGCCCTCCAGTAAGAAGTACAAATACCTGTTGGTGTTTGTGGATTGCTACAGCGGGTGGCCTGAAGCTTTCGCCTGCTATACTTGTACTGCCAAAGAGGTCACTCAAGCCCTCCTCCATGACATCATCCCACGTTTCGGCCTGCCCCTCTGCATTTCTTCGGACAACGGGAGTTCTTTCATCTCCAAGGTCACCCAACAGGTCTCCCGGGTCCTCCAGATCCGGTGGGACTTGCATTCCAGCTGGCACCCAGAAGCAAGCGGCAAGGTTGAAAGGATGAACCAAACCCTTAAGAGACAAGTGGCGAAAATCTGTCAGCAAGCTAACCTACCTTGGCCAGAGGCTCTTCCACTCGCTCTCACTCGAGTCAGGGCTGCCCCTAGGGGCAAGTTAAAATTAAGTCCTTTTGAGATTCTTTATGGTAGACCTTTTCCTTCTTCCCAGGTTCCCTTGAAGGCTGAACACCTACATGAGGTGGGCTCCGAAAGCCTTAGAGCTAGGCTGTCTTCTCTTACCTCTGTCCTCTCTTCTCTAAACAGGTACCTACTCTCCCACCTTCCTGTCCCCTTGGATGCTCCAGTCCACGACTTTTCCATTGGAGATTGGGTCTTCGTGCGGACGTGGCGACCGGAGCCTCTGACTGAGAAGTGGGTCGGACCTCACCAAGTCCTCCTGACCTCCTACACCGCTTGCAAGGTTGCTGGAATCCGTGCCTGGATCCATCACACCAGGCTCAAGAGCGCTCCTGAACCTGAGCCAGCCCCCACCAGCGGTGAGGAAGACAAAGATCTGTGGACAGCTGAGCTGGGAGACGACCTGAAGGTGTTGTTCCGGAAAACACCTCCTCAGGGACCGCCGCCCGCGAACTGTCCTGACCCACACCCTCCTGAGGCCCGGAGAAAGACCAAAAGCCAGAGACCAAAGCACAAGACCCCCTCCAAGGACCCCTCCAAATTCCATCCTTCTAGCACCACGGGAACACCCCCATTTGGACCTACAAACATTTGACAGCTCGCTTTGACAGCTGTCAAATCGGCCCTCACCTCGACCCCCCCCGCTCGGAAGAACTGACGCTGCGATTCCACTAGGAGCTGTCCGGCGTGCTGAATCAGGAGCCGTGAGTTCTAATTTCCCTTCTATTTTTCTCCCTGTTCTTTCCCTATCTTTCCCACTAAGAGCTGTCCAAGGTACTAACCCTAGAAGATGCTAACCCTAATTCTCATTTTTTCCCTGACTCTCCCTGCCAGTTCTAGCCCGGTGTTGTACGAATGGCTTTCTTCTAAAGTAAACTTCTGGCAACAGTTGGCCACAAAAGCCTTAAATGTCTCAGATTTTTGCCTGTCCAGTGGAGCCTCAGCCACAGACCTGTTTTCCACCTGTTTAATTGGCATTCCAGAACCTCTGGAAATTTTTAGAAATTATACCATGTTCCAAGACATCCCAAAGGATATGTCTTACAGAGATCTCTCTAACTGGGGAAGAGTCTCCATGGACAAGTTGCCTGGCATGGCTACCATCCGCCTTGCTCATGTTCCTCAAGCAGAGAATTGTTTTCAAATACCCACCTGCATCGGTGAGTGCCATCAGCTTCCCATTGACAACTCTTTAAATTGCACACATATAGAAATACTGTCTCATCTGAATGCCCATTTGGTCCTGCCCCCAGGATGGTTTTTCCTGTGTGGACAGACAGCCTATGGTTATCTACCTGCCAATACCTCCATGGGGAATTGTGCATTGGGTAGGCTGTCTCTTTTTATGCCCTCCAAGAACGACTTAGAATTGGCACACTCTTTGGGTCGGAAGGCAAGATCCATCCAAAACTTGGATCCGAATTGTGACCCCTCAGTAGTGCTGAAAGGCATCCCACAATTTGTGGCGGCTGCATTGTTCACTCCTGGAGTGGCCTCAGCCATGAATTATAGGGCCATAAAGCATCTGGCCTGCGCTCTGGTCAAAAACATCAATTATACCTCTCAAGCCTTGGCATCAGTGGCAAAGGAAATGCATGAGCTGCGGGAGGCTGTGTTAGATAACAGGGCAGCTATTGATTTCCTCCTATTGAAAAACCACTATGGCTGTGAGAGTGTAAGGCACATGTGCTGCTTTAATTTGACAGACCAGACTCCTATGATTCATAAATCCATCGAGGGTTTGAATGATTTGGCCTCAGGAATTAAGGAGACGACTGGATTCGACCTTAGTTTTTTGACCAACTGGCTCCCTTCTTTAGACTGGCTGAGGAAAGGTTTTCTCCTCTTTCTAGCTGTAATCCTTCTCCTTCTAATAATAAGCTGCTGCTGGTCGCATTTGCCCGCTCTGTTCCAAATTTGTCGCAAAAAGAACCATTCGAACCCCTCTCAGCAGATGGCCATGCTGCCGCTAAGAGGTTATAATGCTTATGCGGTAGGGCAGGGGCGAAATAGGCTCCGCCCATCTCGCCCCGCCCTCCCGAGTGGGGGTATGATAACCGTCGCCCCGGCTTTCAAATTGATTTGAAAACGCAGCAGAGAGTTCCGCAGACCGCAAAACAAAAGGAACGGAACGGGACCGCAGCAGACTATTATTAGGAGATCTTTTTATTTCACTTTCCCCTTCCCTGAACCATGTAACAAAATCCCCCAATAAAAGTAGCATCTATTTTAACAATAACACTCTCTATCTGGTTATTTTGTATCTTTTCTCTGACTCCTTCCCTTGCATGAAACCTCTCTCTCTCGCGTCCCTTTTATCTCCGGCAGAGGTTCTCCGCCATAGATTAACATGGCGGACGATATAAATTGGCTCATATCTCTATCAAAATTACCCCTAGAACGCTCCTCTTTTAGACCTAATCCTTTCTAAGGCTCCTGACTCGAAGACAACCAGCAGAACCGGAATCGGTCCAGTTTTCGGCACCTCAACAGCTGACTGTCAAACGGGACCAGCGGCTCCTTTCAAGCCAAGCTGCTGTTTTATCCCGGGTTTTCCTCTCCCCGCGACTCGCGGAATGGTTTTCCCTAGCCCCTTTCTGTGAATTGGGGATGGGGGGGATCGCTCTCTCTCTCGTGAGGGAGACATAGTTCTCCAAGGACCCTCACCCTCTACAGCTGCCAAGGGGTGCCCGGACGGGTACCCTCCACGTTTCATTCATACTTTCCCTGAATTTATGAAAGAGAAGAACACTCTTCCCCAAACCTACCCCTGGACTTATGAAATCCTATACTTCCAAAGACTGCAACCCACATGTGCCCCTTCCCTATGCCACCTCTACGAATTCCTCCCATCACAGATGAACTCTTTTCCCTCATGTATTTATGAATTTTCATATTCTATGTACTTGGACACTCTCATGACTCACTGCTGTATGAACTTCTAATCGTTGGGCTAACCTCATGAATTGTGAAATCATGCTGTTAGAACTCTACTTCTATATTGGGTTCCCCAGATGTTGTAAACTTCGTTTTTATCAAATGTTTTCTATTGTTTATATCACTCATGATTCCCCTTTATGCAATGTCACCCACCTTTATGGATTCTCCTTTATCTATATATCTGCCTATATGTATTTATACTCTTTGGGATCCCTGGAAAATATGTATTCTTCCCAGCAGGGTTTATGTTCCAACTTTATTTTAATCTTCATCTTATCCCATATAATTGTCAAATCATGAAATCAAATGGGAAATATTATGACCCCAATGTGAACCTTAGTCCCATGACCCCGACCTCCCTTTCCCAAAAAAACAAAAGGATAATCTGCCACAGTTTAATCCAATCTCATTCCGATCGCATGGACAATATAGGGCGAGCCACCAAATTCCTAAAGGTGACTCACCCCCAGGGCAAACCTTGTCATATCCCAGGCCAGGACGCCGCAGGAAGGCACCCTGTGGGGCTGTCAATGACGGCCCATCAACAACCATCACCACTTCCCGTCTGATGCCCCAAAGGACATATCTAAAATCTGTGAACGTGACAGGACCCCGGACATCCTTGATGGGTGTCATAAATTCCTTTAGAAATCGGCTGGGCCAGAATTAATCCGATGTTTCCTGTTCAGTCACCTCATTGTTTCAATAGCTCCCGCCTCCTCCTCTCTGATTGGCCCGAGGGAGGACAAAAAACGGCTCCCCATTGGGCCAGCAGAGCAAGGCGGGAAACGAAAGCCCGCCTCGTTCCAACTCTCAGCCTATCCGCGATCAGATGGGCAGGGAAGCGGGGCGGGAAATTCAAAGGGCTGTCAGACCGAAACATTGTATAAATATGACTTTATTTGGAACATATGTTACGCTAGTAGATTGAATGATCGCTATTAGCGTCCTCTTCAGCTGAATTGCTCAATAAAACCTCCTTGGCGGATTTTCCTTCAACTTGGCGGACCTTCTTCATTCCAGGCTTCAGGTTGTATTGCGGCTTATATTCCTCTATTGGCTTCGCCAAGGTCCGTTCCCTCAGGACCGGATCGGCTTCCTTCTAAAGGGGCCCGATCCCCCAAACGCGGTCGATAACATTGTGGTGAAACTTTTTTTTTAATCCAGAAATTCCACTGTGTTTTGCTAGTGTCTATTTTCATTGCAGAAAGTCCTTTGCTGTCTTCCTCTGCTTCTCCTTTTTAACAGTCCTAGCAGAGATGGGAGATGGTTCCTTCTTTTTAGGTTAAAGGTAAAGGTTTTCCCCTGACATTTTCCCCTGAGTCATGTCTGACTCTGGGGGTTGGTGCTCATCTCAATTTCTAAGACGAAGAGCCGGCATTGTCCATAGACACCTCCAAGGTCATGTGGCCAGCATGACTGCATGGAGCACCATTACCTTCCCGCTGAGTGGTATCTATTGATCTACTCACATTAGCATGTTTTCAAACTGCTAGGTTGGCAGAAGCTGGGCCTAACAGCAGGAGCTTACCCTGCTCCCCGGATTCAAACTGCTGATCTTTCGGTCATCAAGTTCAGCATCTCAGAGGTTTACCCCGTTGCGCCACCAGGGTCTCCTCTTTTTATGCTACAGCTCCCATAATCCTCCATATAGTATTTGAGGAACAGTAGTCCAAGCTCTGCCTACAATGTAAGCTACTCCAATTCACTCTCTGCCTAGCAGTGTAATTTACCTTTTCACAATGTGAAAGTGTTCCTCACTTCTTCTCACTCCAGCAGAGAAAAGCTGTTATTCCCTTTCACATTTGTTATCAGAAGATGTTTTAACAGAATACCTCTGCAATCTGGGTCAGGCCGACCTATTCTTCAGCCGGGCACACAGCCGTCTCCACAATCATTTGGACAAGCCTTGGTGAAAATGTACTTGTCATTCTCCCTGTTGGTGGCTTTGATAAGTTTTGAGAGAGCCAGAAAGACTAGTTAGTCATAACAATTGTATTCTCTGTCATATCACAAGCTTGAATTACCTATAATCCAGAAAGGAATGCATTTTTTAAAAATGCCAAACTTGTAAATTATTCAGGCCATTATGCAAAGCTATCCTTCCTTTTTCTAACTCTCCTCCCCCAATTTTATCTTAACCACAACTTTTGAGATATGTTAGATTTATTGTGACTGTTCTGAGACAGTCTGGCATGTTTAGGACCTTGTTGTCCTAATCAGACACATTAAACTCCACCACATTTGTCTAAGTCAAGGCCCGTGGGCCAAATCCACCCCATGTCATTTTATATGGCCCTCCAGATGCTGGACCACAACTCCTGTGTTCCTCATCATTAGACATCATGACTAGAGCTGATGGTAGTTGTGATGCAGTAACATCTGGAAGGCTGCAGTTTGTTCGGTTTAGTTAGGAAAGTGTAATTTGAATGTAGATACAAGGCTTGTGGAATATGATGTCTGACTTTAAAATGTCCTTTAACCTTTTCCCACCATAAAGCCACAATTGTTGTTTTGTTGCCATTCCCATTATCCCCAGTCCACATAGCAGACATGATGGGAATTGGTATTAAATAACATCTGGGGACCATAAGGCTGATTTTTGTGTGTGTATATAAGGAGTAACTTGAGAAACTGCAAGTCGCTTCTGGTGTGAGAGAAATGACTGTCTGCAAGGACGTTGCCCAGAGGATACCCAGATGTTTGATGTTTTACCATCCTGATAGACGGGAGCTCATCCTGCTCCCTGGATTCAAAGTCATTGCGCCACCGGGGGCTCCACTATAAGGCTGATGTGGTCCTCGATAAAAATAAGTTTGACATCCATGCTTCTACACTATAGATATTTAAATGGGGACACTTGTGTTAGCAGTATTTAAATGTAACTGAAAGTAATACATTAACCAAAGGAATGGACTTTCCCCTGGAATGGAATTGTGAGAGTTGTATTCCAAAAAGTAACTTTTCCAACTTTGTGATAGATAGAATCAGAAAATTATCGAGTTGGGCAAGACCACAAGGGCCTTCCAGTCCAACCCTCTGCTATGTAGGAATACACAATAAAAGTACTCCCAATAGATGGCCATTGGTATTTCAAGATGGAAAGGCATTCACCAAATGCCTACTTGGGCACAAAGGCTATATATATTATACTATATGGCCTTCTCTTACTCTTCCCCCCTACTTCCAATAACACTTAGCATAAATAGCCACTGTAATGTAGTAGATATTGATTTATGTCTTGGGTTTTAGTCCTCAATAAGTCATGAAGCTCGTGGAGTAACATTCTGCCCATCACCTTCTTTCAACCTGTCTTACATCTGAAGTTCATTGTGTGAGGATTAAAATGAGAGGGAGCCATATGGGATACTTTCCAGACTTTGGAGAAAAGTCAGTTATATTAATATTAAATAGTGAAAGTGCATACTCAGTGACAAATTGAGTACACGTAGTTTTCTTGCATCTCTCTATTCTTCAAACTTTTCCAAATAGCCTGATTTAATCAGACCAATAGGTCCACTGGTTGATGGCTCTCTTATTAAATACTCTCAGTGAGAAAGATTCTATGACACCCATTCTGTACCATCCCGGTTTTCTACAACCAAGGAGTATTTTATATAGGGGATTATTTTAAAAAGTGGGTTCAAATTTGAAATATGAATCCATTCCATTACTCCAGGCCTCTATAGCATCATATACATTAACAAATAGACTGGCTTATACAGACAGGCTATTAAATTTGAGATTACACAGTTTATACTGACCTGCTACTTGACAAAACAACAGTAGATTGGCAAATTATTATTATTATTATTATTATTATTATTATTATTATTATTATTAATAATAATAATAATAATAATAATAATAATAATAATTTTATTACCTGCCTCTCCATGTGGCTCAAAAAATAAAATTGTTGCTTGTTACTGCATCACCCAAGAATGGTTAGAAGGAATATTCACTGGATGTTAAGATGATGTTTAGGCTTCTCTTAGTTAAAATTTGACTATAGAGCTTTTCATGAAGATTTTGGCAACCTTTTCCTGCAGTTTTCACATTAATACGAAATCCAGCTTAGGCATGCCGATGGTAGTAATTGCTCCTTGCACATCTTTACATTTTGTTCAGCTTCAGTTAATGCTATTTGGCTGTTCTGCTCTTTGAATCAATCCCATTAAAGATATGATTACATTCGATTACATCATTTACATCCGTAGATGTGTGGGGGGGCTCACGGGTGATGCTTTTATATTTTCACAGAAAGACTAGTCAACCATTTGCTAATAGGCTCATTGAAAGTTTCTTTCTGTTTTAAAACTCATGTTCTTCAAGTAATAATCTCCAGCTGAATAGTGAATACATCTTCATTGATAGTGGGCTTTTCTCCCATACTGGCTCTTGCTCCTTTCAAAGAACTTTAAAAAAAACCCAAATAGAATGGCAAAAAATAAATCCAGTGCTTTGCAAGTATAGGCCAAATAACAGGACTTCTAAAAGTTACTTTTTCAGACTACCTACTAAAGCAGGCATGGGCAAGGTTGGGCCCTCCAGATGTTTTGGACTTCAACTCCCACCATTCCTAACAGCTTAAGTGGCTGAATGGTGGGAGTTGAAGTCCAAAACACCTGGAGGACCTAACTTTGCCCATGCCTGTACTAGAGTCTCTCAGTTGGCATTGAACTGTGGACATAGTGGGTAGCGAATTTTAAAAGTTATATTTACAAAAAGTAAAATTCCATAGCTTAAAACTGCCCCGATTTGGTAGGGATGGTCCCAGTTAATCCTCTGTCACACCACTGTTTTGGCTGCTTTTAAAATGACCCAGTACTTCCCTACTGCATTCTGTCCTAGCTTGTCTGTTCTTCTTTGTTTACAACCTTTGCTGGTCTGATCATCCTCCGATCTTGCTCAGCTACACATGTCCCAGGTACATCTTTGAAATATCGGAGGGCATGACATTTCCAGGTTCTGGTAGCTAGAAAAGCAGACAGGCCGTGGGAAACTAGAGAGGTCCATCCGCCCATGCCTACAAATGAGACAGAACATGAAAAGCGGTGTATTTTGATTTTTGCAAAGGCCAACTAACCATCTTGGTCTCTGACTTAAATATTTCAGTAGCAGAAGAATTCGCGCCATTTGCTTTGTGTTGGATACAAAACTTGCATGTGTTGGAGTATCTGAAATTCATGAATTCTTCATTAGAACAGATGCTCTTTAAACTCTCAGTTGTTTGTGCCTATAGCAGTGCTCTAACTTCATTTCTGGCCCTTTGATAAACATCTCTTTTTGTCAAGATTAAAGGGGAGAGACAACAGGATATAAATAAAACAAATAACAAATAACGAGTGAAAAAGTAGAGATTTGTGTTAATCATATATATAAAATATCCTACATTCACTGCAAAATAGAAGTACAGCTAACCCTCCATATCCATGAATAATGTATCCATAGATTCAGTCATCCATAGCTTTAAAATGATTTTTTAAATCCAAAAAGCAAAGCTTGCTTTTTTTGCCATTTTATATGAGGGGCATCATTTTACTATGCCACTGTATATAATTGGGCTTGGGAATCCATGGATTTTTGTTTCCATTGGGGATCCTGAAAACAAACCTCAGAGGATAACAAGGGCCCACTTTCCATCATTTCCAATGTTTAGGATCAGCTGGCAATGTATAAATGGCAAAGGACAATATAATGTCCTTTGACAGTTCAAAAGAGGTATTGACAAGCTGGAAGGTGTCCAGAGGAGGGCAACTAAAATGTTCAAAGGTCTGGAGGCCATGCCCTATGAGGAGTGTCTGAATGAACTGGGTATGTTTAGCCAGCAGAAGAGAAGGTTGAGAGGAGACATGATAGGCATGTATAAATACTGTATGTGAAAGGATGTCACAAGGAAGAGGAAGCTGGCTTTTCTTGATGTTTAACTGCAGCCCGACTTTTGCACTTTCTTCTTTCACCTTGGTGATAAGGCTCCTCATCTCCTCCTCACTTCCAGCCATCAGAGTGGTATCATCTGCATACCTAAGGTTGTTAATGTTTCTTCCACCAATTTTAACTCCGGCCTTAGATTCGTCAAGCTCCGCACGTCTTATGATGTGTTCTGCGTGCAAGTTGAATAGGTAGGGTGAAAGTATACAGCCCTGCCGCATTCCTTTTCCAATCTTGAATCAGTCTGTTGTTCCGTGGTCTGTTCTTACTGTGGCTGCTTGGTCTTTATACAGATTTCCCAGGAGACAGACAAGGTGACTTGATATCCCCACAGTTTATTATGATCCACGCAGTCGAAGGCTTTAGAGTAGTCAATAAAGCAGAAATAGATGTTTTTCTGAAACTCCCTGGCTTCCTCCATTATCCAGCGGATATTGGCAATTTGGTCTTGCTGGCTGTATCCCTCCCACTCAGTGGCCAGCGGAATGGCAATGATAATAATGGCAATCTCACTGCATGAAGGGGGCACTGAGGTCTTGTTCAAAGGTGCTGGGATAGTGGTGGAGACAGAAACACCTGAACTTTGCACTGAAAACTCACTTTATGATGGATTTAGCCCTCAATCTGAGAACACAAGGTCTCATTCACACATTTCTTCCCTCACCTTTATAAAATCATTTGTATGAAGAGTCCAATTCACAGAAGAGGCTGCTTACAAGGCAGAGGAAAAAGTAATCCATCCAAAGATTTTTCCTCAACATTACAGCAGTGAATGGGCCAAGATACATTTCAATATTTTATCATGATCCCACACACTCAAAATGAACAGGAGAATCTCTGGGTGGATTACTCACTAATACATAGTTTCATTTTGAATTTTGAAGTGAGTGCAGATATCCTAAACAACAATGAATCACTATTATTGCTTTATCCATCCATACTTCACTGTCCCATTAAAATATCCTGAAAACTTCTGAAATGTGGCTGAGGGTTTGATGTATGATACATTTTGTACCAATTTCTTCAGACCATCACAAGAGCCCTTTAAATGTTTTCCTTTCCCGCTTTTTTTTAACAACCTGGAGAACAATTTTAATATCAGGACAATTTCCTACCTCCAACTTTGCTATTTTCCCCTAACAGCAGTGATTAATGTTTTCACCTGCTGAACACAAAGGAGCTCAATACAAAAGCCTGATTGAGTTAGACAGGCTTGCTGTTTCCCAGATACAGCACACGTAAGCTGCTGCCAGCAAAATAGCAGGGGGTAGCAGAGAGACAATGATTTTTATAGAGTCCTCAGCAAGTCTATTAAGAGTCAGTAGTTCGCGACAATGCAATTTTGAGCCATATATATATGAGAGAGGAGCAAATTACGTCAGGTCTATACGCTGCCTTGGCTTAGAGCTCAAGGCAACAAGATGTTGTCATCTTTCATTTCACTGCTGTTTATACAAGTGAAGAAGCTCCCGAGTGGGGCTCCCGGCAGTCATAAGATAAAAAGCAGGGGGGGGGGGAGATAGGGAGAGAAATGGCAAATCAGAAATGTCCAGATCCACTGAAGGCAAACAGCATTTTATTGAAATTTACAATGGCAAAGTTCATATTGCCTCCTTCTCTGCTTGCACACTGGAATAAAGTTTTTGGCATCAACAATGACAGCTCAGGCAAGATCAGCCAACCTGGTCTCAAACTTCCTTTCAATGAGTATTGAAATCTTCCTCTACCAAAGCCGCTTGGCTTATCAAATCCATGATATGAATCAAGTTATACTCTTGTCGGTCACAAAAACAGCGTACTTTTAAAGAAGTCACAATAAACTACTAGTATCAAGGTCCCAAAACAAACTTGGTATTTCAATGATACAAGGAACAGACCACTGACTCCCATGAAAGCATTTGCTAAATACATGCCAACCCTCTTCTTTTCATGATTATGAGCTGGTTGAAGTCAAAACACAAGGCAAGGAGATCATTGTAGGATTTCAGTCTAACAGGTCAGCATATGTCAGGCATCCAGACCTTTGTATAAGAGGAGACCTTGATCTCTCACAGTGTGGAAAGGCCATGAAATATATTAGCATCTGAAAAAGTGACAAGTTTTCTTTCTATCTGTGACAGAAATATGGCTGTCAGACAAATGATCCACCAAAGCCAGCAATCATGGTGGTACGAGATACAGTGAAATGGACTGCCCCAAAAGGGTTGGACTCTCCTTCTTTGGAGTATTTCTGGTCCTGGTAGTAAGCAAAGTGAGATATGAAGCAAACCTGAGTAATAATAATTCCATATTTGCTTCCATCCGTTTTCTGGAGCAGATACATTATGATAAATGGCAGGGAGACAGAGTGTACTACAAGTAGTGGATTGGGTGCAGTATCCCCTGATGAGATGCTCATTGGGCCCTTTATGATAAAATAGCTACTTATAGAATCATAGAGTTGGAAGAGACTTCATGGACCTTCCAGTCCAACCCCTTGCCAAGCAGAAAAATCGCATTCAAAGCACCCCCAACAGACGGCCATCCAGCCTCTGTTTAAAAGCCCCGAAAGAGCCTCCACCACACTCGGGGGCAGAGAGTTCTACTGCTGAACAGTTCTCACGGTTAGGAAGTTCTTCCTAATGTTCAGGTGGAATCTCCTTTCCTGTAATTTGAAGCCATTGTTCCGCATCCTAGTCTGCAGGGCAGCAGATAGATATCAGAATCAGATATGCAGTAGATAGACTCAAAGAGCTCTCTTTCCTAGTATTCTGAATATGAGCAGCCAAGAGAGGCTTTAGGGAGTCCTCTCCACACACACACACACACACAAGACAAAACACAATGTGGGAGTGAACAGATGAGATGCAGAAGTGAAGAAATTAAAAGCTTTTGATGCTGAGGTGCTAGGGAAAGGATAGCCATTAATGCACTCCTTTGTGGGTGGGTACAGCTAGCCTGGTTGGCTGGACCCTTCAACCCATTCTCAGGTTAAAATATGCCCCTTGTTAAAAATGCAGGGGTATAGAGGTTCTAAAAATGCTCAACAATTATTGTGCTTAAATATTGGGAGATTAAAGGCAGATAAGTCATGTGCAGCAATGTGCCCTACAGGTATCGCTTTCCCCATGTGCTCACACTGTGAAACATGACACTGTCCTTAAAATCCAGCTGCTCCCCTATAGAAAATAGTCAGAGAAGTCCAGATGCATACCAAAATCAAACAAGGAAAAATAAGCCATTGTACTCAAAGCCAGAGCCTCTCCATGAGCCTCTCTTGTCCACAAAAAAAGAGTCTGAGGCAGCAACAGTGGCCCAACAGTCTCAGGCAATTTGGTATAGACCTTGGAGGAAAATCACATTTGTAGAGTCAGCAACAGCAGACCTGCAGTCTTGCAGATGAGTCTTGGCTGATCTTCGTCATCCTGCAGATCTTCCTTTTGATTGAGAGAACCATTCGGGGGAAAACATTACCTCTTCTCTATCTTCTGCTTCTGCAAACTGAGTGAGGTAAAGCTGGCAAGCAGGTCAGTAACCTCATCCACCTGCCGGAGAAATAACACAACATGGTTGCAATGCCAAAGTGGACTCTGAAGGAGCACAGAAATCCTATGAGCAACTAGGGATAGATTCCAGGCTGAAGACTTTGACTGCACCACAAATAACCAGCCCCCTAGAATAATGGCCATACCATATTATGCCAAAGATGAGATTGATTATTATGGATTCATTTTACTGGGTAAATGCAGCTGCAGATCCAATTCCAACACTGCTATAATCAGATGTGCGCCAGTGTGCTGGTGTGGTGCATCACTCCCACTGTTAGAGCTAAACCAGGAATGGGCAATTCCAAAAGGTCCTAAAAATGCATCTGCTTTGCAGCTGGCAAAGTAAATACCCTCCTACTGGTTTTAATGAGTAGAAAATGTTAAAACACTGCAGACCAAAATGCAACATGAAGGTATGCACATTCCAAACATAGTTCACAGCAAGAAGGACATGGTAAAGCTTTGGATGCCATAGACTACACAGAGCTCCACCCCACTTTCCTGTATGAGGATTGTTCTATCCACCAAGGATACAAAGTGCTCTGTAGTCACTCACCTGTTCTTTTGTACTGGTCATCTGTAGCCTTGTACAAAGGTCATCCAGCTGTTCCCGCTGTTCATGGCGCCCAAGGCGGTTGAGGTATTCCCGCAACATCTGAATGATCTGTAGGAAACAGGGTGAGAGAGATGGTCTGCTATAAGGAAAAGGTCTGGACTTCCAACTGGACAGCCAAAGTTAAAGCAAAACTGTAGATCTGAAAAAGGTTTTGGAAGAACTTCTTAAGAAAAGAACATCTATAATAAAATATCAAAACAAATGGGCAATAAATGTGACACTAAATAGAGGTAGGCACCCTTGTTTTTCTAAGAGAACGTGAAAAACTATACACAATTTCCAAAGCAACACGGGGTCTTCAGGTAAAGTTGGGGAAGCTCTGTCTCATGGACTGGATGTTGCCTATGGAGGTTCCCCATCTAGCATAGAAGCTTCCGGGTCATGGCATCTTTTTAAAGAAGATTATTATGCCAATTCAATAGATTTCATATGGACTTTTTGGGGTAAGGAATACCCAAGTAAACAAAGATTCTCATTCATGCAATATTCAAAGTACAGAAAACAAGGATTTCTATTTTAAAACACCAATTGGAATATATCTAATCTAAATCTAAATCCATAATAAAAGTGAAAACCCATATTTGTGTATGTGGCACGCGTGTCCGCTCACACAGACAGCCTTTGGCCTCCACAAACAGACTACACTTCCCACTCCTGAGAAGCTAGCAAGTCACTCCTTCGCATTGACATTACGGTTACAGCGAGCATCATGAACATGTAGCCCAACCCATGCCAATGTCCTCCCCAAACACTACAAATCACCACCCAAGGAATGCTTTCATTTCGGGACTATTTCCTCCTAGATTTTGCTATTTCTTCCACCACAGGCAGGCATCCCAAGGTTCTCCATTGCTGTGGAATTTGCATGACCCCGCCTACTGCCCTTCCCTTTCAAATCTGTCTGCAAAACAAACAACACAATTGAGCTGCAACTAAACTTACTGAAGGAGTTTGGGAGATTGAAGTTGTAGTTTAGCCTGCATCAAGTCAAAGCATTGTGACTCCTACTGGGGAATTTATAGGAGTTATCGTTAACCTACACCCAGAACGCTATAAACCCAAACAATGATGGGTCTGGACCACATTTGCCATCCATACCTGATATGCCCAGATTTGACTACTGGTGGGTTTGGAGGGGAATTGCCCTGGACATCTGGGAGTAGTAGGTACTGGGATTTATAGGTCACCTGCAATGAATAAGTACTTTGAACCCCACCGATGATGGACCAGGACCAAACTTTCCACACAGAGCCCCCATAACCAATACAACCTATGGGACAAGTTGGGAGGAAAGACAGTTATAGTTCACCTGCATCCAGAGAAACACTGACCCCCACCGACAATGGACCACGACCACACTTCGCACAGAGAACCCTCATGACCAACTGAACATACTGCAGGTGTTACTGGGAAGCCAGGCAATGACCACCCAACGACATATCTGGACCACACTTGGTACACAGATCAAAAATGGCAAACTTTCCATACTGGCAAGGTTTCGGGAGGATTGAGCCACGCTTCTAGGAATTGTAGTTCACCCACTCCAAACACAATACATAACACTGAAAGACAAATAACCCCATCCTCAAATGACCCGGGCACCGCTGGGTCTCCAAGCTAGTCCATAATAAAAGTGAAAACCTGTATGTGTGTATGTGGAATGGGTGTCAGTTCACACAGACAGCCTCCACCCTCCACAAACAGGCTACACTTCCCATTCTGGAGAAATCAGCAAGTAACTCCTTTGCACTGACATTGCGGTTACAGCGAGCACCATGAACATGTAGGCCAAACCCTGCCAATGTCCTTCCCAAACATTTCGGCCCACCACCCAAGGAATGCTTTCATTTGGGGACCATTTCATCCTACATTTTGCTTTTTCTTCCACCACAGGCAGCCATCCCAGGGTTCTCCATTTCTGTGGAATTTGCATGACCCCGCCTACTGCCCTTTCCTTTCAAATCTGTCTGCATAACAAACAGAGCAAAACTGAGCTTCAACTTACTGGAGGAGTTTGGGGCATTGACGCCACATGGTGGAAGTTGTAGTTCACCCTGCACCAAGTCAGAGCACTGTGACGCCTATTGGGGAATTTACAGGAGTTGTAGTTCACCTACACCCAGAACAATATGAACCCAAACAATGATGGGTCTGGACCAAACTTGCCATGCAGACCCGATATGCCCAGATTTGAATACTGGACGGTTTGGAGGGCAATTGCCTTGGACATTTGGGAGTCGTAGGTACTGGGATTTATAGTTCACCTGCAATGAATGAGCATTCCGAACCCCACCGATGATGGACCAGGACCAAACTTGCCACACAGAGCCCCCATAACCAATACAACATATTGGACAACTTTGGGGAAAAGAGAGTTATAGTTCACCTGCATCCAGAGAAACAGTGACCCCCACTGACAATGCACCAGGACCACACTTCGCACAGAGAAGCCTCATGATCAACTGAACATACTGCAGGTGTTTTTGGGAGTGGGCCTTTATTTTGAGAGCTGTATCCAAACACCACTAAATCCAGCCAATGACAGATCTGGACCAAACTTGGCACACAGACTGAACATTGCCTGCTGTGGATACTGACAGATGTTTTGGGGCAATTGCCCTGGTACTCTGGCAGTTGTACTCATTCACCCCCATCCAGACAGGACTGCAGCCAGGCGATGACCAGCCTACGACACATCTGGACCACACTTGGTACAAAGGCCCCAAAATGGTCAACTTTTCATACTGGCAGAGTTTGGGGAGGATTCAAACCCACTCCAAACAGAATACGTAACATTGGAATACAAATAATACTATTCTCAAATAACCCGGGCACCGCCGGGTCCCCAAGCTAGTTATGGTCTAAATGTGAACAGGCAGATCAGGATTCATGAGGTCAATGGTAATGCTAGCTGGGGAATTCTGGGAGTTGTCGTCCAAAATATTTTTCCAGCTTCTGACTAAGTAAAGGAAGGCAGATCAAGGAAGGCAAGTTTTTCTCCCCTTACCTGCTTTACTTCGAGACGCACTGCTTCCAGATTCTGTGAGAGTCCCTCCTGCAAGATGTTCAGCTTAGACTTTGCCAAATGCAAAGGGGTCCTTCCAGCTCGATCCAAGGCATCTACTTGAGCTCCTGGAAGACGCGCATACAGAGGAAGAAAGGTGTGGGTTTAAAGAGGATAGACCCCCCTAGGAGACTATAAAAAGAGAAAAGTCAGATGTATAGTTTGACAAGAGGAAGCATTACCTCCTCGGAGCAAAGTAGTGATGACAGGAACATGGTTCGTGCAGGCAGCTGGGGAGGGAAAATACAACTAAGTTGTGCTCTGTAATAAAACAGTGGGGATAAACTCTACTAATGAAGAATGCAAACTAAGAAATCCAGATTTCAAATTTCTCTTTTTGCCACAAACTAATAATGTTTCATCCTCAACAATCTCTGTCTACAAAATGGGGATAACAACACTGCAGTCAGGATTCCAGAGGTCACACATATACAATGTTCTGAACACAAGACATGTGTCTTGTATAAATGGCAAGTATTATCTATTGAAAGCCGATGTGGCCGAGCGTCATACCTAATCCTCCTACATTACACTGTCAAAATAATTTTCCAAATCAAAGATTTAGTTTTTAAGACAGCCATATTCCAATACAGAAGATGGTAGTTGAGCCAAAAAAAGAGCAATTTGTTCACAGCTGTGGTGGAATTTGAGCGTAGATCTTATAGACCACAGTACATGCTTTGTAGAACATTATCCTACAACCAGGAGAATACTGCCTGCAGCCAATCCAAACCGAAATGTATCACATTTCTCACAGCTAGAAGACTTCTAGTTCTCTATGGCTGCAAGGCTCAACTCAAGGCTTCTCAGTGCATTCCTGGTTTTTCCCCTGAACTCAAAGCTTGTTATTGTGACATAAAGGAGGGAAAAGATAGAAAGGAAAGAAACAGGCAAGGAACTCTACAGTCAAGGTGTAACAGTAAAAGGTGATTGTTGTCTTCCAGGTGGTTGATGCTCACCCAAATGCAGGGGTGTGTTCCCCAGTGTATCTCGCTGGTTTGGATCAGCTCCATGGTCCAAGAGCAACTGCACTAAAACACAAACACAACTCAGGTTTATACATAATTCTGAGCACAGAAACTCCAAGCACTACTAAATATGGTGAGGAACCAGGAGAGTACCATGTTGGTGGCTGCTCCTAGGCTATGAAACTGTCTCCTAAGAGACATCAGTGTGGATCTTTCTCTAATTGCAAAGAAAGCAAAAACCTTTTTATTTAAACAGGATTCAACTTTTAAATTGGCTGGCACAAAAGACTTTTTAAATACCTGTGCTATTCTACAGTGGGTAAGTAAAGGCCTCATCTACACTTACCATTTGACGCAGTTCAGAGCTAGTTTCAAACTGTGGTGGCCAGACAACGAACTCCCACAAAAATGCAGGAAAGAAAGCTCTTAATGTGCATTAGTGTTCTGTAAGTTGTGTAATCACCAGCCGAACCTGTAACTGGTTCCAGGATTTCTATCTAATCATCTGCACAGCAAAACCACTTTCTTCAATACCAATTTGAAACAGCATTAAATGCCCAATGTAATTGAGGTCTAATGTTACAGTGGGTAGTTACATAAAACTGCTGATTCAAGGGATATGGCTGAAACTACCTTTCTTCATATCTCCACAAACTTCACTCCTCCACAAAATATTTCTGCGCCCGCGTGAGATCCTATGGCTCTCCAGTTGTTGTGGGACTCCAGCTATCATCAGCTGCAGTCAACATGGCAAGTGATTAGGGAACTTGCTTCAGAGCAGTGGTTTTCAATTTTTGATCCTACAGATGTTTTGGACTTTGGGTCCCAAAATCCCTAATCATTGGCCAGGTTAGATTAGACTTCTGGGATGTGAAGGCCTAAAACATATAAAGGACAAAAGTCTGAGAGGAATTCAAACTTCCTATGAGAAGATGCTTCCTTTATGCCTGTTGAAACTATTGTTTGTATACGGAGCAATCTAACTGCCAAAGTTGCACTTGACCAGAGAAGCTTTTGGAGTTCTCAGAATTTCCCCCATTTCTGCTTTCAAAGGCCCCTTCTACACTGCCATATAATCCAGGACAAAGCAAATAATCTGGATTTTGTATGGCAGTGTAGAAAGGGCTAAAAATCCTTTAAACCAAAGTAGGAGAATGTGTGGTCCTCTAAGTACTGTTGGAGCCCCACACCCATGACCCTTCATCATTATGCTGGGCATCAATTCTCCACTCATAACTAAATGTTTCATAGATCAGACATTAAGCTCACAAAAATCTACAACTCCTTTCTTAAATGTTCTATGATTATGGAGGCCTGATAATCCTACCCAACTCCATGAAAATTTTAGAAAGTATTCTTTAAGACATTCCTCCATGACCAGTTTCTTCCAACATATCAGGAGCAATGGACTGCCTGAGATAAATATAGAGACACACAATACTTTTGAAAAACATAGCATTTTAAGAAGAATAAAATGCTTAGTGCTGTCTCCAAAAAAGAAGGTTGGAGGTTTCATCTCATTATGATGGAGCTCACCAATATGATCATTTCCATTGCATGAACCAAAGTGCAGTGCCGTTCGACCTTTGTCATCAGCTGCACAGGGGTCTGCCCCATCTTCCAGGAGCCGCTGTACTGGTAGCACCAAAGAAAACCAGAGAAAACCGCATTTAATAGAGTTGAAATGTTCTGTGGACTACAGCTCAAGGTGCAATAAATTCTGGCATGCGTTTTGAAGACTGACATTTACCCTGTTTCCCCTAAAATAAGACATCCCCAAAAAATAAGACCTAGTAGAGGTTTTGCTGAATTGCTAAATATAAGGCCTCCCCCAAAAGTAAGACCTAGCAAAGCTTTTGTTTGGAAGCATGCCCAACGAACAGAACACCAGAGCATGCAGGATCGCTAAATGTAAGTACCATAGAGTGTTGTACATAGAAATACAGTAGAGTCTCACTTATCCAACACTCGCTTATCCAACGTTCTGGATTATCCAACGTATTTTTGTAGTCAATGTTTTCAATTTATCATGATATTTTGGTGCTAAATTCATAAATACAGTAATTACAACATAACCTGACTGCGTATTGAACTACTTTTTCTATCAAATTTGTTGTCTAACATGATGTTTTGGTGCTTAATTTGTAAAATCATAACTTAATTTGATGTTTAATAGGCTTTTCCTTAATGCCTCCTTATTATCCAACATATTCGCTTATCCAACATTCTGCCAGCCCGTTTATGTTGGATAAGTGAGACTCTACTGTACTGGTAGTAACAAGAAATTCTTGATAGGATTTACAGTTTGTCTGGTTATGCTGGTTTGTGATAACAACTACTGTACGGTATATAATAAATGTTTATTTTTTTGTTCAACAATAAATGTGAATTCTTCTTCATGGAAAAATAAGACATCCCCTGAAAATAAGATCTAGCGCATCTTTGGGAGCAAAAATTAATATAAGACACTGTCTTATTTTCGGGGAAACACGGTAGTACTAAAGATCTGTGAAGAATAGGCATAGACTTCTACAGCTACAATTATTGATAAGTAATTAATTACTTTTCTTCAATTACTTAGTAATTATTTATTAAGTTTAAGAAAAACAAAAGTACTACAGCCTGGAGGTAGAATATTACTGTTACTTTGCAGATAGTGAAGGCCAACAATTGTACCATTGAAAAAAAGTTATCAGTAACAAAAACTATTATCTAATTCACTCAATATTTCTTACTTTATCTCTCCTATTTTTAACTGGAAAACAAGGCTTTGTCACTTTGTGGGCTTTTTTCGTGGGTAAAGTCCAGTGGGTGTAAAGGAAAACATATGGAAATATGCATGGTACATTTCAATTATGCATTCTTACCTGTTTCCAAATCATTAGAATTCGCAGCTTCTCTTAACCTTTTCAGAGCTGTGGAAAAAGAGAATAATAATAATAACTTTATTCTTGTATCTCGCCCCATCTCCCCAAGGGGACTCACATGGGGAACCAAGCCCAATAACATACAGTAAAAACATCAATATAAAATACATACCAATCATAACAAATTAATACAACAAAATACAAAACACAACATCACAAGATAAAAGTGTAGCCAATGGCCAAGGTGACATAATGGCACTTCAATTTTCATTTTTGGAGAAGGGAATAAAATAATAAATGTGCAAATATTAGGAGTATTAATGGCACTTTTGTTATCTTATTGAAATGTGAATGAGTCAATAAGCATTTTAACAACTAGTTATGTCACTAGACTTCTCTGCCTCCCACTTGTTCTGCAAAGATAGGTGGTGATAAATCAATTACACTTTCCGCTTTCAGATGGAAGAAAAAAATTTGGATAGAATGGAAAGAAGGCTCATATATAAGGGGGGGGAACAAAAATTGTGTTATACAGTGTTATTAAACAGAGGCCATTTGGTCTAGACTAGCAAAAGCTCCAAAAAGTTACACAGGGACCTAGGTCCTTCCAATCACTGGGGCTTGTATGCCTTTTTTAAAAAGTCAGGTCTTATCTAATATGGGAAACTATTCCTAAACACATGCAGGCTTTCACTTCATGTTCTCCCCTCTAACGTACTAGATGGAAGTGACAACAAAATTTCGCTGAAAAGTCTGTGAAATTATTTTGTAGAGTCTATTTCTTATATAATATTTCATGCCATCGTTATTACCAATGAATTAGTAAAAATCAATTTTTTGCTATTATGCTTTTTATCGGGCTCATTTTTTCAGGCACATGGTTTTGCAATTATAGTTTCAAAAAATACAAATGAAAGTGCCCCAACCTAAATAATGTCCTTCAGATATTTTGGATTTCCATTCCATTATCACTCACAATTGGGCATAAGCTGGGGCAGAGGGGAAAGGCAATCTAAAACATTGGGAGAACACCAGACGAAATAAATCTTCCTTGTGCACTTCTTCAAAAGTAACATTTAACTCTACACTACGATAAAGTGAGGCCCTTCAGTGTTGAACAAACTTGCATGAGCTCTATCCAGCAAGTAAGGAGTACTGAAGATGCAGTTCAACAACATCTACAGCAGTGGCTCTCAACCTGTGGGCCCCCAGGAGTTTTCGCCTGCAACTCCTAGAAATCCCAGCCAGTTTACCAGCTGTTAGGATTTCTGGGAGTTGAAGGCCAAAACACCTGGGGACCCACAGGTTGAAAATCCCTGATCTACAGGATCACACTTTGCCCCTCTGATGTAAAAGGTTGTCTCAACTCCTGTCTCCCCATAGAGCAAAAGGGAGTATGTGTTGTTGAAGGATTTCATGGCTGGAATCACTGTGTTGCTGTGAGTTTTCCAGGCTGTATGACCATGTTGCAGAAGCATTCTCTCCTGATGTTTCACCCACATCTATGGTAGGCATCCTCAGAGGTTGGGAGGTCTTTGAAATTAGGCAAGTAGGATTTATATATCTGTGGAATGTTCAGAGTGGGATAAAGAATTCTTGTCTTCCTGAGGCAAGTGTGAATGTTGCAACGGGCCATCTCGATTAGCATTGAATAGCCTTTCAGTTTCATGCTCTGGCTGTTTACTGCCTGTGGGAATTCTCTGTTGGGAGGTGTTAGCTGGCTGTGATTGTTTCATGTCTGGAATTCCTCTGCTTTCTGAGTGTTGTTCTTTATTTACTGTCCTGATTCTAGAGTGAATGTTGCAGTTGGCCAGCTTGATTAGCACTGAATAGCTTGGTAGCTTCAAGTCCTGGCTGTTTCCGGCCTGGGGGAATCCTTTGTTCAGAGGAAATAATCAGAGCCAGTTAAAACCTCTCAACAAAGGATTTCCCCAGGCAGGAAACAGCCAGACTTTGAAACTGCAAGGCTATTCAATGCTAATCAGGGTGATTAATTGCAACATTCACACTTGCCTCCAGCAGACAAGAGTTCTTTCTCTCACCCTGGACCTTCCACAGATATATAAACCCCACTTGCCTAGCTTCTGGAATATGGGACATACAGCCCGGAAACAACTCACAGAAACCCGTGTTCCATAGTGTTAGTGCTGGTACCTCACTGGCCTACAAAATGCGAGGATCCCTTTGAGTCAGTCCAGGCAGGCGGGGAAAGCTCACCGTGGCTCTCCTTCCCGGTGGGACCCGCTCTGCGGTGCAGCCGGGCGGCCCGGCGGCGTCGGCCGAGCACCTTGCCCCCCAGGCGCGGCCCGTGCTGCCAGGGCAGCTGGAGGAAGCCCAGCGAGGCGGGATCGGGAGCCTCGGGCCCCGTCCGCAAGGCCGCGCCCAGCCCCGCCAGGGAGAACACGCTCGCCGTGGTGGCGTCGGCTACGGCGGTGATTGAGGCCGGAATGGCCTCTCCCGCCTTGCCGCCTTCCATCCCCTTCTTCTCCTCAGGGCCTAGGCCGGGGAGGCGGGAGCACTCGCATCACCATAGCAACGACGGGAAGAGCCAATCACACTCCTGACTGAATCCAGTGGGTGGGGGGAATAGATGACGAAAAAAGGATTCACACCAAAGCGTTGCGGAGAAAAAGACAACAACAGTACAGCTCAGGCTCTCGATGGAATTATGGAGATTGCGTCTAGCTTAGACATGGGCCAATTTGGGCCCTCCCTCCGGGTGTTTTGGACTGCAACTCTCATCATTTCTAACAGCCTCGGGCCCCTTTAAGCGGCTGAGAGGGAAAAGGAAGGGGCCTGAGGCTGTCAGGAACGAATTACCTGTCAACAACCCGGAGCGTTTCCCCCCACGGTTTCCGGTTTCTACAGGAAGTGACGCACAAAGTGCACACCGGAACTCTTTCCTTCCCACCGAGCCCTCGTTGCATCCGTCTGCTTGGCGGCGCTTCTAGGCTTTCCTTCACAGCTCCGCCATGTCTTACGGGGCGGAAGACTACGATGAGGTGCGTGCTTTGGAGCTTCACTCGGCGGCGGGAGGGAACTGGTCCCAGTCTGCAGGGATCGACGAAGGCAGCCACGTGGAGGCGGGATTGAGATATGGGAAGGAGTATAATAGTGGTGGGGCCTGCCAATCTGTATATAATGTGGGCTTGAAGGAGGAGTGGAATTTGGTCTAAAACTGCGGTTCTAACCCTTGTGGGTCTCCAGGTGTTTTGGCCTACAACTCCCAGAAATCCCAGCCAGTTTACCAGCTGTTAGGATTTCTGGGAGTTGAAGGCCAAAACATCTGGGGATCCACAGGCTGAGAACCACTGGTCTAAAAGAAGAAAGCCTTTACTACAGTGGTTCCCAACTTTTGGGCCTCAAGGTGATTTGGACTTCAAGTCCCAGAAATCCCAGCCACCTTATCAGTTAGGAACTGTGGGAGCTGAAGTCCAAAACACCTGGAGGCCCAAAGGTTGGGAACCACTTCTTTATCAGTTATCTAAGATATAATAGTACAGGCAGCCCCCAAATTACAAACAAGATAGGTTCTGTAGGTTTGTGCTTAAACTGAATTTGTATAATAATAAAACTTTACTTCTACCCTGCTACCATCTCCCAAAAGGGATTCGGAGCAGCTTAAAAAGCACTCGTATCTGTATTTATTGTACCGTATGTATTGTTACATTACATCAGTATCAAAGGAAAACATAATTCACATCATCAATACATAATAATACCACAGTAAAATCAATCAACCCCAAATATAAGTTCTCCAGCCAAATATGTAGCTTTGGGTAGCTTAGGTAAGGGTGAACACCCCTGTGGTGCTTGTTTTGCTGTCTGCCCCTGTCTGCCCCTGTTCACCTCGCTTTCTGTCCCTGTGTCTGATTGTTTAAGAATTGCTAAAGAATTGCTATTAATAATAATAATAATAAACTTTATTTCTAGACTGCCCTCTCTCCCAGAGGGACTCAGGGTAGTTAACATACATATAAAACGGCAAACATCCAATGGCACAACTACATCACTTGATATCAAAAAATGTAAAATAACAACAACATACTCATTATAATAAAAATTCTAGATTAGAAAGAACAATAAATTTAAACGTAACAGTCAGACCAGTAAAAACATTATTGCACACAGCGTATACCCAGACCAATTAAAATGACCAAGCTTCAGAAGGTGCCCAGCATTCGTTGTAATTCAACTTAGACCATAGCAGCTATAAGATGATGGTCATGTTAATCTCCTCTCCGTACACTAAGGTACAGAGATGGGAGCGATCATAGAGAAGCCCCCCCCCCTCTCGTTCCCACCAACCATGCTTGTGATGGGGGTGGGACCAAGAACAGGGCCTCCACACTAACCAAAGTGCCCAAGATGGTCTATATAGGGAAGATGTGATTTGACAGATAGCCTGAACCTGAACTGTTTTAAATTAAAAATTGGCATAACTCATTCTACATGACATATTATTACTATACCTTATATTGTTTTGATATTGAAATATAGAAACTAAAAGCAAAGTAAGACAAACGTGATGTAACACTGTTTTACTGTATCGTAAAAGCAGCTTTGTTGAATGTAGTATCCCAACTTTTGTTAAGTGGCAGTCAGTACGCTTTTTGACTTAATAAACTCTGCTTACAATTTAAAATTTAGCAAAAATTTAACATAATTTAGTATCAGCTTTTCTGCTAAAATTGGTTTTATTTTAATTTTAATTTAAAATATTCTTTCTTTGATTTTTTTAAAAATTGCTGATGGTTTGAGTTAACGAGAGTCTACTGTACATTCATATATGTGTAAAGATCCTTGGTCCTTTAACAGTATACAACTTTAGCATTTTGAGTCTACTTTAACTGCCATGATTGCATCGTATGGGGTTTGATGAGACACTGGGTGCACTTACACTGTGGAATTAATGCTGTTTGGCCCCACTTGAACTGATGTGGCCGAATGCAACAAAATCATGGGAAGTGTTGTTTTACAACTGTTTAGCCTTCTCTGCCAAAGAATGCTGCTGCCTCTCTAAACTGCGAGTCCCAGGATTCCAGGCCATTGAGTCATAACAGCTGAAGTGGTGTCAAACCGCATTTTGGAGATGCACAACAGGTGGGCTAAATCTCTCTCCTTTTTCTGTTTCCAGGGCTCCTATGATCCTTATACCTACCCAGGAGACTATGACACACACACCGGTGAGTTTTTGCTTCCCCTTTTAATATCAGTCCTGTCTAGAAAGGGTTTTCCACAAGGGGTAAAAGTACAGTTTGAGCTTCCCTAATATGGAAACACAAAATACTTCAAAATTTGAAACATTTTGCCAATAGTTGTCTGCTTCTGGGTGCAGTCAGCACCTCCCGAGAGTCCCACTTAACTGCTGGCATTAAAGGTACAAAAGCCCTCACCAGTTTCCAGTCTGACAAGCATAGTAAAATTGTTCTACTGTTTCTTGTGTACAATTCACTGGCATTAATGGTTGGGTTTGGGGAAAAGTTCGAACCAATAGTTTTACTTCTTTCAGTGTTGTCTCTTTTTGTTTGTAGTAAATAATAGGAAGATACAAAAAAACTTTGAAATCCAGAACTGAGAAATCTTGATTAAACAAAGTGTTTCCTGAACTACTAACTCCTGAGCTGGTTTATACATTTGAAGCATGCTGCAGGTGTCACTTATACTTTTCATTTAACCTGAGTTCTCTTTATTTTACTAATCATAATGCTCTCAAATTAAAATGAGCAATATATATTTTACCATTGCTGGTTCTTCTTGGGGTTCAGTATTCTTCCTAGCAATATGTGTCAAAATACGGGAAAATATATTTAATAGGTACTGACAGAGAGAAAAAAATGCAACCTCCAAGGTTGGAATCCAAACTGTTCTTACTTTATGCCTTCACATTATATGATTTTATCAATGTTATATCTCGCAGGAGATCCCAAACAGGATCTAGCCTATGAACGACAATATGAACAGCAAACCTATCAAGTTATTCCTGAGGTGATAAAAAATTTCATCCAGTACTTCCACAAAACTGTGTCAGATCTGATTGACCAGAAAGTATATGAGCTGCAGGCCAGTCGTGTATCTAGTGATGTCATTGACCAGAAGGTGTATGAAATCCAGGATATCTATGAAAACAGGTATGGATTTCTTTCCCTGAGGGCTAAAATTAGGACTGTGATTCAATCACTTATATCAATTATATGCAAAATGGGTGAGCCTAAGATCCACAATGATTTAAACTTTGGCCCCTTCCACACAGCTGTATAAAATCCACATTGAACTGGATTATATGACAGTGTGGACTCAGATAATTCAGTTATATGGCTGTGTGGAATAGCCATTCGGAAGTAGTTGAGGATTAGATAGCAAAGTGTCTGATGAGCCTATTGAGCCTGATGGCCCTTCCACACAGCCATATAAACCAGAATATCAAGGTGGATAATCCACAATAGCTGCTTTGAACTGGATTATCTTGAGTCCACACTGCCATATAATCCAGTTCAATGTGGATTTTATACAGTTGTGTAAAAGGGACCTAAATCTCCAGTGAACATTCTTCTAGGTCCAGCTGTTAGAACCTGGGACTTTCGGGGGGGGGGGGGGGGGAAGCTTGCTCTTTTCCTCCTTCTGAAGAGTTCTGTTTAATTGTTTTGATTTAAAAGTGGGAAAAGGCAGAACAAGTTTTTAGATTATTATCTATTGCCTTTTATATTTTGACCTGTCATTTCAACATTTTGTGCATTTAGCTGGACCAAGTTGACAGAAAGATTCTTTAAAAACACGCCATGGCCAGAAGCAGAGGCAATTGCTCCACAGGTTGGAAATGGTGAGTATTTTCTATTTTTCTTCTCTAGCAAGCTTACAAAAATACAGCTTGCCTTAAGAAAAGTGTTACTGTGGCATGTGTTTTAGGTGAGCCAAAATTGTTTTGTCACAGTATGGAGCAAGTGTTTAAATTATTCTGAAGGAGGCTGCTTTAATGACGTGTTTTGTATCGAAATGCAAGGTTGTCCTGTGGGACAGTCTTTTTAGCACTTAGAGGTTAAAATGATTTTCCAGGTGGAAATATACCCATTTTCGTGAGTCCAGCGAAGGCTCTCTTAGCTCTGTCTATTCCTCCCCCCCACCCACCTTGAAAAACCTATTTAACAGATGGGATATTGGCAATTAAAATAATTATTTTTTCATTTCTTGTAGATGCTGTTTTTCTTATTTTATACAAGGAGCTGTATTATAGACACATCTATGCAAAAGTCAGTGTAAGTATCGGCTTTAGTTTATCCTTGAGTTGAACTCTGGGTATGTGATGGTTGTGGGTGACCTTTAAGTCAGATGTTAATTCCTTTAAAACCTAGGCAATTGAATGTGCTTCCTTTTTATTGCAGGGCGGTCCATCTTTGGAACAGAGATTTGAATCTTACTACAATTACTGCAGTCTTTTTAACTATATTCTAAGTGAGTTCCTGATGTCTTATTGTGTATATATTATTTTTGCTGTTGTGAAAATATTCCAGGAATGAAATCCATTCAATTTGATCACCCGGTGTTACGTTCTTGATCTCCTAGTTGTTCTTTGATTCTTATTATTGGAACACTTTCTTCCCCGACATCTACTTTGTTAATGTTGTCATATTTAAATACCTTTTTTTAAAAAAAATAAAATCATCTTTTCTTTTGTGTAGAATACCTTTTTCTTATTGTTCCAGTCTGAGTGCCTTTGGTTTTCCATCCCTGCTCTAACATTATAAATATACTTCTTTAGATGCAGATGGCCCAGCTCCTCTCGAACTCCCCAACCAATGGCTCTGGGATATTATTGATGAATTCATCTATCAGGTACAGTGACTTATTGCTGAGGTTGTGCCTATCTGTTAGCCCCCTTTAAAATAAATAATTAAATGTTGTTCTGTAACTTCAAGCATTTTTCTCTGTTATCTTCCTTCTCTCGTGGTGCAGTTCCAATCCTTCAGCCAGTATCGCTGTAAAACAGCAAAGAAGTCTGAGGAAGAAATTAATTTTCTACGTTCAAATCCCAAAATCTGGAATGTCCATGGTGTTCTCAATGTGCTGCACTCCCTGGTGGACAAATCTAACATCAATCGGCAGCTAGAGGTTTACACTAGTGGAGGTAAGGAGAAAAAGAAGACAGAAGTTTGTGAGAAGTAATCTTATCTCCAAAGTTCTATCTTGATTATAGACCTTGAAGAAATTGCAGGTTTTTTGTTGTGAGTGCTGTATGTTTCAATAAAAAAGTAGAAGTACTTGAAGTTTATTCTGAGATGTTTCTGGATTCTCCCTTGGATAAATCTGAGGACTGAGGTAATGAGAGATAGCATTCCTCTTACGTATTTGAAAAATACACTTTACTACACACATCTATTAGCTTACTTGTATCATGTTCACTCTGCATAAACAGAGTTCAGTAATCTGAATAGTCTTACCAGTCACCTAGTGGTTAGGTTTAACAAGTGGTTAGCCTGGTCAGTAAGAAATTATGTATTATGACTGTGGTAATCATATATCCAAGATAAAATATCTATTATCACCATGTCAGTACAGTCTTCAGCATGTTTACTAAGATGTAAGTATATATATATTTTCAATGAAACTTGCTGTTACATATTTACAGTACAGTAGAGTCTCACTTATCAAAGTCTCGCTTATCCAAGTTTCTGGATTATCCAAGCCATTTTTGCAGTCAATTTTTTCAATATATCATGATATTTTGGTGCTAAATTCATAAATACAGTAATTACAACATAACATTACTGCGTATTGAACTATATTTTCTGTCAAATTTGTTGTATAACATGATGTTTTGGTGCTTAATTTGTAAAATCATAACCTAATTTGATGTTTAATAGGCTTTTCCTTAATTTCTCCTTATTATCCAAGATATTCGCTTATACAAGCTTCTACCGGCCCGTTTAGCTTGGATAAGTGAGACTCTACTGTATTTATTTATTTACCATATTTATATCCTGCCTTTCTCTACCCCGAGGGGGACTCAAGGTGGCTTACAAATGGCACTTATACAGTGCCTTAGACATAAAACACAGACATGAAATAGAATTATAAAAATTAAAACAGACATAAAACATAATTAAAATACATTCGAATATGAGACACATCATCCAAAGGCAATGTCTAAAGCCGTTCCAAAATCCATTGCACGATTTCCAGTTTTAAAAAAAACTTTAATGTAACTTTAAGTCTATAATTTTAGATGGTAGTTGTTTGTATATTTTAAAATAAGCCTAATTTGAACCATTTGTAATGTTCTAAAACACAAAATAAGCTGTTATTTAACTTGCATGTCCAAAAAAAGTAAGATCAAGTGGAGTCTTTCATTCGCATAGTACTAATAGATTCTGTGACTGCAAGTACAAAAAATTAACCCAAATTTGCAAGCACAAATCCAGAGGGTAGCAGTTGCTTCAAAAGTTACTATGCCCTTCCAGTACTGTAGTGAAAATAGTAGTATGTTCAGTTCTGGGGAAAATCCTGTTAGTATACTTTCGGTTCCTGATGTAGCAATTCAGTTAAACTATTATACATTAGCTGATTCTCTGTGGGAGGTCTGATCAAGATAACACATTGCACTCTTCTGTCCAATTCTTTGGTAGAGTTCATTGAGGTCTTTTCATATTCTTCTCTTTTTCCTCTCACTAGGTGATCCTGAGAGTGTGGCTGGAGAATATGGCCGCCATTCACTCTATAAGATGTTAGGCTATTTCAGTCTTGTGGGTCTGCTGCGTCTCCATTCGCTGCTGGGTGATTATTATCAAGCCATCAAGGTCCTGGAAAACATTGAGCTTAACAAGAAGGTAACACCTACCATAGTGTTAGAAGGGAACATTTTTATAAGTAAGGTTTCTCTATCCCAGGGTATTTTTTAGTGCTTTATGATTTTCAAAAGGTAGTGTGTGGCTGATGATGTCCTGACATAGTTCTTTCTTTGCAGTTGTGTATATCAAATATAGATCAATTCTTTCACATTTAAGAGTTCTTTGTGAAAGTACGTTCTGTGGATATTGGGGACAATCATTTTCATCAGTTTAATGCAGGCATGGGCAAACTTTGGCCCTCCAGATGTTTTGGATTTCAGCTCCCACAATTCCTGGCCTCAGATCCTTTCCTTTTCTAAGTGGCTGAGGGGAAAAAAAGAAAGGGCCTGAGGCCAAGAATTGTGGGAGTTGAAGTCCAAAACACTTGTAGAGCCGGAGTTTGCCCATGTCTGGTTTAATGCATAATCAGAAATGTAGCTCAGAAGTTTGGTTATTTTGAGAATTCTGACTATTAGAGGGGGACATTTAACAATATAAAAAGAGTTCTTCATAGACTGTTATTTTAGGACACCTATCTTGTCCTGCCATTTTTTAACATATAATTTGTGTTCTCAAGAACCTCAGTGTTAGTTCATCCATTAATATCCTCTATAATATCATCTTTGTCTTTACTAATGTCATTTACAGGATCAAAATGTATCATTTATAGGAAAATCAACCTAAAAGAAATAGGACTTCATTTATTCCCCAAACTGATACGCAAATTGTCCATTTTATATGCTACCTATTCTTATATACATTTTTATGTAGACCACAATCATAACTTTCTCCTTGTTCCCCTATTACGCTTTAAAAAAAATCAGAAACCTTAACATCATATTTCAAATATAGCATGAAAATTGTCTCCATACAAACAAACCACATTGAGACAACCAGTTGTGCCTTCTTTCCATTTGGGCTGTAGGAGTCTAAAATGAGCCACATGAAATCAAAGAATAATTTCTGACACCTTCCAGACTTAGTTCTATGATGCTTGTAATAAACCTGTTAAAGCTTAATATATAATTTAAAATGTAAAATGTGAAGCACTGCATGTTGCCCAGCCCTGCTTTATTGCTGTGACAGACTAACATGACTGCCTTTGTTAGAATACAATGGTGTATTGAAAGCCTAATCCTGATTTTAAAAGATGCATAGGTGTTCTGTTCTAGAAAATCACAGAAAAGGTCTTTGGTCTTGTGACCTGCTCTTCGTAGTAGAAGAAACTTGGGACAGCATCCTTTGACAATATGAAGGGACTGTTCTCAATCATTGTTTGAAAAGAAAACAGACTTCTCACAATTTTTCTCCTTCTCTTTCCAGAGTATGTACTCACGAGTGCCAGAATGTCAGGTCACTACCTATTACTATGTGGGTTTTGCATACCTTATGATGCGACGCTACCAAGATGCCATTCGTGTCTTTGCCAATATCCTCTTGTATATTCAGAGAACCAAGAGCATGTTCCAGAGGACAACGTACAAATACGAAATGGTACAAAGCATTTGAGTCATTTTGTCCTACATAAAGGTCTTTGTAAGCCCTTCTGTTTGTAACTCCTTTACTGACACTGCTGGTTCTTCCTTTGAAACATACTGCCCAGTTATTCCTGTGCCTACCCAGAACTATTTAACTGGACTTGTAGTGATGCAAGCCTGCACAGAAATACATCTCCTTTTTTCTTCTACCTTCCAGTAGTTGAAACAGATTGCTAAAGATGCAGATACTAAATAGTACCCTGGTTAATCGTGTTCCAGGCTTAAATGATCTTCTAAGCACCCACATCCAATTCATCTAGAATGTAACTGGTTACGTTTTCCATGAGGCAGTTTCTTCCTGGCTCTGTATTATGTGTCCCGGATATGTTGGAATTCAGTCTTCAAGGATTGTTTTTGCCCAGTTTGACCTCAGTAACACTAGTGGTGTTGCTCTGCTTTTATCTGCAATTATGCGATTCAGAGTTGGTAGTAGTTCTTAGTTCTGATCTGATCAAATGTTTGTCCTGTTTATTAATATAGTGAATCTCATCTTTGGAGCCTGGTGTACTTTTTTGCTAAGGTATATTAGCAAGATGGCATTCTGTCAAAAATTGCAATGGCTTATATAAGCTTTCTGTTTTAATTCTGAAAAATCAGACTTAGTTTCACTGTTGTTTTTCTCTTTAAAACCCACCTGTAAACTTGTAGCACAAATAAAAATTAAGTTGAAAATACAGTTGCTTTGTCTTCCTTCTGTGCTGATTTTGTTTTTATATGTCAGACAAGTATTTTGAATTGCATGTTCTTAATGAGATCTCTTGGTGTGTTGCAGATTAACAAGCAGAATGAGCAGATGCATGCCCTTTTGGCCATTGCTCTCACTATGTACCCTATGCGCATAGACGAAAGCATTCACCTGCAGCTACGAGAGAAGTATGGAGACAAGATGCTACGTATGCAAAAGGGCGACCCTCAGGTGTATGAGGAGCTGTTCAGCTATGCATGTCCCAAGTTTCTTTCCCCTGTGGTCCCCAACTATGACAATATGCACCCCAACTACCACAAAGAGCCTTTCCTGCAGCAACTGAAGGTATTTGCTGGCGAAGTCCAGCAGCAGGCCCAGCTGTCCACCATCCGCAGCTTCCTCAAGCTCTACACCACGATGCCCGTGGCCAAGCTTGCTGGCTTCTTGGATCTCACAGAACAGGAGTTCCGCATCCAATTGCTGGTCTTCAAGCACAAAATGAAGAACCTTGTTTGGACAAGTGGCATCTCTGCCTTGGATGGGGAGTTCCAGTCGGCCTCCGAGGTGGACTTCTACATTGACAAGGTCTGTCTAGTTTCCTCTGTCAGTTCACTCCTCTCTACTCATTATGGGCAGCTTATACTGTTTAGGCTAGTCACACTGCATGGTATTGAAGGATGCCATTCTAGGAATTTTCTAGATACTCCATAACGACTGAATGGTAACTTTTGGCAAAAGTCATTCATTTCATTAGCATACGCTATAATCCATGGTTTCTTGTTTCCCTGGTAAGTTCAGAAAATGGGATGCGTAGGTCATGCTCTCCTAAAAAATGAAAGAAAAGCATACTACTTTTTCTGACTTGCCTTAGTTCTGTTCTCTCCTTCTCCTTTGGGAATCTGTTGCAGATACAGCTATTCTCATTAGCCCCATTTTCCCTAATGATTCACCTCTTGAAAATGCATCATTCTTTTAATGGATAGTGTAAGTGTACATATAGACCGTAAAAATCATTCCTGTTTTTGTCTGCTTAATTATTATTGCAGTGCAGATAGGAGACAGATGTGCATAGCCTGCCTGCATGTGTTGCATCTCCTCCCTTTTAATATAACCTCAGGGTAGTTGGATTCAGTAGGAGCCCCCGATGGCACAGTGGGTTAAACCCTTATGCCGGCAGGAATGTTGGGTTGTTGACCTGTAGGTTGCTGGTTCGAATCTGGGGAGATTGTGGATGAGCTCCCTCTGTCAGCTCCAGCTCCCCATGCGGGAACATGAGAGAAACCTCCCACAAGAATGGTAAAACATCAAAACATCTGGGCGTCCCCTGGGCAATGTCCTTGCAGATGGCCAATTCTCTCACACCAGAAACAACTTGCAGTTTCTCAAGTCGCTCCTGACACGAAAAAAAAGTGTTAGATTCATGAATAGCATCATGTCTCAAGTAGAGGTTATGGTGGTTAAAACACATTGTTCTACCTGTTGTTTTCGCATGAAGAAAACATGAAAATTAGCCCTTATTCTAGGCTGGAGAAAATTTAATCCCCAACACTGCCCTGTGAATTCCTCCTGGCCTCTTACCTTTGACTCTCTCTTGGCAGGATATGATCCATATTGCAGACACAAAAGTTGCTCGCCGCTATGGGGATTTCTTCATCCGCCAAATCCATAAGTTTGAGGAGGTAAGTTGCTGGCTGAACAAACAGGACAAACATATTCAATATGCGTGTGTATGTGTTTGAGTGGATAGGTGGAATGATACATATAGATGCAGGTATAGATAATGAATTTCACATTCATTTTCTATTTCGTTCGAACATACCTGCTGGAGTGCAGTCTAAAACCGTTGGCCTTTTCACACTTTTGGCCAAATTTGGGGAAGGTAGATTTTTCTGTATGAAATAGGTGAACTGTTTGATATAGGTGAACAGATGCTGCAATTTCAAAACAATAGCCTTGCATTTGCAGAAATAAATGTCCCATTGCTGCCATCTTCGTATGAGAAGGAGGAGTTCTGTAAAGGTCTCCTGTCTTTCTTGCTGATTTGCTTGTTCCCGTTCTTCTGCAGGGGGCACTGTCTCACCACATGCTCGTCTGAAAGAATAGAAAAGCTCATGGCCGTAGCATTATTTTTAAAAGCTTAATGCTTATTCGAATGGCATGACTATGAAGCAGTAATCATGGGAGTGTCAGCGGAAGTGACTAAGTGGGTTGTTTAATCCTATTTTAAACTTTTGGAAGCCACCTTGGATCTCACCAAGGGTACAAATTCAATAAATACTGTACACACATAAATAAAAACTACTTTGGACTTCAGCTCCCTCATCCAATAGCCAGTCTGCATATTGGGTATATTGGGTACAGAAAAATGGGCTTTCCTTCTCTATTAGTCCACTCAGTTACTAAATTGTTTGTAGTGTACATAAATAACATACTCTGTTCTTCCTTTATCAACAAACTTAGTCATTTCTGTAATGTTCCTTAGGTTAGCTATGGACACAAAGTAACTGCTTAAAGACCTGGAGTACAGTAGAGTCTCACTTATCCAACGTAAACGGGCCGGCAGAATGTTGGATAAGTGAATATGTTGGATAATAAGGAGAGATTAAGGAAAAACCTATTAAACATCAAATTAGGTTATGATTTTACAAATTAACCACCAAAACATCATGTTATACAACAAATTTGATAGAAAAAGTAGTTCAATACGCAGTAAGGTTATGTTGTAATTACTGTATTTACGAATTTAGCACCAAAATATCATGATATATTGAAATCATTGACTACAAAAATGCGTTGAATAATCCAGAGTGTTGGATAAGTGAGATTCTACTGTATTCTCTTTTATCATTAACAGTAAGGATGCAGGAAGGATTCATAAGACATCGGTAATGTTACGATTTTGAATGCTTGCTGTATTCGGGGAGTATAGAAGGAATAGGAGAAATGTATTGATGAATTAGGCCTGAAATTTAAATAGGGCTATCTACCCTGTCCCAGGACATCATTCCTTAAACTAGGGCAAATAGTCCTACTTAAATTTGTGAAAAGTAGTCTAATGAGCAAAAAGGCTTGAGGAAAGAAACCTGAAGGAATTTTGTGCAACCTCCCTCAGCCTGGTTTGATTTTTCCTAACTATGAGAACATCAGTTTTAAAAATTTATTCTGCCTTAATAGGTTTTAAAAAAAATACAGAAGACTACTAAGTATCTCTTGAATGATAAAACTCTTTAAGGAATCTTGTCACTGATCATTTTGTTCAAAAAATATTTATAGCCTTAGAAACTTGTAAGATATACAGATTTCCACTGAATGCTGGAGACTGTGATTTGACTACCTCGGTTGAGAGAGTCTGTGGGTCATGTGTAATTTTTCCACATAACTGAGCTCAGCATTTTGGCAGGATATGCCAGCACTTGATTAAGGGCTCCATAATTGGGGCTGTGGCACCAAAGTGTGTGGCTGTATGTGGGTGTTCCACTCCCCCTCCCCCAAATACTCTTGTAATTAGATGTCTGTCTCTCTTCTAGCTGAACCGCACTCTGAAGAAGATGGGCCAGAGACCTTGAAAGTCCTTGAATCCGTCATCAGGCTGCCTACTCTTTTTGAAAAGAGGACAAGATGAGCTAAGAATTTTGGAATTCTCTGTAACTGGTTGCAGTCTTTACTTGGATAGCAGATGCCTGAGCTCATACAAAGAACTAAGAAATATAATTAAATGATTGAAATATATGTGTGTCTCTGAATTTATAATTCATTTTTCCCTTCAGGAGATAGGTTCTCAGTCTTCCTGCTTGCATTGATATTTTAGCTTTCACTATGTGGGAGATGTTGGGATGACTTATAGGCAGAGCTCAAAGGGGAACTGAAAACTGCATAATACACTTAAATGAAACTGAATTAAACCCACAAGGCTTTGTATAAATGTCTAAGAGGCACATAACTGTTTCATTTCTCTTTAACAGTATACCGTGTGTCAGATCCCCTTCATAAACAGTAAAGCAACAGTGGAAATAGAACAGATTTATATTTTTCTTAGTTGCTGAAAGCATTTTATAGGTCACCTTTTGAAGGAGTGGTAAACTGCTGTAATCCCGAGTTATATATTGCTAACTCTTCATAGGTGCAGTATTGTCAAAAAAGCCCCCTTTTTATTTAGTGTATATTGAACACTGACAGAAAATTGATATACTGGAATTTACATTCAGATTTTATTTTGCTAAATCAGTCATACTAAATTTGACATTGACTGTTTTTGGTTCTTTTTAGTTTTATACAATGAAAGATAAAAGTAGAGGTTTGTTTCATGTTCCTTCTATATGGAATAAAAGAAGCAAAAGCTACAATTCCATTGCTCACTTCCTAAATGATTCTCCTTAAATTTGGGGGAAGTTGTTTCTGATTAAATCTGGAACGGTTTGCAGAAACCAGAAGCAGTTCTAGTCACAGTTTATGCTATGGTGGTCTCCTCTCTACTGTATGAGTAAAGATGAGGAGGCTGATGACAGTGATGAGACAGTGTCACTGGAAGAGCATGAGCGATTTTTTTAGGCTTGTTCCCTTCCATCTTTCCTCCCTGAGAGAAGAAATGTGAAGCTATGGTGGAAAATAATTTCATTTGCACATTCAGTATGCTAGCACCTGCTGGCAAAACATTTGTGCTTTATTGAGCTATTTGTGTTTCGTGCCATCTTGAGCTATGCTCATACATAAACTGCAAGCCCTAAAGGTCTTGCCCGAGAAAATAAGTTTAAGCATACCCCTCTGTTTAAAGATTCATAGCAAAAGAGCAAATCTTTGTCTCTCACTTATGTTAGGGTATCTGAGGAAGCTGTGTGCATTTTCTTTCTGCACGTTGAGCTAACAGACATACACAAAGAAGTTTCAGGATTATAGGATCTTGTTTTTGCTGATGTCATAATTCTCAAACATAAAGGTTGCCATTTCTTCATGATCTTCTATATATATAAAAGAGTGATGGAATCCTGGCAACCAACAAAACAACAAAATTAAACACCCCACAACCTAGAAAATTGACAGCACAACCCCTCATCCATGCCTCTAGGTTGATACAACAAAAATAAAAAAATAAAGTCCTAATTAGAGGTAGAGGAATAATTGTTTTTTTCCAGTTGCTGCCAGTTAGAAGGCTAAGCTCCGACCACTTGGTCTCCTAGCAACCCACGCAGCCCAGGGGACAGGCAGAGTTAGGCTTCACTTAGGCCTCTTCCACCCTGCCTATAAAATACAGATTATCAGATTTTAACTGGATTATATGGCAGTGTAGACTCAAGGCCCTTCCACACAGCTATATAACCCATTTATAATCTTATATTATCTGCTTGGAAGTGGATTATCCTGACTCCACACTGCCATATAATCCACTTCAGTGTGCATTTTATACAGCTGTGTAAAAGGGGCCTCATATAATCCAATTCTAAGCAGATAATATAAGATTATAAATATACAGTAGAGTCTCACTTACCCAACATAAACAGGCTGGCAGAACGTTGGATAAGTGAATATGTTGCATAATAAGAAGGGATTCAGGAAAAGCCGATTAAACATCCAATTAGATAATCATTATACACATTAAGCACCAATACATCATGTTATACAACAAATTTGACAGAAAAAGTAGTTCCATGCTCAGTAATGCTATGTAGTAATTACTGTATTTACAAATTTACTACCAAATATCACAATGAATTTAAAACACTGACTACAAAAACATTGACTACTTAAAGGCAGACTGCGTTGGATAATCCAGAATATTGAATAAGCAAATGTTGAATAAGTGAGAATCTATTGTAATATGAAATAATTACTGTGGTATAATAAAACAGAACAATACAATCTCTAAAATCACAACACTAAATAAAGAACAACACTCTGAAAACAGGGGAATTCCACACACCCATCACCAAAGTCTGGCAAATCCTCTGTTTTCTAAGGGCCAGAGACAGTAGAAGCACAGAAAATATTGCAAAGAACACCATTCTAAAAACAAAGGAATTCCAGACAGGAAACAATCAGGGCCAGCTAACACCTCCCAACAAAAAATTCACTCAGGGAGGAAGCAACCAGGCTTTAAAACTGCAAGGCCATTACATCCTAATAATTTTGCCTAATTGCAGCATTCATACTTGCCTCCAACAGACAAAAAAAAACAATCAGAAATACTGTATATTCACAACCTTTATGAAATAATATCCACTGATGGAGCAGCGTGTTAAAGCGCTGAGCTACTAAACTTCTGTACTGAAACATCGCAGGTTTGAATTGGGGGAGCGAAGAGAGCCCCCGCTATACCGACCCTAAAGTTCAAAAACATGCAAATGAGAGTAGATGTATAAGTACTGCTCTGGTGGGAAGGTAACGGCACTCCATGCAGTCATGCCACATGACCTTGGAGGTGTCTACGGACAACGCCGGCTCTTTGACTTAGAAATGGAGATGAGCACCAATCCTCAGAGTCAGATACGACTGGACTTAATGTCAGGGGGAAACCTTTACCTTTTACCTTAACTACCACAATTCCTCAATACTTTATTTCCCAAATCACCATACTTTGCCACAGCAATGCGTGGCCGGGCACAGCTAGTAACAGATATAGAGGGAATAGAATTGTTTTATTTCTAACATGCATTAAGGCAGGAATGGACAGAAATTGGATTTTTTTTGGTGTCAGGAGCAACTTGAGAAACTGCAAGTCACTTCTGGTGTGAGAAAATTGGTCGTCTACAAGGACGTTGCCCAGGGGACACCCGGATGTTTAGATGTTTTACCATCCTGTGGGAGGCTTCTCTCATGTCCCCACATGGGGAACTAGAGCTGACAGACAAGAACTCACCCCGCTCCCTGGATTCAAACTTCTGGCCATACAGCCCGGAAAACTCACAGCAACCCAGTGATTCCAGCCATGAAAGTCTTCAACAACACATAAAACAATAAAATTAATTTCTCTACTTAAACTAGGCTGCCGAGCTAAAGAAAGCTTGAAGTAAACAGGAGTGGACCTTTTCTATGAAAGAAGCATACATTTCTAGGCATCTTACATCTGGCTCTAGTAAGGAAACGAGTAGATCTCAGGAGTTTGTATTTGGTTAGACTCCGGAAAAATCTACATGGAAACAAAACAGCAGTCTTCATATTTTGCCATTATTTTTGATGTCCTTTGGATCTTGTGGAGTATCTCTCCCGCTTAAAAGCAGAGGGCACTGTCAGTGTGGCAGAAAACAATATGCCTTTTAGGAAATTTTGTCTGTATTAACCAGGTGTTAATGGAACTGAAGAAATCTCCACTTTAGCACCTGTACAGACTGAGGTTTGAGTTCCAGTGATATCAGGGGAGCTTATTTTGAAGTAGCCAGACTTTTAGATCTGTGCTTTTTAACATGTGGTGGTAGCTCATTCAGCATTCTTTTCTGATCTCCCAATTTCTCTGTTTTGCTGTTTACACACGGACCTTGTAAAGAGATTCTAGGAGATTTTTACCTTGCCTCTTGTAAGCAGACACACACAGCAACAGTAGGATTGGCTAGAACAGAATCCCATTCTTTCCCAGCTCAAGTTTTTGTTTGTTGCAGATAGACTAGTACAACGCGACACCAAAAGTCAGTTTTTCACCATCCTTTCAACATATATCTTCTAAACAAAAATCCTTCCCGCTAGCAAAGACTTAACAGAAAAGATGGAGTTGACTGATGTACAAATAGTTTCTAAATAAGGAATTCATTGTCAGAGGTTCTGTTAACTGACACGTCTCTATATCCTTGAATCCATTAAAAATTCCAATTCCCCTATCCTAGCCAAGTCAGATTATGTAATTCCTTCTTCTTCATCGTTTCTTTAAAAATGGCTCAGAATATTTATCTCTGCATATTACATAGCCATGTCATGAAGAAATTACATCAATGCCAAACAGCAATAAATTTGGAAGGTGTGTAATTTATTAAAGCTGTTTATGTGTTTTAAAAAGATCAAGTGTGCATTGCAAGTGGCTGGAATTTGATTACATTTTTCACACCAATTTTTTTTAAAAGCACTACCATGTAGGACTACTTCTGTGTGAATTCTGTAATGAAATGCAATTCTGCGGATTGAAATATTCCATCCAAGTGGATAGTTTAGTAAACATACATTCAAATAATGGTTTATGGATTGGTAGCAAACCGTGGCTTGTTAGCAGAGATGGGTTCGCATATCATAACAAACAAGGTGTCAGCAAACCGCACCATGATGAGCATGTGGTTAACTTTTTAGCATGTCTGATCAAATTCAACAGATGTAGTGAACTTGGCACAGTGTTTAATTATGGGAGCTGTACATCTTTCTGATAAAAGTATTGGGAATGAGTGAATCATGTGCACACTTGCCCAGTATGAATTTTTCTGAGTTAATAACAGGCTTTGAAAACTTAGAATACTTTTTTTTCACTTGCCACAGTTGCCCTGCATGAAAGAAATCAGACCAGTTGCCCTTTGCTGTGGGAGGGAAGTTGGGCTGTGTCCAAGCCAGTGCCTGGCACCAACTGGAGCAAAAGGAATTTAGAGCATGCAGCCTCATGAACAGAAGTCCAATTGTTGAAATGCTACTGAAATCTCTGTGCGGCAACATTACTGTTTAATTCCCATCTCCAGGCTGAGCTACTATGACAAAATCTGAAAGCTGATTATAGCTGAGTGGACAAAAAGCACTCCAGTTTGATCAGAGAGTTCTCATTAATGGGATATTGGAATTAGATTGCTAATTTTACAAATTGATAGTGTCAATCACTCAGAGCAAAATATACAGCCATGCCTAAAACAAAATCAAGTCCAACTTAAACGTCATGCCATATGAGCCAAGAGAATATGTTGTTGGCCTCTTTTTAAAAACAATTATTGATAAATATATGTCCAGCTTTGATACCTGTGTGAGATTGGTTCTGACCTTGGAGTTTTGGCAAGCTGACATTCAGACTCTGGGAAATGTACTTATTTGGACTACAACTCTCAGAATTTTTCAAGTGGTATAGCCGGAATTGGGAAATTATAGGAATTGCAGTAAAAAAAAACAACACTTCTCAGTTCTGTTAAAGCTATGTTCCAGCCAACGAAACACTTCTTCGTAAAGCAGCTGTATGGGATGTTTTGCTAATGAGCACATTTAATGTTCCATTGATATTAAGTCAAGATAAAACTTGACTATATCAAGGCTTGTTTCTGTGTCAGCTCTAGATTCCAATCTGTCTTCCTTGGTGTGATCTATGGTTCATCAGAGGTTGATGTTAATAGCAAATGACACAGCTCCTGCTTTGTTTGGGATAGCTGAACTGTAATTCCTAGCAACTCTAACCAGCATAGTCAACAGGAAGAAGTGTTGGGAGTTGCAATCCATCCATATCTTGAGACCAGCATTCTTTCCATTCCTACTGTGGGCAGTACTTGCCTTGACTTTCTTAAACTGCAGCATTAAATAATATATTTGTCATTGTCTTAGATAGCAGAAGGTGGCGAAGTTTGGAATTCAGAACATGTTCACTATCCTGAAGCTGGAAATAAATTTGTATGGCTTTCCTTAGCCATTTGGTATCTTTGCTATCTTAGGTGATGTTGAACTACAACTCCCATCACTCCTCTCCAGTGACCCATGGTGGAACTCTGGACTACTCATAATGAGAATCTGACCATTCCTGGAAGCAATGAGTTACTCATTGTTGACCTGGAGGAGTAGAAGCAGTTTGTTTTTGTCTGCAACTACTGGGAAGATAAATATTTTGCCAATTTCCTCCCTACTTCTGAACTAATTCAATGCCAGCTACTGCACTTTGAACCTAGTTTGCAGCAGCTAAAGTAAGCCAGGAACAAAGAGAGAAATTGCGATATTTTAGAAGATCTAAAAAAGTGGGGCAAAAGAAGATTAACCAGGGAGTCTAAAAAAAGTGGGGCAACATATGATTACCCAGGACTGTTCTTGGCAAATCAGGACAGTTGGGTGATGGTGTTTGTGTGTGTGCGATGGGACAATTATCTTGACCTGATAAACATCGGTTTATCTCTTTACCTTTTATTCCATTTTTAAAGGCTCTTAATCAGGAAAGAGGAAAAGTGCTTGTTTCAGCTAAGACAATTGAGCAACCTATTTTCCCATTCCTCAAAATAATTATAATTTGAGTCCAGCATGCCTTCATTTTCCACCCACCCCATTCCAATTATCTGAAGGTCAAGAGTTTTAGTCTAACTCATGCGGAGGCTGCTTGCATTAATTTGATGTTTACTGTTGTTCTCACCATTCTTTTGAAAGTATCCTCAAGCACTTGGCATGTATGGCAATTTCCAAACATGTCCTCTCTCTGAACATCAGTTTTGAACAAAGTGCCATTGAAAATCTCCTTCTGACATGTTTCTGGACTTTTTGTGCAACTAGTTGTGGAGAGATTCTACCATTTTAATTAAAGGATATTTGGGCAAAACGAAGTGTAACAACAACAAAATGGTGGTGATGAGAAACAAGCTTAAAAAAAAGAAAGAAAAAATGCCTTCTTTGAAGACAGGGAGATTGTGTTCCTCCAGATGTTATTGGCCTACAAATCCCATTAATGGGAAGAGCCAGTGATGAGGGGTAATGGACACTGCAGTCTAACAATATCTAGAAGTTGTCAATTTCCGAGCTAGTTTTATTGTACTCACAGTTTCTCCTTTTTCTTGGGTATGGTTTTGGAGCATGTGGTAACCTTTAAGCTCCAGGGGTTCCTAGGGTTAAATGGATTATGTAGATAATAATAATAATAATAATAATAATAATAATAATAATAATAATAATAATAAAACTTTATTTATACCCCGCCACCATCTCCCCAACGGGGACTCGGGGCGGCTTACATGGGGCCATGCCCAAGACAATACAATAAACCATAACATAATACAATTAAATAATACATTACATAAAATAAACAGTACAACATAAGATCAAAACAGCAATATAACACGAGCGGGCCGCATGAATACTACATTTAAAAACTAGATTAAAAATTAAAACTCTGGGTGAGAAAGGGATCAGAATAAAACCTCGAGGGACGGGACATCAGATAGTGAACCAGTCTAGAGGATAAATATCGGGGGGGAGTAGCATAGAACATTTACTCTCCGAAAGCACACCGGAAGAGCCATGTTTTTAAATCTTTCCTGAAGGCTAAAAGGGTGGGGGCTTGCCTGATTTCAATGGGCAGCGAGTTCCACAAGCGAGGGGCCACCGCAGAGAAGGCCCTCTCCCTTGTTCCTACAAGGCGAGCCTGAGATATAGGTAGTGGCGACAGGAGGGCCTCCCCTGATGATCGGAGAGGTCGGGCAGGTTTATGATAGGAGATACGGTCACGAAGGTAGGCGGGTCCCAAACCGTTTAGGGCTTTATAAATGATGGTCTGCACCTTGAATTGGGACCGGAAGATGAACGGCAGCCAGTGGAGCTCCTTAAACAGGGGAGTAGATCTCTCCCTGTAACTCGCCCCCGTTATTAGTCTGGCGGCCGAACGTTGGACCAGCTGTAACTTCCGGGCCGTCTTCAAGGGAAGCCCCACGTAGAGCGCATTACAGTAGTCCAGTCTAGAGGTAACTAATGCATGCACCACCGTGGTCAAGTCAGACTTCACGAGGTATGGTCGCAGTTGGCGCACAAGTTTGAGTTGTGCAAAAGCCCTCCCGGCCACCGCCGACACCTGTGCTTCAAGCGTCAGCGCTGAATCCAGGAGGACCCCCAAACTGCGGACCTGTGATTTCAGGGGGAGTGCAACCCCGTCCAGCACAGGTTGCCACCCAATACCCCGATCCGACGAGCGACTGACCAGGAGGGCCTCTGTCTTGTCAGGATTGATCCTCAGCTTGTTCCTCCTCATCCAGTCCGCCACAGCGGCCAGGCACTGGTTCAGCACCCGAGGGGCTTCCTTGGAGTCAGGTGGGAACGGGTAGTGGATTTGTGTGTCATCTGCGTAGAGATGGCAACACCCTCCAAAACTCCGGATGACCTCTCCCAGCGGTTTCATGTAGATGTTAAAAAGCATGGGGGATAAAATAGACCCTTGCGGGACCCCACAGGTCAAAGGCCAGGGGTCCGAGCAGGTGTCCCCCAGCTTCACCATCTGGGAACGGCCCTCCAGGAAGGACTGGAGCCACTGCAAAACAGTGCCACCGAGTCCCATCCCGGAGAGCCTCCCCAGAAGGATACCATGGTCGATGGTATCGAAAGCCGCAGAGATGTCCAGGAGAACCAGCAGGGTCACACTCCCCCTGTCCAGTTCCCTGCGGAGGTCATCCACCAAGGCGACCAAAGCCGTCTCAGTGCTGTGCCCAGGCCTGAAGCCAGACTGCGAGCGGTCCAGAAAATCAGTGTCATCGAGGAACTCCTGGAGCTGCGTGGCCACCACCCGCTCCAGAACCTTGCCCAAAAACGGGAGGTTGGAAATTGGTCTGTAGTTGTTACATACAGATGGGTCTAGCGAGGTCTTTTTTAGTAACGGTTTTACCACCGCTTGCTTAAAACAAGATGGAAATGACCCCTGACCCAGGGAGGCATTTATTATAGCCACAAACCAATCCAACAACCCCTCTTTGGCCTGCTTAACCAGCCAAGAGGGACAAGGATCCAGAGCACAAGTGGTCGCCCTCACAGACCCAAGAATCCCCTCCACGTCATCCGGAAGAACAAGCCGGAAAGAATCCCACAAAATCGGACAGACAGGTGCCTCGGTTACCTCCGCTGGAACTACAATTAAGCTGGAGTCCAACTCATGGCGTATCTGAGCAACTTTGCCTGCAAAGTGGTGCGCAAAATCGCTGCACCTAGTTGCCAAGTCATCAGGAAGCCCCTGGGTCTCAGGAGGCCGCAGGAGCTCCCCAACAACTCGGAACAACTCCGATGGCCTGTTGGCCGCAGACGCTATGCGGGCAGTCGTGAAAGCTTTCCTGGCTGCTCGCAGAGCCACGGAGTAAGCCTTAATAGCGGCTTTAGCCCGTGCTTGGTCAGACACATCCCGAGATTTCCTCCAGATGCACTCTAGTCCCCTCCTCGCACGCTTCATCACAGCCAGCTCCTCAGTGAACCAAGGAGTCGACATGACTCTACGCAGCGAAAGAGGACGTTCGGGAGCGATCGTGTCAAGTGCCCTTGTCAGCTCACTATTATAGCGATCAGCCAGGACATCGACAGGATCGCCAGTCTCCAGAACAGGAAGATCCCCAAGAGACCTCAGGAGTCCATCCGGATCCATCAGCCTCCTGGGGCGGACCATCTTAATGGGTCCACCACCCCTGCGGAGGTTAGAAGACACGGCGAAACTCAAACAGATCAGATGATGGTCAGACCATGACAATGGAAGAATATTTTGCTCTTCCACTCTGACTGTCCCACCGTCCACAATGAAGACGAGGTCCAGCGTGTGTCCCGCCTGATGTGTGGGCCCAGATATAACTTGAGTCAGCCCCATGGTCGTCATGGCAACCATGAAATCCTGAGCTGCACCTGTCAAAGAGGTCTCGGCATGAATATTAAAGTCCCCCAAAACTATGAGTTGTTGGGAGACCAGGGCCGAATTGGAGACCACTTCTGCTAGCTCGGACAGAGAGACTGCTGGGTCGCGGGGTGGACGGTACACCAGCAGAATCCCCAAGCTGTCTCGGGCTCCCACCTTCAGGAAGACACACTCAAACCTCGAAGACTGCGGAACGGCGCATCTGATCAGGGCGATGGACTGCCGAGCAATCACCGCGACTCCTCCTCCCCGCCCCCCAGCCCTGGCCTGCTGATGCACCCCGAAACCTGGTGGGCACAGCTGAGTGAGATTCACACCACCCTGCTCGTCCAACCACGTCTCGGTGATGCATGCCAGATCCGCCCCCTCATCCAGGATCAAATCCTGGATAACAGCTGTTTTACCGTTGACGGATCTGGCGTTCAAAAGCAGGACCTTAAGGCTGGGAGGTCTGTCCTGAAGACTACCACACCTATTCCTCTCCAGGGTCGCAAAAACTCTGTTGCGCTTCTCCCTGGGTCGAAAGTGACCGTTCTTCCTTCTCCCCCAAACCACCTCAATGAGACCCTGCCCGTGGAAACCCTCTCCCCCCTGGAGAGATGACTGATTGAGGTTGCCCATTGAAGGGGATAGTCAGCTGTCCTGAGATAGAAAATCACCAGCAATACTTGGTTGTTTAAAGGAGGGGCCTATCTCCGCTGGTGTAGGAGGAAAGGAGTCATCTAACAGATCATCATCTAGCGTGGGAAGGGGGCTAGGCACTAATGATGTCTGAGAACGGGACTGAGAGGTAACATAGACATGGCCTAAACCTGGGGGATCTTGTCTACCAAGATTCCGCCTGATGTCCAGGGGGCGAATCAATGGGTCTACTAGTACCCTCCTGAGAGTAATGCCCCACTGTTGAAGTTTGGGCCTATACAAAAACAATTCCTCCATCAGTGTTCTGTCTTCCAATCCAATGAGAAGACAAATGGAGCGGTTCCAGGACTGATAGTCTCTACGAAGCCAGTCGATAGTCTTGATCTTCACTTTCGACCAGCTTAAAGATAGAATTTGTGAGAGAGATGTCCGGACCGCTCGCTTAGATGTCCATCTTCCTCTGTTCAATAGTGAGTCTTGCACTTCCACTGCCACCTTATTAGTTCGCAACAGATGTTGGGAATTGCAGTAAGTGTCCAGGGAGTGTCCAAACAGTTCTGGGGACAGCGTGTTGTTTGTCCTCTGAGAGACTCTATTAGTTTCCTTCCGGCCGTCCCTCCCCTGACTCTGACTCTCTTCCCCAGATAAAGACTCCACCCCATCCCTGGCCCCTTCCAAGCCTGACCTATTGCCTTCCTTCTGCTCCTCTAGCTTTTTTCTTCCCTGGCTTTCCAGAGCATTTAATTCCTCATTAATATTAATAAAGCTGGTTGGTACAGTTTGTATAATGTCTATAGGAGAAGGATTCTTCACCATTAGGGAAATTCCTTTGAAAAGATGGTCAATTTTCTTGTTCAGTGTCTCCAACTGTTGTAAAACAGTACTGAACGATTTTCCCAGTAGATCACATAGGAAAAAGAGTTCGTTTTCCCTCGATGTTTCCTGCCAACTCATTCCTATTACCTTTCAAAAACCTTCCTATAATATACCTCTCTAATCTTTCAAAATTACCCCTCGTTTCTACTATCTCTTTCAGCTCAACAGTATCTCGTCCAACATACACATACCTTCATTCACATTCTGGGACCATCAATTTACCAATCAATAAAACTCAAGAACTCTCGAATCCTATGTGATCACTTCCTATGACCTAAGTACCAGGTTCTCAAACCTGCTTCCTATCAGAGTCTCCCTGAAATTAGATAAAAACTTTCTCACTCCTATCTATAATACACACACACACATATACACACTCAAAAGAAAAAGAGGAAAAAAAATTAAAAATAATAATAATAATAATAAAATAAAAAGAAATAAAATAAAATAGATGGCAGGCTGCAGCACTGAAGAAATGATCCAAGCTATTCCTATCTAGAACTTCCTCATTGATTCAGTCTCAACCAGTAAAATTAAACTCTCTAATTAAAAAATAAAATAAATAAAAAATAAAATAAAATAAAATAAAATAAAAAAGAAAGAAAGAAAAAAGAAAAAGAAAAGGCTTGATGGTGTCAGGTACAGGAAAACCCTTCGTCACGCGGCACTGGCCCTAGCTGTTGATTCCAACAGGGCAGGGGCAGATGGAGAGGTCGGCCAAGCCCAGGCAAGTCCCAAGGAGCAAGATGGTACACTCCACAGCGCTGCTTCCTGTGTCCTTTAGGAGGATAGGCAATGTAGGAAACCCCAGCGGATGGTGAATAGCAGCTGCAATAACAAGAAGGCCTCCAGGGGGGAAGGTCTCTAACAACAGCAGCAGCAGAAGTAGAAGTCTCTGCAGCCTTTGAGCCTTTGAAGCAGCTAGCACTGATAATTGGGTGTTAATGGCTTCGGAAACAGCCAGTCCCAGTCCCAGATGGAGAGCCGCCTCGGGAAGAAAGCTCGCTGTCACGAGTCAAACAGGTAGGCAGTGTTAGGCAACACAGCGGCCAGCTGCAGAGCAATGATCGGCTCCGAAGAATTCAAAGCAGCGGGAGCAGTGTAAACCCTCCTCCCAAGCTGGTCGTTAGCGATGGAGAGGTTAGAGACCAGCAGTGGCCCTAGTGACAGAAAAGTCAGTTCCAAACAGCAGCAACAGCAGCAGCAGTTGTTTAGTATAGAGAGGCAGAATGAGGGAGAGCGTTCCAGCCCTGTTGTAATGGCGGCTGCAGTAGCCCTCTACCTCTTCTCTCCCGATCTTCTCTTTCCCCTTTCTTCCTGCTGAGCCACGCGAATTAGCCCCCAAGGCCTCCTCCAAGACCCTGGATGACCAAACAAGAGCTCTAGCTAGCAAGGGTGGACTCAGATGGGAGGATTAACTTGGATTATGTTTTCTCTTACCGAGCTGCTGTATAGTTCCTGCTACCTCTCCGCCATCTTAGCCAAAAAAAAAAAAAAATTATTATTATTATTTTATTATTATTATTATTATTATCCTTCTGAGCCATCTTTTTAGGATGAGACTTGGACGCACTGTTCTGCAGTCCTTGGCAGTCCTTCCTGGAGGGGCAAACTCAGGATTCTGTTTGATCCTATAGACCAGTGGTTCTCAACCTGTGGGCCCTCAGATGTTTTGACCTTCAACTCCCAGAAATCCTAACAGCTGGTAAATCGGCTGAGATTTCTGGGAATTGTAGGCCAAAACACTTGGGGACCCACAGGTTGAGAACCACTGCTATAGGTATTAGTCTGTAAAGTCCTTCAATTCTTGCCCTCCCCCCTAATGCTTTTTAATGTCTACATCAGTGGTTTTCAACATGTTAGTCCCCAGGTGTTTTGGCCTGCAAATCCCAAAAATCCCAGCCAGTTTACCAGCTGTTAGGATTTCTGGAAGGCCAAAACATCTGGGGACCCACAGGTTGAGAACCACTAGTCTACATTAAATTTTTGAGAGAGGTGATCTGAGATGGGGTTGTGTGCCAATACTAAGTTGATGTCACTCTATTCTATCAGTCTTTTCCATCCATTTCCAAGGAGATTGTTGCTCCTAAACCAGTGTCTGCTCTCTGTAATGAATTGGATAGGGATAAATTAATGAAAATTTAGTACAGACAAGACAAACATGTTCCTTTTCGGTCAGAAGACAAGTCAGGGAACAGGGATTCAGACTTTGCTGGATGGAGTTACATTCTCACTGAAATTTCAGGTTCAAAACCAGAGTATAGTTCTGGACTCAGATCAGAACCTGAATGCCCAAGTTTTACTGATGGCTAAGAGTGCATTTGCAAGGTTAAGTGTGTATCTAAATATTGCTTTTACCTTGTATGTTTAACTTGTTCTTATTTAAATTTAATTTTGGTTTAACTGTGTTGTAACTTTTGGATGAATAGGATTTTTAAAAAGTTACATTGTGTTCTTAAATGGTTGTGAGTCACCTTGATTAATTAATTGAATTAAAAGAATTTTGCCACAAAAGAAAGGCAAAAAGTAAACAGTGATGACTTCAAGTAGGATACTCTAGAAAGTAAAGATAAATTACATTCCTTTCAAGTGGCCTAGATCAGTATATTGGCAGACAATATTTAGCACCTGTTTAGTATGCATACAAACAGTTGAGAAGGAATGAGATGAGGATTGCAGTACGTATTATAATGTATATTAATTACACAGGTTGTTGCATGAGTTAATCTCCCTCGTGCCATGAGGTGATAATGTGAGGTGTACCCAACATTCTTCTGGATGCTAAGGCCAGCCCTAGGTTTTGCTTTTTCTGTAAAACATTAATGAGTGCTCTTTACGTTTGTACATTTTTTACAATTGTATAAAATCAAGCTAAAATCTTGCTTTCATAAATTAAAGGAGGGGGTTTCTGCTCATTATAACATGTCATACACTCAGTTCAAATCAGAAGTTTGTAGCGGCTGTGCGGCTATCCATATATTGCTGGATTCCAGTGACTAGTAACCAGAGACAATATAGTCTATAGTCAGAGAGGATGGGAACTGAAGCCCAATAACTTCTGCCGAGCTGCACATTGCAACATTGATCTAAGCCAAGAAAGCTTGAATTAGAACTTTCAGCTTTGACTTTGCCACTGACTTGCTGCATGACCATGAAATCGTATTCCTACACTTTTATTTCTACCCTATAATCTCAGAAGTGTCTTGTCTTGTTGGAATCTTCAACCTGGTAATTTTGAAATATGCAATGAGTCACCATAACTCTATCAACATATTACAGCAGCACATATAGATTAAGGAGGAGTGGATCCGTAAAGCTTTGCTGTTTTCTTTTGACTTCTCTAGAAATGTTTGTTATCTGATTCCTTTGAGGGTGGGGTTCTATCCAAAATACAGAGGCACCCAAAGAGAGGCCAGGCTATGTTATCAATTACTCATCTTGTCTGGAGAGTAAACCCAAGGGGATATATAATGGGCCTGGGATCGGAGATAAAAGTCCTGTGAGGCGAAGTTTCTCTCATATTACTCAGAGGTTAAATGTGCAGAGCAGCAGCTGGTTGTACAGTATGTGTTTTGAACCATCTGTTTTGCATCAGTATGGAAAGAGGTGATGCAATTCACACAAGACATGCTATTGCTGTCTGCCCTTTCTTCCCCTCTGGTTCTGTGCTTTCATGGATTTTTATGCATCTCATTAAGAATGTGCATATCTATGAGCACTTTGTCTCATCTTCTTGGTTATTGCCTAGCTCACAGAGAAAGACAGAATCCATCCCTCCAGGTGTTGTTGAACTGCAATTCCTATTATCTTTAGCCAGCATTGCCAATGGTTGGGGGCAAATAGAGTTGCAGTTGTGTTATGTTGTGGCTTTCCTTACAATTGAGAAAAGTTTAATTTATTATATTAGTTCCAGTGAAACAATTTTAAAATTGCTTTTGAAAGATATGGTTTCTTTTACATGTTGCGCATTTTGTTAGAAGAGCCGGTGTGATATTGTGTTGTGAGTGTTGGAATAGGACTTTAAGAGACAAGCGTTCAAAATTCCACTTAGCCACAGAAACCCACTGGGAGAGCTTTGCCAAGTTACACTCTCTTGGCTTCAGAAGAAGACAATATCACGTCCTTTCTGAGAAAATCCAAACATAGGTTCTCCATGAATCAGAAACCACTTGAAAGCATGCAATAACAAATATTCTCTCTTCAATAAAAAGTCAAAGGTTTCCCCTGATGTTAAGTCCAGTCGTATCTGACTCTGGGTTTTGGTGCTCATCTCCATTTCTAAGCCGAAGAGCCGGTGTTGTCTGTAGACACCTCCAAGGTCATGTGGCTGGCATGACTGCATGGAACGCCGTTACCTTTCCCTCCGGAGCAGTACCTATTGATCTACTCGCATTTGCATGTTTTCAAACTGCTAGGTTGGCAGAAGCTGGAGCTAACAGCGGGCGCTCACTCCGCTCCCTGGATTTGAACCTGGGACCTTTCGGTCTCCAAGTTCAGCAGCTCAGTGCTTTAACACACTGAGCCACCAGAGGCTCCTCTCTCTTCAATACATATATAGATTTAAAAAAAAACATTTTCTCTATATTCTAATTTATAGGGTGCATGTCTATTCCTCATAGGACATAATACTGCCTCAAAGATTATTTTTGCTGTCTACAGTTTCTAGAACAAGTTTCATTAACACACTTGGTGCCTAAATACTGTATTTCTAACATTCTTAAAATGTAGTGTCTGATTATTTACGTTGCCATCATTTAGCTCACCAAACTTCCCCCACCCCCCAAAGTTATTAATCCAACCCATTAATTGATGTAATATTGCAGGCCTGGTTTGTTTAAACAATATAACTCATGAATGGGCCACAAATATAGGTGTTACTAAGGAACATGCGCTCAGGAGAGTCTATGCCAAGCAATGCTATCAATACGTTCTGTTCTCTGCAAAGATTTACACAGGGAAAGAGAAGAAGGAGCCTTCTGTAGAAGGACTGGAGTAAGTAAACCTAGTGCTTGATTCCAGGAAGCCACAAACTGTTCAATAACATACGAGGCACGGCGCTCTAACCAAAACGAAGGGAAAATCTTTTGGCTGGTTCAGGCATAGTGCCTGCAGAAAGCCTTGGAAGAACGATGTCATAGTTTGACTTGCCCAGCTTCCAGCCTTACTCTTCACCCAGCCCTGCCCTTTCAACTTCAGAGACCACAATGGCTTAATTGTATATGCTGGTTTTAGAAAGCACTGCTGCTTTCTATAGTTCATTGCTTATTACAAGGGTTATTAGTTGCAGCATTAATAGGGGATTTCTATACACACATGAGCTTGGCATCTTGGACCAGCATTAGTGGAACCATAGGGCCCAAATATCCTAAAGACACCAGATCCTGTCTGATCTTGAAAGCTAAGCAGGATCAGCCCTGGTTAATACTTGGAAAAGAAACTGCCAAAGAATTCCAGATGCTTTAAGTCTCTATTTCAGACAGAAGAAGTATCAAAACCACCACTGAGTATTCCTTACCTAAGAAAACCCTATGAAATTCATGGATTTGCCTTAAGTCGCACATAGAACAGTGCTACTGAAGCACACACCCACTTTGTATAACTCCTCTTTCCAGTCTCTCTGGTTTAACCGGTATTTGTGTGAGGTTCCTGGGAGACGTCTTGAACGGACAAGGTGTGCATTCCAAAACCACTGAATTGGTACAGTAATTTTATGGGAGTGCTTGTCTGTTTAATTTTTTCAGCCTCATCAGCATCTATATAGCAACAAGTGGCCTGGCAGTTCTCTTTACTCAATGCATAGCAATCTAAACAGCATGGCAAATGTTTGGGGTTTTTTCCACTTAAGAATTGTGAAAGGGAAACTATAGTAATATGTATGTTCATACATACTTACGGTATACCTTGTGTAATATTGTGTTGGCTGCCTTGGTGATCCAGGACCCATGGCAAATATATTAATGTTTCTCAATATCTAAAATCCTTCAATGCCTTCAGAAAATGGATAGATGAGGCTCCAGTAAAAGAGTAAGGAGAGACTGTTTGGAGCCAGTTCTGCCGTTTGCATTCTATAATGAAGCTAAATAATTTCTGCACCTTTGGTTCTAGGTTCATGGGAGTTACAGTCCAAGAACATAAAGGGCCACAAGTTTCGCACGGATATGTAAAGGCAGAGAGAGGTGAGTTGGTTGAAGCATTATTTGGGTTCAGTTTGTCCTTTTCAGGGACCTGATGGATTAGCAGCTGTATCGCACACTTAAAGGGACAGAAACCAATTGTGTAATGCCATCCATGTAACTTCTCAGCACTTTCAAATTCAAAGCTATGTAGTTATTCATTGGCACCCAGTCATGTCAAAAGAGCAAATACATTATCCTTTCATCTTCAGTTAGGAAAACAATGAGCCACCATACTTGCTTCATCCCTCTAGTTGTTGTTGTGTACCTTCAAGTTGTTTCTGATCCGTGGTGGCCTCATCACAGGATTTTCTGAGGCTGAGAGGATGTGACTTGCCTAGGGTCACCCAGTGGGTTTTCATGGCCGAATGGGGATTCAAATCCTGGTCTCTATAGTCAAAGGGTGCCTCTACACTGTAGAATTAATGCAGTTTGACAACACTTTCACTTCCATGGCTTAATACTGTGGAATCATGGAAGTTTCACCAAGCGACAACTCCCAGGATTCCATAGCATTCAGCCATGCCAGTTAAAGTGGTGTCAAGCTGTATTAATTCTACAGTGTAGATGTACAGTGTTCCCTCACTTATTGCAGGGGTTATGGTCCAGGACTACCTGCAATAAGTGAAATTCCACAAAGTAGGAGTGAAATCGAGCTAGGGTTCGACCACAGGAGCACTATATTTATTTAAATATTTATACATTATATTAGTAGTTTCTCCCCTTTGCATACCTTCTTCCTGCGCTTCTTCCTCTCCGGCGCCTGCCAGTTTCCCTTTTGTGCATGCGCCCTCCCTCTCATTGGCATCTAGAGTGGCTTGGGGAAACTGGCACCTTTTGCGCATGCGCACCTCTCAGAAAAAAAACACAAAGCAGTGAGGGAGCAAAAAGTGAACCATAAAGTAGGGAGGGAACACTATACCCATAGTACCAACATTCAAACTGCTATACCACACTGACTCCTTCATTGCACTATACAACTTCACAAAACAATATTTTTGAACTAATCTGTAAATTTTACTGAATAAACTATAAAGTAAAAAAATTAACATGTATGAAATTTAAAGAAAACTAATACTGATATGGCCTTGTTACCTCTCAAATTAATGTGTTATAGTTTAACACTGTTAATTGTGACACAGCCCATCCTCCATGTTTCTGTCAGCTACTTTCCTACCTTTCCGCACTGATGACTGGTAAACACACCAGTTGCCAGGCAACTGCTACACAACACAAGTCGTCTAACAGGTATGCAGTTATCACGTTTGTGAAATGATTATACAGTAATACAGTTAGTTCTAATAAAACGAAATAGATTCCAAAGGCTTGCCAATTATTTGCATTTCTTGGTCAGGACCTGGGTATGTGTGTGAACAAAGGGTGAAATGCTAACCACACATTGCGGCAAGAGAAAAGGTTTTGAGTAGGAATTAATATAGATCTCAGGTAAAGAATACAGTCATATACAATTGTCCTTCCATATCCACAGATTCAACATTTTTTAAATTCCAAAAAGCAAACCTTGATTTTAACACATTATATAAGGAATACTATTTTACTATGCCAGTATATAAGGGGACTTGAGCAATCATGAATTTTGATATCCATGGAAGGTCCTGGAACCAAACCCTAACAGGTACCAAGGGCTCACTATAGTTGGAAGTGACTGTAAGAGTTATGTACACCAACATCTCATGTTGGATCTGATGAAGCATTTTCCCATGTATTGGAAGGAAAAAAGAAGAGGCAGGTTGCTTAGGCCCTCTAATGTCATGTCTAAATATGATTCCAAGCCTGAGGGCAGGACACTTTTATTGTACTTGAAAAGTGTCACATTGTGCAGTGGTTTAAGCACTGGACGCTGGAGACCAGGTTTCAAATTCATACTCAGCCATGAAATCCTCTGACCTTAAGTAAGTCACTCTCTCTCAGCCTCAGAAGACGGCAATGACAAGCCTCTTCGGAACAAACCTTTTTCAGAAAAACCCTAAGATAGAGTCACCTTAAGTTTGGAAATAACTTGAACACACACAGCAAAAGCACAGTAATGGTGCCATAGAAATAGAATGAAAAGAACAGTTCTGCTGCAATGCATCCTATGGCCAGTTAGGTCTTTCAGGATATGAAAGCAATAGCAGACTGCCTTGCTCCCCCTTAACCAGTGATAGGTGCCAAAATGACTCTACTGGGGCTGTCCTTCTTTGGCCATATCATGAGAAGACATGGCTCACTAGAAAAGGCAGTAATATCTGGCAAAGTAGAAGGCAATGGGAAGAAGGGATGGCCACATGGTAGATGGATAGACTCAATCAAGGGAGCCACAGCCCTGTGTCTGCAGGACTTGGGCTGATAACAGTGTAACTTGGAGGCCCTACATGAATGGGGTTGCCATAAGTGCAGTACATGGCCTGAACATCCCTTTACTAGTTAGACCCACATGTCAACTGGATGACAGCTAATGATAGCAACAACTGTAGAATTAATGCTGTATGGTTCTGATTTAACTGCCATGGCTCCTTGCTTCACAATCCTGGGAGGTGTAATTGTACAAGGTCTTTAAACAAAGTGTGCTGGTGCCTCACCCAACTACAAATCCCAGGTGTTTCATTTATGGAGTATTTATTTTATTAATTTTTTCCCCGCTCCTTTCCTCAGAGCTGACCACTGCATTGGATAGACCACATCAGGTGTAGATTATTAAATATGTTTTTCTGTGGGGGAGCAGATGACAACTACTGGATGGCATATGTTCTGTATCAGAAACTAGAGCTGATGTGGTCTATCCAATGCAATTTTCTGAATCAGCACCCCAAATAACCAAACCTAATCTAAAGTTGACCAAAAACGTAACCCTTTTGGTACAAATGTTTGAGAGTGGTCTCAGGTCAAAGTGGTCCTTGGTCAAGTGGGACCTGGTCAAAGTGAGGCCTGGTCAAAGTGGTCCTTGGTCAAGTGGGCCCAGGTCAATGCAGGCCCTGGTCAAACTGGTCCTTGGTCAAGTGGGCCCTGGTCAAAGTGAGGCCTGGTCAAACTGGTCCTTGGTCAAGTGGGCCCTGGTCAATGCAGGCCCTGGTCAAAGTGGTCCTTGGTCAAAGTAGTCCCTGGTCAAAGCAGTCCCTGTTCAAGTGCCCTGGTCAAAGTGGTCCCTGGTCTAAGTGGTTCTTGTTCAAGTGGTCTCTGGTGAAAATGGCCTCTGGTCAAAGTGGGCCCTGTTCAAGTGGTCCCTGGTCAAAGTGGTCCTTGGTCAAGTGACCCCTGGTCAAAGTGGGCCCTGTTCAAGTGGTATCTGGTCAAAGAGGTCTCTGGTCAAAGTGGTCCCTGGTCAAGTGGTCCCTAGTCAAAGTGGTCCCTGTTCAAGTAATCTCTGGTCACAGTGGGCCCTGGTTAAAGTGGCCCTTGGTCAAAAAAAGGTTGGGAACCATTGACCTACAATCAATGCCAAACTTCCCACACAGAACTCATATGTGTAGATGTGTATGTGTATTGTATACACGCCCCTTTATTTAGTGTTTAACGACAAGGCAAATGCATATACACATGGATATAAAAATAAACAAACCGCAATGAAACGAAGCCGGCCCTGCGCCCCCTCCCTCGTTCGCGCCTGGCTCAGGCGGCGGGCGGCTGCTCTCCTCCTTCCTCCCCTTGGCCTCCCGCTCCATGACTAAGCCTCCGCAGAGGAGCGCTTCTCCGCCGCCGCCGAGGCTGCTGGTGGTGATGGGCGGAGAGGGAGGCTCCGTGCCCGCCGGCGGGACAGGTCCGAGCAGAGCCCCGCGGCGCCCTTCCTGGGCGGGAGGAGAAGGAGCCTCCCTCTGGGAGTAGCGGCGAGGCGAAGAGAGGAGAGGAGAGGAGGAGAGCCAGGAGAGGCGCCCGGGAGGCTTGAGCCCATGTCGGGCCCGCGCAGCGCCCTGCAGGCCTGGTGCCGCCGCCAGTGCGAGGGCTACCCCGGCGTCGAGGTCCGGGACCTCAGCAGCTCCTTCCGCGACGGGCTCGCCTTCTGTGCCATCCTCCACCGCCACCGGCCCGACTTGCTGTGAGTAGAACCACCCCTCTAGGCCTCAACGGAAACCCCGGGCTCGCCTAGGCGGAGCGGCCGGCTCTGGGGGCAGCCTCTTCGGCAAGCGCTTGCTCCTCTGAGAGGGCCTCAAAAGAAGAAGGAGTAGGAAAGGGGCAGCCCTAGCTAGAGACTGTGCCCAAGCTTCGGTCTTTTAGGTGTTTTAGACTCCAGTTCCCAGAATCCTTCATCATTGGACTGAGCACCTGAGACTTCTGGGAGTTGAAGTCCTTTAGAGTTTGGGAAAACACTGCTAAGAGCAGGCATGGGCAAACTTGGGCCCACCAGGTGTTTTGGACTTCAACTCCCACCATTCATAACAGCTTAAGCGGCTAAGGGGGGAAAGGAAGGGGCCTGAGGCTGTTAGGAATTGTGGGAGTTGAAGTCCAAAACACCTGGAGGGCCCAAGTTTGCCCATGATTGGCTAAGAAGAGAGAAACAAGATATTCCTGCTTATGAGGCTGCCCTAAAGTGAGATATTGTATTACAGCATTGGTCCTTCAGGTGTTATGGATGTCAGCTCCCAGAATCCTTAATTTTAATTTGCTGTGAAGTTTTCTGGGCTGTATGGCCATCTTCCAGAAGCATTCTCTCCCAACGTTTCACACACATCTTTGGCAGGCATCCTCAGAGGTTGTTGGATTCCCTCAGGCAAGAAGCAGCCAACCTTTGAAGCTGCAAGACTATTTAGTGCTAATTTATATTTACAGTAGAGTCTCGCTTATCTAACCTTCTGGATTATCCAACATTCTGGATTATCCAACGCAGTCTGCCTTTTAGTAGTCAACGTTTTTGTAGTCAAATTTTTCAATACATTGTGATGTTTTGGTACTAAATTCGTAAATTTACTATGTGGCATTATTGAACTACAGTAGAGTCTCACTTATCCACCATAAATGGGCCAGCAGAACGTTGGATAAGCAAATATGTTGGATAATAAGGAGAGATTAAGGAGAAGCCTATTAAACATCAAATTAGGTTATGATTTTACAAATTAAGCACCAAAAACATCATGTTTGACAGAAAAAGTAGTTCACTATGCAGTAATGCTACGTAGTAATTACTGTATTTACGAATTTAGCACCAAAATATCACGATGTATTGAAAACATTGACTACAAAAATGCGTTGGATAATTCAGAACATTGGATAAGCGAATGTTGGATAAGTGAGACTCCACTGTACTTTTTCTGTCAAATTTGTTGTTAAAATGTTTTGGTGCTTAATTTGTAAAATTATAACCTAATTTGATGTTTAATAGGCTTTTCCTTAATCCCTCCTTATTATCCAATATATTCGCTTATCCAGTGTTCTGCCAGCCCATTTATGTTGGATAAGTGAGACTGTACTATATTTATCATGTCAGAAGTGAACCAAGGGTACAAGTTGTAATGTATTTGAAAACACAAAGTTAAAAAAATCTTGTCATTATACTAAACGTCCTTTGACCAGTAGCTGGCCACTGATGTTGCTGTAAGAAGGTCCTCCACTGTGCATGTGGCAGGGCTTAGGCTGCATTGTAGTAGGTGGTCTGTAATTTGCTCTTCTCCACACCCGCATGTCATGGATTCCACTTTGTAGCCCCATTTCTTAAGGTTGACTCTACTTCTTATGGTGCATCTCATGGTGTCTGTCGAGCGCTTTCCAAGTATTCAATGCTAATCAAGGTGATCAATTGCAACATTCATACTTGCCTCAAACAGACAGGAGTTATTTCTCCCACCCTGGACATTATTCCACAGATATATAAACCCAACTTGCCTAGTTTCCAACAAACCTGACAACCTCTGAGGATGCCTGCCATAGATGTGGGTGAAATGTCAGGAGAGAATGCTTCTGGAACATGGCTGTACAACCCAGAAAACTCACAGCAACCCAGTGATTTGGGCCATGAAAGCCTTCGACAACAGATCCCTAATATTTCTGCCAGGTATATGGTGAGAGGAGGACCCAGGGTGTATCTAGGCATGGGCAAACTTGGGCCGGCAGGCTGTTAGGAATTGTGAGAGTTGAAATCCAAAACACCTGTAGGGCCCAAGTTTGCCCATGTCCTATCTACACTAGAATTAATGCAGTTCGACACCTCTTTAACTGTCATAGTTAAATGCTATGGGATCCTGGGAGGTGTAGTTCATTGCAGCAACAGCTCATTTTGACAGAGAAGGCCTTGTAAATCTACAACCCCCAGGATTCCATATCTTTGAGCCATAGCATGTAAAGTGACGTCAAACTGCATTCATTCCACAGTGTAGAGATGTACCTCCAGCCACACCTTTCTACTCCACAGCCATTAATTAGCAGTAACACCAGATTAAGATTGCAGCACAGTGTGGAGGGACACTGAAAGAGTTTTGGTATGATAAGCTAGTTTCTATTTCACGGTTCTCCCACAGATGTGATTACAGCTTCTGCTAATACACTGATTTGAGAAAGGGCAATGTGTTGCCTTCAGCCCAAACATTTTTTTCTCTTGGAAATTGTGGAGAGTTCAGAAGGCTACCTTTTTTATCGTGTTAGAAGCGACTTGAGAACATACTGCAAGTTGCTTCTGGTGTGAGAGAATTGGCTGTCTACAGAGACGTTGCCCAGGGAACACCTGGATGTGTTATCATCCTGTTGGGAGGCTTCTCCCATGTCCCGGTAAGCTAGAGCTGACAGACAGGAGCTCACCCCGTCTCGCGGATACGAACCGCCAACCTTCAGGTCAGCAACCCAACCTTCAGGTCAGCTGACACAAGGGTGCTCCTTAACCGCAGCTCCTTAATAGACTACCTAATTGTTGTTGTTGCATGCCATAATATGTTTTTATGTTGGATAAGTGAGACTGTACTATATGCTTACATTGACCCTAAGGCAGACCTCCCACAGGGTTTTCTTGAAAACATTGGCTCAGGCCCCTTCTACACTGCTATATAAAATTCAGATGATCTGCTTTGAACTGGATTATAAAGCAGTGTAGACTCATAATCTGGTTCAAAGCAGATATTGTGGATTATCTACTTTGACAATCTGGATTATATGGCAGTGTAGAAGGGGCCTCAGAGAGGGATTGACCTTGCCCATGAAATGCTGAGAGAGTGTGACTTGCTTATGGGCACTGAGTGGGTTTCCATGGCTGAGCAGGGATTCGAAACCTGATTCCAATCCTGCTCCAACATTCAAGCCATTGCATGATGCTGGCTTTCAGACCACTTACCAACCCCCTGTTTTGGTTATATTGTACAAATCAAAGCTCATCCCTAACTTTATATTTTATGGATATATATTTGAGCCTAATTCTGTGATGTTGTGTGTATAATTGTCAAGCTTTTAGCTAGTTTAGGCATCCATCCCACTTCTTTGGACCTCAGGGCATCAAGTGGCAAACATCTTGTAACAGGATCATGTTTATAGAATCAGAGATGCTAAACAAGGGCTTTGATAGCTCGTTTGATCATCTGATCCAAGTCAATATGACCGGCCAGCTTGTTATTAGATGACACATAGGGTGCATCTTCACTGTAGAATTAAAGCAGTTTGACACCACTTGAACTGCCATGGCTCAATGCTATGGAACTATAGGAGCTGTAATTTTACAATTTGCCCTTCTCTGCAAAAGAGTGCTAGTGCCTTACCAAATACAAATCTCAGGATGTCATAGCATTAAACCATGGCAGTTAAAGTGATGTCAAACAGCATTAATTCTGCAGCATTGATGCACTCTAAGGAACTAGCTCTAACAGACCCAGATTATTTTGCACTTACTATTTTCAGATTCATATCTCCATATAAAAATTCAAGGTTTTTCCTACTTCTAATGTTATTTTGAGAGTTTCCTGCCGTCTCTCGGTCACTGAGCCTCTTCCTCCTTTCCTTGTTGCTATTTATAAATATGATGTGTGAACAAAGCACCAGAGAATATAATGCATCAGTCGGGAACGTCCTCTGACAAGGACAAGGGATAAATTAGTGTGACCCAGTTAGTATCTTTCAATGACTTCTGTTGTCAGTGTTTCTGTGGAAGGTTGCATATGGTTGCTGCTTCCTTGTGATTGGATTAATTGCCTGGGTGGAAAAACTGGCCCAGTTTTTGAAAAGCATCATTATCTTGGCTCCAAGAATGTCCACATGCAGAGGTATTGAGTGAACAATATAGAAATAAATGAATATTGTAAATAATCATTGTACATCTATCTGCTTACAGATCCATTATCCTCCCCCAGCCATAGTATTATAGAATTTTAGAGATGAAAGGAACATTGGAGATCATTTAGTTAAATTTTCTGCTCAGTGAAAGGTCTTCTATCTGAAGCTCCCTGGCTTAGATGTCTTTTTAAATGAATGAGCCATTTGTATTAATAGCTAAACATAGTATTGTACTGAGTACACCATTATTATAGATGTTGTAGGCTAGCCTCCCGCAACTCAGTGCTCTTCAGATGTGTCAGGCAGAAGTTCCTTTAACCTGGACACAGGGTGCATCTACACTGTAGAATTAATACAATTTGACATCACTTTCCCTGCCATGGCTCAATGTTCTGGAATCTCATGATTTATAGTTTGGGGAAGCACCAGTGCTCTTTGACAGAGAAGTCTAAGAATCTTGTAGAACTACAACTTGATTCCATAGCATTGAGCCATGGCAGGTAAAGTGATGTCAAACTGCATTAGTTTTACAGTGTAGATGCACCCTATTCAAAAGGCACCAAGTTGGAAGCTGATGTAAACAACTGGACGATTATATACATTTTGCTCTGCATCTTGGGACATTTTGGTGATTACTGCGAAATACAGCAATCATGTAACCGTCCTGACATTTCTGATTGTGATTCCCATTAGCTTTAGCCAGCACAGAGAGGTTGAGCCAAGTTGGCCATCCCTAGCTTGGATGGAGTTTCATTCTGATTAACAAAGGCAACGGGAATGGCCTTTAGTCTCTTCCCTCTCTGTAATTGGTACTAATAATACTGATTTGGGTACCTGAGATCATGTGTGTGAATGCCCTTGAACTGTATTTTATAAAGGAAAATTACTTGTGATGATATTCACCCTCATCCTCTTTCAGCTGAAAAATTTGCAACATGCACAAAATTCAAGTAGGCACACACAGTATCTGATGATCCCTTTGCTAACTGCCAGATGCATTGGCAGAAGGAAGTAGATGAGAGCTTTTATCTCTCCATTATAATACCAGAACCTACCGTCATCCAAGGAGGCCAGATAAAAGGAAGCACTTCTTTACCCAGCATATACAATATGACATTTGCTACTGCATGGTGTCGCAATGACTGCTAACATCAGTGACATAAGGATTGGATTAGGTAAATTCGGGAATGTTAGGACCATCAGTGGCTGTTATTTTTGTATTATATTTTGTATCAGAGACACAATGAGGGATATGAGATAGTTGTCCTCAGGTCCTACACTAACCACTCATTCTGGGATCAAAATGATGTGGTGAATGCTGGATCGCCCTGGGGTTGATTTAGACCATCACCTCTTCTTTACACAAGTGAGTTCTTGCTAAGAAATGCAACAGCAGGCAACAACAATGTGGCATTGATTAGGAGCAACAAATGTTTGTGGGAATTGTACTTTTTAAATGTATGTGATCGCTACCCCAGGCCAAGAAAACAGCTGTTAGAAGAGCACATGGCCTAAGCCTCTGCTGGAGCAAAAAGCTCAAAAGAACTGCATTTGGCAGAGGAAAAACTTCTCCTTGTAACATAATGACTATCCCATTAAGCAGAAGTCGCTGCTGTTAAATATCTAGGGCGTAAATCTCATTTCTAGCAGATGGTCTAACTAAGCACTTCACAGTTAAGTGGAGCACAGTGTATAGTAAGCTTGACACACAGGACCTTACAAGGACATGGCACCTTAAGAGAGGATTTTCCAGGGAACATTTAAGGGGTATTTTGAATCATTATTAACCACTTTAGTATGCGCTGATTCTGAAAACAAAGGATCAAAGCTTGAGAAAAAAAATATCAAAAATCACTCCTTTGCCAGATCAAAAGATACATTCTAAGTTATATCTAAAAGCAACACATTTTTTTCGTGTCAGGAGCAACCGGAGTTGCTTCTGGAGTGAGAGAATTGGCTGTCTGCAAGGACGTTGCCCAGGGGACGCCCGGATGTTTTGATGTTTTACCATCCTTGTGGGGGACTTCTCTCATGTCCCCACATGGAACTGGAGCTGATAGAGGGAGCTCATCCACACTCTCCCCGGGTGGGATTCAAACCTGGCAACTTTCAGGTCAGCAACCCAACCTTCAAGTTACGAGGCTTTTATTCCCTAGGCCAGGGGTCCCCAAACTAAGGCCCGGGGGCCGGATGCGGCCCATCGAAGCCATCTATCTGGCCCCCACGGCACAAGGGCAGAAGGGGGTTGGGCTAAATGACCCAAGGGATCTCTTCCAACCCTCTTTATTATTATTATTATCATTATTATTATTATTATTATTATTATTAGTAACATTGAGGCTGGGTGGCCGTCTGTCAGGGGTGCTTTGCTTGTGCTTTTGCTGCACAAGGGCAGAAGGGGGTTGGGCTAAATGACCCAAGGGATCTCTTCCAACCCTCTTTATTATCATTATTATTATTATTATTATTATTATTATTATTATTAGTAACATTGAGGCTGGGTGGCCGTCTGTCAGGGGTGCTTTGCTTGTGCTTTTGCTGCACAAGGGCAGAAGGGGGTTGGGCTAAATTACCCAAGGGATCTCTTCCAACCCTCTTTATTATTATTATTATCATTATTATTATTATTATTATTATTATTAGTAACATTGAGGCTGGGTGGCCGTCTGTCAGGGGTGCTTTGCTTGTGCTTTTGCTGCACAAGGGCAGAAGGGGGTTGGGCTAAATGACCCAAGGGATCTCTTCCAACCCTCTTTATTATCATTATTATTATTATTATTATTATTATTATTATTATTATTAGTAACATTGAGGCTGGGTGGCCGTCTGTCAGGGGTGCTTTGCTTGTGCTTTTGCTGCACAAGGGCAGAAGGGGGTTGGGCTAAATTACCCAAGGGATCTCTTCCAACCCTCTTTATTATTATTATTATTATTATTATTATTATTAACATTGAGATTGAGGCTGGGTGGCCATCTGTCAGGGGTGCTTTGCTTGTGCTTTTGCTGCACAAAGGCAGAAGGGGGTTGGACTAAATGGCCCAAAGGGTCTCTTCCAACCCTCTTTATTATTATTATTATTATTATTATTATTATTATTATTATTATTATTATTAACATTGAGGCTGGGTGGCCATTTGTCAGGGGTGCTTTGCTTGTGCTTTCGGTGCACAAAGACAGAAGGGGAATGGACTCAATGGCCCAAAGGGTCTCTTTCAACTCTCTTTTTTATTGTTGTTGTTATTGTTATTATTATTATTGCTCGGTGGCCAACTATAGTCCGGCCCTCCAACGGTCTGAAGGATCGTGAACTGGCCCCCTGTTTTAAAAGTTTGGGGACCCCTGCCCTAGGCCATCGGAGGTTCCAGCAACACATCCCACACACAATCATACTCTCTTAATATATAGCAACACATATTAAGAGAGTTTGATTGGGACAGTGAAAAAGATGCAGTTTCAAGGTACTCTGTTCATTGTGCTGTTCTCCAGCTAAAACTGAGAGAAGACAAACAAGTTGCTTAAACCACAAACAGATAATAGAAAAGTTACTTTTTTGGACTACAAGTCCTCAAATTTCTCACCACTATAACATCAGAGCTTTGCATATTTAATTCTTCCTGACATCTGAACTTTGCCTTCCTCTGAGGCTGAGACCATTTGATTTGTCCAAGGTCATCTAGTGGTTCCATAACCCTCAACACGTCATCTCCAGAATCCTAGTTGAACACTGAAACCTCTTTCAAATTGTAACTCTCCTGGTTAATTAAAGGTTATGTTAAGAAAACAACTCCTGATAATTGAACAGATACCATCATAACCAACCAACCATGATATATGCACCAGACATCTGCATGTCCTAGGTTGCCAATTTTCTTCCTTCTTCAAGGATTGGATTTAAATGTTCTCTCAAGGAATCTTTAGGTCTTCCAGTGTAACTCTACAGTTAAATTCCTTCAGTCATGCTGAGGATCTAGAAATTTCTAGAGAGAACATCTTTCTAGGAATCTCAAGATCCTCCAATGCGGAGCTCCTGTGCTCCTAACCCCAGATAATGTGGAAGGATGGCTGTATTTGCCAGGCAGTTGGTGGTATTATATCAATGAATGGGATCATTTTATGTTTGTGACACATACTATTTGCATAGAAGGTGTTAACTGACATGTTTTCCCATGCATTCCCCTTTGGGGTTTTCTCCCTAGTGTTCAGCTTCCTCATGTTATCATTGTTTCCCAGTTCTTTTTTACTGAATGGAATTCATTATCGAGAAGCCATTCTGTAGATGAAGAAGGTCAGGAATCTGTGTTATTAGGGGGGTCTCAGACATGTGATGAGTGAAGTTATGTATATCTTCATGACAGCTTGGGAAACTAGTTTCGGGTCTTCTGGTTTCCCTACAGGTTTTGGAATGATTTGAAAACTAGCTCAGACATGTATGCATCCCTACAGAGCTTGATATGAACTATAAAAATGTAGCTACCATGTATTAAAATTATACATATATTTCCGAAGAATGTAGGTTGTCTTACCACAAGAGGAGCCATGCTGGATCATTTTAAAGGTCTATTTAATCCAGTGGTTCTAAACCTGTGAGTCCCCAGGTGTTTTGGCTTACAACTCCCAGAAATCCCAGCCAGTTTACTAGCTGTTAGGAATTATGGGAATTGAAGGCCAAAACATCTGGGGACCCACATGTTGAGAACCACTGATCTAATCCAACCTTGTATTCATACAGGGGCCAAACTATTGCCTACCCGTGGGACATAAATAAGCTCATAAGCTTGTGTTTAATTCATGACTGTCAAAGCCTAAAACAAGCATGTTCACTTCCTATGTAGTCATGGTCTTCCTATATGATGATGGTCTGCCTAGGAAAAACACTTAAGTTTTTAGAAAAGAAACATAAGACCTGACTTTTCTCACAGGCATTTGGTGAATAGGAAACTACGGAATGAGACTTTAACAGCTTGAATAATGGACTATGGATTTTGGAAAACAATTTAGATATGAGATCATGACTCGGCATTTTATTTGGTCTTAATCTGTTTAATTGATTGATATGTATTTTAATAGCGTATGTTTAGATTGTTTATATTTTGATGTGATGTAATGTTTACCCGTGCGGCATTGAATTTCTGCCAGATTTGTAAGCCGCCTTGAGTCCCCTCTGGAGTAGAGAAAGGTTGGGATAGGAATAAAGTAAATAAATAAATAATACAGTAATGTGAAAAGGGCAGTGTGTGCTGGCACTAGTCATGATGGATGCCAACTTGGTCAGACTTAAAAGAGGATTAGACAATGGTTGCCAACCTGGACAGATTTAAAAGGAGATTAGATATGCTATCAGTGGTGGCTAATCATGATGGCAATACGTGACTTCCCATTTCCCATTTCCCTACAGTACAATACAGTAACAGTAAAGAAGCAGTTTCTTTTCAAATGCCTTCCACTCTTTCATTATTATTTGTAAAATGCCACACTTTTATTATTGGTGGTCTAGTAATTGAGGTTCATCTGAATTCCCTGCCTTTTGTGTCCACAATGGAAGGATTTCTTTTCTTTTGGACATGTTTCTCTTCCCTGAAACATGATGATCTGAAGTATCTTTTTAATCAGGCAGACTTTTAAAGAAGAAGGTTTTTAAGATCAAGTCAGGGCTGCTATGGTTTTTAGTTTTAAATATTTCTTTATGGATTTTAACTGAATTTTTAATACCAATGATATTTAATATTTTCATATTTGTAGATTGTAAATTGAATTGAATTGCTTTTAATGTAAGCTGCTTTGAGTCTCCTTGTGGAGATAAAATGTGGGGTATAAATAAACATTATAAACATTATAATAATAATAGTGGCTACCACACAAATTTGATTGTGACCTGGTAGATACTTTTTCTTCATGTAACATTTTCTGTTTTGTTTTACAGGGACTTTAATTCACTTTCTAAGGAGAATGTGTACGAAAACAACCGCCTGGTAAGTCTATGTCTCAGTCTTCACCAGTCATTATTTTACTTTATTTTTGCTTACAGACTTAGTATTCCTTATCCAAAATGCTTGGCATGAGAAGTGTTTTAGATTTTTCATTTTCCTTGGATTTTGGAACATTGGTATATACTACACATAATTAAATATCTTGGAAATGGGATCCAAGTCTAAATACAAAATTTAGCTTATACACATTGCCTGAAGATAACTATATACATCTTTAAAATAATTTGTGGATGAAAGAAAGTTTGTACAGTAGAGTCTCACTTATCCAACACTCGCTTATCCAACGTTCTGGATTATCCAACGCATTTTTGTAGTCAATGTTTTCAATACATCGTGATATTTTGGTGCTAAATTCGTAAATACAGTAATTACTACATAGCATTACTGTGTATTGAACTACTTTTTCTGTCAAATTTGTTGTATAACATGATGTTTTGGTGCTTAATTTGTAAAATCATAACCTAATTTGATGTTTAATAGCTTTTCCTTAATGCCTCCTTATTATCCAACATATTCGCTTATCCAACATTCTGCTGGCCCGTTTATGTTGGATAAGTGAGACTCTACTGTATTTGCTAAACCATCAAAAAGTAAAGGCATTGCTATCCCAGCCATCCATGTGGACAGTTTTGGATTTGTGGATAAGGGTTACTCAACCTATGTTTATTTATTTTGTGTAACTCTAATGCCACTCACACTGAATGGGGAAGCAGTGTGAGAGAGATCCTAAGTGCCTGGTTGTTTATATATCTGGAAATTTGATACTGACACCCAGATATTTGAAATTGACTTCCATTGTGGGTTTACAGTAGGCATTTCCCAATCCACTTTCTTTTCCCGTGGTATTTAAATTACGAAGCGCTTGTTCTCTTTGTCTCTTTTGATGTTCCCTCTTAGCTATTGTATTCATTCATTCACTATTTATTTACTATTTATTTCTCCAAACCAGAACTCGGCATAGACTAAAACAAGATTAAGAGATGGATACCAGGGGTTTTTTTTTCGTGTCAGAAGTGTCTTGAGAACATACTGCAAGTTGCTTCTGGTGTGAGAGAATTGGCTGTCCGCAGAGACGTTGCCCAGGGGATGTCCGGATGTGTTACCATCTTTCTGGGAGGCTTCTCTCATGTCCCTGCAACTTAGAGCTAACAGACAGGAGCTCACCCCGTCTTGCGGATTCAAACCGGCAACCTTCAGGTCATCAACCCATCTCTTAGGTCATTTGTCCAGCAGTAATGCACTTGAATCAGGGACTGGCAAACCATCTCATGGACAGGAAATCAGCTCATTTGCTGTATGTTACTTAGAAATGTTTAATTCCACTTACACATGAAATCTTAGATGCCACCCAAAGTTTACAATTCATAATATCTCGTTTGATATTATTCAGTCTTTATAAACTACCAAGGCAACTCCTTTTCCCTCTTACTTTCATTTTTCTTCATTGCATTTTTAGTCTACTTTTCCACTAAAATAGTGCTCCAGACTGCCAGGAAAGAATAAAAGTAAAAGTATCAACCTGATCAAAGCAGGTTTAAAGTCTATATTGAAAGGTTGTCTCTTCACGTTCATCCTAAATGCAATGTGAGTGGGGAATTGATTCAAACTCTAATAGAAGCACATTCTATAATCTGGAAGCAACTCAGGAAAAAACCCTGTCCCATGTCTTCATCACATGGAAGCTCCATTGGTACTGCTGTTGTCAAGAGAACCTCTAAGCAACCACACGGGTTCATAACAAGACAGGCTGTGTAGGGCTTTAAAGGTTAAAACTTTTCAACTGAATTGAATCTTGAATTGTAAACCAGTGACTGTGCCCTGTAACTACTCACCTCTCTTTCTTGGGAATTTGGGGCTCTGAGTTGTTCCTAAACTGACAAAGACATCCATTAAAAAATATTTCCGATAATTATGTGTTTTGGATGGAGATGGCATTGTATGAATGAATTTTATTGTAACTGTCACACACCAGGAGTACAAAGCATTAAAACATTAAAATCAGAGGAAGCCAGATTTAATGGAGCCATACAAAATTGATTAAGATTTATAAATTAAATTGTATCATTGGGTTAAATAGTTTAACTCCAAGATTTCCCTTGAATTTGTTTAGTCTGTCCTATTCTGGCTTTCTTGCTATCTATTTTTCAGTCTGAACTTCTCAGCATTTTCTGGCCACTGTGGTAAGGGGTGAACAGGTGGGAGTGGAAGTCCTCTAGAAGGTTATTGAGAATGACTCGAGAGCTTACTCAAAATCCCTAATTTAAACTAACTTTGTTTGTATCACATGCTGTCATCCATGAGCTCTGTGACTAGGAGTATTTTTATTGCTTTCTTGTCTTTAAAAGAAAGGAAAAAAAGTATACTAAGATCTCCAAGGCAAATATTTCCGTGCTTTCTGCTGCTATTCCTTCAAACATGGAAAATGGGCATATTCATGTTTACATGACAAATTTGCAGACCCATACTTGCAGCCCAATGGAACAGGCATGCCATGACAGTAGAATAACATGGTTGGATGCCATCTGGCCTAGTTAAGATACCACATGCATAAATAATAATCTTGGCTGGGTAGAGGAGCACTGATATAATTGCAGAGTTCTGGTTGGGGATGGGTAGCTGTGATATAAAGTTTTGGTAGGGTTTTTTTCTGGTGGGAGAGAACTGAGCAAGCAAGTATACAGCTATACAAACATACATTGACAGTCCTTAAGTGAGAGGCTGCCTAAAGATTTTATCACTTAAGGTGGACAAACCAGGACTGTAGCTGGGCCTTTGGTGATGATCCATATCACAGGATGCCATGTGCATTCATGCCAGTTTGCCTCCCACCACCTCATAATTCTCCCATCTCTAGCTGTTAACAGGCAAAACTCATCAATAGTTAGCAATCCTGCAACTTTCTTGTCACCTGCCTTGGTCCCTTTTGCACCAGTACATCAGCAGTAACATGATGGCAAAGACCAAGATTCTCCTACTTTCCCCTTCACCATTCCAAAGCTGGCTGCTTCCCTTTTATTTAATACATATATTTGGCTTTTTAAAGAAAATACTGAAAATAAAAGTAACAAAAATTAATAACTATCAAGCAGGAAGTTGGGCTTACTAGATTGTGTGAAAGTTTGATTGTGGGACCACAGATTAGCAAATCAGTGAAATTGTGCTGAAGATAGGTGCAATAGTGAAGGTACTCAATGCAATATGTATCTACTATCAGCACTAACACAACTGTAGTGGGATAGTGTTTTTAAATGTCCTTAGCCTCACCCATGTAATAAAGATTATGCCACCATAATTTCAATAATATATGATTTGCATAGATCTGTGTTTAATGTGCATCTGATTTCTAATTCTTTTGATATGTTCATAGGATCTTGTTCCCAATTATTCCGTTGTTTCATCTTGTAATAATAACCATGCATTAATTTTCATGGTGTTTTCTTTCCGTCTTTGTTTTACTGAAGGTGAACTGCTGTTTATTAATGAAATAAACAAGTTGTGACAAGCTTGAAGTAGTCATACTTGGCAATCATCCATTCACAGCAAAATTTTTGAGGCAGTTCAATCTGAGAGAGAGGGAGACTGACTGACTTCAATGAATTTTATGAATCCATGGGGATTACAACCTAAATTTCAAATTCCAGACAAGCACTCTAAACACTGTAATGTACTTGTACTGACTTTTGACTTTTTTAAACAGAAAAACAGGATTAAAAATTTATTTCTCTCTGTCTGATATGCATATGATATGCAATTTAACATCAGTTTTAAGTGCTGACATCCTCAAAAACATAGGAGAATGACTCACCCAAGGTCACCTGGTGAGTCTGTGGAGCAGCTGAGAATTGCTCACAGTCCAGCATGCTTTCTAATGAGCTGCTGCTGGAAACAAATCGAGCACTTCCACTCCTTTCTTCATCCCAGAAAAATCAATTTGTTTTAGTCATGTTGTTTCGTCCACTCTGTATTGACACAGGTACTGGCTTTTCTGCTAACCTGTTCTCACTTGAAGTGTTTTTCATTTGCACAATGTTTTCTACTAACAATTTTCCCATTGCATAAATTTGAAGGGGCACTTGACAGAAATGGAGGTCAGGAAAGAAAGACGAGGAACTATGAAGTATAGGACATCTTATAGCGTTTCTTGTATTTTATCTTGTAGCTCAGAGCTGACTGAGAGTTGGTGACTAGTGCATGACCACTTTGTGAACTTTCAGGGACAAGCAGAAAATTAACCTCAGAAAGCTTTAATTTTCCAGTTCCTGGCTAGACCAATGTCCAGCTACAGGACTCCTCCATGGGAAACAGTTTCTGTGTACAGGTTTTAAGCATAACAGGAAATCAGTAGATTGTGGCTGAGGCAAAGGTGTGCTAGTCTTCTTAACCAATATCTTTACAGCCCACCCAATACATTTCCTTGCTGTCTCTGAAGTAGGGTTGCAATGTGAATGAAGCTCTTTAGATTGCTTTTCATGTCTTAGTTGAACTAGATTGATAAAGATTTCTGATTACCAAATGTTTAATAATGGCAGCAACACATTGCTACACACACACATACACTGCCCTCTCCCCAATTAAACTGCTAAAAGAAAAAAAAAAGCTGGGACTGACAGTGAGCAGTAGTCAATATTGTAGGCAAAGGCTTAGAGCTTCCTTCATTTTTGATCTTCAAAACAATTTTCTCAGTTTGAAGAGTGTGTTTCTTGCATGGGGATCTAGTTGCAGATTAAAGCATTGCAATTAAAAGTAATGTAGCATCTAGAAGCCTAACATCTACCTCATCTGTCTTATGTGCTGAAAAGGGAAGGGGCTCAATTAGTTCAGTCCTTTCTGGGAGCTCATATTGGAAAATTGACACCATTTTACATTATCTTGCTGATAGGGAGAAATTATTTCTTTGCATAAAGTAGGCACTCTTCAAGATAAAAAGAATGTCAAAGGTAGGTCACAACAAAATGTTCAAAATCATAGTGGAGACAACCACGATATGTAAATTGATACTCTTTAGAGATGCCAGGCATTAAAAGAAGCAGCACAAACATAAAAAGGACAAGTCTTTTAATGTTTGTCCTGCAAAGAGGAAGGACTGCAGAAAGACCTCTCTGTATTTGACACTTATATCAGTGCAGCCTTCCCTTTTCTGTATAAGCTCTGTAAGTTTCAAAAGTTGGAAGTCTGTTTTAAAGATTCAAATGGAAGCCAGCAGGGATACTTGGGGAATAAGAGCTGACCTGATAGAGCTGTCAAAAAGAGTAACCTCTGTATACAAACAGTGGAAGGAAAGTTGTCCTGATCCTATTTCAGATGCAGTCAACAGGAAAGAGGTGACAGGAACACAGACTGACATAATAATGTCTGTCACAAGGCTGTTATTCTTTATTGTTAAGTCTTCTATGATTTCCCTCATTTTCAGAGCTTTATAAATGCTTCTTTTGTAGATTAGGGAAGGCATGCTAACTGTGAGTGGGTTCTGGGAGTTCTAGTTTTTTTTTTAATACTCTTTCCAAACTGTGATTTTGTGCCAACCTTAGTTTCTGAACAGTTTTCCTCCTGTTACTTCTGCAGGCATTTGAGGTGGCCGAGCAGGAGCTGGGGATCCCTGCCCTGCTGGATCCCAGCGATATGGTCTCCATGAAGGTCCCCGACTGCCTCAGCATCATGACTTATGTGTCTCAGTATTACAACCATTTTAACAGTCCCAGCCAAGGTGAGAACACCACCCTTCTCTCCCACCCTCCTCCCTACCCCCTAACTTTACTACTTTCAACTTCATACTATGGCTGCTGGGGAGCTCTTTTTTTGTAATGCTGCAGCATTCGCTTCTTTGGTCTTCTTACAACCTGGGTGCTTGTGGGAAGTCCTTAGAGTTGCTCACCTTCTTGAACACCCTTTTGTACATATAACAAGTCTCTACCCTTCTGCAGAACTTTTATTGGGATTGAGTGGGGAGGGGACATCCAAAGGAGAAAAACCCACAAGTGTCTTTACATTTCTCTGACAGTAAAAATACTGTGATAAATGATTAACCTTTTTCTATGTTTTTATGGGAGCCACAATCAATTTCTTGAAGTAACTCTGCTTAATGGTAGGATTAGTTACATGGAGGGATGGCTTTTATCTCTTAGTTACCCTGAGTTATTTGGGAGGACTTCAAACAGTACTGAAACTTGGAAAATCCCACCTTTCTTTTCATCTTGGGGCTGGTCCCAAATGTGCTTTGGGAATGCTTTAACACCAAGATTTCAGCATGATAACAACTCTCCCCAAGCAGAGACTTACAGCTTCTGAACACACTATGGCCAAAATCCTTTTATAGCACAGCATATATAATACATAGGTCTATGAGGAGAACTACTATATCCCTCCATTCAATCCCCTAGCTATATTTACTGCTTTTTGCTTCTGTAGCCCTTTCCAGAATCTTCTGGAGGTCTCAGCAGTTGATGTCATGGTTCTACGCCAGGCCAGACATGTCTCTGATTTCCCCTTCCCCTCCAGCGTCCCCTGAATGACTTGAGAGAGGGCTTGCTGCTCCCATTAAACAGTGAATCTGGGTATGGGCTTTGGTTCTTGTCAGGAGTAGAAGATAATTTCAAGCTGCCACAACCAAAGCAAGACATATGCAGGTGTAATGTGGCTTTATGTTTGGATAAGTCACTAACAAAATGCCAGCTATTTTGTGTTTGCTACCAAAGTCTCCTGTCACTCAATTCTTCTGACATGTAGCCTAGGGGAGCCTAGGGGAGAAACCTCTCTCATTTGCACTAGATGTGGAGAATGTAAAAAATACTGTCATAGTTAATTCTTCTTTCATTTCCTTCTCCAGTGTGAGAGCTCAGAAGTTTTTTGGGGGTTTTTTCCGTGTCAGGAACAACTTGAGTTACTAGCAGGCTTTTATATTCTTCCTTTCTCCACTGAGTTTATTGTGACCTCTGATTATCCTTCTCCATACTTTATCCTCAGAACAACCCTGAAAAGTGAAATAGGTCAGACAAAGAGGGAATGACTGGCCCAAGATTATCTGGTGATTTTCACGGCTCAGTGGGCACTTGAACCTGGATCTGTCAAGTCCCTGTTCAGCATTCTTGCTACCACACTACACTGACATAGGATATTTGCCTCTGGTAGATGTCTATGTGTGATTTGTATTATATGTATATATGTGAGTGTGTGTGTGCGCACGCATTTAGATATGAGGATTACTTTTTTATTTGTTATGTCACCCGTAGCTTACACTGTCAGGGCGACAGATAGTATAAAAACACAACAAAAAACCATAATATAAATAAATATAAATAAAACAACCATTCCAAAATTACAAGCACAGTAAAAACACCAGTAAAATCACAACTGTTATTGTTATGGTCATATTATTATTTCTATTTCTAAAAACATAAAGTAGAACAGTAATTAGGCACCATCTCTTTCTTCTAGCCAGAAGAGGAGCTAGGAGGTTGTGATGGACACAAATATGGGCTAGTTGCCAAGTTCCTGTCAACATTTGTAAATGCCTGACACTCCGCATGACTTTAATTATGCTGTTCAGACACTTAAGCCCTGTGCTAAGTCGGGCTTAAATGATCAAAACAACAACTATGAAGTATGGAGCAGGGAAGAGATGAATTGTTTGTCCTCAGAAGTCAGCAGGTAGGATAGAAGTCAAGATTTTGAACTTGAGCCCCAAATGTAGGTTGTAGCAAAGTGTGAAAAGCCAAGTAGTCATACTGGGCCATTCAAAACAAAGAGATAATACCAATTGTTTCTCTTTTCTGGCACACCATCTACCATTGTGAACTGGCCTGACTTTTTTTCTCTCTACCTTTGCAGCTAGAATCCCCCCATCTCTGAAGCGTCCAGCAGGTGCCTCTGCTCCCACCCTGCCAACTCATGAGTCTACAGCTACATCTGATACTACATCTGCACCGCAGGTATCAGAGCTTGCTAAAAGCAGGGCCCATCTAATTGGCCCACATCTCTTCATTTGCTTCTAGTTTTGCTTTCTGAGCTGATACCCTTCAAAAGAAATTCAGAACAGATGGTGTTGCTAGTTTTCTCTTGGCTCTATGAAATGCTCTCTCTAGTCATTGTTTATATTCCATATTTTAAATGTTTTCTACGCTGCTGCAAGAACTCCAATTATTAGCTGGTCTAAACATGTAATAATAGAATACAATAAAATAGTTCTGTCTCCAAGAAGGTGCAATGGGCCATGTGCAACTTGTAACTCAACCAATTGTACCCTGGATGCCAGCTCACTAGGATCATGTTTATCATGCCCATTACTGCAAGAATATAAAGGTTATCAAAATATATACATATCATAATGTTAATAGCAGAATTCATTCTGCAGAGAGGCTGTAGCTGAGTGATAGGGCACATATTTTGCACACATAAGGTTCATCCTCAGTATCTTCTGACACAGCTGGAAAAACTCCTGTGGTGTTGGTACCAGTCAGTTTTAACAGCGATAGGCTAGATAGAATCTGTGATGCAGTGTCAATTGGCTTCCTATGTTAGTTCTAATATTCCAGAGGTTTTTTACCTTATATATTCCTAATTGGAAGACACACCAATAAAGGTTAGAACCAGAGCAGAGCTGCTCTTGAAGTGATAGTAATGGGGATAATGGAAATGATCCAAGATGGTTTCTCTTCTTAATGGCAATGAGAAGGCTTCTCTCTTTGGGGCAGTGTGGTTAGATTTTGGATTGATGCCTGGACCTGGATTGTTTTATTGTTATTATCCTTCAGATGTAGCATTAAAAGATTCAGCAGCTATAATAATATCTCTTCTTGTGAGGTACATAGATCTTAGGTGATTTGTTAACTCTTAGAAGATTGCCTCTTTCTCAACCCTGGAAATCCCTTAAAGAAGGAAAGCATTGACTAAAGAGGCTCCACTCCAGTGTTCTCCAATACATCCTCATCCAGATATCTTGTACTGCAAATCCCATTGTTCCAGATAACAGATGGTTGATTTCGGAGCTGTTGTCCAAAGCACTATCAGGCACTATGCTTAGAAAGGTTGCTTAATTCATTCCAGAATTAGATAACAGCCCATGTATATTTTGGAAGTAGCTAAGTACAGTAGAGTCACTTATCCAACATTCTGGATTATCCAACGCATTTTTGTAGTCAATGTTTTCGATATATCATGATATTTTGGTGCTAAATTCATAAATACAGTAATTACTACATAGCATTACTGTGTATTGAACTACTTTTTCTATCAAATTTGCTGTATAACATAATGTTTTGGTGCTTAATTTGTAAAATCATAACCTAATTTGATGTTTAATAGGCTTTTTCTTAATCTCTCCTTATTATTCAACATATTTGCTTATCCAACATTCTGTCAGCCCGTTTACGTTGGATAAGCGAGACTCTACTGTATTAGCATAACGATCTGTCATATATGAACTAAATGAAACAGCCATTTGTGATATAGTGAAACCATAGTCTGGTAAAACTATTTAGTATATGACTTGACCTCCTTTGCATATTGTGATTACCCTGAAATCTTTTGGTCAGGGTTGCAGCTCTGTGGACCATCTTCCTCCAAGACAAATTTTCTGAAGATTCATGCAGCATAGTTAGTGGTTAGGAGTTGGATGTTGAAGGCACCAGGTTGGAGAAAGATATAGTGGGAATGAGGAACGTTATAGTCTTCCGGATGGCACTGGACTACATGTCTTATCAGCCTTAGGGCCCTTTCACACAGCCATATAACCCAGAATATCAATGCAGATAATCCACAATATCTGCTTTGAACTGGATTATCTGAGTCCACACTGCCATATAATCCTGTTCAATATGGATTTTATACAGCTACTAGCTGTGCCCTGCCATGAGTTGCTGTGGCCAATTGGAATTGCACTTAATAGCCTCGCTGCTTCTAAGCCTGGGCGCTTTCTATATAGGGGCCTCCTTGCTTGGGCTGGTTGAATGGGATGGAGTGGCCTGATGGCTTCCAAACCTGAGGGTTTTCCATCTAGGGTAAATCTTGGTTGGGCAGGTTGAAGAGGAGTGAATAGTGTTGCTGGTTGGAAGCCTGGCCACTTTCTACCTTGTGGAATTGTTGGTTGGCCAAGTCGAATAGGATTGAATAGTCTGTGTGCAGCAAGTATGAATGTTGCAATTAGTTACCTTGATTAGCATTGAATGGCCTTGCTGGTTCAGGGCCTGGCTGTTTCCTGGTTGAGGAAATTCTTTTTTGGGAGATGTTAGCTGGGCCTGATTTTTTCCTGTCTGGAATTCCGCTATCTGGTATTCTCCTGTCTTCTGAGTGTTGATTTGTATGTAGTATCCTGATTTTAGAGATTGTATTGTCCTGTTTTTTTATTAGAGGACAGTAATTATTACATATGATATACAATAATGTTATGTCGTTGTTACTGTATTTAGGAATTTAGCACCCAAACATTGCCACATTTACTAAAAAGAATTGACTACTAAAAGGCAGACTGCCTTGGGTAATAGAGAACATTGGGTGAGTGAAGCTTGGATAAGTGAGAGTCTGCTGTATTGTCTGTCTGGATGCCAATGTGAATGTCTTGGGTAATAGAGAACTTTGGCTAAGCGAAGTTTGGATAAATGAGACTCTGCTGTATTGTCTGTTTGGAGGCCAAGTGTGATTGTTGCCATTCGCGAGCTTGATTGGCGCTGAAAGGCCTCACAGCTTCAGTGTCTGGCTGCTTGTTGTCTGCGAAGCTGTTTATTATTATTGTTGTGGTTGTTATTGTTATGATTATAATTGAGGGGTAAATTGAGGGAAAGAGGAGGAGAAATTGTAAGTAATTGAGGGAGAACTCTTCCTCCCACTCCTCCTCCTCCTGCCCCCCCCCCCCCGGTACCTCCGTGGTGTCAGTGTGGCTCTGTTTCACGGGGCGTCGTGGGCCAGGCCCCTCCGTTCCTCCCTCCTCCCTCTGTTTCCTTCCCGACATTGAGGAGGAGGAGAAGCATGGTGACACCTTCTTCTTTTACGCGTCTGGGCAGAGGAGGCGGAGGCGGCTAAAGAGAAGGGTGGGCGGGGAGAAGGCCTGGCCGCCGGGCCTTCTCCTTGCTGCCTCCCCGGCCCCGGCCAGGCATCGCCAGAGGGCGGCGGCGGGGGGCCCCATGCAGGCCTCGCTGTTGCCTCCTCCCCGGTGCCATCCCCGATGCAAGACCCGCACCTCTCTCCAGGCCCTCCAGACGCAGTGCAAGATGGCAGCAGTGTCGTCACGGGAAAAGGGGACCACGTGGCAGCGTTCATTGAGGGGAGGGGTGGGTTTTTTTCTGTCCACGAGAGGGGTGCCATTTGGCGCAGGCGCAGATGGCGTGTTCTTGTTTTTTGGGGTTTATCGTCCCCGTGGAGGTGCGTGATGTGTTATTTTGTTGTATGAACCTAGAGGCAAGGATGGTGGTTTGTGCTGCCAAATTTATAGGTTCTGGGGCTTGTACTTTTGTTGTTTAGTGGCAGGCGGCGATTTCATTACTCATATATATATAGATAGATAGATAGATAGATGTGGAAGGGGCCTTAGTCAGCAGAGACAGTTGTGAAAGGTGATGAGAGCTTCTGGAGGCTGTCCTCCACCTGTCACTTAAGTCCAACTCTGTGTTCCAAGTCATGGAGGCACATTTATTAGACATTTATTTTTTACTTCAGGATGATGTTGCTGAAGGCCTGGCAGAGCAGTCCCAACATACCACCCTTAGCAGCACTTGTGCAGCTTGCCAACAACATGTTCATCTGGTCCAGCGCTATCTGGCCGATGGAAAGCTCTACCACCGTCAGTGCTTCAGGTAAGCTCTTCCAACCCAAGTCATTTGAAAGCAGACATTATCACCTCTTTTCCTAGTGGAGAAGACCACCAGAAACATCTCTCATTTCCTGAATGATGATCTGAGAAGCCTATTAATCTGCATTTTAAAGAGGAAAAATAATGTGCTGGAAAGAGGAGTCATCAAGATTTTGTATTTAAATAAAGACTATAATTTGTGCACTCAAAAGTTATTTTTCTAACTGGCGACTGTCTTTTATGTTTTATAGACTTATTGCTCAGGCTATCTTTTTTCTTGTTAGTATTAACATTCAACAAAAGTATCAAATACCCTTTGAAAAATAAGAGAGAATATTTGAATATGGAGTTGAATATTGTGAGTTTGTGGTGACATTTTCTGCTACATGGAGCTCTGCTATTAAGTACAAATACCCAACACTCATAATTCTTAAGGTCAAGTCCATTTTTGGGTTGTTGTTCATATTATTCCTGTTTTGAGGTGCATACAAAGGTTCAGTAAGGGAGTGAGACATTTTCCAGACCAGTTTTCATAGCTGTGTGTGGTATGTGTCTTCTCTAGAAAAGAGAAGACATGTACTATATAATGTGTCAGTCTGTGTTTCATGGGGATAAACTCGCTACATATTTTCTGTCAGTCTGAGAACAATATCAGATACTTTGGAATGTAAACAGATTGGTAAAATGCCCATAGAATGATATTTAAGAAGCATAGGTATTCAAGAAGGGATGGAGTGAGGGGACAGCAGTACATTTTGGAACGAACACAAGACAATGCAATATATACTAACTGGAACAGGTAAGAAGAACAACTAGCCTACTTCAACTGTCTTATCAGTTGTGATTCATTTTGAATTGTCAATAAACAAGTTGCGGGGGGGATATTAAATAGGTTTAAAGAAATTTCAAATGAGGCAGCTTTTCTGCATACCTCTACTGCAGTGGTTCTCAACTTGTGAGTCCCTAGATGTTTTGGCCTTCAACTCCCAGAAATCCTAACAGCTGGTAAACTGGCTGGGATTTCTGGGAGTTGTAGGCCAAAACACTTGGGGACCCACAGGTTAAGAACCATTGCTCTAATGTATAATGCTGTTGTCTATGACAACCTGCTTGATATACTAAAGACAATAATTGCCCTGATTTGATGCCCTAAAATGCTGATTTATAGGGACACTAGTGAGGTTATAATAAGAATAGATATTTTTAAGTAATTATGAACACCTGTAAAACGTAACAAGGAAAATAAACTAGTGCATACTTATGTAGTTATAGAAGCCTGTTAAAGCTGTGTTAATTCTTCATACAGACAAGAATGTATTCTGTCATGTGTAATTTGCTATATTATATCATTAAAGATTATGAATATACATGGGATAGAATTATGTGCAACTGAAAGCCTTTATGAAATGCCTGTATGATGCCTTAGTAGACACATAAGAAGTGATGGAAGAAACCGAGGATAATGATGGATAAAAAGGGATGTTAAGTGGTTTAGAAAGATGACGTTTTTATGTATATTGACTGTTATCAAGTCTTGAATAAAGAGATCAAGGTCCAGTCCTTATGACTGTCCCTATAAAAGGATAATATCTTGATGGCTAAATGTAACATGATGTAATGGTATTAGTGGTGCCTTAACATGCAATGCAATGAAATATCCCGAAGCTATACACCCAGACATTGCTATTTCTGTGTTTTCCCATAAAGGGAATGTATATGATTATATATCTATGAATACTTCCGATAATAGTTTCCAAAGAGATTGCTCATTTCCCCAGTAAATATCCTGAGATTCTCATACTTGAAAATTCTCAAGTGGACTGTTGATGATAATCTGGCATGCCTGGTTTAACCATCCTCATGAGCTGGGCACTCAGGTGACCAGACAATGGGACCCCAGACAGAATCCACTTTTGTCTGACAGTCCCTCAGTCTAAGAGGTAGAGGTGGATAATCACCTCTAATTCACCGCTCTGTAGTACTTTCTTCCTGACACATGTATGATTGATCTGTCAGTTTACAAATGGGAAAGGGAGGCCAAAAAATGGAGGTTAAATGCCCGGATTCTTGCAGGTAATCTGGCAGAATCATGAACTGAATGTTGCTCTTTTCAGTACTTTGGTGATTGTTAGGACATAACACTTTCTTACCTTCTGGTAACAAGCTTTCTTTCTGACAGATGTAAAGAATGCTCCAGCACACTTCTTCCTGGATCTTATAAGCCTGGACCTGAATTGGGCACATTTGTATGCACCCAGCATCGTGGGAAGCTGGGTCTGAGTGGGAGAGCTGAGCGGAGGCCGAGTCCAGATCTTCAATATGTAAAGGAAAGCAAAGAGCCTGGGATAGTGACTGCTGGTGCAGAGGAAGAGAATGGAATATTAGAGACTCATCCATCAGCTATAGAAGAGAGAGACAAAGGGGGGAAAGTTGTTGACAGAGTGGAAATAAAGATTGAGGTGCCTCTAGTCCAGCCAAAGAATGAAACACTTGCATCTGCTCCTGACTCTGAGCCTTCCTCCCAAATGCCTCTCAAGCCCCCTGTGCCAGCAAAGCCCCCAATGTTTATCCAGGACAAAGCTAAGCTCATGGAACCTCGCCCCACTCCTGCCCCCCGGAAGAGCATAGACACTACAACTGTGTCACCACCAAACTCTCATCCTGTTCCAAGGCCCAGAGCCAATATCCAGACTGAGAGCTGCAGTGAGCCAGGATCTGGCGTGGTCAATGGTAAGGAAATGTGAGCCAGTCAGGAACTCAAGAAATGGCTTTTGTGGCTCCATGCCATTGCATGATGCTAATGTCAGATGGAATGTGTATGAATTGTAGGCACAAGCAAAAATCATCCACTGTAAATATGGTCCTCAAGGTTTCCCCAGATTGCTATTCTCTCTTTCCTTCCCCCATCTTTATAGCATGATTATCTTTGTGGTTCCCAGCCTTTATATTTTCCCCATTCTGAAAGGTTAAAATGCATCTCCTGGTAGCCTTGTTACTGCCGATAATAGGTTTATGGAAAAATACTGTGGGATTTTCTTGACATACCCTCTTTTCATTGAAAGGCAGCTTCTGAAAACTCTGAAATTGAAAATGGTCCCTCAGCTGATAGAGGACTTCCATCCGTGATTTAACTGGAGATGTTTGAGACTGGATCTAGGACCATCTTCTGTTTATAAAATATTTGTTCTGTGGGAGAACGTTGTCCTCTTTGCTGTTTGCACTGCAGAGGCATTGCAGAAAAAAGGGAATACTAAGAAAAGCAACCCTGCCCCAGAGCCCTGTGAATAGGAAAAAACACAACAGAAGTGACACATAAATCTTGGGACAAAATATCAAAGCAAGTCAGTATCAGCAAACAGCAAATTTGTGGGTTTAACGGTCTGCTTAGAAGAGCATAATTTGTCAGGGTTGGGAACTTGTGGCCTCCTGTTTGATGTAATAATAAAAATAATAAAAAACTTTATTTATATCCCACCTATCTCCCCAGGTGGACTCAGGGTGGATTCCAACAGAATTCTGCTGTTTTCCATGCTGGTAGTGGAAAAACAGCTGACATACAGGGTTTAGAACAAGTTGTTTTTTTAAAGATTACAACTTAATTCTCCAGTGACCATGGTCACAATCCCTAACACACAAAATTTTTGGTTTCCCATGTCTAGTAGGTAAGTTGTTAAACAGAATGCTTGGCCACTTGAATTCCTGAGTTAAGAAATAGGCAAGATAAGTAGGGTGGCCAAAAAAGCATGGAAATAGAGCATGGATGAATGTCGCTTGGGCCTGTCCTCAGCGTATAAAGATAAGCTGTGTTAGTCCTGCTCCCAGAGGCAGACATCCTCCCTCATAATGTAAGAGATTACAGTACTTTTAGAAGACATTGTACAAATGTATGATATGATAAAGTTTTCATCAAGAAAAGAGCAGTCATTTTGTTTGCGAAATACATTTCCAATATTTTAATTGATTTGGAACCATTTTCTAGAAGATGCCACACACTTGCTGTTTTCTTCAATTCCGGATTAGGTAGGCCTTCTGACCCCTGTCCTCCAGTTCCGAAGCCCAGAGGCAGGCCAGCATCCTCAGACCGGTATGTCTTTTTGCTCTGAAATCACTTTGAGACAGAATAAATCTGATAAATTTCAGATCATAAGGCCTTCTGAACTTCTGGATTACAAGTCAAAATATTAATTAAAAGTGATTGTATATTTGTAATAGAGGTTACTCCAGAAGATAGCATTCAACATGTAGGAAATACAGCAAAATTGAAAATCCGCAAAATAATTATACTTCTATGCACAACAAAATGTCAGCCTGTAAGTCTAATATTGTTATTTTCTTCTGTATGATTTTTAACAGCTTTGCCTGATGAAGAAGCCAGCAAAAGTTCAAAATCTTGCATGATGTATTTTATGCATTTTGGCCAATAGAGATTATCCCAGGGTAGAAAAAGGCTTTGGGTGATTAATCTGCACAAAAAACAGTAAACTTTGTGGTACTTTAGAGGTCAGCAAACCTAATGAGCGTTTAAAGTGGTACAAGAGTCTTTTTTCATATCATAAACTGTTCTTAGTAACTTTAACCACAGAGAGCAGGACTTGAGAATACTAAATGCCATTGCTTTGGCCATTTCAGTTCTGTCTACTAAAGTTCTGTCTACAGAAGATGGTATTACATACATTGTTTTCTTGTTATTAGAACACTTCCTGTATTTGTAATATCCTGTACCTTTTCATTCTAAAAAGAAAAATAAATGGATGCATCATTTTATTTAAAAAAACTAAGGTTCAGCTGTTGTGGAGGATGGCTTCTTTGCTTAGTAGCCCTTTTCTGATGCTTATGTGGCAGAATTTCAGAATACAATACGGCTCCAGTATCCATGGGAGATACCTCCCTAGATTCCAGTGGTTACCCAAAACTGTGGATAATAGCAAACTTTATATTTTGACTATATATGGGGCAGAAGCATTCCACAGAAGATCCAGAGAACTTCAGAGAAGGGCAGATAAATCTGTATATCTTTGTAATATGGGTAAGTGAAACCATGGATATCATGTCAATGGACAAGGGACACGTATTGTACATGCAGCTTTAGATATCAGGGAGGGAGCAGTTTACTATTGGGGAGCAGTGGACATTGGAGTACCTTTCTATTCCAAGAGAGCTCAATTTTCCCTGCCTGCATCCTTCCTTATGCCATGTCCTCTCTCCCCCCACCTTCCACTAGAACTGGAGAGACACCAAAGCCAAAGGACCCTCCATGGATTGCATTGGTTCAGGGGGAGCCCAAGAGGAAGCCTGCTCCTCCCCCACCAGGTGGTAGCAAGGAGAGTCCACCAAGGGCTTCAGAAGAGGATGAAGATGTTGCAGAGGAAGGGAAGGCACAAGGGAGAGAAAGCAGGCCCACTACAAGGAAATCAAAGCCCTACAACCCTTTTGAGGATGAGGAAGAAGAAGAAATAGGTGAAGAGGAGGGATCTGCCACCCCACAGAATGCTCCAAAGCCAGAGCAGACTGAGGCTGAGACCTCAAGGGCTGCTCACCCCTGGTACGGCATCACCCCCACCAGTAGTCCCAAAACAAAGAAGCGTCCAGCACCAAGGGCTCCCAATGCTTCCCCACTTGGTGAGTCTGTATTGTGTCTTCAAATGGGAAACAGATTAGTCACTTCTGGCATCTTTCCAATATACATAATACCTTCTCTCCTTCACATAACATTTGTGCGTGGTAATTGAGACCCTTTGAATGCTTTCAGTAGCAAAGGATTGTGGCTAAGCTGAACCTCCTTGACCTATATTTAATGGAACATAGGAATTAAGGCCCCATCTACACTGAGATATAATGCATTTTCATAATGCAGTTGAACTGTGTTGAACTACATTATATAAGTCTATACTACCATGTGATGCAGATAATTGCATTTTGAAACTGCATTATATTAATATATTATATTAACATTAATATGCTGTTAATGTTTTCTCCCAATCTTGCATTACTTTCAGGGTTTTTTTTTTTAAAAAAAAATTCTGATGTATCCATAGTGGATTTCTATGGAATGAGAGCTTCCTTTCATCATGCAATCTTTACATTGTGGGTTTTCCTTCTTCCTCTGGGTCATCAAAGCATGCTAGAAGAGGGGGTGTGGGTGCCATCTTGTCTCTCCTTCATAAATAACTACAAATGATCCTTTATCAAATCTGGAGAGCATTTTGCTTCACCCCCTAATTGTTCTCAATTCCTGCAGTAATTGTCTCAGTCAGCATTCCTTTTTACATATGCACTCTGCTTCAAATATGCTGTGAATCAAATGATGGAGAGCAACTTTCTTCAACCCAGGACCCTCTGGGTACCTGAATTACAATTCCCATCATTTCAAGTTATTCAAAACTTCAGGGGGCTTCTGGTTTGGGAAACCTGGCTCAGGATGAATGAATTATAGAAATGGGGTTGGTGATTGAGATGTATTCCTAACCTGCAACCAAGAGAATAAACCAAAATTACTTCTATCTGTAAATGGCCCTAACAAGCAAAGTGGTTCTTCAGGTAAGTGTGTATCACCCCAGCCTCTCAAATGCTTCACTTGTTTTGCAGCTCACCATTCCATCTCTCGAATTTCCCGATCAGAGCCATCTTCTTCCACCCCATCTCCTGCTCTCAGTCTGGAGAGTATCGCATCTGAGTGTTTGGTCAAGGCAGCTGAAAACTTGGAGGAGATATCTGTGCCCAAGAGTTCCTCTGAGCCCATGGTCCATGATCCACCTGCTTCCAGCTTCAACCCCCCACTTGCCAGCATCTCCTCTGGTGAGGGCACTGCAGCTCTTCCCAGTGGCTCCACTGTCTCTTCCTTATCCTCATCCAGTGAGTTGGCTGATTCTGGCAACGAGGTACCAGTGGGGAATTTGCAGACTACCAATAGCTGCTCAGCTGGGAACTTGAAAACCAGCTCTGAGCAAACCTCGCCCAAGCCCCTGGCAGGTGCAACTCCCACACCTGTCCTTTTGGTCTCGGATCTGAATAGCGGGGCTGCCAGGAACTCTCCTTCACCCAAAGCACAGCCAAAGGTAAGTTGAAGTTACTTTCTTAGATAAAGTCTCTGTCCATTATTTCTGACACACTTTCTGCAAGGCTCCTTATGGTACATACTCTCCTAGTAAAGATGCTTGAAAAGCCTAGATGGGATTTGGTGATCCTGGTCCTGCTTATAGTTCAGGGTGGGGGTTCCTTGGGTTTGCATATGCTTTGGCTGCCAGTTCCCAGCAGCTGCAGTTATCAGTGGTAAAAAAAATAGGAAGAGTTGAACTCCCAAATCTTTGGAATGTCAAATATTCTTCACTCCTTCTATAGATCTTTCAAGCAATTACCCCTTTTTCTTGCACTGGTCCTAGGTGTAATTTCAGGCTTCGAGAGTTTGATGCTGAACACTGACACATGACACTGCTTTATAAATTTTATTGGTGGTAAATGATTGCACTGCATTATTAAATAACTTTATTAAGAATTTCTTAACTCTAAAAACAGTTTTACTGCCCCAGGGTTAGGGGTGGACTCTGTTTCTTCGGAGGCCTTTACACAGAGGTTGAATCAACATATTTCAGGAAAACTGCAATTAGTTATTAATGCATGGCAGAGACTGGACTGGATGTCCCTTGCAGCCCCTTCCAACTATAAGAGTGTATGATACTATGAAACCTTGTGCCTGGTGTCAGAGACCAAATTCACTACAGCTGTTCTGCAGAATCCGTATTTGTGCTCTTGACATTGGCTGAAATACAGACCGTCAACATATATGCACAGGCATTTATGAATACTGAAGTATCTTGACAGAAAGCTGTAACCTGAGTTAGAACTTTTCTACCTCTGTAGTTTAGAGTTAATATATTTGGCCTCTTCTCGGTTCCTTTTTAACCATTCCCACTAATTATGTTAGACATGATGACTCCCTCAAAAAAAACATTTAAGTTGAAAAGTAGCCCAGGGTCATAACCTTCCTTAAGGTGATGTTGTGTTTTATGTGTTTGTCCATAGTCATCTTGTAAAGAGAATCCCTTCAACCGGAAGCCGTCACCTGTTGCCTCCCCCTCTATTAAGAAAAATCCCAAAGGACCGAAGCCAGCAAGGCCTCCTGCCCCTGGACATGGCTTTCCATTAATAAAACGGAAGGTAAATGGAAGTAAGAAGAAGGACTGCACTATCTGCTATGGTGTTTTAGGTCAACAATAAAGGAGATGATGATGATGATGATGACGACTTTATTCTTATAACCCACCACCATCTTCCCGAAGGGACTCGGGGAGGTTTAGATGGATACTAAGCTCAGCATAAATAAGGAATTCAAAGTTACATAATTAAAAACATATAATAAATAAACATTATAATTAAAACAGTTAAAACCGGAAAGTAAAAATATCATAAAAATACATCAGTCAACATCACAACCAGTAACTGGAAAAAGTGGGCATTGTGCAAAACACTGAGCAATAGGGCCGGGGCTGGAAATAAAATGCTGGAAAAAACCATTAGATTAGGGCTGGGCAGCCACAATTGCAATCCAAAGGCATGTAGAGGCCTAAGTGGTGCCATGAAGGAGGGACTGATATTTAGATGTAGTGGTAGTAGCTTCTTTCAAAAATATATTCCATACTTAAGAGGTGATGGTTAGGTTTATGAACTGTAGCTCTAGAACCTGCCTTTAAAATATTTCTACCCTAAATTCTCTTCTAACAGCAATTTCTTGACTTCTAGCTATACTCAAAGCTGTGTATACTCATGTTCAGGATTCCAGACTCCTGATGCTGAATTTGTCTGCTTAAAAACAACAGCTTTTAGCTACAAAAGAAAACATACTATTCCATATAGTTGTGCAGGGATGTTCTTAAATCTTCAAGAAGTGCTTGTAGGAGGCAGGAAGCCCAGACTGTAAAGTCCCATCCTGTTCCTGGTGCTTGTTCACTTTTTAAAAAAATAGTATTTTCATTAATTTTAATCTCTATTCTCTGCCTTTGAAGTCTGTTGGTATCTTCCAGAAAGACAAAGCTGCTTGTTTTGTTGTTGCAGTTATTTTTAAAAGAAGTGTGGCTCTTTGTTCTTCTTTCTGCAGGTTCAGTCAGACCAGTATGTCCCTGTGGAAGATATCTATGGTGAAATGGACAGCATTGAGCAACAGCTGGATGAGTTGGAGCACAGAGGAGTTGAGCTAGAAAGAAAACTTCGCAGCATGGAGAATGGTAAGATGAGTGATGCCGCTCTGGGGGAAAAGAGGGAAGGGGAAGACAGGAAGAGTCCTGAGATACAAGGCAGTATTGATTGTCAAGTGGGATAGCTTTTCCTTCAAACTTGCCACTGTGGGATTGTCAGCTTGATCTTGAGTATTATACAACCCCCTTGCCCACGGGACTGATACCTACAGTTTCATTTATCCAATTCTGACAAAATATAGTATCCTTAGGCATTTTCTAGGTCCTCTAGATGACTCTGTGGTGTTCATCTCAGTAGGGTAGGGTCCACCATTTTCCATGGTTTTGCATATCCACAGGAAGTTTGGGAACGAGTCCAGGTTCGGACTGTAGCTCTTGCTTGCAATATATTTCCTCATTGTATCTTGCTTGGGTGCAGAGTTTTTTAGAAGTTGCATATAGTAACATTGATACATGTTTTGGAAATAATTATTTTCAAATTATTTGAAAATCATTATTTATTATCAATTATCATTTTTTCAACATTTTCAATTGTTTAAGGAAAGTAATATTTTTTATTTTTTAAATTTATTTTCTATTTAGAGGATTTTTACCTTGCTCCTCAGCCTCAAAGGCACCCATTAATATTATTTTCAGCATATATTTCAATGCATATTATTGTATGGAAACATAGAGGCTGAGCACAATTATTTGGTCCCTCTGCAAGTGGGAACAGCTCAAGAAACTAGGTCTTCTGTCATAAATTATTTAGAGTCATTTATAAACTAGGAACTTTGTGTTCCAGACATGCCAGAGTCATAAACTTGGGACTGTGCTGTGTTTACAGATTAGCATGTCACAGTAAATAAACCATAGGTTATTGGTTTTGTTACCTCTCTCATAACAGACCAGAACCTCTCTCTGAATGTGGCAATTGTGAAATTGATTTGATTGATATTCAAAGTAAAGGCCTGCTTATGTCACCTGTTTTTTAGTGAGGGAGAGACTGAATTGCAGCTCGTTGAAGAGGTGGGAACAGGACATCAGTTTTATCTCTCAGCTTCACTCCCTGGGGGAGGTGATGGGTGAGGATCACTTGGTAAAATGCTATCTGGTAGGGAATGTGTCTCCATTAAAAACATTGCCAAAGAAGAAAAAGGAATCTGTTGGTAGATTTGAAAGGAGGAGGCAGGTTTTTTAAAAATCCATCATCTGGCACTTTGTGGCAGAACATTTAGGAGGTGGGTTGGATCCTTCACGGAGGCATTATTAGTTGAAGAAATATTGCTCTATGTTGTTGTTGGATCTGTACTTCAAAAATAGCTTCTCTGGGTCTTCATTGCTTGAAGGAAGCATTGAGCAAGCGACAGAGATGCTCTGGTGCATATACCCCTTGCCATTTGCAGGGGAAGGAAAGTGGCTCCTTTCCCTCTGAAAGTTTCTGATCCTGTGCTCCCCGTTTGATTGGCAGAGGCACCAGAAGATGGTTTGCTGGTAGACTGGTTTAAACTCATCCATGAGAAGCATATGCTGGTACGACGGGAGTCTGAACTCATCTACATGTGAGTAGAATGGGCTGCAGTCCCAGAGTTTGCCTTCAGTCCCAAAGATGCTCACTGATGAGCAGATCTCATTGAACCCTGCAAGGCTTGTTTTGGCATCACTGTGCTGTGGACAGGACTGTTTCTTGAGTGGTCTCCTGCAAGTAGAATGATGATGATGATGATGATGATGATGATGATGATGATGATGAAATAATAATAATCAACTTTATTTCTAACCTGCCCTCTGTCCCCAAGGGGACTCAGGGCGGCTTCAAGAAACAAAATGACAAAATGGAAAGCTCAGGGCAAAACACAAAGGCTAAAAACACAAAGGGGGCAGGCTTAGCACCACAGGCTAAACTGCTGTGCTGCAGAAAAATCCTGAAAGGTCGGCAGTTTGATCTCAGGTCAGGGTGAGCACTCCCCATTACCCCCAGCTCACCTGCCCACCTAGCAGGTCAAAAGCAGAAGTGCAAGTAGATAAATAGGTACCGCTTTTAGCGGAGAGGTAATAAAGATGCCCTTAAAGACATCAACTGGAGGAAGGCTCAGTGTGGAAGATGTAGCAACAGCACGCACACGCACACACACACACACACCCATGGCCAGAGTCGAGCACAGTCTCCAAGATGCCAGAAATAAGATGGGAACAACTGCCTTTACCCCTGTCTGTGTTGTCTGTCCTTGTTAATTGTATAATTGGCATTGAATTTTTGCCGTATGTGTGTTCTGTAAACCGCTCTGAGTCCCCTTCAGGGTGAAAAGGGTGGGGTATAAATACTGTAAATAAGTAAATATATAAATAAAATGCCCAATGGATTGTCTTCAGGGTTCCTAGCTGGAAAAGTCTATGTGACACATATTAATCTCTTTCAGTCATCATTCCCTCTTTTATTGGATAATACTGAAGCAATAGTCAGTGTGCAGCTGGATTTCAAAAGCATCCAATATTCAGACAGATCCTTGGAAGAACATACTGTACTTCTAAAGAAATATTATCTCACTGAATATTTCCCACCATTGTATTCCTGGTTTATCACTAGTTTGAAACAGTTGTAACCACTTTGAGAGGGCTTCACAATCTTTAAATTGGATAGCAGTCATTAGGAACAGGAGCAAAGAACAGTTCATAATCTGTTTGGCTGCTTTAGAAACAAACAGAGTGCTGGGCTGGATAAGTGTATAGACTGCATATAGCTCTTCTTCAAGTATATACGCATACACAAATACTAAAATTACAAAGTGAATAATGCTCAGCTTCCTTTCTTTTAGTTTTAAGCAACAAAACTTGGAGCAGCGGCAGGCTGATGTGGAGTTTGAGTTGCGGTGCCTTCTCAATAAACCTGGTAAGCCTTTTTTGTTGTGCTCCTGCTGACTGGAAGGTGTTAAAATAATTTAACACCTGGGGGAAAATGACTATTATAGTCTAGTAGATCTGGAAGCTCCCAAATTGAGAAGAGTTGGATTACACTGAGAATATTGCTTTTTGTTGCTAGTGTGCTTTTCTTCACTTCTGTGCATCTTAACTGCCAGCAGGGAGCAATATTCAATAGAAGTAGTTTTTAATTTTATTACCAGCCTATCAGTGCACCCTCTATATGTCATTCCCTTATCTAGGTAGCAAAAGTCCAAGATTATGGATGCTCCCAGAATAGGCTGAAAATAGGAATGATGCATAGAACAGAGAACAGAATTAATCAATGTGTATAACTAAGTATGTATTGAGCTATATGTATTGAGCTATAGAAAAAATATTTTGTTAGAGAATTTTGAATATAAAGATTAGAATAGGAATTAAGAAAATTGGAATATTGGAATTTACTTATACTAATTCAGTTGGTTTGTCTATGTCCAGTGCAGTACTCTTTACTGCAGTCTACTTGGAAAAGTGTTTTTGGAGGGGGTAGACTATACTTCCCAGAATCCCCCAAATTTCAATGGCCAATACATTTTACAAATTATAATCATGCTGAGATCTTTTTAACTGGAAATAATGTTTTTGCTGTTAACTGCTTTCTTTGATTTATGGTGACCTTATGAATATGAAACCTCCAAGTCACTCTGTTATCAACAGCCAAGCTTTGGACTTGCAGATTGTGGCTTCCTTGATTGGATCTATCCATCTGTCAAGTGGTCTCCCTTTTTTCCTATTGCCTTCCATATTGCCAAGCATTGTTGACTTCTCTAGTGAGTCATGTCTTGTCATGAGATGTCCAAAGCATAACAATCTCAGTTTAGTCATCTTGGCTTTTAGGGAGAATCCAGATTTGATTTGCTTCAGGGCCATTTCTTTGGGGTTTTCTTTAGTAGAACTCTTCTCCAGTACTACAGCTCAAATAAATTGATTTTCTTCCTATCAGCTTTCTTGTCCAGCTTTCACAATTATATATGGAACCTGGAAATAAGATGGCATGGGCAGCATTATTTTAGTATTCAATTATATATTTTTACACTTCATAATGTTTTTTATAGCTGTCTTTCCTCCTTTAATACACAAGTTGCTGGGAATAATGTGACAGTAGGGTAAGTTGTGGCTTATGGGCTTGTATCAGATGAAATTTCATAGAGCAGGAGTTTGGCCATCTTACTAAATGAAGTTCTCTTTGTCACTGTCTTATTCTCTTTCTGCTGGACAGAGAAAGAATGGACGGATGATGACCGGGTGAGGGAGAAGGTGTTGATGCAGGAGCTTGTGACCATTATTGAACAACGTAATGCCATAGTCAACTGTTTGGATGAAGACCGGCAAAGGTAAACTACAACTGGATAGTATCATTTTTACAATGAAATCCTCTCTAGAGAGGATAGCTGTTCTCCCTAAGGCTAATCTAACTCTTGCTTTCTCTTGTTTTATCAGAGAGGAAGAGGAGGACAAAATGTTGGAAGCAATGATTAAAAAGAAAGGTGAGTGAGGACCAGGCTCCAGAAATTAAACAACCCATGTAATTCTTTGTTGACATTGATTCTCAAGTTATCATCCAGGACTGTCTGTAGATTCCATACTAACCAAGCTAAAACCTTCATTAGGCATCTCAGATTTATCCTCGGAGTGACACATACTGAGAAAGTTATATGTTGTGTCATGTTTTCTAGAATACTCCCCAGTCAATTCAGTAGTATTTTGCCAGCATGTTCAATAGAAATAGGAAGTACAGGAAAATATTACTGGGGGCAGGGGAAGATTTCAAAGGATGCTTTGCTTCCTCCCAAATCAGTTTCAGCCACATGTGATACTGACATATTTCCCTTACTGAGATATATCCCTACCAACAGAGGGCAACACATAGTCCATATCTCTGCTGAAGGACAGGGCGTTCATTGTATTGGCTGGTGGGCTTCCTTGAGCCAACACAAGCAGCAGCAACAGTTTCTCCTGCAACAGTCATCTCAGGGATGAAGGAAGCCCAGTATTCCCCTCAAAAGTGACTGTGAGAGAAGGAAGGGGAAAGTCAGAGGCACTGTGCCAAAGAGTCCAAATCCCTCCCCACAGCATTTGCCTGGGGGCAAACAGAGGCTAAACCATCCCTTCTCTTCTGAAGCAACCACTTCAGAAGAGGAATGAAAACCTAGAAAACTTTTCATGGCTATGCTGTTAATGTTGATAATTTGAGTTTTGCCAGCCATAGGAGAGGGGATGAAACAGTACAAAGCACTAAATCCCTGTCTTCTCCCAAACATTAGAAATTTAAAAAGGAGGAAAAGGTTAAAAAAATACAAGAGCCTTGTGGAAGTTTTTGGGTAATTTATTTTTGCAGGGTTTTATTTATTTTTTGTGAATTACAATGCGCATTCTCAGATGCACTGATGCATCTGTATTTCTGTAATTTATTTCAATCTGTAATACAGACAACTCATCCCATCCACCACAACTATATAACTGAGCATATAATACTTGCAGCTTGAATTACCTATCCATGTATCTTTCAATCCATAGCAGCTCTTGCTGGAATAAACTGGTTAGTCTTAAAAAGTGACACAAGATTACTTCCTTCCCTTTCCCGTTAATACTGAAATGCTACCTGTTAGATATTTGACATGAACAGTTTTAGGGTTTTTTATTGTCAATCCTAAAGACTTAATAAGAAAAGAACTCTGCCAGTTGTATTTAGCACCCAGGGAATATTTTGGGTTTTCTGTGTTCTCCTGGAAGATTGCAGTATTCACATCACCCTGATATTGAAATACAGTGATTTGAGGTAGCATTAATTTGCATGGGCATGGAAAGAATGCATCGGTTAAGTGGCTATTGCCTTTTCCACACTCCTCCAAAAGTACCAATAATTTATTAATTGAGCATATTATAAATTCTGTAACCAGTGTCAGTTTGATTTACACTAAATTGTCAACCTGCATTATTTAGGTTTTTGTGTCCTGGAATTAAGAATTTATTTGGCACAGAGTCTCTGGTGTTACAGATAATTTTTATGTATATAAGTGACATGGCAGCTTAGGTTCAATCCCTACTGCTTTAAGATAGTACTATTCTTCAAAAATATGGACAAATGCTTCATTCTGGATACTGTTCTCCAAGTAGTTAACTTGTTCAAGCCCTGCCTGTTTTTTTCTCTCTCCATGCCCCCCTTCCCCAGCTTGCATTCCACAGAAAGAATGTTTTATACATCTCTCTTTCTCTCTCCAGAATTTCACAAGGAAACTGATGCTGATAACAAGAAAAAAGGGAAATTCAAGCCCATGAAAGTGCTGAAGCTCCTTGGGAACAAAAACGAGTCAAAGAGCAAGTCACCCAAGGAGAAAAGCTAAAGCAGGTGGCAGCCAGAAGCAGGGGAGGGCTGCTGTTGCTCTCTGACTGCCTCTGCCCTGTTCACCTGGCACTTGGCAAACAGGACTTGCTGCCTCCAGCTTTCTGTCCTTCTAAGAAGTCATGGCTTGCCATACATGAACACTGGCTTTTCCTGGAGAAAGATAGTCACCTTCCAGCAACAGGTGCTCCTCCGCCTTAAGAAATAGGGGGTAAAGGTGGGTTAATGGCAAGCCCAGTCAGCACTGAAAATTATGGAGGGCAGACATGAAGGAGAAAGCCGCTTGTCTTTTTCAGCCTCAGGGAGGAGTGAGGGAGGGGAAGAAGTGAAATCATGTCTGACTTCCTCAGTTGCGCACATGTTCTTTTCATGGTTCTGAGCAGTCCAGGATTTGGGTGGCTGTGGGAAACTTGCACTAATTGTCTCCCTTCTCTAACTGTGATAATCACATGTGCCTGACATTATGAAACCCCTTTACAGCAGTCACAGGGGGTGGGACTCTGTTTTCCTGCTCCAAATGTATTTTTACCTTTGTGTCAAAAAACAAAAATCATTTCGAAAAAACTTGGGGCTTTCAAAGCAGGATTATTTATTTTATTGCTGGCTTAAACTGTTAACACTTAAAAGAGTTTGCAGAGAACACCTCAGTGTCATAATGGCTTATAGAAACAGCCAAATTACCAGAATCCATTCTAAAATGTCCCACTTTTAGAAGCCTTCTGCACCACCAAAGGTAATGTACCGTGAATTCTAAACCTCTTGGGGAACCCTTTAGCAAAATGAGAATATGACGCTCACTGCGCCTTGTAAATCCTCATGGTTGCTGCTGCTAATTTCATCTGTGGTGCTCCTTGGAGGATGCAGGAAGCTGGGAAAGGATTGACTATTCTGTTAGGCATTAGAAGATCTCAAGCTGTACTCAATGCCAACAAGGCTTGTTTGCCTTGCTCACCAGTGCCACCCTTCACTCATTTGGGGCAACTCAACTGCTCCTCCCTCAGCTTGGTCTGTAGATACTTTTCTAAAAATGCAAAGACAGTGCTTTCTGTTATTTTTTAGCAGACTTTTAAATCTGTCTATCCCAGTCCCAGCTTTCTTTTGATTTTGATATATGTATGTTGCTGTGTGTGCGTGTGTGTGTGTGTAGAAGAGAGACGTGTCTTTCTTCCTTTCTTTCTGCCTTCTCCTCTGCGCCGAGGAGCTATTTATTGAAATGTTTGTTTGGTCTGAGTTAAAACACTGATAGTATTGTAGATGTTGGTTAGTCAGCTGTTAGTCTTGAGTTCTTGTGAGCCGAGTAAACTACCAGCCCAGAGCAAATTGCTGTGCTGCCTTATTCAAATACGATGAATATCTTGACCAGGCCCTGGCTATGACGCTCACTCCAGACAATTCCAGAAGGGGAATTAGCTTGATGGGTGTTGCCAGCTCTGATCACGGCCATGTTCTCAGCCCCTACAAGTGAAGGTCGGCTGTCGGTAGGTTCCCACTCTCCACAGCAAAGTCATCCCTTGGTTCAGTCCCAAAGCACAACTTTCCCTTTTGCTCTTAAAAAAAGCCAAGGTTCTAAAATACCATCAGATTTACTCCAATCAGAAATCTCCACCAGACCTTGGTGAACAGAATGACACTGTATTAACTGCAGTTTTCACTAGCATGCAGGGAGCAAATTAAACAGAACAATTGTACTGAGCATCTGTTATAGCATTTTATTTCTGTGTCTTGAATCTCCTTGTCTGAACGGAAAGGGAGCAAGGTCAATTCTGCATAAATATATTTCCAGGAAGCTACAAGCAGAAAGTCATGAAGTCTCAAGTATATAGCAACATTCTTATTCTTTCTTTTTATTCAAGGAGGACAGCTAAAGGCTATACTAGACTTGTACTCACGTCTGCCTTGCCCCTCACATCTAACTTTGAATATAGGCAAATGAGGGGAGCTGAATGTCATTCTCCATCTCTTTGTGCTCAGTCACTTTTCTCCAAGACCCTTGTCTTATAGTAACAATGGAGCAAAAAGGTGCTTCAAGACAACAGACTGTAGTGAATGAAGGTACAGGTGAGATCTGCTCCTCTTACCTATCCACACTCAGAGTTGTAAAAACTGAAGTTTTCTGCATGATTGAGGCAGACATGTGAGCAAACATGGTTCCTCCATCAGATCTTGACTGGTCCTGACTTCTCACATCAAGAAAAAAGCTTGTGTTTATATCAATTGTTCTGAGTCTTCACTTTCCTATTTTGATTTAAAAGATACCATACTTGCCTTATGTGATTATACCAAAGATTATGATTAAAACACCAACATAAACCTCCAGTTTTGGCTAGAGAGATATTGAATCCTACAGGCACCTATGCAAAAATATGTCACTTGAACAACTGCTAGTACACCACAGTTCTCATTCTAATAAAAAGTAATGGATTTTTAAAAAAATGCATATCACAATGTTCAGAGGTTAGACAAGTATTCTGAGCTCTACCGTTACTTGTTTGTCTGCTTAAAGAAGGAAAGCAGTTTTCAGTGAATATTCCCGGCCAGCAGTCAAATGGCTGTTTGTAAGCCACACCCTTAAAAAGACTCTGTTAATGTAAAATAATCTGAGTTCATGCAGAAAACAGGATTTCTGACCAGCTGAGCTGCATGGAGAATACTGTTCAGTAGCTTCCAAGATTCTTGTTTACTTGCTGATTTTAGAGGCAAATAAACAGCAACCTCAGTGGAGGTGAACAGAGGAAAAGAGCACACTCAGCAAATGGAAGACTTTGAGTAGGGAAAGCATCCATGTTCAGCTGCCAAACTGAAGTCCAAAAAGATTGTGTACTGCTTCACTAAAGCATTAAAGGGCCATTCTTGACACTGTTGGGCTAGTAGAAAGTAGTCAGGATGACGCAGTCCTGTGCTAAGTTGGTATAGGACTACTGGTCTCCCTCTGTGCTTTGGGGATCAGGTTTGTTGCCTATATTGAAGGATTTAGCCATTGCATCTTTCAGTTCTGTGCTTCTCTGCTTGTCAATTAACTCCATCTCATGCAGTTTCTGGAAAGGGAATGAGGCAGAAGAGAATTTCAGAAGATTTCATTTCCTCACAAGATAATCTGCAGTTCAAGAGGTCAGAAGGCTTACCTCCACATAGGCATTTACCAGAAAATCCCCACATTCTTAAAGTATCTTATGCCCAGCAGTCAGAATGAAACAGTAATCATACAAATGTCAGAATTTTCAGATAAGAAGCAACCAGATACCTGTGATATTTCAGTGAGGATCATCCCGTGGTACAGTTTTCCCTGTCCCAGACCCTCCATCTCTGCCAGAAACTTCTGTCGATCTTGGATTTCATTCACCACTAGACAAGTGAAAAAAGATGAAGCATTACGAACGAAGAGCTCATGGGCTAGAACACATCAGTACCTTTGGTGGCATTCTGAACAGAATTGCACAAACATGGAAGACTGATTTATCAGTGTATGTTATCTTCAGTAAATGAAACCAGGTTTAGAAGTACACTGCTGAAAACTATGAAGCAGTTCAAGAGAGCTGTTGCCTGCCAGGTGGAGATAGACCATTGACCACTAGATGAACTGAAATCTGCCTTTAAAAATGTGTGTGAATGACTCTTTCACAGTCCTTTTTGCTGCCATAGGTGAGACACTGGCACCATCCCTTCACAAGCAGAATGTACCTCAGAATTCCTTAAACACAGATTCTGTAGTGTGTGCACCATTTACAAAGGGGATTCCCTGCACTTTTGCATGCCTGTATGTTTTGTTTCTACTGTAACAGGAAATCCCTGGCTCCCTAGTCTGCCTTATACCTGGGTTTAGCTTTATGTTTAGTTCTATATGGTGTATGTTCTGACAAGATGACTAATGCAAATCCACTGTGCCCATCTTTCATTTGCCCTCTTGTACCAATTTGCTATGATACCATTACGAGGAGCTTCTGTATGTGTAGCAGTAAGTCTATACTAGGGATTGCCTTGCATTGTATTGTTCCTGTTTAGCAAGATAAGAGTTATGTCCCTGTTGCATTGTTCATCCTGGAAGTGTAAGAAATCTTTGGATGCAAATAAGCAGTAACACCTAGCCACAAATATGGCAGCATGTGTTTGGCAGCTGCACTTGGCATTTATTTATTTATTCATTTACATAATTTATATACCGTCTTTCTCCCCTAGGGGACCCAAAGCAGTTTATAACATAACATACGAACAATGGACATAGTGTTAAAAATAGTCAACCCATAGTATTTAAAACATCCCAAGTAAGAACAGTTAAAATCACACAATCTGAAAGCATCAATCAAGGCCAGTCCAATGTCAGTTCTCCATTGCACGTATGGTTCAATGTCTCTTATTGCTGTTGATTAAAGGCTTGGTTCCACAACCAGGTTTTTAGTTTCTTCTTAAAGGCCATGAGGGAGGGCGCAGATCTGATGTCACTGGGGAGGGAGTTCCACAGTCTGCGAAGGAGGTGGGATCGAGAGCAGGGCCTCCCCAGATTATCCTAGATTCCGGGCGGGCTCGTAGGGGGAGATGTGTTTTGACAGTTAAGATGGGCCAGAACCGTTTAGAGCTTTATAGGCCAAAGACAGCACTTTGAATTGTGCCCAGAAGCAGACTGGCAGCCAGTGGAGCTGGTGTAACAGAGGAGTTGTATACTCTTTGTACCCTGCTCCAGTTAGCAATCTGGCAGCCATACGTTGGACTAGTTGAAGCTTTCAAGCAGTCTTCAGAGGCAACCCCACGTAGAGCACGTTGCAGTAATCTATCTGGGATGTAACCAGAGCATGGATTACTGTGGCCAAGTCAGACTTCCCAAGGTATGGGCGCAGCTGGCACATAAGCTTTAGTTGTGCAAAAGCTCCCCTGGTCACCGCTGAAACCTGGGGCTCCAGGCTCAGTGATGAATCCTGGATCACTCCCAGACTGAGAATCTGTGTCTTCAAGGAGAGTGTGACTCCATCCAACACAGGTTGTAACCCCACACCCTGTTCAGCCTTGCGACTGACCAGGAGTGCCTCTGTCTTGTCTGGATTCAATTTCAATTTGTTCGCTCTCATCCAGGCTGTCACAGTGGCCAAACACTGGTTCAGGACCCGAACAGCCTCCTTAGTTGCAGGTGGAAAGGAGTGATAGAGTTGGACTTCATCTGCATACAGATGACACCCAACTCCAAAACCCTGGATGATATCTTCCAGCGGCTTCATGTATATGTTAAACAACATGGGGGACAGTATTGAACCCTGCGGGACCCCACAAGTCAATAGCTGCGGGGCCGAGCAGGTGTCCCCCAGCAACACCTGGGTATGACCCTCCAGAAAGGATTGGAGCCACTGTAGAACAGTACCTCCAAGGCCCATTCCTGAGAGGACCCCCAGAAGGATACCGTGGTCAATGGTATCGAAGGCCACTGAGAGGTCCAGCAGAACCAGCAGGGTCACACTCCCCCTGTCGAGATTCCTATGCAGATCATCCACTAAGGCAACAAAGACTGTTTCAGTTCCATGCCCCAGCCTAAAGCCAGACTGCGCTTGATCCGGATAATCTGTTTCTTCCAAGAACACCTGGAGTTGTGAGGCCATCACACATTCCATGACTTTACCCAATGACTTTGCATCTGTAGATATGGGGAAAGGACACAATAAGGAGGATTCCCATAATAAATATAGGTATTGCTATCCTCTATAATAACTGTACTCCAATCTGAATGATATGCCGCCCCTCAATCTTCCCAAACTATAAAGTGTGCACTAGAGCACTGCTTTTAACCATGTAGCTTCATTGTACTTGCATTCATCGAACCGGTCCAGTTCTGGTACCTCTTCTTCCACTTTGACTGGTTGCTTCTGGGGCTTTTTCATTTTTTTATCCTTTCCAGTTGCTAAGATGTTTTGGAGCCTTTCCTTCTCCTTCTCCAAATCTCCTACAAATACCAAAATAAAACAATGATGTTTCACTTTTACCCCTACCCCTTGCAGATAATTGCAGTCAAGCTTCTTTCCCCAAAAATAAAAAAATTAAGGCGTGACGTTAAATTCCTGACTGTTTTTAAGAGTAATGGGTGACCATATGGATAAGTCAATGATAAATGCAGTGCCAGACAGTTGAAAACTAGGACTAGGAAATGCTAATTAAAATACTGCCTCTGCTGTTAACATATTGGTGGCTTCAGGTATGCCACTAATTTATTAAAAGTATTTTAATAACTTGCTTTTTATTCTGAGATACCAGGTGGGTTAAAACAAAAAACAAAACAGAAGAACAAAAATATTCTAGTATTATAAAATGATAAAAAGGCAAAACGGCATTATAATACACATAAGGAAAAAAATCAGAGCAAACTAAATTTAAGCCAAGACCACACTTTAATATGCCTGGTTAAATAAGTTTCAAGTTTGTGCCACCTCAACTGGCACTAACTGGGTTTCAATCGAAAGGGCATTTCAGAGATGAAGTACTGCCCATTGAGAAGAGGCTCTGCCTTTTCCCTCAGCTTCACACACACAAATGTATCCAGACAATTCTTATCTGGCAGGTTAAGCATATCCTTTCAAAATTCTAAAGTGCTAAAGACATGCTACATGCTATTACTGAACTATTTTGTAAAAGGTAACCTGTAAATACAGAATATCTCCAAAAGTCTGCTGGCTTACTGGTGGGTTGGGGCCTGAATTTCTCTCGCATATACGCATCTCCTGCCTGGCAATTCTGTGCAGGACGTAGATGAGGTCTACCATAGGGACCGATGGAGATAAAAGCCTTTGGTGGTGAGACACACTTTGGAACCTGTGGTTCTCTGCTGGATGTTGGGTTGCAGTGAACAGGCAAGGGGTCACCTCCTATGGAATGACAAAGTGGATACCTCCCTTGTGACATACAGCCAAGGACAGAATCTTAACATAACTCTCTTGGTACAAAAACCAAACATTCTAGGATCTCAGACTTGAACCAAATACCCAAATAAGACACGTAGATGCATTTATTTTAACAGAAAAAAACTTTACATACTTTCCTCAGTTGTGTGATATAACTGAAAAATGAACTTTGTGTTGCTAACAGCAGTGCTGCCTCCCATGTATAGTATATGTTGTTAACATATCAATATTAACATCTCCCTCACTTTCTCCCTCCCTCCCTCCCATGCAGTCCTAAAGCTGAGCTCTTCTCAAGATTTTCTTGAAACCAAAATTAAAGCCATGTCAGATGCGTGGCTCCTCTGAAAAGCTAAGATGCATTTATAGTATAATTTCCAGAGTGTTTTTATATAAATCTAAAGCTATGATGATTATAGTGACAGCACTCCTGTGTCATGTCTCTATAGAATGTCTCCATGAGTGTCCTTAGTCTTTCAGAGAATCCTGATGTCCCACATTAATTGGGTTTTAGTTTTTAAAAAGACTGGAGAAGACTAATATAGGATCATATATTCTCATTTTGAAGAAAAGGAAAGGTTTAAGAACACATATCCTGAATGTGGTGGGTCATGTTTGACAATCATTACCAATCCCAAAGAAACGACTTATGAGTTGAGCAAAACCTGTTTGTGTTGCACACTACTCTGGTGAGCTAACAAAATGCTGAACCAGGTATGAATTCAATAAAAAGCCAACATAGCTGCAATACAACAAATTGATCAAGTTGATTACTGAAAAACTGTACACTTTCAGAGAAAGGTTTTGGATGAAGGATTTTGGAAGTTACTGTCCCAAAACATAAATTATGAAAAATTACCTGGTTGTAAATGCAAGGTAAAGTGCAGTATGTGACACGAAGTCAAATTCTTTTTGAGTATCTGCTTTAATAATTAAAAAATTATTCCAAACTACTTTTACAGTATACGTTGAAGATCTGACTCACCAGCAGTCAGAACCACAAGACAGTTGTCATTAAAGTTCTGCAGAGAAAGCTGGATAAAACTAGAGTTGAGTAAACCTCACTCGTGACTTATTTCCACTTGCATCCTGTTTGACCTCTCAAGCCTATGTAAGATTGCTTTCCAAGAATGTAATTTAATTTTTTTGCTCAGGGATGGCTCATGTGACAGAGTGAACCAAATTTAGAAATCTGGAAACTGGTAATAACTAGCAACTTTGCAGCTAACTGTAAAGAAAAAGTTGGAGTCTGGCAGAACTCACGTTTCATGCAGTTTGTGAGATGACGTTGCTGGAAGCTAGTAAGCTTGGATTCTTGCATCATCACTGAAATGTAAAAAAAAAAATCTGGCAAAAAATCCTGTTCAACAAAGAGGACACTAATTTCACAGAAATACACATAAATAGAAGCTGTGTAGGAAAGATATTTCTGGTCTCTGGGAATGTCTCCCAGGTACTTAGAAGATGCTATCAAGGTCTTTAAATACAGCTTTCCTGAACCCAGAGTTCTTCATATATTTTTGGATACAACTACCCATGGAGTTTGGGTGCTTGCTGTCTAACACATTTGGGCATCACTACAATGGGGAACACTAATATCTAACTGCTCCTCAAAGTGGCAGTCAGTGGACAAGTGCTGTTTCATGAACCACTAGCTGTCAAGTTTCCAAAATAGAAACAGTTGTAGCCAGAGGCCACAAACATGGTAATGATACTTGGGATTCTAGGGTGGAAACTGCCAATTTCCCACATGGTTTTTCTATATAACATTGTTGCTCATATTAACCTAGAGTCCTACATAATTCAGAGCCAGCAGATTCCCTGTAGATGGGAAGGGAAAGAAAGAGTGACCAATATGAGAAGAACTGGAGACTTAAAGGAGCCAATGCCATCTGCTCTTTCTCTGAACTTTGTACCAATATCCATTGGCTGCTGTATATGATTATTTAAATATGCATGTGATCTGAGGACCCATATGCACTGTGAAGTTTATATAGGACACTGTGGGCACATGCTACAATACTGCAAAACAGGATGCATTGTAGAATTAATGCAGTTTGACACCACTTTACCTGCCATGGCTCAATGTTATAGAATACTGGAACTTTAAGCTGATGAGGCACCAGGCACTCTTTGGCAAAAAGATCTAAGACCTTGTAAAACGACAGCTCACATGATTTAACTTGTGAATTTTAATTGTGAGGTTTTGTATTATAGGTGTTTTAATAATCTTCACTTCACTTCTTCACTTCACTTTATTTCTTAATTAGTCGCTCTCCACCAGAGTGCTCCGAGCGACTTACAATTTAAAATATCATTCCACAATATAAAAACATTCAACATAAAAACATTCAACCTAAAAACATTTAATAATGTTGTGTTTTATCATTCTGTTGTACCCCACCTCAAGTCACAAGGAGAGGCAGGTAATAAATAATAATAATAATAATAATAATAATAATTATTATTATTATTATTATTATTATATGCTAAATTCATAGCATTCAGCCATGATCATTAAAGTGGTGTAAAACTGCATTAATTCTACAGTATAGATGCATCCTGAATATCATTCTGATCTTCCTGTCACTCTTCAGGTACCTTTTAGTAGTTCTTGTGTTTCATGGCTGTATTTGATCCCAGTGGGCACATGCCAGAAGCCAGTGCCTTTTGCCACAGCTGGTATGTTTCTCTCTCGGAAAGTCATAGTTATACCTTGAAAAGAAGAATGAAGAAATACATCTTCCGTAGCTGTCAGGACCACAATTCCAAGATGAATTTTGTATCATCCTACCACATGATCCTACAACATCGTAAACTGAGGATTTTGTCCATTAAAAGTTGATCACTGTGAGGATTTTTTCTTTTTTCTCTTCATTAGGGTATATAAAGTGTATACATTGAAATATACTTTGGAAAATACAGACAAATATTTTGCTTACATTTAGGGTCTGATTGCCATATGAGCAATGTGTCCTGCTTGTGTTTATTATGTACAGTAGAGTCTCACTTATCCAAGCCTCGCTTATCCAAGCTTCTAGATTATCCAAGCCATTTTTGTAGTCAATGTTTTCAATATATCGTGATATTTTGGTGCTAAATTCGTAAATACAGTAATTACAACATAACATTACTGCGTATTGAATTACTTTTTCTGTCAAATTTGTTGTAGAACATGATGTTTTGGTGTTTAATTTGTAAAATCATAACCTAATTTGATGTTTAATAGGCTTTTCCTTAATCCCTCCTTATTATTATGTATTTGCTTTGAACTGGGTTATCTGAAAAATATATATGGCAGTGTGGCCTCAGATAACCCAGTTCAAAGCAGATATTGTGGGATTTTCTGCCTTTTCTGTTTTGGACTTCTAGTCCCAGAATTCCACGCTGTTGGCCAAGATGGCCGGGCTTCTGGGAGTTGAAGTCCAAAAGGAAGAGTGAAGTAAAGCGAAGATACAACCACCCCCCAACTCAACTCTTTCATCTCCATGCTTTGGGAATTCATTATTGTTATTTTCCAATATCGAGATCTCAATATGCGGCGAGAGGTGAGCATATATGCCTTCGGCCTAAAGAGCGCGCTCCTCGTCAGTTCCCCCTACCCCCTCGCTTACCCGAGCCGGCGGCTCCCGTCACCATGGCAACCAGCTCCACCACCCGCTTCCGCTGACGTCAGGACCGGAAGTAGTTCCGCGCGCGGAAGATGCTCGCTTAAGCAGGAGAGCGGCAAGATGTCAGACAACGAGGATAAGTAAGCGAGCAAAACTCTGAGGGGCCTGGCAGTGTTGACGGGGAGGGAGAGAGGGATCCTGCCACTCTCCGTGTTGTGGCCCTCTTGGGGCCGCGCTTGGGGCCCCGAAGCAGGGAAGGTGGGGTCCTACAGAACCCTGGGATTTGTAGTTGAGCTAGAGCCGGCTCTACACCAGGCCTCCTCACATTGCGACCATCCCGCTGTTCGGCCTTCAACTCCCAGAAGCCCCCGCCAGCTTGCTCTGTCAGGAATTCTGGGAGTTGGAGGCCCAAACAGAGGGAGGGCCGCAAAGTGAGGAGGACTGTTCCACACTGCAGAACTATGGCAGTTCGCCACCGCCATGGCTCAGTGCTACGGAGTGCTGGGAGTTGTAGTTTGGCCTTCTCTTTGGCAGAAAAGGCCAAGGTCCTTGTCAAACTACAAGCCCCAGGATTCCATAGCACTGAGCACAGGTGTGAGACAACAGGAAGCGAGAGAAATCAACCTCTAGGAAGGGAAATGCACTCCTGAAAGAGTCATTGTGGGGAAAAGGTGTCTCCACTGAAGCATTATCACCAATCCAGAACAAGACAGTTTTTTCAAACTCCAATCACAAGGACAGAAAGTGAGGTGAAATCTTCTGAACAGAGGCACAGATAGCAAAACAAACTCCACAGGGTTGTTAACCCCTCACTGTGCTACTCAAAGCTAATTTAGGTTTTTTTTAATGGCTGGGGTTACACTTATAATGTACTTATTCCAACTTAAATACAAATTCAACTTAAGAACAAATCTGCAGGACCTATCTACCTCACAACTTCTGAGGGTGCCTGCCACAGATGTGAGTGAAATGTCAGAAGAGAAAGCTTCTGGAACTTGGCCATACAGCCCAAAAGACTCACAGCAACCCAGAACCTATCTTGTTTGTAACTTGGGGACACACACATAAGATACATAATACCACAAACTGCAACAAAAATAAGGAAAAAAAACCCTTAACAAAATCAAAAGCCATCCATGTTATTCATACTCAACCTCTGTATATTCACTACCTTCAAAATTGACTTAGCATTGTCCAGAACACTGCAGATAATATTATCCTTAAATCATTTTCTTTCTTACCTTATACCTGTATTCTAGGCTAAGTGGCAGCACTTCTGCATCAAATGTTACTGTTATTTTTGTTTATTTATTTACGGAACGTATACCCCCGCCCTTCTCAACTCCAAAGGGGACTCAAGGCGGCTTTACATATAGGCAACTATTCAATGCCGTAAAACAACATACAATTAAAATAAACATTTAAATTAAATTAACAGTAATACACATTAAAACATTTTAAAACATTACATTAACTATTAAAATGACACCATCCACAATCGTAATCTAGGCCATTCCAGTAGTCATTGCACATATTCCATTTTGGACACATTTGCTATTATCAATATTGTTATTTATAAATGGCCATAACTGTAAACAGTGCTTTACAAATAAAAGAACAAGTAAACCCTCAGATCTGCATTCCAATTAAGCCACAACACAATGAAAGCAAAAGGCAGTGTGTAAAGGGGTTATTTTAATCAGGTACTGCCTATTTCTCCTTCCCAAGACCATAGTTGGGAGGGCCTTTAATTTGCTAATACACATAGGCATAATGGAGCTGTGATCATTATTGTCATTATTCTTACTATTTTTCTGCTCTTGCTCCATGTAACTCTGGTTAGGATTCCCTTCTCTCACAATTTCAATACGTTCATTCCATAAAGTGTTGCATACAGCCTAAAGGTCACTTTCCCCACACCCCATTAAGAAGATATGTGAACATTTTGCTGTTGGAAGAGGCTGAACACTCTATAAATGGTTTTTTTTTTTGGGGGGGGGGATTAAGGTGATGCTTTGTATGAAAATAAGCAAGAAAGTTTTTGAACATGAGACTGTAGACGGATTTGACCTGTTGAAGGTTTTAGCATTTTTCTTCCACCAGTTTTGATGGAGATGATTTTGATGATGTGGAAGAAGATGAAGGATTGGATGATCTAGAAAATGCCGAGGAGGTAAGTAACTTCAGAATGTGGAAAGTGAATGTCTATATAATCACAGCACTGACTTACAGTAGTCCAAATTTTCTTTAAAACGTGTGCATGCACATGTACACAATTTTATCAGGATATATTTGAATTGAGGAAAAAGGAATAGGCAAAAAAATAGGAAATAAAGCCATATCTTCGGCACGAGATTGAATGGGTTTAATTCTCACTAACTCCTCCAAAACTCATAGGGTTAGAAAGTGGATAGGAAACAGGCCATAGACCACTGGTTCTCAACTTGGGCCCCCCAGATGTTTTTGGCCTTCAATTCCCAGAAATCCTAATAGCTGTTAAAGTGGCTGGATTTCTGGGAGTTGTAGGTCCAAAACATCTGGGGACCCCAGGTTGAAAATCACAGCCATAGACTGTTACTTAAAAGTAGACATTTCTAGATTACTGATGGAGCTTTGTCACCTGTTTAATCAAAAATATATTTATCTAGTGTCTTCCGACTTTTATTGTTTTATTTAATGTCTTTCATTTAAATTATTTGTAGGGTTAGAGTTTAATTTTCAAACAATCCAATGGCTTATCTATATTATAATGCTGTTGATGTAATTAACAGTTCCTTAAATTGTTCTACAGGAGGGTCAGGAAAATGTGGAAATTCTGCCATCTGGAGAACGGCAGCAGGCAAACCAGAAGAGGATCACTACCCCTTACATGACCAAATATGAGAGAGCCAGAGTTCTTGGTACCCGCGCGCTCCAGATAGCGTAAGTACTTCACCTGTATAGCTAACAAATATTACAAACATTTATCTCTATATGTTGAGACACTTCCCTCTCGGTGCCACACCTGGTACTGATTTTATCTTTTCTTTCTTACCTTATGAAAGTTGCTTTTCTATTCATTTAGACTGAACAGTGTGGCTTTTATTATGTCCTGGAGAGTTCTGTGCTTTTTCTCAATGTATTACACGTACTTGATTTCAGATTATGTGGGGAAGTTCATCAAACTCATGTATGTCCAACTGCACATGCAGATTACTTGAAGAAGTGAGATAAGCATAAATGGCAGTGGATGGTGCCTTTCATCAGCTGTAACTCTTGTGACCTTCCTCTCTTGGAAGTTTTTCATACAGTCTTGCAAAACTTCAGCAAGGAGAAAAATATTAAAAATCTTTGGCTATATACTTTATTTACTCAAATCTAATGCTCATCTTTTTTTGGTTAAATTACCTTCCCAAAATTAGGGTGTGCATTAGAATCACATAATATGGTAATCTTAGTGCTGAGACAAAGCAAAAGGGAAGCTACTTCAGGAGCACCAGGAACTCCTCTTTGAGGGACCTGATCTCTAATTTAATTGCATGGCTCAATGCTATGCAGTGCTGGGATTTGTAGTTTGGTGTGGCATCAGCATTCTTTGCTAGCCCCCATGATCCCAAACTACAGCCCCCCATGACCCCATAGCATTGATCCAAGGCAGTTAAAGTGGATGGATATCCACGTGTACTTATGCAGGCAATTTGGCTTTCAGTTGTTAGACTGATAACCTAGTTGTCTCCCATAAAATATCTTGTTTCTACATGATGCTTTCAAGAGACAAAAAATAAAGTAGACTTCGTTAAAAAGTAACGTATCTGGTTGATTCACAACCAGGTCCATAACTTGTCAATCCAGTTACAGATAGGTTTGAAGTGGTTTCTTTGTGTAGATAACAAGGCATCTTGGTTATAATCAAGAGCAACTTCAGTTTGCTCTTAACCATCCATAGTCTCATGGTGTCTGATGGAGTCTGTGCTGTAATGCAGACTCATGGCGTTTCAAGCATCTCATGGCTAAAGCATTTCTGTGTTCTAAAATACAGTCTGAGATCTCAGCAGTCCTAGATCTGATCATGTAATCTGCAGCCCCTCCCACAACCTCAAAAAACTAAGAGTAAAGAGAAAGCTGCATACCAAAACATACATATACAATACAGTAAGCAAACAGACTCATATACAAATAAATTACTAGTGGAGGCTTGAAGAAGGTTGCTATTTCCAACAGGAACTGGGGTTCTCTTTGAACAAATGAAAGCACAATTCTTCCAGTTCAGTAGGAAAAGTTGATATGAACTACTGAAAACATGATTCCACTTATGCTGCTTCAAATCTGGGAGTACCTGAACACCATTCTGAAGAGACTGGAGGGGAAATACTGATCTTCTTGGCTTAAATTTGAGCATTTTGAAACATTGGTCAGTGAAAATGGAAAGAAATATCCTTATTCAGTGCTCAGCAGTATCTTCCATCTAGAGCTTTATAAAAACATGCAGAATCAATTTAGTGCCACACCTTGAGCTGTATCCGTACCTTACAGAAGCTTTGACCCTGCAAAAATTAAAATCAACATGCCAAGAGTTGAGCCGCATTCCTCCCTGAAGTCAGTAGAAATCCCATTGCTTTGATAAGACAACTGATACTTGTTTGCTGGCATCTGTTAGAATGCTGAGTTTGTTTTTTAAATAAATAAAAAAGAATGCTGTGCTTGTCTGAGAATTATACCACTTGGTTTATTTATTTTAAACTCTTAAATCTCATCCGACCAAAAAGGTGCCCTGTTTAAAATGTACATATGCATTGAATGGTGTGAAGATTTAATTATTCCATGCTTTTGTACAGTTCTATGTCTGCTGGGCATGGCATAGACCAGGGTGTCTTAAACCTTTTCCACTGGTAACCCCTCTCCATCTGATAAATTTTTATGTGACCCCAGGTATATAGGTATATAAAATAGACATAAAAACCAAACCTTTAATGATAATCAGCATTTGCGAAGCTTGCTGAGCAGGCTGGTTTTCCTTTTTAGAGTCCACCATGAACATTGCTAACAGATTTGGGTAAATGGGCAGTATTCAGAAATCTTTTACTGTTGCCAGTTTTTTGTGACCCCCAACATTGAGCTAAAGGAGCCCCGTTTGAGGTCAGGGCCCACAGTTTAAGAAGCAGTGGTGTAGACATCCCTTTTGTTTTTTTAAGCTTCTGGTGGGTAGCCAAAGCGGTGCTGTTCCTCATGACATTCAGCGTTTAAAATGGTTGTAACTGCTTCGAATCTGGATTCTAGGATTATTTTTACACTACTTTTTGAAATCCTTAAAGTATTTATATGTTTTTAAAAAGGTTTTTATGTGTTCATGGCCTGGGGAGGCCTTTGTGAGCTGGGAGGCAAAACAGAAATAGTTTGAAATAATTATTTTTCGTATCACATGGATGTCAGTTTGGTGTTTTTCATGATCTAACTGTTGCCACTCATTCTTGCTACATTACTACTCCATAGCATTTTGTGTTTGTATATATTAGCAGTGATGTCTTTAATTTACATTTACTTTTTTCAATTTAAATAAAACAGTAAAATCAAATTTTAAAAGTTTTACAATGCATCAATTTAAATGACAGCAAGCATACATATGACAAAACAGGGTCAGCTGAAAATGAGAAAGTAGGATAATAAAAAATCAGGAGGAAATAAAATGTTGGCCTCGGGGTGAAACTTTCCAGTAATTGCCTAAAATTCATGGAATCATTTTCTTCCTACTCAGCATGTGTGCCCCAGTGATGGTGGAGCTGGAGGGAGAGACAGACCCATTGCTGATTGCAATGAAAGAGCTCAAGTAAGCTGGAGCAATTTTGAATGATCTGCATGATTTGTCACAGAATATCATTTGCTCTTTACCTTTTTCTGTTTGTGTGTGAAATCAACATGCTGGGAATCAGATCAAGGATTGGTGCATTCAATTTGCCCTGCTTGTCACCATCCCTATTCCCTCCCATTGTTGAAAGGATAACATCTATCCATATAGGTTCCTAAATGATATAAAACCTTGGTTTTCCTTGGTTCTTAATTTCTTGGAAATGTCCACTGGTAGGGAAGATTCTCCCACTCCAAATGTTTACTCCCAATTCGTGAAGAGTGTCAAGCAATGCATCTACATTGTATAGTTAACATAGTTTGATACCACTTTAAATGCCATTACTCACTGCTATGGAATCATATTTAACATATTTCTGTCAGAGTGATGGTGCCTCACCAAACTGCAACTCCCAGAGCTTCATACCATTGAGCCGTGGCAGTTATGTCAAAGCGCTTTAATTCTACAGTATAGATACACCCAAGGGCAGGAGTGGAGGGGAGCTAATGCACTCACCACCTGTTTTACATGTTGACTCTACACAAAAGTGGAACAACTAAAGTAGGTGCCTTTAAGTTCCAATAGAGACCTTGTAGTATAGTGGGTCATTATATATCAATTCTATCTTGTAATTACACTTGCATATTTAAAGCAGAAGGAATAGCAAACAGAATATTGTTTCAGCTACAAATAATTGTAGGTTTTATACAGATTTCTGTACATCTGTTGTGATTTTTTTTTTTTTTGCAGAAATCTAACTAATAAACCTTTGGCTTTTCTGTAGTTTTTGGTTCTGCCACCGTGAAACTAACAGGACTAGCACTAATCTGTATTTAGAATTTAACGCTTAATTGATTAGAAAGTCCCAGTGCCAATATCTGCCTTATTCACCATCTTTGAAAAGACTTTCAGAAAATTGCACTTCTGCTGTAGAATGACTAGATAAATGTCATGCATTACAGCAGAAATGGCAAGAAAACAAAACACACCCAAAAAGCCAGTTCCTGTTCCTTCCTTGCATTTGTACACATCCTTCCTTCCTTCCTTCATTAAGGTTTGGCTTTCTTCCTAAAATGAGCTCTAGCTCTCATTTTCCATATAATTGAACATTCGTACATTCATGTTTGCATAACTTTATGGAAGCAAGTTTGATTAATCCAAGAGCTTCATTATCCAAACTTGGTTTAGTGTTCAGGTCATATGGAAGCTGACAGTCATTGCCTTATTTCGCCAATAGGAGATCACGAAAGGAGACTTCCTGTCAGAGATGACATTTTGTATATAGCCTTGGGCCACTGTAATAAATTCTTGTAATTTTTAGAGATTTCCTCCTTTTTACTTTTCATGTGCTGCAAGATTATAAACCTGATATCCTGGATGAAGTCCAAGCTGGATAATTACATTGTTGACCTAAAAAGTCGTATTTAGATTAAAGTGGATTTGAATTTCTTTTCTTATAAATCTAAATTGTCGTCCACGTCTCCAAGAGCTTCTAATGGCTATAGTATTTTACTCAGGGTTAGGGGCGCTTCTGTGATTTGTTACGTGTGTGAATGTTTTAAACTCTGCATGAAAAGGGTGTTATAGTTTTCATTTTTGTCCTTTTCTTGTTCATTGATATTCCTTTGGTCATGATTCAGGGCTAGTTAGCACAGAGTATCTCCTGCTCAGCTTTAGAGGACAGGGAAACACTGTAAGTGCTCAGTGTCATACTACTTACCTGTGTACATCTGGGCCAAAGCTTCTAGGACATGATCAACACTTGACCTCTTCTGTCTTTCTTTTCTCCTTGCAGAGCCCGGAAGATTCCCATAATTATCCGCAGGTACCTGCCCGATGGAAGCTACGAAGATTGGGGTGTAGATGAACTAATTATTACAGATTGATCTGTGCTCCAACCTAATCTTTACTGCAGATTCTAAAATTATTTTATTTTTGTGTAAATAAATACTAAAATTCCATTATACATTGATTCTTGGATGTTAATTCCGAGGAAAGGGCATAGTCTTCCTTTTTCTGTTTTAGTGTTGTAGCTGTTATTACAATGCAGCCTGCATTTCTTGTGGCATTTAATCTTTGTCTGCTTTAACTGACCAACATGAAGTGCCGTTTAAACACCACATCTGTGAATTATGGTGGGGAGAGAAGAACAGCTTCCTCATTATTTGTCTGTGACCATCATGGTATACCTAAATGATTTTGAAGTGATCCTGCAGCTGCCAGGCTTCCAGATGCCTTCTAAGGCGATTGAGAGACGCCATCCTCACCCCCCTTTGACTTGCAGCCTTTTCCAGGGGCCTGTAGTAGCGAAGACATTTCTGTTGCCCGCCAGCAGACAGACATGCCATTGTGCCCATGAGCAAGTTGCCTTGGAAACCCCCCAATTTCCCCTCTGATCAAGGCTGGCTCTGTGGGCTTCTCAGGAGTATCACAGAGCGACTCTCATCAAATCTCCCATTGTTCCCTGCTCCTGCCCTGGCTTCTTATCAGTCAACAGGATCCCCTTACAGTGGCTGTAGTGCAGCAGGAAACATAGTTGCTTGGATGGGTTGCTACCTAGTGAGATTTTGCCCGACATGCATGGGTATCCTCTATGCTATAAGGCAGGTATCAGTGCACCTCGTTCCCACCACCTCAGCATCAGCCTTGCTCAAAATGGATTTGGTCTTTTCATTCCAAAGTACTACAGTGCTCCTTAAGCAGCAGGAAGGATAGTTCTTAAAACTTTTATTATAATGGATCACGCTGTATCAAGGAAAGAATATTGTATAAGAGGCAAAATAAAGAAGAGTATTGTACAAACATGTACCAGCAATATTTAAAATATAAAAGCTCTTTCTTTGGTAGATCTTTTAGTCTGTTGCAGAGAGGTCTTGTGGCACCTTATGGCCTATCAAAATTATTAAGCACTTTTTTCTGCTGTAATCTGAACAATGTTAGATACCATACTCTAATTGGAAATCATACATGTATTTTACATTGAAAAAGTAGCGTATTTATTGATATAAGACGTGAATACCCAAACAACCATAACAATTTAAAAAATAAATAAAGGATGATATTTTAAATAGTTACACAGTGAACAAATATCTCAGTGGAAATCTGTAAAAAAATTGGGCTAAGAACACTGGAAACTGGAAACAAAAAGCTGTGCAAATTGAGAACCAACTGGTATTCCCTGAGAAAAAACACCCCAAAGGTAGAGTTTCAGAATTGGAACAACAACAAAAACTTTGCTTCTGCTGTTGCCGACTGTTAGAAGTGTAAATGACAGAGTACAGGGACTTAATGTACTGTTCTCTGTGTGTATTGAGGTATACAAGGTAAGTATTTCTTAAGGTATGCCAGATCCAGCTTGATAACTTTAAAAGGTCAATGGGAGCACCTTAAACTGGGTTTGCAAACAAATGAAAGCCAATGTAGACAGTCCAGCATTTGAGTAATATGACCTCTGCTAGACAAAACCTCAAGTAGGTAAACAGGCACATTCTGCACTACCTGGAGTTTCCAGTCTAAACCAGGTCATTTTATCCCAGATGATGAGTTATAAATGGCATGTTGGCTGAAGTTGGTAGGAGATACTTCTGGATGCAGCCATGACAGTTAAGTTGCAATGGAAAGTTAAGGGAGTACTCACCATACTACAACTTAGCTTTCAGGCAGTAGTTCTCAACCTGTGGGTCTCCAGATGTTTTGATCTTCAGCTCCCAGAAATCCTAACAGCTGGTAAACTGGCTGGGATTTCTGGGAGTTATCGGCCAAAATACCTGGGGATCCACAGGTTGAGAACCACTGCTTTAAGGGAAGAGCATCCCTATGAGGAATTGGTAATGCAGTCCTTGATTTGGTACTCACCTTAATCTTACTGGTCTTGATCTAGTCTAGTGCGTAGATTCCAAGTCATTATATCACCTGGAATCTGTATAGGGAATATGATACTTACATGTTTAATATACTGTCAATATGATGCTAGAATTGAGATGCATCACCAGAGCAAATATCTCTGAAGACTCTGGATAAAGCAGCTTAAAAAAAACCTCAGGGGGTGGGGGCAGACTAATTTTAAAATCCGATAGCTAAGAGTCTTCTTTGCTGCTTTGTGTAAAAAACATACCTCTTATCTACTCCGTTATGGCCTCGCCATTGCTCCAAGGAGTGTCGTAGCTCATCATCTGCACAATCTTGCCACATCACTGGAACAGAATCCTCCTGCAGACAACATGCTCAAGTGTATAATATCCCAGCAATATTCAATTGGCCTTCCACATTTGTAGGTTTAGATCCCCCAATGTGATAGAGTTGTGCTGGAGGACCTAGATATTGCTAGTAAGGTGGTCTCTCAGGTATAAAGATGGTGGGTATGTCCCTAGTCCCCAGAAAATATGAATGGCAGACTAGTCATGCTTCATATTTAAAGGCAGAAACTCACAGGTCATAACAATTGCTGTCCATCCCAAATAATCAAATCTTTCCCCACACCACACACATTCACTCACACAGAAAGCAAATGATTCAGTAAAACACTTTGATTTATTGATCAGCCTGCTGAATGTGTTGCTTGGGATATGTGAGGCTTTCTGCCAAATGCATTAAGGCCACACCTGTCCAGATTGCTATGAAAAACTGACTGGGCTTTATTGGGCAAACTGGACTCGGTAGATTTCAATATTCCACTGCATATCCTCCTTTCCTAGTTACCTTGAGAAACAGTAATACAGAAAGAGATGTTTTTTTAAAAAAACCAGGATTGTGTTTTCTTGTGGATACCCACAGTGTGTAATACTGAAGCCATTGGTGGACAAGTAAAAGTCAACAGATCGTTCCACCTTTTCTTCCAGCCTCCTCTTTCCTTCTGATATTCCATTGCTTGCTCTCATTTTTTTTCCACCCAGCAAGTAGCTGAAGGAGGGACAAATCAGTCTTCTTGGAGATATGAATTATTATTTGCATCACTTTTGCAGTTAGGCTGAAGGCCGCATGTAGTTCTAGTGCCACAGGTTGCCCAACTACTTTCGTCCTAGGTGCAAAAGGGATGTAGGGATGGGAATTGCATGTGCTCTAAGGAGTGGTTTCAGGGGACAATTTTGTGAAATGGCACTTAAAGGGATATGATAACCAGCTGTCAACAAGAGCAAGCATTAAAGCCACAAGGAATGTGCTGTGGGCTCACAGCAAAACTTGCCAATAAAAGGTTAATCTGTGGAGTTGCAGCTTACAAGGCTCCTTGCCCCTCCCTGCTCCCCCGGCGTTTAATCACGTTGGCGTGATGAAATTTCAGTAATGAAATGCGCCTTTGTGTGATCATTTTGGCATCCGCAATGGAGCGCGGGAGTCGTTTTCTTGGTCCGCTAAAAAAATAGCTTCTTTGTTTTAATAGTCCCTATTCCCCCCAAGCCTTGCATCTGTATCAGATACAATTAAAGGGAAAGCAAAGGACTCTGTGCCAGCTCCCACCAGACTGCAAAGGGAATGTGCATCTTCTTTGTGTCCAATGTGGAAGCTGGTGGGTGCCGGATCCTGCTTTTGCTGTAAAAACAGAAACCTAGTTGTTGGCACTAAATGTGGGGAGCTAGCGATTAAGAGGACACACCACTGTCTTAGCCCAGACTTCTTTTGGGGGAAATGCAGCGATGCCTTTGCCCAGTTTTGCTTGTGTCCCATAGGTGTGGTTCTGTGTAACCTTCAACAAATCCTGTTTGGCTCTTTGTTGTGCCTTGTCCTAATCCAAATATCAGCTACAGTTCCTTAGACCTCCCCCAAAAGCTAGATGCAGAATGCTACTCTACACTGGCTATCCCAATTTTTGCAGCAGATTTTCTCATCGACATTTTGTTCCTTTTATTCTACATTATTGGAAAGCAAGTATTTGCTTGTATTGACTCAATACTAGACTTAAGACCTTTATTTGCTCTGCCATTATTTTTGGCTTTATATTGAGGGAACAACTTCCAGAAAAGTAACTTTACTGTTCTGTTGCAGCTGAAACAGAGCCTTGAAGACCTTGAAGACCTCTACCAATATGTCTGGTCTTGAAATCTTCATGAAACCTCTTCTCTAGGTCATTTATGTCAAAACATGTCTATTGGACAGCTAGAAGGCAGAGATTTATCTCTGTAATGGCACCATATTTCATAGTACTGAAGCTCAACTACCACTAATGATGCTGTTAGATTGACCTACCCATGAGTAAGAACAATTGGACTGGATTGTGCTGTTGATAATATAAGAAGAATCATGATGAATCAGACCAAGAGCCTCTCTAGACCAGCATTTGTTCACATAGAGATCAAACACTTATCTATATTTACTTGCGCAAAAACTAATATACAGAGGCATCATGCCATTGATACTGGCAGGAACATATATCCATCATTGCTAGTATCTTTCCTGAAATTGTCTCAATCTAAAGTCACCTAAGTTGAGGGCCATCACTACATTTTGATGTGCTGATTTCCACTTTAACCACGCACTACTGGAATAAGTATTTCCTTTTATCAATCTTAAAAAGAAGAAAGGAAGGGGAAGAAGAAGAAAAAGAATTGTGGCAACACCTTTAAGACTAATTAGTTTTTATTTTCACATGAGCATTTGTGGATATGAATGCATGTCTTCAGATGCAGTACCAAGTGGTATGAAGGCCTCAGCATAATTTCAGTCCTAAATCTCCCATCGTTTATCTTCAGTGGATGACCATGAGTTCTTGAAGAACTAACAGAAAAGCATCAAGCTTTGTCAATTCTCCACCCTCCATAAAACAAAATCCATCAGTTTTACTCATTCGGCAGCTGAAGGAGTGAGTTTTACTACTATTGAGCTGTTATTCTCTCCAGTGAAAGAGCCTACAGCAATTCTTCCCATAATAACAATGCATCCCATAATAATGCACATCTTTTAATGTCCTATTGGATTATTCTGCTGCTACCTTTTTGCTTTTTTTTTTCACCTGCTCTTCAGCTATCTGAAATATTTGCCCTCCCAGTCATCATAATATTTGGTACTATGATGAAGGCATGGCCCAAATCATTTCATTTGGTTGGGCATTGAAAACATTTGAATTGAAATGATTGCTCAGTCCATAAAACCAGAGACAAAATTTCCCATTAAAGTCAACGGGGATAATGCCAGGCCAAATGCATAACCTACTCACCCACTGCATTCTTTGCATTTGCCCACACAGAGATTGAGCAATTACTGTGCTTTGCTATGCAAAGCATGGCATTTTCCAAGCTTTGAGGTGACCTCTGATTTATGACTCCCTCTTTCTTACTTTGTTAGCCTTTGCCTTGCAAAAAGAAATTTCAAAGTGAAGAAAAGACATGCCATCTGTTCATCATCTTGAAAGTTTTTCCGTAGAACCTTTTATCCTTAGAAAAGGTAGACAAGTCAGTGAAAATGATGTTTCTAATTCCTCCTGGATGCTATTATACCAACTTAGAAATCAGAGTTGACATCAGTTGTTTTCAACGACAGTGAAGAGACTTGAAATGAAAGCATAGTGGCTTGGAATGCTAATGTGAGTAGTATCAAACACAATTATCTCTCTGCTAGTACAAGTGATCTTGCCTGGGTGTGTAGATGATGGAGGAGCAAACTCTTTTGTTAAAGAATCAGCCACAGTGAACAAAATAGGCAGGTTCACTTTCAGAATCTGTCTGATCAAGAAACAAATGGAACCATCTCTAGGAACCATCTCAAAGATTAAGATCGTCTGCTCTCAGTCCCACCTCCTTTGCAGGCACGATTGGTGGAGACGAGAGACAGGACCTTCTCAATGGTGGCCTCTCATCTATGGAACTCCCTCCCCTGTGAAATTACATGCGCTCCCTCCCTCCTGTTCTTCATAAATAAAGTGAAGACATGGATGTGCAACCAACTCTTTGGACAATAATCTGCAATGCAATAAGTAACTATGGAATAGTGCAATTTAGGATCGGAATAGCTCTTGGAATATGCCTTTGGTTTGCATGGTTTTTAAATAATTGGTTTTAAGATTATGATGTTTTAATTATTGATTTTAATGTATATGTGTTGTTTTTATCCTATGTATGTGGCATCAAATTGTGCCCTTTTTGTGAGCCAACCTGAGTCCCCTTCGGAGTGAGAAGGATGGGATATAAATGTAATAAATAAATAAATAATAAATACTTTAAAACAAATTCTGAATGGGGTTTGAAGGATGGTATTTTATTTCTCAAGACACCAGCAGTTTTGAGATAACTCAGAATAACTGATTAGTGATAGGTTTGCAGGGAAAAGGTCTAATTAATGCCATGAATTATACTATGTAACCAATTTGAAAATTTTTCTGTTCCTGGTTTGAAAGTGTCATTTCCTGTTTAATTGTGTGGTACTTCGAGAGTAGTTGCTATATTCGAGAAGCTTCATTTTTGTGGCTGACACAAGCTATGTTGAATTGGTTGTGAGACTCGATGAGATATTCACTGAAAAACTATAGCAAAAGTTTTTGCAGTTTAATAAACTTCCCCATTTTTTTAATGATAGAACCAATTAGGAAATGACATTTATAACCCAGGAACAAAAGATATGTGTTATTAGCTTATGGCAGGATGTGGACTATGTGAGCGCCTACTTGTGATTGAGCCCCAACTTCTACTATCCCATGCCATAATTAGAGATGATAGAAGTAGCAGTACCACAACATCTGGAAAATGATGTATTCACTATCTTGAAGTTACAGAATTAATTTCTACAAAAGATTAAGGCTATTATCCTATGCTTCGGTCAAAGATTTCTTTACAGAAAGATCTATCTTCTGTTTTTATGGACTGATCCATCCATTGCTACAATGATACATGACTTGATTACATCTCATTTGGATTATGTATTACACTCTACTGATCACTATTTTTGAAAATTGTTTGGAAACTTCAGCAGGTCCAAAATGCTGTGGGCATGGCTGGCTAACAATTAATTTCTAAACTCAATTCTAAGTGCCAATTGCTAAATCAAATTTAGCTTAGGTCCACATTATCTGAAAGCCTGTATCTTCACACAGGACCCTGCCTGGACTTTCTCTTGGTTTCACTTCTTCACAGGTACATTTGGTGATGATACAAGAGAAAGATCTTTGTTAACTGTCAGTCCCAGGCTGTGGAACTTTCTTCCATAGTAGACTAGCTGTACACTCTTGGTGTTCTCCTTCCTTTTTGTTTGCACAAGCATTTGGTTAAGTGTCTATTCAGAGAGGCCTTTAATGGGGTGGGGTACTGCTGCATTTGGATTCTTAAATGGTTTAATACTATGTTGTAAAAGGCTTTCATGGCCGGAATCACAGCATCCTCAGACCTCACAACCTCTGGGGATGCCTGCCATATGTGTGGGTGAAACGTTAGGAGAGAATGCTTCTGGAACATATCCATACAGCCCGGAAAACTCATGGTAACCCAGATTTTATATTGTTTTGAAGCATTGATGGTTAAAATAGTATTTTAATAGTTTTTAAAACATTAATTATGTAGTTTTAATTTCCATGCCTTGTTTTAATCATATGGCAAGTCCCATTCAATCCCCAAAAGAAGAAAGTTAGGATAAATTTATGTGTGTGTGCGCGTATATATATATCCCTAAGGCCAAAAACAGTGACCCTGAGGCAATTTTAGAACTCCAGATGCACTATACAATTTATAGGAGTTAACAGTATCTTGTGATGTCTCCAATAGCTTCAAGCTGACCACAGCTGTATATTAAAGATGCACTCAATTAAAAGATAATGCTCCAAGGTGTTTAGGGAGAAATTTAGACTTTTCTACTAGAGATTTTTTTATGTTTTGTTTATATCTTTTCAATAATCTATACATGTCAAGGAAATATGTGTGAGCAAAACATTTTGTGTGTAGTGTAGAATAGGACATTGTGCCCATTAGCCTTTTGTTTGTGTGTGTGAAGGTAGTGAGAAGGATAAAAAAAAGAAAAGAAACTGAAATTAACACACAGAACTGAACCTTTTCAAGTTTATTATTCCATACATTTAATGCAAAGTTAATGGTGCTAGGACAACAAAGGGCGGTAGTGCTGGGAATAGGGAAGGATGTGCTACTTGCATAAATAAGGATGCAGAACGGTTAATAGATTACATGCATACAAGGAATACAGGCACACTACATGTTCTTTTCAAATACTATGGAAAACAGACAATCATCCATAGCTGAAAAAGGAGGCAAGCATATATAAAGTTCATAACTTTGGGCAGGTTAGCCTCAACCATCTCAGTCTGAAGGGGTTGGGAAGAACAGCATGTACTGCAATGTGTCCTGTGTCCAGCAGTGTCCGTTCCGACATGTCATCTGTTCTCCTTCTGATGGATTCATCCATCATGTTCTCAGTCATCCAAGTGTCATGTTCACTCACTGACTGGGGATAATGTTTGTGGGATGGGCCTGCAAAGCTTCACACAGGCCTATGGAAAAGATGAAGGCACACTTTAGCTGTGTTGGTTGCCTCCATATGAAAGCTGAAAAGTGAATGCAGATTTCTTCCAAATTTTGCACTAACTTTCTTTTTGATACCCACTAAGCACAGCATGAGGACCAAAAGTGTTTTTGTTATGGCAAATTTAGAATTTATAATAAAAATTATAAACACAGGAGCATGGCCGGTCCCGCTGTTAGGCAGCCTGTCTCACACTACATTATGGGGAACTTTTAAGGGCAGCAAATGACTAATGTTTGCCGCTCTGAGCCTCCTTCAGGGTGGAGATAGAGCAGGGTAAAATGCAGTAAATAAATAATGTTGTTAATTGGAATTTTTTAACTGTTACTGCATGTACTTTTCTAAATTTCTGACTCAGGCATCAATGTATCTTGGTCACATGGAAGTTCTCATGACACAGTTTGTTCTGAATTTAAGCAGTGAGGAAAGAGGTGGGGGATGTCTCTGGTTGTCAGACTGCATCTTCCATCAGGCCGAGTCAGCATACTCAATGATGAAGAATGATGCAACGTAGGAGAGTCCAGTTGTTCCCCATCATTGAAGCTGGAGGACAACACTGACTGTTCTTGGTTTCTAGGTTCTTTCTGTCTTCCTTCACCCCTTCTACACACACACACATGCACATACTCATATACACAAGCACACTCATAAGCAAGCAAATGCATTGGCTTTGGCAGGGTATTTTCTGGAGTATTAGAAAGGTAGCTGCAGGAGTTTAGAAGGAAACCACAGAGAGTGGAAACAAACTAATAATACAAAATGTTCATAACAACAAAGTAGGAATCAGTCCCCTTTGCCCTTTATGGTCCGAGGGACCAACATGTACACGCACATTTACATGTTGTGATGCAAAGGCGGCCAGAGCATATAACGCAGTTCCTGAGTCCAATGTACTGTGTAGTTAAGTCTTAAGAGAGCCAGGCAGCAGAGAGGCGATGGAATAGATAAAGGATAGTGGAATGCAGATGACAAATATCAATAGTAAAAGCAAGCTTAGGTTGGTCTTCCAATGGGGAACAAAATTTCATGCATGTACAACTCTGAAGCAGGAATGTCCGAGAACACTGTCCACATCAGCTGTACCACCCTCCTTCTCCTCCTGTAACATATCCATCAGAGAGTCCAACTAGCCAGGCTTCACCCACAGCAAGTGGCAAACTAATGGCCATTGGTTTCTTTCTCAACTGTCAGACAAATGGTCTCGACAGTTTGAGGGAAGGGATGAGAAGGAAGAGGATTATCTTTCAATGCTATTGTTGTTGTTATTTTTAAACCTTCGATCTGCCCGACATAAACCCACCACGACTAGTTGCTCCATGCCTAGAATCATCCTCATCTAGAAGGCCTATGGGATCTTGGAAGCCAATCAGGGACTGGGAGTATGGGGTGTGGGTGGGAACCTTCCTCCAGCCAGGTGAGCCATCGATAACTGCGGTCATGATAGACACGCCCGGATATTCGTTGGGTTCTGGCGACTGGATTACACCAAATGACCTCGGGACTCGGAGGCTCGTCTTCTGGGGCTGATTCTTCGGAGCCTTTCCGCTGCTGCTTTGGACACTGCTCCCCATTCCCTAGGGTCTCGAAAGGGTCGTATACACAGGCTGTTCCCAGTGTGTGGGACTATGAGACTGTGGCACTGAGGGTGCCGGGTCAGAGATGGCAGTGTATAAGGGCCGTTGGGAAGGACCCATATATGAAAAGGCTGAATAGAGGCCAGAAGCCTGGCTGGAGTGGCTGTAGTAGGGTCCTGAGGGCTGGTGGTCAGGGTAGTCAAATTGGGGCCTGGATATAGAGGGAAAGGCCGAGCCATAGTGGGGCAGACTAAGGGATGTATATGCTATCTGGGAAGTAGAGGGCTGGTCAGTATAATGGCCCCCTGGAGCTGAGCCCTCCGTTTTGACTTGAGCCTTGGAGTCTACCACGGAGGATGTGGCAGCAGACAAGGAAACCCCATGCTGTTTGGAGATCCAGGCAGAGTGTCCACTGGCTGCAGCCAGGGCACTCCCAAGGCCATAACCAGCAGCTGCGGCATAGCCACCGACATGGCCTGGGTGAGCAGCATGCCCGTTTGGTGGCAGATACTGGTCAAACTCGTTAACATCAAAGGGCTCCATGTTGGACATCACTTCGTGGCTGATCTCACCAATATCCACATTGCCGAAGTCGATGTGAGGCTTTCCTCCTTCCCCAAGGGAACGACCCTCCCGCTTGGAGTCGGTCTTACCCGACTGCAGTTCTGTTTTTGGAGTGGTTGGTGGGGTGGGAGGTCCATGACTCTGTCCTGTGAGACGAAAGCGACATGAAAGAAAAGAGAGAATAGGTCAACCATTCTGCCTATGCCTATCTGAGGGCTTCATGGCTGGATTATTTCAAATCTGACACACATTGCTCTGGGTAATTGTGGCCCTTGTGTGCATTTGGCCTACAGTCCCATCAGCCCTAATCAGAATAACCAAAGGTAAAGTATTATTTGAGCTACAGCTCAATAGCATTTGGAAGATCACAGTTGGAAGATCCCTGTTCTACAGTATGGAGAGTGCCCGTGCTCTCTTCTATCCTCACTCCACTGATAGGATTGAGATATCGTTTTGCCAGTATGGATGATGTAGGAGAGTTGATAGTTTAAAAAATCCAGGATGGCAGCTGGGTGTAATTAACAGTGGTGAACCCTTGAGTTCTTTATGTTGATAAACCCATCCATACCAAACGATAATGCAAACGGGTAACTTTCATAATTATATCCTGTCATGCTTAGCTTCTGCCAACCTAGCAGTTCGAAAACATGGAAATGTGAGTAGAATGGGCACTTCCGTGTGTGTGAAGATGGCGATGAGATGGACTTGCTGAGGGCTCTCAGCAAGCCACCCCCAACCAGGCGATCGGGTAGAGCTTTGGCTCCTTCCTCACAGCAGATTGATGCTGAGAGGACAGCGAAGCCCTAGGGCACCAGCCAATGGTCCAAAAAGGGTCCTTCCTTCAAGGAACCGCTCCGGCAGGAAGGTAACGGTGCTCCATGCAGTCATGCCGGCCACATGATCTTAAAGGTGTCTACGGTCAACGCCGGCTCTTCGGCATAGAAATGGAGATGAGCACCAACCCCAGTCAGACAAGACTAGACTTAATGTCAGGGGAAACCTTGACCTTTATCTTTATAATGCTTAAGCAGCTGATTTGCCATCATTTAAGTATGGAGCACACCTATGACACAGAGGGACTAACCTGAGGAGTGTTCTGGGTGTCCATCAGACAGGGGTGATCCTTCCCCAGCATGCCTATGGTCCAAATGGGCATTCTTATAATGAGCCTGGATTGCAGCAGCTCCACCAGCTTCCCCATCGGCTTGGCCATCGTTTTCACCCTGGGCAGCCTTGCCATTTTTCCGCCGACGGGGCTGGTACTTGTAATCAGGATGGTCTTTCTTGTGCTGCATCCGCAGCCGCTCAGCTTCTTCTATGAAAGGCCGCTTGTCACTTTCATTCAACAATCTTAAAGGAATCAGAAAGAGTAGGGAGAAAGGGAAGAAAGAGGGTGACAGATTTGTTAGTAAGAGAAAGCCATAAAGTATCCAGGCTATACCAACTAATAAACCCATCACAGACAATCTCATTTCACCATAACACTGGGGAAAGAGAATCAAGATGTACTCGAAATTTAACTTCACGATGCTGCTGGTCAAATCCATTCAAAGCATCTAGTAGTTTGGACTACCAGTTATGGGTTTTTTTTCCAGACAGCATTGTATTCTCAGATATTCAGGCAATAAATCATCAGCACACTGTAGTTTAACACACCAGCAGTTATTTGCTGTAGACACCATTTTACTTTCACTAACATGAATGAACTGTTTATGTGAACATACTGATTGTGCGTATTTTCAATTGTAGTTTATACATTTTTGGTACATGCTGTCCACAGAAATTCTAAGAACATGTAAAATCTTTTGTGGGGTTCAATAGAATAATAGGACCTATTCCATGAAGATGTGGTATATTCCACACTTAGATCAGTATGCTTTAGGGAGCTGTATAATTTGGAACACCCTTCTAATAATCCCAAATGTTGCAGACATTTTAAGGTCTTGTATGTTCTAACCTCAGTTGCCACTCTGCTTAACAGGGGCTGCTTTATACGATGCTGTTTTGGAGAAGTAAATAAAAACATAGCACAGCCTTGTAGAATTTTGCATGAAAGGCACTATAGAAATGTGAAGGCAGTCTGGTCGTATTACACATTTTCTCCAGTTAGGACAGGATTTTGCTGCCCACCTTATTCATTAGACATTACCTAGGGGTGGGGAGGAAACCCTATGTCTCTTTTGTTTTTATCTTTATTCACTCTGTGTCAGGCATGGCTGCCCAACCGGTCTGATAGAACCAATTTTCAACTGGATTTGGAAAACCTAACTCAGTTTTTAGGAAGGTGTAGTTAAAATGTTCTAGTTTCCAGTTTCACTCTGAAGGAATTATTAATTAGTCTTAAACCAAGGAATGAGGGGAACAGAAAATTGTTGTTGTTGTTGATAATAATAATAATAATAATAATAATAATAATAATAATAATAATAATAATACAGTCCTAGACACTTGGGAAGTGTTCGACTTGTGATTTTGTGATATGAAATCCAGCATATCTATCTTGTTTGCTGTGTCATAAAATAATAATAATAATAATAATAATAATAATAATAATAATAATAATAATAATAATACCCTGCTTTATCTCTCCATTGTTTTGCCAAAGATTCATGCTTCCCTGATTTTACCAGTAAGGAGATTTTATGTAATCTCTGCTCTTGTTCTCTCTTTCAGTACCATTTAGCCAATTCTACTTTTTGTTGTTGTGTGCCTTCAAGTAATTTCTGACTATAGCATGGTAAAAATTTGTTCAGAGGGGTTTGCCATTGCCTTCCTCTCAGGCTGAAAGAGCACATTTTGCACAACGTGCCCAACTGAGTAGGGATTCAAACTCTGGCCTCCCAGAGACTACACTGGCTCCCTAGCCCTGACTACTAGTCCCATTCACTCAGGTTTAGGGCAAAGTACCTCTGCAAATGTAAAAATCTAAAAATAAAAATTTCTTCTTTTTTAAACTTGGGAGTAGATTTCTAGGACCTCCAGCATGACTCCACTGGAAACTTCCAGTGCGAGAGGACCATTGAATCACATTGGAGGAACTAGAGATTCCTAGTCATGTTTTAATCAAGTTCATAAAAGTGAAATCTGCAAATATAGAGGGTAAATTGTACACACACACACACACACAGATGAAGTATTTTCTGCTAGGTGTTGCATCCCTCTTCTACATGTTGGTTCTCTTTCATGGGGCACAGAATAAATGCTCAAATGGGCATAAGACATTGTGACTGCTGACAGAAGGATTAAAATGTCCTTCTCCTTACCCCCATTTTATACACAGAAGCTCTATATCAATGACAAAAGGACAATGTCATCTGCTACTGGGGAGGGTGACAGGCTAACTTAGGTGATCCAAAATCTTGCCAGTTTCCACAATATCGATGAGGATTTCATCAGATCTGTATTATGCTCATATTCCAGGTTGTCCATCCAATGCCCTGAAACCATGTTGTTTAGCCCAAGTTTTCATGTATGTTTAATAGAAAGTAAAGGTATATCTACACTGTAGAGTTAATGCAGTTTGATAGCACTTTATCTGTGATGGCTCAATGCTACGGAATCCTGGGAACTGAAGTTGATGAGGCACCAACACTCTTTGGCAGAGAAAGCCTAAGACCTTATAAAACTGCAAGTCCCATAATTCCATAGTGTTGAGCCGTGGCAGTTAAAGTAGTGTCAGGCTGCATTAATTCAACCGTGTAGATACACACAAACACTCTCATCTTGTCTGTTTTTTCCAATGAGAAGGAAACCTCTAGTTCAAGGGAAAGGGAATATGAGGAGCCCATGAAGAAGGACCTTTTCAGTTTACCATTTTTTACAGTTAATTTTATTTTCAGGTTGGACTCTGAAGTCCAATTTACACATACAAACGCCCTTTTATCATGATTGGCCTGAAAGAAGTCCTGTTTGTGTGCAATATGTGTATATGAGAGAGAGAGCCATGGGGGTGGGTGGGGGATGCTAAAGAAATTAGTCTTCCAGCAATTTGTGCAGCTGTTATTAGATTAAAGCAATCTGTGAGGAGAGCAAAGTGGAATGAAAATTGTTCGAGCCACAAGACAACCCAGTAATAGTTTATATAATGTGAGGGAAGCCTCTGCACATTTACAGAAGGACCAGGCTACTTGTTCAAGTGCCTTTAGTCTTGCTCCCATCTCCACTTTCTCTCTGTGGTGATAGCAGGGCTCTAGACTAAGTGACTGGCTCTTAGGATCAATTCCTATGCAATCTAGTAAACATTATGTATGGTATAAATGACTACCCATTAGAAGCAGACTTTATCCCTGGTATCTCTTCCTCAATAGCAGGGATCACGTTTGGAATATTTGAAGCAGCAATTTAATAACTTTAGTTGATAGATTAATAGATGGATAGATTTACCAGTGAACACAGCCTTCCTCTTGACTGGCGTGCTTCTGATGCGTTGGATTAAAAAAACTCTCAGCATGGCCAAGATTTAGTTTGCTAGGCAGATGGACTCAACTTTAATCCATGTAAAGCAGTGGTTCTCAACCTGTGAGTCTCCAGGTGTTTTGGACTACAACTCCTAGAAATCCCAGCCAGTTTACCAGCTGTTAGGATTTCTGGGAGTTGTAGCCCAAAACCTCTGGGGACCCACAGGTTGAGAACCACTGATGTAAAGATTCAAAACATATAGATTGATTTGTTCTGTGAAGACAATATGCTGTTGTGGTTTGAGTGTTGGACTCTGGAAACAAGTGTCTGAATCACTGCTCAGTCACTGCACCAGGTTTACCAGTCCTTGAAAATTATACGTGCCTATTTTGAGTTTAAGACTTATTCTACAGGAAAAACCACACATAGGTAAACCACACATTTTAATGCAAAAAATAGCCTGTTTTCTGCATGTGAATATTGAAGGGGGAAAAATGTGCATTTTTCATGCAGAACAAATCTACAAACTGCAAAGGAATCTTGTTGTTCAGAATTTTCAGACTCTTGGGAACACACAAATTTTATCCACGGTTCTGCTTTATAAAAATATTCTTTCCATAGTATTTTGTATTGTATTTGGGTACATCCCCAAATATGACAGTTTAGCACGTTTAGTTTGCCCATTTTTGATTTGTATAATGTTTGTAGCCTCTAGCCTTCCAGGTTTTGGTGATGCTTTTATTCTGCTTCTGCCAACTTCTGCCAACCTAGCAGTTCGAAAACATGCAAATGTGAGTAGATCAATAGGGAGTGCTTTGGCGGGAAGGTAATGGCACTCCATGTAGTGCTCGACTTAATGTCAAGGGGAAACCTTTACTTTCTGCATGCTCTCCCATACTTCTGTCTTGTAGCACTGATTATGTTCCCAAGCCCTCTAGTCACAACTTTAAATTCTAAGTACGCACACCAAAACAAATAATTAACCTGGCAAAGTTTCTGTGTGTCTATACAAGAGAATGAGATTCTCACATTTCTAAAATTAACTTTTTATAGTGTTTAAGAAACATGAAGAGAGAATAAGGGGCTGCAGATCTGAATGTTGAATCATAAGTGTCTGATATCAAAGTTAATGTCAGATTTAAAACTCAAGACTCTCTTTTTCTTTCATCCATCATATAGGATGGCCTGCTCTGCAATCCCTTATGGTGTTGACCTGACTTCACACCAGGCTGTACTGAGTGGGTCACCGCCATCCACCACATAACTACATTCCAGTATTGCTTTAATCCAGGAGATTAAAGCAATTGAGCCACCATGAGTTCAACACCAGCTTTCCTGTCTCTCTTCCTATTTCACATATCTTTTACACAAATGTCCCCAAGAATCCTAATTCCCCAACCCAGAGTTAGTCAAAATACTTGTTTTCAGTGAGTCTAAAATTCTGTAAATATATACGTAGTTCTGCTTTTATTATAGGCAAAGCCCAAGTAGTGAGAGACCTAGTCTGTCAATCAAAATTGTCATGAAAGTTATGGGTTGTTTGACTTTGTCTGGCTGAAACTTGGGGGAAAATATCAAACGACTCTACCAGACAGCTAATAATCCCTGTAAATATGTACTGGATTAAATGCCTCAAAGGGGTTGTTACCATCCCACCCTATCCAGTCATACCATAAGTATACTGGGGTTTTGTGTCCTGCAGATTATTTGGTGAATTGATGAAATTTTCCACTCTCCTCATTGCATCATCAGTGGGACACCCAGAGATACAACACAAACTAAACAACAATGTATGATGATATGATAAATTATCCCTGGTGATATCAGGGTCTCCCAGGATTTTATATCAAAACACCTCCTTCCCTGAGTTTTAAAAGCTTCCAGTGGCAAATAAACCAGGACAGGAAGTAGGTTGTTTGGATATTTTTTGAAGGTTCGATTCATACAGGTAAAACTCCTGAGGATTTCTGCCAGCCCAAGTGAGCCCAAAGATGCAATGGAATGAATCCAGATTTTTTGAGAAACCTGGTAGATCAAGTGCTTGTCTCAGAGTGGGGGGCCTTGTCACCAGCAAATATTTCAACTGCTTCAGACTGCATTCATATATATCTACATTCAATCCATATGTATGTGTGCTTGAAAAATTCATTTTCTGGATTACAATACCTGGAATTTCCCTACCATCATAGCAAGTGGCCATAATATCTAAGAATTTCTAGGAGGTGAAGTCCAAAGAAGAAACATTTCTCTTTCCATGTTTTAATCTAATTATATTGTTTTTCTCCAACAGAAAAATTATAATAATAATTATGATGATGATAACAACAGAAAGTCACCAGTGTTTGTTGATGGAAAGCACTGTGTGCATTGTTATGAAAATATGTTTTACAGAAGGAAATGTGTTGTAGAAACACTTCATTTTATTATCGAATCTCCCTGCTCAGTCCACACATTGAATCATACTCTTCTGCGGGCTTGATTTCTCATTCTGTTTTTCAGATTCCTGGTCTGCACTATAACTGAGTCTGCCACACTCCTGCACTTCCGAGCCGATCCTTGCCTTCTCCTCCTACATCTCTTGGCTTCCTTTTGTTCTTCCCAGGGATCAGAACTTCAAATCAGCTTTAGCAAAGTGAAACCAGTATAAGCAGGCAGAGGCTGGGAGATTTGGGGGATTTGGATTTCACTTGCTTCCTGCCTGGGCATCCCCCCTACTACATGACCTTTCAGGCAAAGGAATTTCTGCATGGGCATACAAAAACAAAAAGGAAAAAACAGATCGGCATGTAAAGCCATTGGTCTTAAGTCAGCTTTAACTCAGTCTTCTATTCCCCCACTTCCCCCAATATGGATTTCTTGGTGCTGCCTACCCACCAATTTTACAGTCAGGAAAAGCCTATATCTCTGTGTTGCACTTTTGTAATGTATTTGGGCTATTGGATATGCCTTTGTTCACTGCAAATGATACAGCCGAATTGGGACACACACTCATCCCTCTTTAGTCACTGGTGCCAGCTGAAGCTAACTCAGTCTGCTAAGAAGAGCATAGCCATTGGTCATCCAGAACATAAGACAATTTGGTAATGTTGCTATTTTGGACTAGATCTTCCAGAATCCTCTACTTACTAGCCATGGGGATTTTGGAAGTTTGAGCCCCTCCAAAGAATTTTTCCAAATTTTGAAACACAATAAAGAAAAGTAGGATGGGTCACAGGAGTCGAGGGCAGATGATCAAGTATCCATATGGATACACACATGCACACACATGTACACAAATCCAAATATTGCAATGATCACAAGGTGGGAAGTTGTTTTAAGTCATTTGTGCTGAAAAATCTTAGATTTTTATATATATCCCACCCAGCCCCCTCATTTATTTTCCTTGGAGAGGGTCACCCATATACCCAAATACCTCGAAGAAGTGAGGTCATATCTTACATATCTTTTTTGCCAGTTACGAAAGGTTATCAAAATATTCAAAGAAACTTAGGTTCCATCTACACTGCCATATAATGCAGTTTCAGAATACAGTTTAACTGCGTTGAACTTGATTATATGAATCTACACTGCCATATAATGCAGTTCAATGCAATTCAACTGTATTCTGAAATTGCATATTATGGTCGTATAGTCGCCTTAGAATATGAAACTGCTGAATTTTGACTTAACAAGAAACCTAGTGCTGTCCAATTGACATACATAATGACCCCCCCCCCCCCCGTGACAGGTTTTAAAAGAACAAAAATAATCTTAAAGATGAACATATTTTGTCTTTAAAACAGGAGCATTTGTGGGTCTTGCTGCAACTGATCAATATTGCTACCACCATTTCTTGGAGTTATGAGTGTTGTTATTTGGCCCAACACCAAACATCATTGGATCTCACTCAGGATAGAATAGAAATAAAATCCATTTAAGACATTGTGTATGATATAAAGCAATTAAAACTATTTAAACCAATTGTTGTCAAAATTTACCAGGAAGATTGTGCATGCAAATTTTAAATTACTGGTTATAGAGTGTACTTTTAGCATTTCACTCCACTGTTTATATTTTCTCTCTTTCCTTGCATGTACCTTCATTCATCTGATAAAAGGCTTCTCCTCCACAGAAGCTCATGCTATAATTTGACATTTTTAAAGGAACCACAAGACTAATTGCTGCTTTTGGTGAGAAAACAGTATTGTGCTGAAAGGCATTCACTCCTTATGTCACATGTTTGGTGCCTCTTTTCTGGCCCCAAACATCAGATTCCTGGAGTGAGACTTTATATGACAAGCAGAAATTGCTCTTCTTCAAAGCCATTTCATCTGTCAGAGTTCTGCCCATTTTTGCCTCTGGCTAGCAAATCTACAAGTAAATCATGATTCAGATTCTTTCCAATGCTGTGATATTATGTGCATTTTTAGTTCAAATGGACAACAATGAGGCCCAATGTGGCTAACTACTGCTCTGCATATATTTCCTAAGTGTACTGCTGAAGTGGGCAATCTGTAGATTTCCAGATATTATCAGACAGTAACACACACCATCCCTGCCCTTTGGGCATGGTACCTGAGGCTTGTAGATGTGTCTAGCAATACACATTTTCCTTATTCCTGCTAGTGTGAAAAATCTATTTCTAAAATAATACGTTAAGCAATCTCCCTTACAAAAATACAGTTATCTCTCATATGGGGGAATTGTCTGTGGGCACCGTGCTAAGAAGTTGTTCTTAGGATGCCATAAATGTCTAGTCAATTTGCGTGATTTCAGTGCTGCTAAAATCACAGGTTTGGGCACCAAAGTGTCGAGTTTCCAGAAAGCCAGATGAGACAAGATGGGTTGAAGGCAAAATCAGAGACTTTATTCTCAATGGCCAGTGGAGACAGCACTCCAAAGAAGTGACATACTACAATTGCAAATACATAGCATATGTATTGTATTTTGACAGCTATTCACGTCTACCCACTGGATCCTATTGGCTCAGAAGATATTTGGCAAGGATCAATAGCAGGATCTATTAGAGAGAATATGTATAAAATGTTCTATAGAAGCTAGGTAACACCTGAGATAATAGCTAAAATAGATAAATCTCACTGGGGGGACTGTCGGAGATATAAAGTACAGAAAGGTACCCTTTTCATGCCTGGTGGACCTGTAAGTTAGTACAAACGTTTTGGGAAAAAGTGATTAAAGAACATGATCACTAGGAAAAATCCAGAGATGTGCCTTTTAGGAAAAATCCAGAGATGTGCCTTTTAGGATTATTTGGTGAAAAAAATCAGTAAAGAAGATGTAGAAATTTGTCTATACAGTTTTATTGCAGTGAGAATAACAATAATAATAACAACAACAATAATAACAATAATAATAGCAAAATCTTGGAAAGGAGAAAAAGAGCTATTGTTAAAGGACTGGAGAGAAAAAGTATTAGAATATATCCAAATGGCCTAGCTATCCAATGGCCTATGGGAAGAAGCAATGAAGATTTGTTAAGAAATGGAGGCTTACATTTGGATATCTAGAAACGAAGACAAAATAGATTTCAAAGTAGTCACAGGGGGAATTTATTAATGTAGGATAAGGGTAGGTTTTTTGAGATAATAGTTTTGGTGCTGGAAGTCATGGGTTGTTGTTCACTGTGTTTTTATTTCTCATATGCCACTAATAAAATCTTCTAACCAGAAAAATAAATATTCGGCTAGGATCCATTCTCTGAGTGATCCAGGGCTGGTTGATCTTTGCTGTGGCAGGAAACTTTAATAAACTGTCATTGGATTATTTTGAAGATTTGTGTCCATTTTTTGATCCACCCATGAGAGTGGTATGATCAGAAAGGAATAAGATGGGGCCTGCGATAATGGGCTTAATATTCTATCTCTGGTTGATAAAATGGTGTTAGTCCAGATAAACAATGGGTGCTAAAGGCGATGGCCATCTCAATGGGTGTCACAAGATTTGGTGGCTTGGAAGAGGAAGGGTTCCAAGAGATGACACAGATCATATCCGGTGAAATAGAAAAAAGGATTATGGCAATTTAGTGAATAATTTCCTAAAGTCCAGGGTGGGGTGAGGCATAATTCCAAGGGAATTCAAGAGGGGTTATATTACAGAGCGAAATGAGAAGAGGCAATGCAACTGCACTGTATGTCTCAATGAAGCCGCATCTCATAATTCATAATTTTGGAGTCTAATTTTTGATAATGTTCAAGCACAACATTCGGTACTATGTATGGCACTTGTATGATATGTTCAGCATACAAATTAAACAGAATACAAAATGCAACCTTGCCTGATATTCTTGCCTACTGGAAATCATTTGGGTTTCTCTAGATTTCTCCCAGATGGTATCCTCTTATTCTGCATACAGGTTACACATCAGAATAATCAAATGCTCTAGGAAAATTGACTCTGAGAAAGGAGGCATGAAAAATAGAGGAAGCAACATCAACAATTGAAGATATACTGATAACACCATACCACTAGCAGAAAATAGCAGATTTGGAACAAATACTGAAAAAAATCAAAGAACTGTCAAAAAGCTTTTAGTTGAAGATTAAGAAAACAAAACTAATGACCACAGGTGATTCAAATTATTTTTAAGTGGATGATGAGGACATTTTAATACTATAGTTCAAGATTTTCTATAACTTGGCATAGTTATTAATGGAGACTGCAGTCAAGAAAACAGAAAGAGTAGGACCTGGACAATTATGAAGGAACAAGACAAAATCCCAAAGAGTCAAGATATAGCATTGAATACTAAAGTTAGGATGACACTTGGCATTGTTATTTCCATTTCTATACATGGTTGTGAAGAAATCTGATAGAAAGAAAATCATATAATTTCAAATGTCATGCTGGAAAAGAGTTCTACAGATAGCATGCATGGCTATAAAGACAAATGAATGGATCTTGAAGCAAATTAAGCCTGCACTCTCCCTAGAAGCCAAGGTGACTAAAGTGAGCCTGTCACAGTTTGACCATATCACAAGAAGAGACAATTTGCTAGAAAGGCTGATAATGGTTGGCAAGGTAGATGGCAGTCACTGTAAGTTGGTAATTCTGGGTAAAGTAGACCAGTTGTTAAAGAGGAAGACCACATTCCAGATTAATAGACTCAATCAGGGAAACAACAGCTCCGAGTCTGCAAGACCTGAACAAAAATGTTGATGATAGGGTGATTTGAAGGTCTCTCGCTCATAGGGTCACCATAAGTTGAAGCTGAAATGGTGGTAGTCAGTTCACAACAACAACCCTTGTAAACATGGCATAGATCATTCTCATACAAGCATCACTGGCACCTGATGTGCCCAACCTCGGTTGTTATTTCTGTTAGACAAACCAATGCCTCTTATACACATCCAAGAGTTTGCCAATTTTTTTTGCTAAAAGTAAATTTTGTTGTTGTTGGAGTTGTTTAGAGTCTCTCCCTAAGCCATGCACGTGCAATGTGGCATTAAAAAGATAGAGAAACCAACTAACAGTGAAAAGATTGTATCTCCACCATCCACTAGCTTTATTTATATCTATTATGAATGGATAGAATACTAAGTTATTGTTTTCAGTCAATGCTGCAGCATGGATAAAATATGACTGGGATATTGAACTGCAGAAATGTAAAACGCCTTTGAGGGCGTATCTGCAGACCTAAAGTGCTAATGAACAATTCCTTCTTTCTCGTAAGCATAAATTCTGTATGGGGGTAAAAATCTCTTAAACTCGCTTGCCAGATTGCCAGTAATCTACAGTGAAGCCTTAATTTGACATTAAATTATAATAAGTGTGTGATTTAAACACATGGCATTCAATAATGTGTTCTTGTCAACATTACTAGAATTAGTTATTACTAGAACAAATATATTCTTAGGATGGTTGAATGAAAATTCTACTAAAATGCTAAAATATTTAAAGCAACTGGACAACGTCAAAGTCATTGTTGTTTCTACTCATAGCATTACTGCTAAAATATAATTTTAGTATGCCTTCATTATAAAAATAAACATAAGCACACATTGCAGGTAACAGATTATAGACAACTTTTAACGTTCCAACTATAATTGTAGCTATACCCCCAAGTCAGCATCTCCTTGTGATCGGTTACTGATCTCTCTACAAATTCCTGGACACACATATTGTGAAGTGAGGTGCATCAGAGAATATTTCTGAGACACTTGTTGTTCTTCTTCATTTCATAGGTTCATGTAGATCAGTGGTTCTCAACCTATGGGTCCCCAGATGTTTTGGCCTTCAACTCTCAGAAACCTAACAGCTGGTAAACTGGCTGGGATTTTTGGGAGTTGTAGGCCAAAACACCTGGGGACCCACAGGTTGAGAACCACTGATGTAGATAGAGCATTGATGGATATGCCTCTGAATGTCCCTTTCGTTATCCTTGGTGCTGTAACACAACTACACCTTTTCTGCAACAAATCTTTATTATCTCTGTAATTTGTTATTAGATTTCTAATCCAGGAGAGGGTGCTGTGGACATCTGTATTTTGACCACTTCAAAGCAGTAGACGTTTCCAGCTACAGTAGACCAGATTCTGATGATTTTAATCCTGTTGTCAAAAGGGTTGAGGCTGTTCCCAAAACATTTCCTACCACAACCAAGAATCAGCATTCGTTGTTATTCTCCCTCTCCACTTTTGCTTCTTTGTCTCTAACTCTTAAAGTAAAACATCCCTCAAGGATCCAGTCTCTCAAGGGATTTACTGGGCTAGAAGAATCCAATGGCTCTATAAAAGCCAAAGTTAATTTGGTATCTAGCCTGCAACCAGTAGTTTATTTGCAAAGAGTCTGAAGTACAAGATTTTGTTGGGACAAAGATGTCAAAAAAGATCAAGCCACTAAATCCAGTTTCAAAAATACACTAGGATTCTTTTAATGTCTTTTTAAGCAGGCTCTTTGAAACATACCAACATTGTGGCCTGAATTCAATTGATCAGTTCAAATCTACAATCGATGTATTAAACCAATTGTTGCATACCTTACAACATTTCACAGGTGAAAATTGCATGACTGAACAACATGAGAATATGGAAGATGGTCAAGATAGGAAAAGTTACTAATAAGGAAAAACACAAAAATTGTGAGAGGCTGTAGCAGTTTCAATTTGTCTCAGTCTACAGGGAAAGACAAGGCTGCACCATTCTCTTTTCTGAGTTAACTGTGTAAAAAACAACTTTTGCACTTTGTACAGTTCTCATTTTGCAGCAAAGACAAGCTGAGTCACAAACCGAGAAACTGGGAGGTGAGAAAAATTGGAACAATTTAAAACCAGCTAACAAGCTAACAGAGGATTCATTAGGATTGTCTCTACCAAACTGGGACAGTTGGAAGGTATGTGACTGAGAAGTGCATAAGTAAATCCCATTGATGAAATGGGTCTATTCTAATCAGGACTAACGGTAGAATTCCAGTTACTCTCTGATGTTGGCAAAAGAAGAATTTTCACTCTATACAGTCCCCAATAGCATACGATTATTAAAAGAAACATCTGATGATAACTAGTATGCTTCAGTCCTACAGGCGAAACATTCATATTGTCTAATTATGACCACAGCTAAATTATACTATGCAATACAGACACTCACTCAGGAGTCACGAACAAGTCACCAGTGATGAGGCGGCACGTGGAAGGGGAAATGCACTTGTAAGTCAGCCTTTTGTCTTGGGTTACCCTTTCATTGCAGTCAGTGATTCATTTCTAGAAGAGGTCTTATATGTTTGAAGCCAGAAGATGGGGCCTAAGACATTTTGCTACTTGAGGTAGAGCACAAAATGCAGTCCTCGCCTATCTACCCATGTCAAGGTAAACAAAAATTAAAACCAACCAAGTTATTTTGTCATATTAGGCAGAAAATTCCACATAAACTGTCCCTTCCCTAGAAGCAAAAATACATAAAGAATGAAATAATCCTTAGTTCTAAAGATTGGTCAACAGGACTGAATTCACATTAGTTCAGGAATAAATTATCCCAACCTGTAGCCTAAGAAATGTGGATTAGTGATTTATTTACCACTGGGCAATCTAATACTAAAGGAAGTATAGTCTTTCATAACATTTTTAAATCTTTGGCAGCTTAAATTCTTATATTTCTAACTTTTCAGAGTTGACAGATACATTTTGTCAGGAATCGGGAATGATCTGAAGACACATGACTCAGCTATCTAGTGGAAACGAAGGGCTTGGATACAGTGTGTTCTGCATTGTGAAAAAGGTGCCAATAGCAATCATAATGTCTTCTACAGCCCGAAAGCTTTCTAAGGGATAATTCCCAGCATGGTATGAGGAAGCAGGGGAGCACAACTTCAAGCAAAGTAAATGGAATGGTTAATTACAGTATACAAAAGAAGCTGGCCAGTTATCAACACAGATGTTACTGCAAGGGCTACTTCTTCTTTTCTTTTTTTAGGATTAATTTTTTATTAAGACAGATTAAAACAAAACCTACATATAAACATATCCCCCAAAAAGCAAAAAAGAAAAATCAACAACAATATAAGTTTTTCTAGAATAATACTACTACATCCTAACCACCAAAGAAACAATAGCTGCAAACTACAAACAATCTACACTATCTAATCTCAGAGCTTTACATTCTCTGTCTGGTGGTTATATTCTCTCAGTTTTCTACACCTATTTAGTGAAAAAGAACCATTGGTACATCCTTTACCCACAAAACAACACACTTTTAGTCCAGAAAAACAGCGATGGAGATTTTGCCCCATCTTTGCTGGAGGAACAGAGCAATCACTTCTAACTGCCCCCTTATGCTACAAATCATTTTTTAAAGTCAGATTCAGACTGTAAGAGAAGAGCACACGATAGTCCAGTGGGAGACTCACTATGAAAACAGATAAGGGCATATTTATATCTCCCAAAGGTGTGGTTTCATGGTGAATTCTTCATGAGACGGACAGAAGTAGAGCATACTTCACACACCCTTATTTTCCCACACTAAAAAACTTATATGTGACATTGCCACTGATTCCACTAATAGTTAGCAACCTACATTGCCTCTCCACAGCCTTGCTAAATCTTTGTGGAGCCAGGAGCAAAAATAGACGGGCAAGGCATGAGAAACCTTAATCCATGCAACCAACAAATGGTCATGCAATTACACTTCCTTTTTATAGGAAATGATCGGTAACTGCCATGTGTACCATCACATGTCAGGACAGCACACATTGATTAGGCAAAACAAACTTGTCTGTTTTCACATGAAAACATACACATGAGCTATGTGCATGTGGTTTCCTAAATTCATAAGAAAACTCAGCAGAGTTTCTGACTCCTCTAGTGTGGAGACATGTAGGAGTAGTGGGAGATGAACCTTTTGGAAACCCGCTATCGGCACATGATCTATAAAATGAGAATACTAAAGGCAATGGCCTAAGTCCAAACATTAGTCTCAAACTGAGTATGCCCACTGAATTAATAGGATTTATATTTGGTTTACCAAATCCCAATTGATTCAAAGTATCTACTCCAGTTGAGTCTCACAACTAAATTTAGGTTATATATAGCATGTAGCCTTTTTGTAAAGAATGTGGGCATTGTGTGTAAATATAACATATTGCGACAAGCCTAATGATTTAATTACATTTGGTAGTTTATAGTGTTTTCCTACACATACCAGTCCCATGTTCCATTGAGATGCATCTATTTTCACCATTAAGAATGTTATGCAGTCTCTGTATCTATATGTAAAGAGACAATAATGGGGGCTCACAAAGTTCGGCAACTGTAGATACATTTGAAGAAGACTGCAATTGCCCCACTCTCCCATAGGTACACAGTGGGAAAATGTCTACCATGGTACATAATAATAGCAAGAACTGGAACAAGCAACCCTTTTTATAGGGTTGCTGTGAGTTTTCTGGGTTGTATGGTCATGTTCCAGAAGCATTCTCTCCTGATGTTTCACTCACATCTATGGCAGGCATCCTCAGTGGTTGTCAGGTTTGCTGGAAACTAGGCAAGTGGGGTTTATATTATCTGTGGCATGCCCAGGGTGGGAGAAAGAACTCTTTTCTGTTGGAGGCAAGTGTGAATGTTGCAATTGGCCACTTTGATTAGCACTGAATGGCCTTTCAGCTTCAAAGTCTGGCTGGTTCCTGCCTGGGGGGATCCTTTGTTGGGAGGCGTTAGCTGGCCCTGATGGTTTCTTGTCTGGAATTCCCCTGTTTTCTGAATGTTGCTCTTTATTTACTGTCCTGATTTTAGAGTTTGTAATACTGGTAGCAAGATTTTGTTTATTTTCATTGTTTTTCCCTTTTATATATTGCCACTATAGAGTACTTATATAAAGTAAAGATACAGAGTCCTGGAGTCTAATATTCATAATAGACAGCTACAACAGAAGGACTAATCAGATTATACCCTGGCTGTGTTCAGCATATACACAGGCAAGTCTATTGATGGTACATGGGTTATCAAACCAGCACTTTATAAATGATAAAAAGGGATGCATGGGTGTGAAAAGAGGGATGCCCTTGACATTTTGTGCAAAGTACAAAAAGAACTGGGCCTAAACACCCTAAAGGCACCACTCTTGGAAACTAAGCAGGTCAACCCTGGTTAGTACTTGGATGGCAGACCGCCAATGAACACCCAGTGCTGGGGGCGATATTTGAGAAAAAGGAACTGGCAAAACCACCTCTTGAGTATTCTTTGCCTAAGAAAAACCTTTGAAAATGTCATGGAAATGCATAAGATCATTATAAGCCGACAGGAGATTTGAAGGCACTTATACACACACAAACAAAGAAAAAAGAGAAGAAACCTAAATTTTCAAAATAAACTTAAAACTTGGTTGTAGGACCAGTCATTTGAGCAGCAGATGCAGCATTAATAGTAAAAATGATTTTATGACTGATAATGGACAGACCAGGATCAGGACTTGAACTGCGCTTTTTTAAATGGATGTTTAAATTGATATTTTAATTAATGTTTAATTTGTTTTTAATTGTAATGGTTTTAAATATTTTCTAGCATTGAATGATAGCTGATTGTGAGTCCGCCCAGATTCCCCCCTCGGGGGTGAGAAGGACGGGATATAAATGTCTGAAATAAATAAAATTTAGAATTTTTTTGTTTGAAATGTAAAATTACAGATCAGGAAGGGAAAATTGAACAAAATGTATTAACCACAACAGCAGTGGCAGTCAAACACAAGAAGAACCAAGTCAAAAGTGATGATTTTCGTCGAATTTGAGGTCAATGAAGTCAGGCTTGTCAGTTCCAATTCGAACCTATAACTTTCATTCTACTTGTTTCTGCATAGGCAGCTTAAATAGCCCCAAATCTCTTTTTTCGTTCTTTCGTTTACTTTTAAGTAGAGACTGGGAAAGCTGCTTTTGGAACAACAGCTCCCAAAACCTGTGGCTATGCCGTCTGAGGAATTCAGGGAGCGGTAATCCAAAACTCTCCCAAATCTCTGCTTGTTCTATGTAGATGAAAATATAGAGAAGTTGCCTTTGGTGTATTTCACATTCCCAACTAAAATGTCCCATGTGGGGAAAAAAAACAATAGGGTAAGATTCAAAACATGGACTATCAGGAATTCTTTTTAAGACATAGGGACACAAATTTAATTCTGTCTCTACAATATAGGACAGTTTTCATGACTTTACGTATTACTCCTCTCCCCATCTGTCACTCCCTTTCCACTGAAATATATTTGTAGTTGGTCTAACCCAGGCATGGGCAAACTTTGTTCCTCCAGGTGTTTTGGACTTCAACTCCCACCATTCCTAACAGCCTCAGGCCCTTTCCTTTTCCCCCTCGGCCGCTTAAGCGGCCGAGGGGGAAAAGGAAGGGGCCTGAGGCTGTTAGGAATGGTGGGAGTTGAAGTCCAAAACACCCGGAGGAACAAAGTTTGCCCATGCCTGGTCTAACCTATATAAAGAAAAACATGGCCCATCAAATGAAGACTTCAACAGCAGGAGTGCAGGAGTGCAGAAACCAATCTTTCTGATTTCTGTGTGTCTTGGATCACAGAGATTTCAAAGTATGGCTCGCATATTGCCATATTAGAACTTCACGGCAGAATAGCCAAATAAAATTGCATTTCAGTTTTTCAGGCTGGGAGCAAGAGCAGGAAAAAGAGAGAGAGAGAAGTCTGAAGTGTATTTTAAGGTAATATTTATTTTAAAATATTTCTACTCATTTTCAAGTGTTGGCAGCAGGATATTGAAAAAAGCGAAGAAAACGTGTACAGCTATGTTAGCGAGGAGAGGCACAAGGAAGTCTCTGTTAGCAAAAGCAAATAAGGCAGAGCAAATAAAGTCATAAATCAGATTAAAAAGAAGACGAAGAAGGCAGCCATGTTGATTTGGCCCATGGATTACTGTCAGCAAGGTATGTTGTGACTGATCCTCTGAAACCAGAACAGGACTGGCCTTAAAGTAAAGAAAGGTAAAGGTTTTCCCCTGACATTAAGTCTAGTCGTGTCCAACTCTGGGGGTTGGTGCTCATCTCCATTTCTAAGCCGAAGAACCAGCGTTGTCCGTAGACGCCTCCAAGGTCATGTGGCCGGCATGACTGCATGGAGCTCCGTTACCTTTCCGCCAGAGCGGTACCTATTGATCTTCTCACATTTGCATGTTTTCAAACTGCTAGGTTGACAGAAGCTGGGGCTAACAGTGGGAGCTCACCCCGCTCCCCGGATTCGAACTGCCGACCTTTTGAGTAGCAAGTTCAGCAGCTCAGCAGTTTAACCTACTGTGCCACTGTGGGCTCCATGCACTGGCCCTACTATGAGGCAAAAGGAGGTAGGTGCCTCAGGCAGCAAGTGTTGGAGATTAGATGGGAGGAACAGCGTTAAAGGACAGGGCTGTGAGCACCTCAATGGGCTGCTCTGAACTTCAAATCAAGCCTCTTGCCTTCAAGTGGAGCAGAGATCGTAGCTCCACAGCCAATTTTGATAGTTAGATTCAGCGGTTAATCTGCTGTGAATCACCTTTTCCCAAACTGAGGAAAAGGAGGGATATTAACATTAACAACAACAGGAACAGCAACAATTATTCTGTCTAAAAATAGCCCCAGGGCCCTTCCACACAGTCCTATAACCCAGAATATCAAGGCAGAAAATCCCACAATATCTGGTTTGAATTTGGTTATCTGAGTCCACACTGCTATGTATTCTAGTTCAAAGCAGAAAATGTGGGGTTTTATTCAGCTGCGTGGAAGGGTCCCCAATGTCTTTTTAGTCCGAAGTCAAAGGACAAGGTAATGTGCAGAACCTCAATGATTCCATTGATAGAAATGGCCAGACCAGTTTGTTCTTTGCCTCAGGACTGTAAAGGTCTTGGCCAACCTTAAGTCAGAATTGTTGTTGTTGTTGCTTTTGTAAATATCTTGCATTTCCCCCAGTTTTAAATTCAAAACAAGTTCATAATGGCTGAAACTGACATAGATTAAAAAAAATATACCAAGTAGAAAAGTTAAACATAAAACTAAACTATCCATAAAATTGAAACCAATTAAAATATATAATTCATGAAAACGAGATAAACAGAACATAGACGGTACGGCACACTTCTGCAGGACCCAATCCCTCTCAGAAGAAGCAACTACTGAGAAGGACCTTTTCCGTGTTAACGTTAGATGCACCAGAGGGAACTGGAAGGGCAGAAGAGAGAAGGAATTCCCAAGAGATCTCAAATCATGCATGCAGGAGGAAGGAAGGAAGGAAGGAAGGAAGGAAGGAAGGAAGGAAGGAAGGAAGGAAGGAAGGAAGGAAGGAAGGAAGGAAGGAAGGAAGGAAGGAAGGAAATACAAATATTAGGGATCAGGATACTAAACGGAAACTCAACTTTATCTAGGATTCAATTGGTCAATATTCACTACCATTCAGTATAATAGGAGGCACCAGAGAGAGCCCAGCTATTTTGACTCTAGGGAGCACAATTAGAAATTCCATACCAATATTAACTAATACCAATATTAACTAGTTAACAAATACTGGTATCTCCATCTGTCAGGAATGCTTTGATTGTGTGTTCCTGCATGGCAGGCGGTTTGACTGGATGCCTCTTGTGGTCTCTGCCAATTCAATGATTCTATAATTATGATTGTGAGCTGCAATGGAATCCTAATCACATTTCTCATACATAAATTCCAGTGTTCAATTATCCTTGTTCTGTGAATTGATGATGACTAAATTCTCAAAGACAGAAGAGAAAATAAGAAAACCATAATAAGCATCATGGGAATTAAATGCAACCATGAGCTGAATGAAATCTAGACTCAAAACAATCACGGTCACCTCATTTATCATTTCACTAATCTAATTAATTCTAGATGGGTTGAAAAGCCACTGGCAACATTCTGACACTGTCACTGGACTTTGTAGTTACAGAAGTGAATGTGATTCTTTTTTCAGGAAATACCTTTTTGCCTCTTTCTACTCAATGCAGATATATACTTATTTTAGATATTAAAATCTTTGTTGGATTTTGTATCAGGCAACTTATAACATTTTATATTGCTAAATTCTTACATTATTGTAACAGTTGGACATTTATTAAGCTAAAAATGCCTAATCAATTGCATGCGGGATGATATTTTAATAGTTTCTAACTGATAGTGCATAACAAGTTACATGAAATAAAGACATTTATTATTAGTCTTTATTTTATCACTCACTTCTAATATACTAGCTAGAGATACCTATCCTTCACAGACAAATATATTTTACATGCACAAGCTCAGTTGAAAATGGGGTAGTTTTCTTGGAGCATTTCATACTAGGTTCTTACTAAGGAGCTGAGTTATACTTATATCAACAACAGAAGTGGGTTTTTGAATCTGTAACTACAGTAGTTAAAAAAGTTCTTCCCTACTTTAAATGATTATTTAGCAAACTTTAAGAAGAGTGAAATGTGTTGTTGCCATTGTTTTGGAAATGTAACAAATGTTAGAGGATGAATAATTCAAATGATTCTTTGAAAGAGTAAATAAGAAGATCCAACTGAATTCAGAAGAACCTGCTCTTTGAGAAGTGCATTTAGGAATGTAGCTCAAACCCATTCAGAGGTCAAAACAATAGATAGTTTGGTCTGATTTGAGATAAGTCAACTCCCGTAGATTCTAAATCAGGTCGGTATGATTATGATTAAGAGGACCCTGCCACACAGCTGTATAAAATCCACATTGAACTTGATTATATGACTGTGTGGGCTCAGATAACCCAGTTCAAAGCAGATATTGTGGATTATCTGCCTTGATATTCTGGGTTATATGGCTGTGTGGAAGGGCACTAAGATATTGTGGGACCTGTGGCAATATAGCAATGGAACCATCCACCCTCAAACTTGCAACACTATTAGCCAAAGTGCATAGTAGCCAAACCTGAAAAAAGTTCTTGTATAGAAAGCAGAAAAACCTCTTAAACACTTTTCACTTTCCTTGATCAGCAATACAATACTATGCAATAAGAATAATACCACAGCAACGTGCAACAATATACAATCTAAACAAACCACTACCAGTTTAACTGTCCTTTCATGATTGCCTGAAATACCACCTTATTCTGCCCAGTGGTCGGTTTCACGATTATGATTACTGCTGCTATGTCGGCTGGCACTACTAAAAGCAGTACAGCTACCAGCAGTAGTACATGGAAGAAACAATAATAAAACTTTATTTGTACATCGCTCTATCTCCCCGAAGGGACTTGAGGCGGTTTCCAACATAAGTAAAGCATTCAATTACCAACACAGAAACATACAACACAACCATAATCAAACATAAAACATAATTACTATTAAAAATAAACATACCAATTTAGAATTGAATGCTAGTTTTAGAACTACTCCATTGGATGAACAAATATGTACCAGGAGAGGTGTGGAGTTCAAATACCCCCCAAAATGTTATGGAATTCTGGCAAAACATCAGCAAGAAAGAAGCTCGAGACAAAACAATGCAGATTTTACTCAGGAACATCCTTATTTTCAAACATAAGAATAAAGCAAGTTATAAGCATAAAAAACGAATAAATGTATACATCACAGCAAAATACCACTGAGTTATCTGAAACAGTTTCCCAAGGATTGAGAAAAATGCAGGTGTGCAAAGGATGAATATATAAACATTTGTTTGTGATTACCATAGTCTCCCATTTTATTTGGGGATTTTACTTTCTACGGGAATAAGAATTTGGAAAGGTATTTGGTCTGTCAAAGGAAGAATAAAAATAAAAATCCCCACTGGGTGCTGATCTCTTTTACTGAAGAGATAATCTGAAGTCATTGAAAAGGATGAGTCTGAAAGTTAGCATTTGAATCTTTGTTTCTGGTTTCTTTAAACTGTACCTGTGATTCAGACCCATTAAAAGAATTGCCTGTGAGACAAACCAGAGAAAGGATGGGGGAGAGATCTGAAACCAGTTTTTAAAAAGTTCAGTCTATATTTTTGTGTGTTGGTGTATAAACTGGGATGAAAATGGGAGACAACTTTAGGGAGACAACGAAGAAGTATTTCGATATAAAAAGCTGCCTTACAATGAGTGACACCAATGGTACATTTAGTTCAGTATTGTTTATGCTCTCTAGATTTTCAGGTCAAAATGTTTCCTGACCCTAACTTTCCATGCTGAGATCAAACTCATGAATGTTTGCATGCAAAGCATGTGCTCTGCTACGGAGCCATGGCCCTTCCTCTTCTAATCACTGACTGGAGTTATTCATGAGCAAGGGCACAAGGGGCATGAAGTGGAACCCTTAGCCCTTCATCACATGCGTGTTGCCATGCTCCCCATAGACAAATTGCTCAGCACAGCTAATCACATGAACTAGGCCTAGCTACTTATTTAGATTCCTAGAAGGAATGATGGTTAGGGTGTGGATGGGAGAAAGACTTTGAAAACAACCACTAGGGCCTGATCTTGGGATTTCAGTTTATATTTCATTTGTCTCCTGTAAGCCATGCGTCATGTGATAGTATGAAAATGGCATCTTCCATTTTGTTTTCTGTTTTTTGCTTTTCAAATAAAGCAAAAATCCAAACCAGAACCCAGAGATTTCAACTCAAAAAAGGAAAGTAATGTAAATTTTCTTTCAGAATAAACTGTGCCATATTGAAGCTGACACCAAAAGGTGTCATCGATGAAATCCACTTTTAAAGCTGATATGCACGATCCATTAAAAGTACGCTTTGCTGCACAGACAATAATACAATATAGATCTCTACCAAAATGTAGCAAGATTATCCTGTCCAGCAAATGAAATTCTATATGGACATCTCATTTTTTAAAAAGCTGGTTGACATATATTCCAAGGGCCACATAAAGCAAACGCAAATTTCTTGCTTTTCTCTCAAAAGTCTAACTGCTTTCAGGAAGAATTTGGAAAAGGTATTTTTGGACTGTAACCTGGATGGGAAACTCTGGGAAATTAGAGTTTTAAAAGCAAAACCCTTTTTCAAACCGCAGGTCTCAGGTACAAAGGAAATCCTGTCACATTCCCCAAGGCAGTAGGTACAAATAAAGCCACAGAATCAAACCACGATCCTAACAAGTGACTTCTCCTGAAGGTCCTTGCCTTGAAATGAATTCATTTCAGCCTTGCAGGTGTAGAGGACAGGAGGAGAATTGCATCTGTTATAATCACCAATATCCCAGCCATTTTTCTGTAGGTAATCATGACATTTTCACAACTGCGCTCAAGACAGCACTCTAAATGGCAATGACCCCTATAGCATGGGGAAATGACCACTTTTCCCCATGAGATTTATAGTGCAATTTGAATGCTGGGGAAACGTGGTATGTCTGAAATAAATGCTTTGTAAAGGAAGATGTCCAGATCCCATGTAGCCGTAGAGCAAGACAAACAAAACAGATGGATAATTCACACACACCCCAAACACTGAACAGTCCAATCCTATGCATTTTTTCTCTGGAGAATGTCCCACTTTGTTCAGTGGGACTTGCAGACAATTGTGTATAGGAATGCAGCCTTAGGAAATGTACTATATGATTTCATATATGTACATAAATGAGGAATGTCATGTGCCTGCCCACTATCTCAGTGGGCACTGTCTTATCTTCACAATGTATAGTCCTGTACGCAGAAACAAACCAAAGTTCTGATGAACTGATCATCCCAAAGTAACGAATTGACAACAAAATAGTAGCAGCATAGGGCATTTTATCTTTTCATTGTAGCATCATTTCCCTAATTTTTGTTTCATAGCTTCAAAAGACTTTCACACAGTCTTTTGCTGGCCCAATATTTCTCAAACACGAGATCCCAAATCCGCATCACCTCCTAACACTCACCAGTTCTATTGATACCTGTAGCTAAACAATAATGGAAACGGGAACAGAACTCCTTCTCTCACAAAACTGCTCCTCTCTACCAATGCCTACTCTGTCTTCAAGATTTTGGATGAAATATATTTAAATACCTTTTTGGAAAAAATCATTGGTAACAGTACACCAGCCAGGTCAAACTCCAAGTGCTTCAAAGTGAACATTCACAATCACGGGACTGGCTTAAAACTATTATTTAAAATAAGTATTTATATGTGTGTGAGTCACATGTGTGTCTAAATGTCCCCACCACCATGTATATATTTCATTTTGCTGTGTAGACTTTACACCAGAAAAGTAACATTTATATTTGCCCAGTGGAAAAAGCAGATTTATGGTTGCACTCAAAACTGCCCTGATTTTCTCATCATAATGATTGATATCAGATTTCAGGATTGTCCAGCACTCTCTGAAAAAAGAGAGCTTCATGGACTGATGAGGAAACAAAACTTTAGGGGAACCAAGAATCTACAGAAGGGATGTGTAAGCAAATTAAATAATGTCTGGAAACCAATGCATGGGCATGCATTTTACTGTCTGATGAACCAGACTTTGGGATTGAACAATACGCAAATTCAAAACAGGATCTATATGTAGATTTTTGAAAAGTCACCTTTTTGACTACAGCTCCTTGAATTCCTCACTGTCCATACCAGCTTGAGGATTCTTGGAGTCATGGCTCAAAAATGTCATCTATCTAAGTTTCATACTGGCAACATGCAACTAAGATAGGCAATTTCTTCTATACTTCCTTCTATCGACCGTTCCGCTTTACCTGGTCCAATCCACTTGCTCTATCTTTAACAGCATGCTGCATAAAGACAGACCCAATATGCTTTCTGACCTTCTGTCCATCCATAGCATGCCTCAGCTCCCCCGCACCCACATTATATGCTTTCTTCCCACACCATTCTTACCTCCAGAGCTTCCCAAGGGTCTTACTAAGCTCTGCATTGTGGAGGTGAGGATACTGGTCTGCCAGCTTCCTCCGGGCAGCTTGCGCCCACACCATGAAGGCATTCATAGGCCGCTTGACATGGGGCTTGCTCTTGCTGCTTCCATTGACCCGCACAGGCATGGGCACCAGGGTCCAGTCGTAGCCGCTCAGTACCTGGCTCACTGCCTCCCGGATGCACACTGGGAACTTATCGTCGTCCGGTTCCGAATCCTGCTGCTCCTTTTTCACCTTCCCCATCTCACCGCTGCTGGAGTTGGAAAGGTGAGCGTTGGCATCCGATGCCACGGAAGGTCCTGGTGAAAGGCAGTGGTGGTCTTCAGAACCCACAGGACTCATCTCAACCTCAGAAAGGTCTTGATCATCCGTCATGTTTGATTCTTTGTTTTACTCCTCAGATATTACAACTTCAAAGCTGAAACCACAAGAGAAGGAAAGAGGAAAAGGCAGGTAAGTGTCAACGCTAAAGCCGAAAAGCACTAAAACTGTTCCTGTAGACCTGACAAAGAACCAGCAAATAGCAAAGAAAAATACAGACAGGAAGTATTTAGCCTTACGCAACATCTTATGGGAGCTGAAAAATCTGATCAGAGATGAGGGACACATGATTTCAAATTAATTAGAAACTTACCATAGCTGCTGTAAATATTAAAACCCATTTTTGAGTGAGCACATTGGGCACTAACAAAGATCAAGTAGTCTTGGAAAGGTGAGAAGACAAAAAAAAAAAACCAACCCCTTCTTTCAAATTTCTCCTTCTAAATTTTAATTTCAGAGATGACTGGAGCTTGGGATTAGAGTCAAGAATATCAGCAGTTTGAGGAGAAATGAATGGTTTTAGCATTAAAGGATCAAAATATAAACGCCTTACAATCGCCTAAGAGTACATTTCACAATCTATCCTTAGCGCACAATTATTTTTTGAAGCAGACCAGGTACAAGGCACCATAAGAGTGGGGTGGAAATATTTTGGCTCCATATTCTCTTCCTGTTTTACTTATGCTCTAGAGGTTATTTAAAATATAACTTCTAGAAAGTTCAAAGCTTCAGCTCACGGATGCTTCTCACCTCCGTTCCTCCTCATAAAGTTTCTGCCAACATCTGGGAAGCAATATTTAAAAATAAAGTAGAACTCATCACCACTTTTCTCCCTCTTCTTTAAATGAACTTAGCCAATTGAAAAAGATGACTGCCTTGGAAATGAGCAGTTTTTGGTTCAAAGATCATTTGAAAAGAAGGGCCACAACTTTTCCAGCGCAAAAAAAAAAAAAAAAAAACTGAAGGAAAAAGATGTCAGGGGGGAAAAATGAGAGAAAGAGGATGAAAGAGAGGGAAAGAGTCACCAAGTTCAGGTAGGAAAACTTACATCGGCCGGCCGGTGTGTCGGGCAAATCCTGAGAGAACTGTAATTTGTATCCCAATAGGCTCTCTGTTCTCCTTTTGCAAGCCTGGTGGCTTTCAGGAGCTGTCTGCTGAGGGAACTCTCAGTCAAGTGCCATTCCTAGGGGGAAGCTTGGTTTTTCCTAATACCCTGCATGAATGTCTCTGTGACTGGCTTGCTGCTTAGCACTGGGGGAGGGAAAGGCGGAGGGTGGAGCTAGGAGCTCTTTATGGCCCAAATACATTCATTGTATGCAGGCAGGAGAGTCTTAGGCACCCCCTCACACCCACAGCACTTTAGCCCCCATCTCAAACTGACACTGGTTCAGAAAGACATAGTGACCGGCAGATTAGTTTTAATAAATTTGTCTTACACCGGGTCCTTCAAACATCACTGGTTTGCACATTTTTATTAGTTGGGTTACTTTGTCTCCTTCAGCGTAAAAGAGGTCTATGTTTAAGGGCTGCTTCTGCACGCAATGCAAAACCTATGTGTGCAAGAGACTTCATGCATGACAACTGTGCATGTGTGAACACTTGTCTCTGTGCATATTTTGCAAGGTTGCATCAGCCAGCCTGGACACAGCTAGGTCGAACTGCCTTTGTTGGAGATCAAAACCATTGCAGCAAGTCCAGAGGCCAGTCTTCTACCTCAAGGGGCTCATTGAGAACAGCACAACCTGCTCTAAAAACCCCAAACACACAATTCTAAAAGTTGTCGAAAGCTTTCATGACTGGAATCACTGGATTGCTGTGAGTTTTCTGGGCTGTATGGCCATGTTCCGGAAGAACATGGCCATACAGCCCAGAAAACTCACAGCAATCCAATTCCAGAAGTATCCAGAAGTAGTATATTTTGTGTTTTGAGAAATAGTGGTAGTGATGATAGAACCCACCGAAAAGGTACATTCTGGGAGCTGCTAAGAGAGGCAATTCATTCCTGTTTTTGGATACATTTCTATCAACTTCAGTAATCATGGGCAATGGTTGGGGCTTGTGTGATTTGGATTTCCAAACATCTCAAGAGTTCTTGGGACAGTTGTTGTATAGTACACGTGTGTATTGTAAGCCCTCCGAGGCTTTGCTCAGCATCTCACCACATATAAGAAATCAAACAGAAGCCTTTATCTGGCAATGCTGTAGAATACAGGTTCTTCTGGCACAAATTGCACAGTTTAGAAAAATTATATCTTTGAGACCATAGTTCCCACAATCCACTAGTTTAGCCAATATGGCAAGTGGCCATGGCAACTTGAGCGTGGTAGACTGTGAACTCTAGTAAAATAAGGCAACTCTTCTAATTTCTGGGTAGTAAATCCCCCAAACTGGAGCTCTTCAGTTGTGTTGGAATACAACTCTTATCAATGAGGTTCCAAACTAGGAAAGTTTTGGTATGTGCCTTCAAGGTGATCTTGTCATAGCATTTTCCTGGCAAGCTTTTTTCAGATATGTTTGCCATTGCCTTCTTCTTAGACAGAGGGAGTTTGACTTGCACAGCATTGCCCATTTGGTTTCCATGGCTCAGCAGGCATTCAAATCCTCATCTCCTGGATCTGCAGTGCAATAGACTGCTATACCACGCTGGTTCTGGACTGCAGAAGGCTTCTAAATAATCTTCTAAAATGGCATGGAGGAATATTCTAGAGCCGATGAGCTTTTTATTCATTTCCAATTGCCACATCTTCCACAGACACAACATCCTGCTGTGAGTGATTGAAAATAATATATCGGAAAGGTATAATTAAGAGTTTTAAAGAGCTTCTTCAGGATTTGGATAGCCCACTCATTAACCCTAAAAAATTAATTATCCAATTATTTGCCTTGATATGGGGAGCTTTTTTCTTGTTATATGCAATGCCATGGGCACTGCTTTAAAAATGCTTGAGAAAATTACATAGAGAACATTGCTAATGGTGAAGGTGGGAGATGAGACATTCACAATGATGAAGGCTGTCTGGAATACTCCAGACATTGTTGGACTGCATCTCACATCATTCTTCACCTAGTATCATATTCAGCTGGCTAGAGCTGATGGGGATTGCAGTCCATCAAGATGGTCTCCAAACATGAAGCATCCTCTGAAATTAACACTGAAATTAATAAAACTCAAACGCATTTGGTAGTGCATTTTTTCATGCATTTTTCGATAAAACAATGACAATTGACATTTATGTTAGAAAATAAAATGTTCAGAATTCATACCCCATCCCACTGAGAGTAGTATATAAACACTTCTATGGGCATGCCTGCAGTTTTCTCTGACTTAGGGCCCTTCCACACAGCCATATAACCCAGAATATCAAGGCAGATAATCCACAGTATTTGCTTTGAACTGGATTATCTGAGTCCACACTGCCATATATTCCAGTTCAATGTGGGTTTTATGCCTCTGTGTGGAAGGGACCTTAGGCTACCTTTGCTAAAAGCATACTAAATCTAATATGATGTATTCCCCAAGAATCATCCACAGAAAGGTGAGTTAAAAATCCATGATGGAAGTGTACATCCTATAATCTATATTAGATGTTGTGGATATTAGATCGACACAGATTCAGTGATTTGGATAGTTTTATGTTGCTGCAAATGGAGCTGAGATTAGTTATGTTTTCAACTACAGGTCTCCAGCCAGCATGATTTCACTGGACAGGATGGTTCGTGAGGCCAGGGTCTAGGTGCTATAATCCAAAGTAATAAAATACATTTATGCCAAATTCTGGGTGCAATAAAAGCAGGTAGGCTTTTGAGCTAAGTACATTTTGAATGCTGCCAGAAATTCCTTTAGACTATAAATTTTTCAGCACATTGGTTTTACCAACATGGCATAGCTCTTTAAATGACATATATGAAAGTCTCGAAAGAAAGATTCTAGTAGACAACAGCATAAATCTGTATCATCTCTGGACATTTGGCATGCACTGGTATGGTGTCATTTTGACTTGTGTTCACCTTGCTAGTCAAAGCTCTCCTTTGCTTTGTCATGGCTCAGTGACTTACAATGAGTGCTAATTAATAGCCAATCGGTGCCACTTTTTGAGGACTCATACCGATCAGGTTACCAGTTGTTCATCTTTGTAGTTTAAAAAAAAAACAGGAGGAGGAAAGAGATGCAGTTGCAACATCCAAACTGATTAAAAAGACCAGGAAGTCCTAGATTTTACTCCTTTCTGACTTTATGAAGCCATTTCACCTGCTTGTGTTGCTTGTTTGCTATGGGTAAAGGAGGAGGAAGCTAGGAGCCAGTGCCTCTTCGCTTACTGGTAATGGGGTAGGTAAGAGTGGGCTGTTTGGGGATAACCCGAATTGAGAAAGGGAGTGTTTACACTGACTACCATTGCTCCTTCCTCTTGTTAAAAAGCAAATAGAGGAAGAAGATGAGAGAATGGAATTTTGCAAAAAGTGAGCTGGAGGCATACAAGTTTAATGTTATGGCTGTGGGTGCATCAGTATCAGCCCCAAGGAGAGGCAGCTAATAAACCATCATCCTCATCCTCATCATCCTCATTTATGAGGTTGGACTCCAACAGCAGACATTTCTCAAAGTGGATGCCTTCCAACAGTACACACTCTCCTGACGCTATTATGAATGGGCCTGTTTATTGAATTCACACTACACTTGTTCTCCAAAAGTAATGCTCCTAGTGGCTCACAATAAAATGGTCATTGTTGTGTGTCTTCGAAATGTTTGCCATCTTTGGTAACTCTTAAGGTTTCACCAGGTTTTCTTGAAAACATTTATTCAAAGAGGTTTGCCATTATCTTCCACTGAAGCCATGAGAGTAAGATGTACCCTGGTCTCCCAGAATCCTAGTCTAGCACTGAAACCACCACACCACATCAGTTCCTAGCAAATTCAACATATAACAAATATACTATAGGGTGCTTTCAAACCATGCAATTATAGCAGTATAGTTCAACTATAATTGCTATAGTTCAATCCTAATGAATCCTGGGGAATGTAGCTTAGGGAAAGGAATCTAGAATTCTGACCGAAAGCACGAATGCTTCACTAAATTACAAACACAGGTCCTATCCCTAGCATCTACAGGTAGGATTAGAAGAACTTCTGTCAGACATTTTGGAAAACATTAAATGTTGGCAATGCAGCCCTAGATGAACTAATACTCTGACTCAACAGAAGGAAACTTCCTTTGTACAACAGTGTTGCCATTTTGTTATAGTGAAACTGACATTATGCTCAAAAGTTGTTTTTGAAGGATACTCTGAACATCTATAGAGTGCATTGCAGTCAACACTGAATAATTGTAATCTAAACCCATCACCCAATCTTACAATAATTATGGTTACATGATATTGTGAATTAGTTTTGCATTAAATAACAATGGCAATAGCAATAATTCATTGTCCAAGTCCCCAGGACTAACACTGGTGTATTACAAAATCGTGAGGATAATAACTACCGGAATGCTAATATGTTAGTCATTTCAACTAATGGTTCTATGGAAATCTGCAGCAATGGCCACAAATTTTGCATAGTTTTTTTTTTAAAAAAAGTTTTAGACCAGTCTCTTACTAACCAGTGGCCATCCAGATGGGTTAGATTACATGCCCCATCATCCCCAGTTAACACCACAACATGATGGCTATTCATGGATTATAGAATACATTTGGAGGGTGCCAGATGGGGGAAGTGCTCTTAATCACATATGGACTTTAGTTTTCAAAACTCGGTTTTAAATGTTTTTCATCTGTTTTACAACATTCTAAGATATTACTCTACTTTGCTATGAGAACCCTCCTTGGAAGAAAATTATTATTAAGAAATACTTTGAAGAACTCATTACATAACATTTGCAGAAAAATGTCATAAACCTTATTCGAATGCTCCTTGAAATCGCCAGTTTTCTGATATAGTTATTGTGAGCACAAAAAGATGTCAGTTCAGCATACACACTGGAAAGATTTTGCTGAAACGTCTTATCCATATTATCATTTCCACGTGCAATTACTTGAACAGGACCTGGTATTTTCATTAGCTGAATGGCCAGGCCTAAAATGTATCTGGAGATACCCAAACCTGTCTAACTGTTACATTAGAAAGCTAAAAATCATAACACAAGTATCCATAGTTTAATCCAAATTAAGGCCTAGAAAAACTCCTTCTTTTGGACTATAACTTTCAAGATGTGGTGTAGGGATATTAGAAAAGAACAGTTGCATCTCATGTCATTTGCGACTGCATCAAATACCTTTTAACCACTGGCTATAGTTTATGACACGCTCACATCTATCCAATGACTGTGTACAATTTTCCTTCTACCGTAATTTTGTTCATTGATTAAGAGAGATGCCATGTAAGGAGCAGAAGAGGAGGATTTCTTTGACATTTTAAAACCAGGACCCTCTGGAATCATGCTGTGAACCACTTTCATCCCATCAATTAACAAGAAACAAATAGAGGTTGGTAACCTCCACCCAAGGGAATAATTAATCTCCACCGCATTTTTGTAGTCACTGTAATTGTATCACATAGACCGCTGCAAAGAGCCCCGGCCTCCCCTTGTTCCGAGAGGCTCATCTTTAGCCAGTGTGAGGGATGGAAGGATCCTCAGACGATGGAACAGCCCCAGGGAGGGGAAAGGGGGGTCGTCTCTTGGTCCCACTGGGAGATCGCCATGGACTGGAAACACTGGCCCGATTGTTCCAATGTCAGGCTAATATTCAACTTCGGGAGGGGGGAGAGACAAGCGGGAAACAATGGAAAAAGGGAGAAGCACGCAGTCCCCCACTCGCACCCCATGCCCAGGTGCACGTTCCTGCTGACCTCCTGATGAAAAAGAGAATGGGGTGGCAGATATTTTTTTCTCAGGCACAGAGAGCGAGATGTTGGCTGGGAGAACAGCCTAGGGATGTGCCGAATTGTACAGCTGGAGCTCACGGAGGACACTTAATAATTTTAACCTCAGGGTTTCTTTCCATTCAAGTCTGAATTGGATGAAAGGGTTTTTCCCCCTCAGATTTTGGAAAAATTACCCTTCCTCACTACCACCTCCAGAATCCCCAAAATGATGGCAATCCATGAATATTCTCAAGCACTATTCTTTTCCTTGCATGAACATTGCAACACATTTCCATGTATGTGTTTCATCTCTTTGTGTGGTTTAAAAACGTATAACTGTTTCTCTTATTGACTATGTTTTTGTACAGTTTTCAAATGCACACTTTTTCATAAATTTTCCACAGTCTTAGATTTTATTCCAGAAGTTGCAAAGTGGACAATTTGTATAACCAAATAATAATTTCTTCCCCCGTGAGAAAAAAGAACATGATTCTTTATCAGTTGTTGAGTGCAGAGAATGGTTGAGTGCAGGGATGTTTAAAAGGAACAAAAATCTAGCTTTCCTTTTATTGTACTTCTAGAATAGGAAAAGCTACACTTATAGAAATGGTTCTTTCCATTATAGTCTAATTACCCAGGTGAGGTAGCACAAAAAGGATTTTTTAAAATATACAGTACCTTGCTGCATATAATTTATTTTATAAGCCATCATTTTCCCAATATGAAATCCAAAGGAAAGGGAAGTTCAACTTTTTGTGAAAACTTAAACTGTTAACAACAAAGGATGCTTCTCATAAAAAGTTGACAATTTAGCCTTGACTCTCCTTTTAGTTGTTAACTACTAAGCAGCCACTAATGAGCTAAGAAATGAGCTAAGAAAAGCATTTAAGATGTGTGTGCTTGCCTGCCTACATGCGACCTGTTTGCTTGTAGGGATCCCCATTAATTTCATAGAGTTTTCTTAGGCAAGGAATACTCAGAAATATGTAGGCTACATTTCTGAGGAAGGAATATGGCCTTCCTCATATATATAGGCTACAGGCCTTGATACTGTACTGCTAAGTACGGTAGTAGATTTTACTAAGATCAAGGCACTGACTTATGATATACAGAGGAGTTTAGCATACCTCAGTCATTAATTACATAATTAAACATTGAACCTCCAGATCCAAAAAGTTACTCTTTTTCAATTACATCTTCCCAAACCGTCAGGTAGCATGGCCAGTGGCAAAACTAGCAGTTGGACTGTGAGAATGGCAGCCCCAAACAAGAACTGATTTTGGCTAAAGAAAATAGTCAGAGGCAAAAGAATGGAAATAATCTTAGCACTATTTGTATTGTGCATTTATTGTATTCTGAAAATCCTATGAACTCTCTCCCACCACAGGCCTCATGAAGCCAGGGAACAAGAAAGCAGCTCCTGATAGAGAAAACTAGAGAGGTTTGAAGCCTCACTAAAGGTAAGTTCTCAAGTTCAGTTTTACTTGTTACATTCATAGACTGCCATAATGACAGAAAAAGGCCAGAACTAGAAGTTATTAGCAGGAAGTTCACTTTTCAGAAGTAATTTGTCTCATTACTCATTACTATTTTTGAACAGTAACTAAAGACCTCATCACATTTGCCACCAGAATTGCCACGGATCCTGGCGAATCCAGCGGTGCCCCGCAAGGGGATGTATTGCCCCACACCCCATACCCGGCATCGCCCAACTTACCCCCTAACCCCATCCCATACGGGGAAGCTTCTGCTGCCCAGCTTCCCCCCATTGTTGCCAATGAAACATGGGAAGCCTCTTGTTTTGGTCAATGTAATGTGGTCATAATTGCTATTACTTTAAATGCCATCTTTGTTACTAGTTACTAGTTACACCCAAAATGGGTGTCAACCTTTCATCTGCCTTTACCATCACCTTACAAAAGCAGACTGAATCCTAAGGTAATACCATTAAGAAGAAAGGGGTTCTTTTCATTTGTTTTCAAATCTTCAAAATCTAATGTTTGACTAATTAATCTGAGTTGTTAGTAAACAGACAAGAGTAGCTTGTGTGAGGTAGGAGTTAAAAAAATAGGACAAAAAGTATTTCAGGTTTGTTCTATCCACGGTAGTAAAGACATTGCTAGAAAGTTAATGTTACTGTTGTCGACCGCGTTTTAGGGGATCGGGCCCTTAAGGAGAGACCCGATCCGGTCCTGAGAGAACGGACCTTGGCGAAGCCGAAAGGAGAATTACGAGCCGCAATACAACCTGAAGCCGAAATGAAGAAGGTCCGCCAAAGTTGAAGGAAAATCCGCCAAGGAGTCTTTATTGAGCAATTCAGCTGAAGAGGACTCTAGTAGCGATCATTTGGTCTACTAGGGTACCATACAATCAAAATAAAGCCATACTTATACAAAATTTCAGTCTGACAACCCTTTGAATTTCCCGCCCTGCTTCCCCGCCCATCTGATCGTTGATAGGCTAGAAGGTTGAACGAGGCGGGCTTTCGTTTCCCGCCTTGCTCCGTTGGCCCAATAGGAAACTGCCTTTTGTCTCTACTCGGGCCAATCAGGAAAGAGAAGGCGGGAGTTATCGAAACAATGAGGTGACGGGGACAGGAACCAGAGGATTAAATCCTGCTAGACCGATTTCTAAAGGGTGCTTAATTTATTAATGGCAGCAATCAAGGGTGTCCGGGTTTCTGTCACGTATACAGATTTTAGATATGCCTTGGGGTGTCAGAGATGGAAGCAAAGATGGGTGGTGATGAGCCATATTGACAGGCTCTGCAGGGCGCCTTCCTGAGGTGTCCTGGTTTTTCCTTTGGGTGAGATATGACAATGTTTGCCTTGGGGTGAATCACCTTTAGGTCAGCAAACTCCGAATTCGGCGACTCAAGCCCTATATTGTCCATGCAATTTGAATTTGATTGGATTTAGCGGTGGCAGATTATCCTTTTGTTTTTGGGAAAGGAAGCCTGGGTCATAGGAAATGGGATAAGTTCTGGGGTTCAGGTTGAGTTCAAAATATTTCCTATTTGATTTCATGATTTGACAATTATATGAAATAAAATGAAAAATAAAATAAAGTTGGAATATAAACCATGCTGGGAAAAATACATATTTTCCGGGGATCCCAAAGAGTACAAATACATATAGGCAGATAGATAGATTTCATGGAAATAAGGGAGAATCCATAAAAGTGAGTTACATTGCATAAAGGGGAATCATGAATGATATAAACAATTGAAAATATTTGATAAGAACGAAGTTCATAACATCTGGAGAACCCAGCATGGAAATTCATAAAAGTGGAGTTTTAGCAGCATGATTTTACAATTCATGAAGTTGTTATCTCTTGCCCAGAGTGCAGGGATAATCCACAGTAAACTCCAGTAAAAAGTCTCAATCACCTTCTACTATAAATATATGGAATATAGAACATAAAGTCTTGATTTTTTAACTATCTTTTACAAAGTCCTGGGGGGGGGGGTCACCTCGATCACATTACTATCGTGCCATCAGCAGTTGACTACATCATCTGGATTTCTGGAGCTTGAGCTCTCTGGATGAGAATTCAAATATCTCTCCTTTAAATTCTAGGATTCTATGTGATGTTCCTTGGGAAATAAAACAAAATCACCATGCTATACCTGGGTAGCACAAAACAGTACTCAATGAAACTTGTCTAGAATTCTTCCTTCAAACAAAATATATCGGTGTTAAACATTTAATCCTCTGGACCAAATGGATGTGTAAGAAGCTTGAACCACAGACAGACCGTTTAGAGTTTATCAAAGATGCAAAGATTTTGTTATTGTTGTTTGCATTCAAATCATTTCTGACTTAGGATGACCCTAAGGCGACCTTATCATAGGGTTTTCTTGGCATGATTTATTCAGAGGAAGGTTTGCTGTTGCCTTCTGCAAAGATTTGCTGCAGATACATGTCAGAAACATGTGATTTTAAACTCCTTCTTTGAAAAATGGCACTCTGGAAAAAAACCCCCACTATATTTCTGAAGCAAGTGTAATAATAACATTCAAAGTAAACACAGCCAGCAGCAATTGCAAATATGAGGAGTATGTGGCCATCTAGATGTTGTTGGACTGCAACTTCTGTTACCTTAATCACTGATTATTCTGCCTAGAACTGATGGGATTTGCAGTCGAACATCTGGGGGGAGGGCTCACTTCTGAGCATTAAAAATGTTGGAGACTCACATGGAAGGCAGTCCTGTCAAGCAACGGGTGAATAGTTATGAGGACTGATCAGTCTCTAAGGCCCCGTCAACACTGCTATATAATGCAATTTGAAAAGGTGTTTTTCCAAAAGTTTATAAATGCCATTTTCCAAAAATAAAGCAGTTTCAAACTGCATTGTATGGCAGTTCGAAGGGTGCATCATGCTTTTTGTTTTAAGCAAAGCCTTGGTATTTTATCACAATTGCACTGGATTAATTCAATCAATTCTGATCTTTCCTGATCACACAACACGGTGACTTTCCTGTTGTTGCACTGCATTTCCATTGTTGTTGGATCACATCTTGTCATTGATGAGAAAAAGTAGCCAATGGCTTCAATATTGCTGTTGTTCAATTATTGCTTCAGCTGCAAATGTTTAATTCGGCCGCAACTCTGGTATTCCAGCTGTCTACCTCCTATCTCCTTCTCTAACCCCAAGCTGAGTTAAGTCACATTGCTTGACTCCATTTGATGGGTATGATTTTATTTTGAAAATTCTGTTTTGCCTTAATTACATAATTGTGCGCCAGCATGCTGCAGTTATGCAATTATGGTTGCACCCTTTGTGAGAAGTTTTGAAACTACACAATTTCAGTGTAAAACGAAGAAAAATTAAACTGTGCCCATGTACAACCAGTCCCCGAGTTGCAAACATCTGACTTACATCTGACTCCTAGTTAGAAATGGGGGCGAGATGACAGGAAGTGAGAGAAATCGCCCCCTAGGAAGGAAAATTCACTCCTGGAAGAGTTATCATGGGGAAAAGGTGCCTCCATTGAAGACTTATCACCCATCCTTGTTTCCACAACAAGCCAATTAAAAAAAAATCAAATTCTCACAGGGACCGAAACCTACAGAACTTATCTTGTTTGTAATTTGGGAACTGGATTGTTGTGAGTTTTCCGGGCTGTATGGCCATGTACCAGAAGCATTCTCTCCCAATGTTTCACCCACATATATGGCAGGCATCCTTTGAGGTTGTGAGGTCTGTTGGAAACTAGACAAGTGGGGTTTATATATCTGTGGAAAGTCCAGGTTGGGAGAAAGAACTCTTGTCTGTTTAAGGCAAGTGTGAATGTTATAATTGGCCACCATGATTAGCATTTAATGGTCTTGCAGCTTCTTGGGGACTGTTTGCAATATGTTAGGCTAACATGGTCACAAAAGCAGGGTCAAACAAGGGAATGTAGAAGATGAAATAAGAAGATAAAGTGGGGTATAAATAAAATAATAATGTCAATAATAATAATAATAATAATAATAATAATAATAATAATAATAACCAGTACAAGAAAACCACACTACAAACTAGAGCTGACAACTGGCACAACAAAACATTGCATGGAAAGTTCCTTGACAAAATTGAAGGAAAAGCTGACAAGGCGAAGACCTGGCTATGGCTCACGAATGGTACACTGAAGAAGGAGACAGAAGGCCTGATCCTTGCAGCCCAGGACCAAGCCATCAGAACAAATGCAATTAAGGCCAAGATCAAAAAATCAGCTGATGACCCAAAATGCAGACTGTGCAAGGAAACTGACGAAACCATTGATCATATCCTCAGCTGCTGTAAGAAAATCGCACAGACAGACTACAAACAGAGGCACAACTATGTGGCCCAAATGATTCATTGGAACTTATGCCTCAAGTACCACTTCCCAGCAGTAAAGAACTGGTGGGATCACAAACCTGCAAAAGTATTGGAAAATGAGCACGCAAAGATACTGTGGGACTTCCGAATCCAGACTAACAAAGTTCTGGAACACAACACACCAGACATCACAGTTGTGGAAAAGAAAAAGGTTTGGATCATTGATGTTGCCATCCCAGGTGACAGTCGCATTGACGAAAAACAACAAGAAAAACTCAGCCACTATCAGGACCTCAAGATTGAACTTCAAAGACTCTGGCAGAAACCAGTGCAGGTGGTCCCGGTGGTGATCGGCACGTTGGGTGCCGTGCGAAAAGATCTCAGTCGGCATTTGGAAACAATAGACATTGACAAAATTACAATCTGCCAACTGCAAAAGGCCACCCTACTGGGATCTGCACGCATCATCCAAAAATACATCACACAGTCCTAGACACTTGGGAAGTGTTCGACTTGTGATTTCGTGATACAAAATCCAGCATATCTATCTTGTTTGCTGTGTCATAATAAAATAATAATAGGAGTGTTTCACCAAGGCGGCACCATAGCACTATTGAAAATAAAGTGTGAAGATGTTTCCATTTGGTTGAACAACACAATTATTGTAAGACAACAGGCTGGTCTGATAAGACTCTTTGGTTTTCGCTAGAAACTTCAGTATTTGAAGGGAAGAAGAATCACAAGTGGCATGGCATATTGTACTGCATTTTCTTTCTCTCCAAAATTTATTTCACATTTGAAGTTGCTCAAAAGAGAACAGAGCTCGGGCTGTTACTTTTCAAAGGCAATTTGTTTTTTTATTTGTTTGTTTTCTTACACATTACAAAACTTGGAAAGTAAGCCTGCTACTCATTACAATGATGAAAAAGTGAACCACTATGTTATTTGTTATACTGTTTGTTACTTTTACGTTACTTCCTGATACTTGAGTGGGAAAAAACATTTAGTATTGGTAGGAGGGTGGCATTAAACCTTGAAAACTTCTTGTCAAATTGCCACAAAATAACTTTTTAAAATTACTACAAACTGTTACTTACTACCCCGTCTTAGCAACTTTATTATTCACTAGCAAATGTTAGGAGCCCTCGATAGCGCAATGGGTTAAAGGCTTGTGCCAGCAGGACTGCTAACTTGAAAGTTGGGTTGCTGACCTGAAGGATGCCGGTTCGAATCCAACTCAGGGAGAGCGTGGATGAGCTCCCTCTGTCAGCTCCAGCTCCATGGGGGACATGACAGAAGCCTCTCACAAGGATGGTAAAACATCCAGGCATCTCCTGGGTAATGTCCTTGCAGATGGCGAGTTCTCTCACACACAAGCCTTGCAGTTTCTCAAGTCCCTCCTGACACACACACACACAAAACTAACAAATGTTGTTTTTAAAATGTGTTTTAATTAGAGTTGTGCAAAAAAGTTAATTTTTAAAAGGTAAGGTAACCAGTTGTAATTAGTAATGTCACACTGTAGATTTATGCAATATAGTTTGATACTACTTTAACTGTTATGGTTCAATGCTATGGAATCATAGCAGTTGTAATTTTACAAGTTCTTCAGCCTTCTCTGTCAGAGTGCTGGTGCCTCACTAAAGTGCAACTCCTAGGATTCTTTAGTATTGAGCCGTGGCAATTAAAGTGGTGTCAAACTGCATTCATTGTACAGTGCAGATGCACTCCTGGTACCCAATCTAGAAGGTAACCAATTGCAATTAGCTATGTCACTTGGTAACTCACTTAGAAGGTAACCAGTTGCAAAGCAGTACAGCAGGCATGGGCAAACTTGGGCCCTCCAGGTGTTTTGGTCTTCAACTCCCACCATTCCTAACAGCCTCGGGCCCTTTCCTTTCCCCCCTCAGCCGCTTAAGCGGCTGAGGGGGAAAAGGAAGGGGCCCGAGGCTGTTAGGAATGGTGGGAGTTGAAAGCCAAAACACATGGAGGGCCCAAGTTTGCCCATGCCTGCACTACAGGATGATAGCCAGACATGTTGGTTGTGTCCCAGGAAAGCTGTAGTGACAATCTTAACTGTGTCCTCTCCAAGATTTAATTCATTGGGAACAAATGGTTTGACTCTAATTACTTTCATGCATGTAGTGATGTGAATGCACAATCAGTAATAACTGAACAAGCATAGCCTTAAAAGAGTTTGGGCAAGAGAGCAGGAGCAACATGGGCTCTCTCATATGTTGGGGGCACAGGTCAGGTGTTGCCCTAAGTCTGTCTAGGATAATTGGAAGGGCTCATATAATCCAATATTTCTATACAGTAGAGCATAAGTGGGCAAGGGAACGAGAGGAGACTCTTGACACACAACGGCCGAACAATAACACCAGTGTGCTGACGGAATGGGAGACCCATGAATTGGAAGTTTGATAAGGCTCTCTTTTTCTCTCAACAACCCCTTCAATTTCTCTCCGGGCTCCCCCTTCCCCCGCTCTTGCCTGCTTTCTTGTTTGGGCTTTTTAACAGTGCACTGTCTTTGTTCAAGATACAGGTGAACAACAATCATGTGATTAATACACACACACACACCCCACACTCATGCACAAAGCTTTTTAAGGGCCTGTCCTTTTTTGCCTCCAAACCAAGGAGCAGATAAGAGAAGCCAGAGCAGACTGCAGGCCACAAACAGGGCTGCCTTTCTGCTCTTTCCAACCCTTGAGGTACCTGTAATGTTCCCAGTCTCTCTTGTGCGTGGAATGCTTCCTTGCAAACCAAGAAGCAGCATCGGACATGTGGAAGATGTGAAATGCTTGTTTCAGAGTGAGGTGTGAAGCCTTACCTCCTTTGCGCCATTTTTGTTCCTTTTGTGGCCACCACCACACAACTTCTTGGCTTCCCACTTCTGCAGATCCTGTTGACATGGATTTGGTTTACCTCTCTGCTTTCGTTTCATCTCAGGAGCGTTGATGGCAACTAAAGCAGGATGACAAAAATTGGTAAAGGTTGGTGACCATTCTTTTTTTTCTTTTTTTAAATTGCATGTTTAATTTAGAGATGGAGCCGCTTATAGCCGCAGGGGATTGTGCGCTCTTATTGCACACTAACTATATACAGTAGAGTCTCACTTATCCAACATAAATGGGCCGGCAGAATGTTGGATAAGCAAATATGTTGGATAATAAGGAGGCATTAAGGAAAAGCCTATTAAATACCAAATTAGGTTGTGATTTTACAAATGAAGCACCAAAACATCATGTTAGATAACAAATTTGGCAGAAAAGTAGTTCAATACGCAGTAATGCTATGTAGTAATTACTGTATTTATGAATTTAGCACCAAAATATCATGATATATTGAAAACATTGGCTACAAAAATGCATTGGATAATCCAGAACGTTGGATAAGCGAGTGTTGGATAAGTGAGACTCTACTGTAGTTCTACATGGCAGGGGTTGGGCTGGATGGCCTTTGTGGTCTCTTCTAGCTATATGATTGTATGATTCTATACATTGCTACTATAGTTTAGTTGCAGTACAACACTGTATTGCACTACAGCTTCTGGGAGTTGTAGCACAATCTAGTAAATGTTCTGAGTGCTGATTGGTCTGGAAAGTCTTTTATATGCCTAGGCCAGCCTTCTTCAGCACATGAGGCCAGTACCAGTTAGAATGCCAGGGTGGGGAAAACTGGCCAAGAGACTTGCAAAGGCCTAAAACCACATAAATTATTCTTATTTCCTTCCTCTTGTGCCCTTGAGACACCAGCATTTTCTTTCCTACCATCTACCCAGACGAAAGTGGTTGATCCGTGTTTCTTTCTTTTGGAATCACTCTTTCTCTGTGAAAAAAAAGATACCTGTGCACGTCTAAATGTCCAGAGTTGATATGATGGGGATTTGACAGGCAGTTCACTCAAATCTTTCGGGCAGGGTGACAGCCTACAGATGAGCAAGAGGTTATTTTATGTATTCCAGAGTATCCATTACCTCAAGGGGAAACTAGTTTTAATGCCTTTGGGTTCAAAACTGCCTCATATGTGAAGGAAACCCAAAGCAATGTTGATAAGATCATAGTTTATCATCATAAGGGTGATAATGACATCAGTGTTGAGCATCCCAAAAAAGTAGTGTCTCTCTGTGTCATCTTTCCTTCTTTGGCTCCATCCACACTGCCATATAAAATCCAGATTATCTGCTTTGAAGGTGGTTATATGGCAGTGTAGATCCAGTCTTTTTCCCACTCCACAATTGTCCCTTTTCTTCCATAGTATCGGCCCATTTGATACTCTCGTTTTATAATATTCTTTATCTAGTACAGTTAGTGGTACCCAATTGCTGTAATGAATTTGTAATGTTCTAGCCCACTATCTTAGGCCCCTTCCACACAGCTGTATAAAATCCCAAATTATCTGCTTTGAACTGGACTATATAGCAGTGTGGACTCAGATAATCCAGCTGAAAACAGACAATGTGGATTATCTGCCTTGATATTCTGGATTATATGGCTGCGTGGAAGGGCCCTCAGTAGTTCTCAACTTTTGAACTTCTAGTAATTTTAGACTTCAGATCTCAGAAGCACCAGTCAGTTGTCTCGGCAAAGTTGAGAATCCTTATTCGAACTGAAAAGTCTGGGATAGGAGTTCAGGAAAAGAGATGGGGAGAGGAAGAAGTATTGGTGACAAACAGCTATCTGAATAACCAAGACTGTAAACAGGAAATGCCAGTAAATAGCCAGAAAACTTTATAGAGGTCTTGCAAAATATTCTGTTTGTGTAAAGTTAGTTTTAGGTTGCTTCTGAGAAGGAAGGGGGAAAGGAATGCCTTCTTTATGATGCCTTAAAAGATTTCTGGCTTTAATACTGAATATGAATATATCTCTGCTGACTAGCTCTATGACTCTTCTGTCCATGAAGCATGTTTCTACATCAGCCATCATCTTTCTACACTGCTATGTAATCCAGAATTTCAAGGCAGATAATCCACATTATCTGCTTTGAACTGGAGTATCTGGGTCTACACTGCCATATAATCCAGTTCAAAGCAGACAATCTCGATTTTATATAGCTGTGTAGAAGGGGCATGAGACATCCAGTCTAAGTCTTAGACACTTTGATGTCTAGGGAGCCTATCTATACCAAAAACTTATGCTGGCTTTATTCAGGTTTAACTCTCATGGCTGCCCAACAGCCTTAAGATTTCCAATATAATATGTTAAGAATTTGCTTTTGCAGTGGTTGTTGAGATGCCTAATGCCCATCATGGAACTACAATTCTTAAGAGTGGGTGGTAAAAAGAATGGCACTCAAATGTTGTTTCCATCTGCAGACTAGAGATATGCTTTCAATGATTTTTCCTCATTACAGAATGAGATACAGAATCATGAGATCATAGTAATCTCTGTGAACAACTGAAAATACAGAGGCCAGAGTTGATTTGATTCATTTACTTCTATAATTCATGAGTCCACTGAAGCTTCAAAGGGAAAGTCTTTTCTAAGGCCCCTTCCACACAGCTGTATAAAATCCCACATTATCTGCTTTGAATTGGGTTATATGGCAATGTGGACTCAGATAACCCAGTTCAAAGCAGGTTTTGTTGTTTATCTGATTTGATAATCTGGGTTAAATGGCTGTGTGGAAAGACCTTGCTTTTTTTAAGGAAATGGCCATAACTTTTGCAGACCAAAAATGACCATGCAATGTTAATCATTGCCGTTTTAATTGGTCCCATCTTCCTGCAAGAAAAACGTTTGAAGTTAATGGTCTTATTATCACAACATTTTCAGTCTTCTCAGACTTGTAGTTTTTCTGGTTATTTGTTTTCATTTGTTATATGTTGTTTTCTATATTCATAACTAAGATTTTTCCCCCCCTAAAGCTGGAATGCATGTTCAATGACCTCCATAGGGTCTCTGGATATAAACCCCCTCCCAGCACCATACAATTACTCACTTCTATTTTAAAATATCTGTGAGGGATCAGTAAATTACAAATAACAAAGCAATGCATAAATTACTTTAGTCTCTTGATATCTACTGGAGTTTGGTTCCAACACTCTCTGTGGATACCAAAATCTGTAGATGATCACATCCCATTATATGCAATGGCACAATAAAATTGTGTACTTTATGTACAATGGTAAAATCAAGATTTGCTTTTAGAATATAAAAAAAATTGAAGCTATGGATGATGGAAATCATGGATGCAGAATCCATTGATACGGTGGGCTAACTGTATTTTCTAGCCATTAATACATGTCCCATTGTCCAATCTGGAGAGTAAGCGGAAAGAGTCAACATCTTCTGTTTTGATAAAACACATACACACAGCAAATTAGCATATAAAGTTAATATCTTGTACAGTTTGGCTCCCAAACTGGGAAATGTAGGACACAAGTTCTCTTAACCAAGATTGATCCCAAATCCTAGTCAAGCCTGTGTTCTGTCTATGAATTGTGGAAATTCTTCATCCCTGCTGAAAACAGAACTCTTGGAGAACTAAAGGCAGATTTTCCACATCTTGACTATAACCTGCTTGTTGTTCTTGGGTGTCTTTATGCCATTTTTGACTCCTGATAATCTCAAGGGAATCCTATCACAGATTTTCTGGGACTGTAAATGTATGACTCCATGGCTGAGCAGATTGAACTCTGGTCTTCAGAGTTCTAGTCCACTACATCGTGCTGGCTCTCAATGCCTGCACTTAGTGTAGTATATATGTAAGCATTACATAGTATTATTGTAGAGTGAATTGTTCTGTAATGCCTATGGTCTCTTTCACATTATACAATGATAGGTTTATCACACGATAGGTTTATGATACCACTTTAATTGCCATGGGCCCATCCTGTGGAATATTGGCATTTGTAATTTGCTGGGGAGCCCTTCTGCCTCTCCAAACTACAGATCTCTGGATTCCGTACAATGTAGCTATGGCAATTAAAGTGAAATTTACACTAATTACCGTACTATACTGTAATAGTGCAGTGCAAAGGGAGACTGCAAAACAAGAGGGATTGATTTAGTATAGTCCAGAGACTCTTGAAGTATGAAACAGGCTGAGTTTAAAAGCAATGCCAGGTGTGTCAAAGCAATGTATTGAGGGTTCCACATGGCTGGTGACAGGTAATTGAACCCCACAGTATATCTGTAGTAATGGTGCAACAGGAACTTCTTTGATGGGTCATTCTGCTCTGGTAGAAATAAGCACTGGGTCTAAATGTGATTCTATCTGACAACACAAGTTCATTTAGTTCAGAAATCCCATGTCACCTTAAAGTTGGATTGCTATTGCCAGGGAAACTTTGGTCCTTCCACACAGCTGAATAAAATTCCACATTTTCTTCTTTGAACTGGAATATACAGCAGTGTCCACTCAGATAACCCAGTTCAAAGCAGATTTTGTGGGATTTTCTGCCTTGATACTCTGCGTTATATGATCCTTTGAGATTTATCCTGATCGCATTGTCTTCATTCACATCTAATGAGTCTGAAAATCAGTACCAAGATTTTGTGTTGATTAGACTCAATGAAGAAATCCAGTTCTTCTCACAGAAATGCTTGATTTGATTACCCACAGAAGCATGTCTGAAACCATGACAAGGCAAAGCCATAAACATATCAGCTTCTCTGTGTCCTTCACTCCTAATGGGGATATGATTTTTGCTGTCAGATCTCCAGTAGTGCCCCACCCAAGTATCTAAGGATATCCTTGGTCATTTCCCCTTGTTTTGGGATGGTCCAGTGCAGTGGTTCTCAACCTGTGGGTCTCCAGATCTTTTGGCCTCCAACTGCTAAAAATCCTAACAGCTAGTAAACTGGCTGGGATTTCTGGGAGTTGTAGGCCAAAACACCTGGGGACCCACAGGTTGAGAACCACTGGTTTAGGGGGAGCAGACCCTCATTCTTCCAAGACTCTAGACTCCTTCTTTTAGATTTTTCTCAAAGCAGGAATGAATCGAACTCAAATCATTTACTGATTTGAAGAAAGGCAGATGTAGGCCAAAGGAAGGTATAAATAGGTCAAAACGCCATAGGAAGCCCTCTAATATCCCAGGCAGGAGCAACCGGAGGCTTAGAGAAGCCCTACTGGCTATTCTGGATTGAAAAAGGTATGGATGATATCTTGATTTAAAAAGACAATTCTGTGGCAAGGCATACACTTTGAATGTATAATCTACGCTTTCCTTTCTACTGATGACCTTTTCCTCTGCTGGGTGACATCGGGGAAGATGGGTTAGCTTGATATAACACCACAAAGACTTTCAAATACAGGCATACTTCAGTTAAAAAATCCTCTGACTAAAAAAATATAATGTTTTGTGGGAACCCAGACCACATCTGTTCCCTTTATTCTGTTCTGCTGAGTGGCAAGGGATTTTTTGTACCATTGGCATTGGGAAGATGGTGAAGGAATGTTGGAAGAAGGCAGACGTTCAGTGCTGGTTTGCAGCAATATGGCTACAGTAAACAATGCGATGAAGCTTGACCTGCAAAAGAATGGGATTTTACTGTAAGTAGATTCTTGCTGGATTTTTAGTGTCTTGAAGACATTTCTAACTTATGACAACCCTATCGTGGGGCTTTCATGGCAAAATTTGTTGACATTGGGTTTGCTTTTGCCTTTCTATGAAAGAATCTGACATACTCAATGTCAACCAATAGACTTCAATGTCTGAGCAAGGATTTGAACCTTAGAGAAACCATAGGTAGAAACAACGTGAAGACACACAACAATAATAACAAGATAAGATTGCTATACATAATAATTGCAAAGAGATTTGGATAGACTGAGAGTAATGCATATGGCCAATTATTTCAAAGTTGTTTAGCAGTTAGAAGGGTAATCTGTACCATTGCTAATGGAATCACTTGGGTTGCTTAACTACTGCGCTTCAGGAGATCAAAGAATAAATTAAGCATAGCCTGTTTGCTATGTTTTTTAAACAGGTGGCATCTCACCCCCTGCTCCATGCTTTTATCCCACTCTTGTCTTGCTAGAGAAGTATAGCAAGATCAACAAGAAGACAGAATGCGTAATCAGAACAAACAAAAACATCTAAGCCTTACTCTTCCTCTGCCTTATATTGTCATAGGCATGACCTTGGCTACTTAAAGTATTCACTGGCAGAGGAAGATTATCAGGGCAAGAAGACTTCAAATGCAGCCTCAAAGACTGTCATCGTGGCTACTGTCTGAGGACCAGCTTGCAAGGAGCCTTGCCACCTGGAGGTTGGCCAAGAAAGGACATTGGGAATAGTAATAGACATTGGGAGTATCTATGGTTTCCATTGGTGGAGAAGAGAAATTGCTTGGATGAAATCACAGATGTTCAAGTTGTCAACATATGATTGGTATTGCATTATAATTTACAAGGTCCTAGTAAAAGAAAGTGAAGTTAAGAAGAATGGATTTTGTTAGGTTTTAAAAATAATTTTGGGGGTGCTGGTATTCTTTGTGTCACAAGTTACTTTCAAGAGAATTTAACTAAACCTAGTCACAGAATCATGGACTGCAGTTCCATCATTTCACATCTAGTTGGTTGTTGTTGTTGTTGTTGTTGTTGTTGTTGTGTGTCTTCAAATTTTAACAACCTTCAAGTTAACATCACAAGGTTTTCTTGATATCATTTACTCATATTGGATTTGCTTTTGACTTCCTTTGAGATTGTAGGAGTATGACAAGGCCAAAGTCACCCAGTGGGTTTCCATGGCTGAGCAGAGATTCCAACCCTGATCTCCAGAGTTGTAGTCCATTGCTCAAATCACTACACTGTGCTTGCTCTTTCACACCCACTAGGCTATGGTTTATGTAGACTATGGAAAGACAGCTAGATGGGAACTGTATTATATTGCATCATATTGGGATGATCCTAGGCTGGATCCTCCCAGGAGGTTTGGTAGAACAATGCTAATAAGTGTTGAACTAATATGTAGGTAGACGGGGTCCCATAGGAACCATGTTTTGGCAAAGAGGGATGGTTCATTTGGACAAAAATCAAGAGGTGATAGGATAGTTCATGCAGCTCTCCTTCTTTTTGGCTCCCTTGTTGTATACAACAAACCAGGAAGTCAGGGGAAGGGTTAAGCTGAGAACTTTTTAGTCTGCTGCTTCGCTCCCTGTAATTCCTCCCAGGGAATAAGAACGGGAGAACAAGGAGTTCTTTCTGTTTTCAAGAATTAATAGCAAAGAGTCATCTGGGGTGTCATTCAAGCCCTGATCATCTCTCAAGAGAATGTGTGTATGCCGACATGAGAGAGAGCGCAGGGCCTGAGGCTGAGATACCAAAACAGGGGCATAAACAGTTCTCCTGGCAATGAGGTGTAAGCTGGCACCCAACCAAGGAGAAATTTCTTCCTTTTTAAAATGCTCTCCACCATGAGCTGCCTATCCCCACTCATATTATTATCTGTTTGTCCTTTACTATTCATATTGTATTTGTTTATAAATATGTATAAACCATTCATAATGTGAAGTTTTAAGAGTGGTGTACGATGCTAATGAAATCATAGGAGATGATGAAATAGTGTTTTTACAATGTTTTTGGACTACAATCTCCAGAATCCCCAGTCATCGTGGGCATTTTGCTTTGATACCCTACCTATGAATCATTGCACAATGGTCCTTGGGAACATTTAGCTCTCACAGTAGGATGCCTTCAGAGGATCTGAGGAATACAACAGATCATATAGAAGAGAAGATAGCCTCTAAGGTAATTAGGTACCACAGTGTTTAAAGCTTCATGTATTACCATAATAACAGAATCTTTAAATTGGCTTACTATCAACAAAACTAGTCAAGTACAATTCCTTGAGCAGAGTTATTATATGATGCCAGGTGGTCACCCCCATATATTAGATTTTAATTTTTGTTTTTGTAAACTTTGGTTTTTTTTTGAAAACTCCAGATATTCTTTTCTTGATGGAAGGAAATCCTCTTGTATGAGCCTACTGCCTAAGGTAGCAGACCTAATAGAGCACTGGTTCTCACCCTATGGATCCCCAGATGTTTTGGCCTTCAACTCCCAAAAATCCTAACAGCTGGTAAACTGGCTGGGATTTCTGGGAGTTGTAGGTCAAAAACATCTGGGGGCCCACAGGTTCAGAACCACTGTGATAGAGCATTAAAGGACAGCTGATAGTTAAGGTGTTGTTAATGTATTTTACTGCCAACGATGGGGAGAGGTATTTGTGGATTTCCATGTTAGTACTTGGATGGAAGACCACTAACTAATATTATATACTGTAGGCTATATTTCAGAGGTAAAAGATGGTAAAAGCATTCCTTGCCTATGAAGCTTGGTAATGGCAGATAAAATGAATCTGGAATTTAGAAAAGTTATATTTTGGGATTATAATACCTCTAATTCCCTCACAAGCACAGCCAATGGCAAATGGCCATGCTGGCTGGGGAATTCTGGGAATTATAAAGAATAGTGATAATTGTAAAGAAAGACTTTTTCCGAACTCTAAATCAGCTGTTTTTCTTCATAAGTTAAAAAAAATTGACCCCCATTTTATCCTGAAACGCAGAACCATAGGATTGGGTTGAGTGATACATTGATTCAACATGCTTCATTGTTATCCTGAATTAACTGAGAACATGTCCATTTAGAACAAATGTCACAATCTTCAGCTACAAAAGGGGATATATTTGCAGATAATATATGGGACGTGGTTGATAGCAAGAAATCTATGGCTTAATACATACACACCAATTTAAGCAAGGTTTCCTATCCATATGAGCTAACAATAAACTGCAAAACAGTTTTGAAACATTTTCACCATAAAATACATAGTTAATACATTTTTGCTCTTTGCTGGGTTACATTCCCCACTAAACCTGGCATTTTCATAAGGATTGAATGAGTCAAGATCTTCTCCATAATAAGACAGACAACTCTTAGCCAGACATATAGTGCAAACAATGAGTAAGTTCCATTATTACATATACATTTAGAAATCCAACAGCTTTTGGAGGTACGTTTTGTGGAGACATATGTACAACAGAGAATCTTCTTGAAGATTACTGCAGGGCTTTGGAAATACCTTCTAAGAGAAGCAAGACTGGACCTACCTTTGCTGTCCTTTTTCTGATAACCAAAAGTTTTTGTTCAGATCGCCTTCAAAGTTTTTTTAAGTGAATAGGGTAATTGTTTCATTTTATTTAATCAGTCAATTACTTTACTGAGAAGCAGCTGTCCAATTTCTGTTCAAAAACTACAAATAAAAGAAAAAGTGTCACCCTCTGAAGAAGTCTGTTTCATTATCAAACAGCTCTTCATTGCACTATCAAGCTGTCAAGACATCCATCATAATGTTTAGATGCAATTACTTTTCTTATAATTTGAATGCACCGTTTTGTGCCCTGGCCTTATAGTTTTAATACACTGTTCGAGTCCCGTATATTATACATTGCCTAGTCTTTCTCATTTTCAACAGCTTTACGTTTGTCATCAGTAAGATTTTTTATTGACATATTGGTTTCAAAAGCTTTTCATCTGCAAATCACCCAATATCCAGTGGGTCACAAGTAAAGAATCAATTCATAAATGGGAAGCCCAGGATTGAAACTCTCTGCCTTGGAGTGTGGTGGAGGCTCCTTTTTTGGAGGCTTTTAAACAGATGCTGGATGGCCATCTGTCAGGGGTGCTTTGAAAGTGATTTTCCTGCTTCTTGGCAAGAAGTTGGACTGAACGGCCCACGAGGTCTATTCCAACTCTACGATTCTATAAGCCAACATTTAGATACATCCTCGTGATTATTGGGTATGTCTGTTTGGGACTAACAATTCAGTTTAGGTGGAAATGCATCTAGCAATTTGGTATTCTAGCCAGTAAACACTCTTTGCTTTCTTATGAACACCTCTATCTTACTATTCATAGGATTGTTTCAGATTCTTAAATGATTGAGAATGAAATGGCCATTGTCAGTCGATATGTGATGCTTCCACTAGCCAGGACATTTTGAAATCACTGCGGTACAAATTTCATCTGGAGTTTCTTATAATTTTTTTCTACCCTTGTTGTTTATCACAGTCCCTACTAAAAAACCGATATCAAATCTATTAGTTGACTAGCCATCAGTATGTGGATTGTGTTGCCATATTATTCCACTGTTCTTTCCACTGCTCTTCTCTCTGTAGTTTCTATACATTATTACAAAAGCATGGATAGACGCTTCCAGGTATCATGACCAGTAGTGACATTTCCAAGTTCTGACAGTTACCTAACTTTTGGGTTGTATTGTATATTTGGGGCAAAAATTGATCCATTTCATTTATTAGTGTTTATTATTCATCAGCTTGCTGGTATCACTAGTGGAATTAAGTAAAATCAATTACCATAGTATCAGCCAACCACAAGAGTACAAAGATGGAAGAATACCTTCAGTTCAGTCACAATACTCCTCTTCCTCAGTTCCTCAAAAGAAATGCTATATGTCCAAACCCCTCGCCCTACAAAATAAGGGCCCATTGTAGTTGAAGGGTTAATAAATGATGTAAAGAAGGGACCCTTTAAGACATGAGAAACCTTGACCTTTCATAAATCATACTGGGTTGGTTGCGGGTATGTGGGGGCTCTATGCAGCTGCGCCCGGCGTTGACATTGTTCCCACCATCTCTAAGTGCAACAAATCCCTCTATTGTCTTCCCAGTTTATCTGGTTCCTCTTGTTTATTAGCAGAGGTTGCTTGGCACTGGTTCCAGCCCTGGGCGGGTGGAAAGAGTGCTGGCACGCACCAAAGAGGGAGGGAGGAGGAGGGGGATGAGAAGGCTGTATCAATGGCGTTATTGTCCCACCATTTTTGTTTCTGCTGTAATGATATGTTTGAAAAAAGGGGATTTAAAAGAGAGGGAGAGAGAGAAATCTGTGCAAAGGACTTGGTAAGAATTGTTGTCTGGGCCTCAAGCGGATGCTGTTGCAGCTGGGAGGATGGCCCGGGACAGAGGCGCGACGGGGCTGCAGTGCCCCTTTATTCTGTGCCTTTGGATGCTGATCTGTCACTTTAGTGACAAATACTGGAATCCACAGGTGCCGCTGCTTCTATTTTGGCGCCTCCATCTTTCTGAAGCCTACTGAGATGAAGACTTCACATCATAAAGTTACCAAAGGCGTTACTGTTATGAAGGCCATAAGTGGTTGTGATTACACTTAGAATTTCACTGCAAGTTCTAGAAAAGGGGGTAGTTTTTTCTAAGGTGACCCACCCACTTTGTCTTAATTGACTGGTAATCTTTAAGGATTTATGCAGGGTGGGAAAGTCTTTGCATGGCAACTGTACCTCTCCAGGTTTCATGTGAGAAGCTATTCATTTAAAAATGCCCCTGTGTGAAAATAATGTCAGTGTCATCCATTTCACATATTAAAGAGGAAAGCTCTTCTCTCTGAAGTGATAACTTATTTCTATAGATATCATTTCCAGACCAGGCAATCTTAAATGAATAGCTCCCCTATACAAAATTTGAGGTGGCATATTCATCATATGGTGAAGGTACTATATTATAAATGAAGTCTAAACTCTAGTGTTTGATGCAATTGTTATACCACCCCCCATTACATTTTTTAAAGAAAATGTCTGGCTCGTTGTATGTCTTTTTTAGTCTAGAACAGTGGTTCTCAACCTTTGGGCCTCCAGGTGTTTTGGACTTCAACTCCCAGAAATCCCAGTCAACTTACCAGCTGTTAGGAATTGTGGGAGTTGAAGTTGAAAACACCTGGAGGCCCAAAAGTTGGGAACCACTGGTCTAAAGATTGGAATTAGGCAGTTCACCGGATGCCTTTAGGCTGTAAATTCCTGTACTCCTCTTTACTGACTATATTAGTTAGGGCTACTACAACTTGGAGTCCAATGATCTTTGAAGGAGTGTATGATTATCACCCATGTCCTGTCCTCCAAAATAAGTTGTGTTGCATTTATTGACTTCTGCAGGGTGCTGATACTTCTAAAAAGAATATAAAGATGGAGGTATGTATAAAGGCCTCTAATCCAGAAGATCATTAAGAAGAACCAAAACAAATGACTCATAAAAAGAGGTCCAGTCTTTGAGTAGAGGAAGGAATGTGCTAATATAGGCTTCTTCCACACAGCTTTATGAAATCAACATTGAATTGGATTACACGGCAGCGTGGACTCAGATAACCCAGTTCAAAGCAGATATTGTGGAGTATCTGCCTTGATATTCTGGATTATACGGATGTGTGGAAGGCCCCATAGTTGTGATGATAGTATCCTTGAAGTGACTGACTTGACCTTGAAGGAGGTGAGGGTGGCTACGGCTGACAGAAAGCTCTGGCATGGGCCGGTCCATGAGGTCACGAAGAGTCGGAAGTGACTGAACGAATGAACAACAACAAGTCACAATACACCCAGATGCTATGCCTGGGACATTGGTTGTGGTCGCTTATATTTTGCTGTTTACGGCTTCTGCTGCCAATTCACTCATCATCTTGGCATCAGCAGAGAGGTCACAGAATTATCAGGAGGCCATGGAAACTTCATGTTACCCTCCCAACTTTCTGATGCAATGCAGAGATATTTGCAGGGGAAATTAACTAAGACTTTCTAAAAGCATTCAGAATTTGGCATGCTTGAAGATTGCAAATACAGGCAGTCCCTAAGTTACAAACATCTGACTTACAAATGGCTCATAGTTAGGAATGGGGGTGAAACAACAGGAAGTGAGAGAAATCAACCTCTATGAAAGGAAATTCATTCCAGAAAGAGTTCTCATGTGGCAAAGGTGTCTCAACTGAAGCTTCATCACCAATCCTTGTTTCCAACAAGACTTTTTTTTTTAAATCCAGTTATCACAGACTGAAGTTACACTTTAAAAATGTACCTGTTCCAATGTACATACAAATTCAACTTAAGAACAAACCTACTGAACCTACCTTGCTTGTAACATGGGACTGCCTGTACAGGTAAAACAGCATTAACAGAAGATCCTAGATTAGCTTGTTTCACAGAACTGAAAGGAATATGAAAGAGGTACTGTTTGCTGTGTGAGTGTATGTGTGTGTACCTCACATTGACTTCTAGTAAAGAGTCAAACTTTATTCCATTGGTGATGAACAAGTGGCGTAAGAAAGGAGGCAATATCCTTCTTAAGCGTTGTCAACAGTCTTAAAAACAATAGTCCTCTCTAGCCACAGAGAGTTATAAACTGTTTCTTTTTTAAAAAATGAACAAACACCAGAGTTGATAGAAACCACTGAACACCCTGTGTTGCAAACAGTCAATAACAGAATTAGAAAACAGATTCTTTGTTCAGATGAAGAGGAAACCCCTCTGTTACAAAAGGAGGAAGAATACATCTCCGTATGGATAGATGTATAGTGGAGAGGCTGAATGAAAATGACAACTGTCAAAAATCTCTTTGAATGAGTTTGTGTGTTTGGGCTTCAGGGCTGTGTGGGAAATGATTTTTTTTTTGTTTCTCCAGAGGATATTAAGGAGATTTAAAGAGGGACACTAGTTCCTGAAAGAAGAATCAGAAAAATAAGATTTTGACTGTAAATAGAAGGTCAGCTGCTGTCCTTTCCTCCTTTTGCTTTGTTTTTATTTGTGTTGTATTTTGAAATGGTCATATGACTGGTCAAATAAATAAATATAGTTATGGTGTGTCCTAATTTCTTACTGTCATTTCTGAAAAACTAGTCTTGTTGGTATAAGGTTCGCTTTTACAAACCTACCTGACCAAAGTTGAATGCGATAAAATATCAAATTATCTTCAAACCTCAGCTCTCTTGCTCTAAACAGTAGTTTTTGTTTTCTATTAGTTTAAGAACGTACGGTAAATAGTTTTTAGTACTTCTAGTCTAAATAACAGATTAACCTCTCCCTTTCATTTTCATCTTATCTGTCTTGATTTATCCTCCCACCTGTCTGTCTGCCTGCCTACCTACATACTTAGTTGGCTTGGTTTGTGCATTTTGCATTCCACCTCTTATTGAATTTGCATTCATTATTTTTCTAGGTAGAATAATGTGACCCAAAGTGAAAGCAGAAATTAGTAGTCCACTACAACCAGGGTTTTTAAAACATTTGTTCAGATAATGCCCTGTTACTGTCTGCCCATACTGAAGAGCAGGACTTGGAAGCACGGTATTTCTCCTGTAACAGTACTTCTGGAATCAATTATGGCATATTGACACTCCTTTGAATAATTATGTAAAGATTAACAAGGCCATTTCTTTTTCTTGCACTTTCTTGTTACATCCATGAATCTTCCAATATAATTAAATACAGTGGCATTGCAAAACGGCATCCTTTATGTCCCTTGGGGAAAAGCAGGATTCTCATAATTTGGGGCTGAGATCCTCTGATGTGGTAGGTATGGTAGCAAGTTTAGCAAGATAACATAATTTGGAGGTATTATCAATAACAGTGGTTCCCAACCTTTTTTTTGACCAGAGCCCACTTGACTAAGGCCCACCTGACCAGAGACCAATTTCACCAGGGACCACTACCCAACACTAGTACCAAAAGGGTTACAAATAAGTTTTTGGTGAACTTTAGATTGGTTATTTGGGGTGCTGATTCAGAAAATTGCATTGGATAGACCACATCAGCTCTAGTTTCTGATACAGAACATATGCCATCCAGTAGTCACCATTTGCTCGCCCACAGAAAACCATATTTAATAATCTAGAGCTGATGTGATCTATCCAATGCAATGGTCAGCTCTGCGGAAAAGAGCGGAAATAAAATAAAATAAAGAGGAAGGCGGTTCACGGACCGGGTTTTTGTTCTCACGGCCCACAAGCTGAGAACCATTGATCTATAGCAGGGGTCCTCAAACTTTTTAAGCCGAGGGCCGGTCCACAATCCTTCAGACTGTTGAGGGGCCGGATTATCATTTGAAAAAAAAAAAAAACAAATTCTGATACACACTGCATATGTCTTATTTGTAGTGCAAAAACAAAAACAACAACAATGAAAGAACAATACAATATTTAAAAATAAAAACAATTTTAACCAACATACATTTATCAGGATTTCAATGGGAAGTGTGGTCCTGCTTCTGGCCAGTGAGATAGTCAAGTTAATTAGGGTTGTTGTTGTTGTTGTTGTGTGCGTTCAAGTCATTTCAGACTTTGGGTGAGCCTAAGTCTAAAATTTATTTATTTATTTATTTATTTATTTATTATTTACTGCATTTATTTACTACATTTGTATCACACCCTTCTCACCCCAAAGGGGACTCAGAGTGGCTTACAAATTATATGTACATACAATATATTATATTATTAGCATAGCACAATATTAGCATTATATATTACTATATTAAACTATACCACTATACTGTAATATTATTAGTAATATTATATGTAATATAGAATATATAATTAATATTATTATATGGTATTATTATTAGTGTTATATTGTATTACATTATAATATTATTATCAATATTATACGTACATACAATATATTATATTATTAGCATAGCACAATATTAGCATTATATATTACTATATTAAACTATACTACTATACTGTAATATTATTAGTAATATTATATGTAATATAGAATATATAATTAATATAATTATATGGTATTATTATTAGTGTTATATTGTATTACATTATAATATTATTATCAATATTATATGTATATACAATATATTATATTATAAAACTGAGGGTGGGGGCCAGGTAAATGACCTTGGAGGGCCGCATCCGGCCCCCGGGCCTTAGTTTGGGGACCCCTGATCTATAGCAAGAGCTTTCCAGGGTTTAGGAAAGAGTTGTTACGTTACTTGCTATTTAATCATTTGAATTAGACAAAACTGGAGTTGCATCATGTACAGCATATACTCTACCATAAAACTTGTGTCTCCTCAGTTTGCAGAAAACTAAAATGACTATGAATTACCGTAATTTAATTTAAAAGCATTCCCCTATTACATATAAGCCTATTCACATCAGCTCTAGAGGCCCTGCTTTCTCTCTACTCATACTATACAAAATTAGATAAATATCAAAGACAAAACGTTTTGGCAATGGTGTTCAAACTCTTAAATATTTATTATTTGGAAATCCACAAAGGCTTTTTGTTGTGTGTTTTTGATAGGCATTGAAGACTTTATTCCAATGAAATTTTCATGCCTCAGAGTCTATGCTTACTGACTGCTGTTTCCTATGGGTAAATGACTCACATTCAGCAGCAATTATTATCTGAATGATATATATGGGCTGAGTCAGTGATTAGTGTTAATGCAACTCCTTTGCATACAGATGTCTATACACTGGCGTCAAGATAACAGACACTTGCAACCGGAGTTTCAGCAAGTTACTTGAACTTCAGCTCCTAAAATTTCCTGTCAAAATTCCCCAGCCAATGGTCAGGCATGTTAGAAGATTTTCAGGCTTGTAGTCCAATTTCCTCCCAAGCATGGCTGCAGCGAAGCATTGCAGTACAGTTGTATGTCCTAACAAGAATGCTCTTGTTCAGGCTTCCAATTAGTTCACCACGTCCTTTTCCAGCAAAACAGGCTATTCCATTCCATTTTTCATTTTGAATTTGTGTTCAGTATTTTGCAGTAGGGACAGGCAGGCCAAGGTGTCTGGTTTGTATCATGTTGTGTATATTCATAAGTCTGCTCCATACTTTCCCCATATTAGTCTGCAATGCCATGCCCCTTTGGAAGACAATCTAATGATTTCTGGATAGGCCACACAAAGAAATAGTCCAGGTCAAGGGCCTGCAGACCACCCCAGAAGATCCTGGATTGTTGGCGCGCACGCGCGCACACACACACACACACACACACCCCTGCTCTTCAATGAGATGAGGAACATACACTGTTTCCTACTCCTAAGACCAGTTTATCCATCCCCTCTCATAGAAACGTTAGTACCTTTCCTCTAGTCTCTCTCAAGATGGCAACAAGAAGAGATGTATGATATCCTATTGCTATTTTGGGAAGCACTGGACAGAAAAATTTGTATTTTTCGAAGGGAAGAGTATGGGGTCCTCTGTTGATTTTGAGTGTGCAGCGAGGATACTTTCACGTGTTTCCGTATATTTGGGAGGCTTTTCGCATGGTTTTGGAATAAAAATTCTTCACAAATCAGATTGATTTTTAATAATTAATGGACTGGCTACAAGAACACAGCCTCTTCCACTAGGGCGTGGTTCCAAGACCGCCAGTGAATACCAAAATACATGGATGCTAAAGTATATTCTATACATTGGCCCAGTAAAATAGTGCTCCTTATATAAAATGCAAAATCAAGTTTCCCTTTCTGGAATTTTTATATATTTATTATTTATTTATTTCCAGAATTTATACCCCGCCCTTCTCACCTGGGGGGACTCAGGGCGGCTTACACAGTTGGCAACATTTAATGCCAAGAACATAATAATAAAACAAAAACAGTACATATAATCAATTAAAACTATAAAAATACATCATTAAAATACATTATAAAAATTAAAACATATGTAAATTAGATCCATTTGTCTAAAAACCTCATGCTTCAGCCTTCAATCGGACCATGTCGACGTTATCATATTACTCGTTAAAAGCTTGTGCACACAGCCATGTTTTCACAGCCTTTCTGAAACCCAGAAGAGTTGGGGCTTGTCGGATATTTGTGGGGAGGGTATGTGTATGTGTGTGTGTGTGTGTATAGATAGATAGATAGATAGATAGATAGATAGATAGATAGATAGATAGATAGATAGATAGATAGATAGATAGATATCGGACTGGGAAACTGGGGGTACTGATAGGAGGGCCACAAAGTGGAATATTTTTAATATACAGTAGAGTCTCACTTATCCAAGCCTCGCTTATCCAAGCTTCTGGATTATCCAAGCCATTTTTGTAGTCAATGTTTTCAATATATTGTGATATTTTAGTGCTAAATTCGTAAATACAGTCATTACAACATAACATTACTTTTTCTGTCAAATTTGTTGTATAATATGATGTTTTGGTGCTTAATTTGTAAAATCATAACCTAATTTGATGTTTAATAGGCTTTTCTTTAATCCCTCCTTATTATCCAAGATATTCGCTTATCCAAGCTTCTGCCGGCCCGTTTAGCTTGGATAAGTGAGACTCTACTGTGTGTGTGTATATATATATAGAGAGAGAGGGGGGGGGAGGGAGGGAGGGAGAGGGAGAGAGAGAGGCTTGTTGAATCCATGGATGCAGAATCTGTGGATACAAAGGATTGACTGTAGTCTCTGTTGGAAGAATGGTCTGCTCCAAGTCCGGCTAAAAGCCAAAATAGACAGAAAGAGAGATATCAATAGTAAACAGAAATAGACAGAAAGAAAGATATCAATAGTAAACACCCAGAGCCCTTTCATAATACACAATTACAACGTTATGATTACACTTTAACTACCATGGTGACATCCTATGTAATTCTGTGATTTGTAGTTTTACAGAAGGGTTTCTATCAACCAGAGAAGTCTTCTAATGCCTCACCAACTATCTCACCAAAGTTGGCATGGCAATTTAAAGTGGAATCACTATGATGAAATGGAGATAATTTGTATTTAAGTTGTAGCGTTATCATTCTTAATTTGCATCCAAAGGTAGAAATCAGCACAAATAAAAGCTAATGGAAATCATCACCCTATTTTGTCCTCTTAAAGGGTAATGTATCTCCTCTTCCCTAAACTAATACTAGAGATCATGAGAAGGATTAGGAATTAGTTTTGGCTATCAACATCCGTACTTTCTGACCTCTAAATGACCTGCACAGCTTCATTAGGTATTGAGCTTTCACCAGAAGCTAATTCCAGCTTCTTGTCGATTCTTAAACCAATGACTTGCTCTTGTTCAGCAAGAACACATTTATTACTTTAGTTATTTCTAAATATTTATTAATATTTTGTAATAATAACATTTACATGGCACACAATAATAAGATTCTTTGGATACCTTACAATGACAATAGTGACAATAAAATTAGTTCTTTTAAACAGGAAATATGTGAACTAGGTCAAAATTGATAAATGAAGAGTTTACAGTACTGGGAAAATGTTGATAACTTCTAGTAAGACTATTCAATGGCAAGTGTATCTACAGTAGTAAACTCTGATTAGTTACCTTTCCCAAATAGTCATTTGGCATTCTTCCGTTGTTGAAGTCATTGGGAGAAAAGTCTGTGAGGTTTAGGGAGATTTTCCAAGCACATCTGGGAAGAGGTGATCTTTCATTTAACCTGTTTCTAAACCACAATGTGTTTTAAAGATTAAAAAAGTAGTTTGAATTAGTACCAGAAATTGACTGGAAGCCAATACAGGTAGGAAACCAGACACATCCATTCTTTAGCAAAATTATAATCTTTTATAATATCAGAGAGTAATCTTAATCCAAAAAGTACTCTTCCATGGCTTTATCTTGAACCTTGGATGTGCAATTGCAGCATCCTATGCACTGGAAAAATGTAATTTACATTTGAAGATTTATATAAATCCAATTAATTAATTGAACGGGTCTATTCCAGTTGAGACTAGCAATTAGATTTGGACCAAATATGCTAGCCTTTCCATCATATAGGTGTGTAGGTAAAGGTAAAGGTTTTCCCCTTTCCCCTTTATGTGTTCGACTCTGGGGGTTGGTGCTCATCTCCATTTCTAAGCCAAAGAGCTGGCATTGTCCGTAGACACCTCCAAGGTCATGTGGTCAGCATGACTGTATGGAGTTCGTTACGTCTCACCAGAGCAGTACCTATTGATCTACTCACATTTGCATGCTTTCAAACTGCTAGGTTGGCAGAAGCGGGATCTAACACCAGGAGCTCACCCCGCTCTCTGGATTCAAACCACTGACCTTTCAGTCAGCAAGTTCAGCAGCTCAGCAGTTTAACTTGCTGCACTACTGGGGGCTCCATAGGTGTGTATGCACATGCAAATGCACACACACATTACCAAATATATTAATATTGCTTCTTTCAGTATAGCTAAAACTGACAGATAAAAGATTACACTTTGGACACATGCAGTGATAATGCAAAATGTTTTAAAAATGTGTTAAAATAATAAATGTAATTACTAGATACCCAAGGTTACTAAATTCCATTCCAACAATTGTAGTTGTAAGTGCATTTTAAAGATAATTTAATGAAATTACATAGAATAGTTGCTGTCTGTGTATTTATAGAAAATTATCATAGTTTGCTCCAACACAAATCTGGATGTAGGGAGAAATGGCATGAAGTTCAGCAATTGGAGGATTTTTAGGGTTGGGGGGGGGGGGGGTGAACTATAAGATTGGTATAAATTTATAACAAAGTACTGTATAATAAAAATTATAAGAAATAAAAAGGGAACACAGAGTGATAACAGATTAAAGAGACAGTTAATTGTATATACAGTTAGTTCCCAATGTGTGCAGATTTAACCATCCACAGCTTGGACATGTTTTTTTAACATCTAAAAAGCATTGCCATTTTATATAAGAGACAGCATTTTGGAACCAAACCCCAGCAGATACCAAGGACCTACTGTAAAACGTGCATCACTTTCAGACTTATGTCCATTTGATTGCCTTAAATAGAATAGACTCACCAAATTGTTGGAATCTACCCAAGCAATGATTTACTAAGTCCCCATTGATTCCATGGGCCTGCTGTAGTTGGGAATAGAGACTGAATTTAGGCTATTTTATACCCTGTGTAAAAAAAAATGTAGAATTTGCAGAATGTCACATTTTTGAATGATAAAAAACAGAAGACAGTGATCACTAGGTCCTATTCAGAACATCTGCTTTTAAGCTACCTTTCTGTACAATATGTACAGAAGGCGTTCAAACATTGTTTCATTTTGTTTATTCCTACCCTCATATTAAATGATAATCATAAATGTCACTATCGTATAGTCTCATTGACATGACAGTCTATCGCCTTTTATTCCTATTTCTCAGCATATTAACATGCCGAATGCTTCTCCCTCCACATAGCCTGCCTTCTCCCCCATTCCCTCTCCCTCCCCTCCACTGTCCCCCACTACCACTAAAAACCAATCTCTCTCACACACACTTGCGCTCTCTCTTTCTGGAACTTCCCTGCAGCTGCAGAGCTGGCTAGACAATCGGGTGTTTTAGAGAAATACATTTTTGGGCTAATTTGCCATGCATAAGTGTTTCTCCTACCCTTTAAAGGATAGAAACAAAGAGAGCATTCTCCGGGCGCTCTGCCCTGTTGGGAGGCGGCCTTGCAGCTGTACGGAGCTGTGCTACCCTCCACTCTCCTGCTCCATTCTCCACTGGCTTTGTAAAGAGACGGGCCTCTGCTTTTACCAGTGCCACCAAAAGACCACGCCATCTCCGACCCCCTCCAATGTGCTTATTCTTCTTTGGAAAGGCAGATGGAGCAGGTGGGGAGACTGCGAGGCAGTGGCAATGTCACCCTACCTACAGTGGCTTTGTATTTTAAGTGCGCTTCCTTATTTTAAGGGATGTCTTGTATTCCAAGGGACATCCTTTGCTTGGTACAGTCAACCTCGCTTCCAGCCAACACCAAATTGCACATATGTCTTCTACAAGGGTGCAACTCTTTCCTTTTCGAAGGAAGCAAGGAGTGATTTTTAGATATTCACTTCCTGCTAGGAAGTTTTGACAACTGCACAGTTTTCAAAGACTAGTCATCATTTGGAAGTTATGATGTGAATAATTCACATATTGTTTTGTAAGAAGGGTTTTCTACCATAGTAAAGTTCTTCCAAATTCCCGTATTTGGAACTGGTACATTGCAGCATGTGGAGGAGAGAGATGAGAACAATGCTCCTGGAGAGAGTCTACTGTGTTTCCCCGAAAACAAGACAGTGTCTTATATTAATTTTTGCTCCCAAAGATGTGCTAGGTCTTATTTTCAGGGGATGTCTTATTTTTCCATGAAGAAGAATTCACATTTATTGTTGAACAAAAAAACCAAACATTTATTATATACTTTACAGTAGTTGTCATCACAAACTAACATAACCAGACAAACTGTGAATCCTATCAAGAATTTCTTGTTACTACCATTATTTCCATGTACAACTGGTATGTACATTTACCAGTCCTGCATGCTCTGGTGTTCTGTTTGGCAGGCGCTGGGCATGCTTCCAAACAAAAACTTTGCTAGGTCTTACTTTCGGGGGAGGACTTACATTTAGCAATTCAGCAAAACTTCTACTAGGTCTTATTTTTCGGGGATTGCCGGTTTGAATCTGAGGAGAGCATGAATGAGCTCCCTCTGTCAGCTCCAGCTCCCCATGTGGGGACATGAGAGAAGTCTCCCACAAGAATGTTTTTTTTTTCTTATCACTTCTGGTGTGAGAGAAGCTCGGATGCTTAATGTTTTACCATCCTGTGGGAGATTTCTCATGTCTTCGCATGGGGAACTCCCCGGATTTGAACCGGCAACCTTCAAGTGCGGCTGGTGGGGACGAGAGGCAGGGCCTTCCCAGTGGTGGCTCCTTGGCTGTGGAACTCCCTCCCCAGCGACATCCGGCAGGCTCCATCCCTTCTGGGGTTCAGAAAGAAACTGAAGACCTGGCTATGTGCACAAATGTTTAAAGAATAAGTTTCTACTGGCTTCGACGTGGTCTGGAATAAGGTTTTTGTACAAGGTCTGGTGGATGAATGGCATAAGCACTTTGCACTGTTTTAAACTCTGTATATTGTATATTATAACTGTTTAAACTGTTTTAATGTTTTATTTTATTGTATTATGGTGTATCTGCATTAATTGCCAGTTTTGTAAGCCGCCTTGAGTCCCCTCAGGTGGGAAGGGTGGGGTAGAAATGATGGAAATAAATAAATAAACCGTCAGGTCAGCATCCCATCCTTCAGGTCAGCAGTCCTGCTGGCACAAGGGTTTAGCCCATTGCGCCACCAGGGTAAAAACATTAAACATCCAGGCGTCCCTTGGGCAACGTCCTTGCAGACGGCCTATTCTCTCACACCAGAGGCGCCTTACAGTTTCTCAAGTCACTCCTAAAACGAAAAAAGCAGTTCTGGTTTTTATTATTTAAATAGCAGCCAATAGAGATGGACTAGTTTTAAAATCCTTCTGATTATGTGGTCATCATCATCTTTATACAACTGTACAAAACTCATTTTTTCTAAAACCTATGGCCATGTTTCTCTTATCTTGCTTAAATCTGAACGCCATGGATCAGGGGCAGCATATTCTTCTCAACATTTTAGTGGAATCTCTTTTCCTGTAGTTTGAACCCATTGCTCTGTGTCCTAGTCCTATTGACACTGTGTGTGTATGGTTGTGTGAATCCAGGTGTGTCATTCATGTTGCCTCTTTAAATGCATGCTTTAAGAAATCCACCTTTGTTTAAAAATAAAATAAAATATGAAATTGTCTTAAGGAGGATGTTGGATTGTTATGGCACAGCAGTATGATGCGAAGTCCAGCATTGCCAGAAGGAGGGGCATGAACCAAGGAAGGAACGAAAGAACAAAGGGGAAAGGAATTCAAATAAAGACTGTATAGTTTTCCTAATGTGCTTTAAGAAGGCACTGTTGATTCCTTGAGTATTTGACTAGGTTCATCAGCAGATTCTCCCAATAATTCAGAATAATTGATAACTTAATAACTGTGCCAAAGAAACCATCAGAATATTTAAATACCAGATTCAATAAAAAGTAGAATTGTAGTGAGTATTTGCTACTTTAAAAATGCTAAACAGTTTAAAAATCCAAAATGAAACCTGAATGCCAATAACATGAACCCACATATCCGTATTTGAAATATGGGTATTTCTGATTTGTTAGTTTTACTTGATTGCTTTCAAATACGACAAGTTATAAATTTTCAATTCAGAAGGCTATGACACCATGGCATAACACCTATCACATGCTTTCCTAAACTGAATAGCATTGCATGCCAACCATCAATTATTTGCAGTCATATTGTTGTTTCCTTTGAAACAACTCTAAACAAGCAAGCATAACATACAACTTCATACTGGTTGTCAACAACATATACCAAACACTTGACCAAGAAAGTATTCAGGCAGGTGATATCATTCTTATAAAAGCTAATTTTGTGATGAGTTTGGAATAAATTTTACCTTAGAATAATGCAATAAGAAGAAACTTTGGGAAAAGAAATAGCAGAAAGGAAGAATGACCGCTAACCATTAAATAGCTGTACTGTCCAAAAGAAGTACTCTGCCGTCATTTTGCCAAAGTGAGGCTCAAATATTGCAGATTTTTTTTATTCTTAAAAATCTTGCTGCAGATTGTAGATGGAACTCTCTGTTTATTGCATTGAGTGAACATCTATGACCTGCCAGATATTTTTGGCCATCAACTCCTAGGGCAGTTCTACACAGTCACTTAAACTGAGTTAGGAAGTGGAATTAAAGGAACCATTTCTGCTGCAGAACACCTACACATCGCCTGAGGACTGGTTCCAAGCTGGGGTAGTAGCCACAAATATCCGCTGACTGCAGGTCGCTTTGAAATGGGGAATGTTTTCTTTTTCCTTACCTAGTCCATCGGGATGCACTGATGTGAATTGCCATGTCCCTTTGGGATCAATGCTAGACCATGGCTGGGCACAGGAAACAGACAAAGGGGTAGAAAATGAGCATTCCCATGATAACAGTGTGATTTCATCTCTGAGGAGTGTTGGCTTACCTTCTCACCAGCTGTGTTTCCAGGTTGTGTCAGCGCTAGCCCTATCCTGATGAGTGCTTCATGGTTTTTGGTTTCAAATTCAAGCCCTGCACAGGATATACTCTAATCAGCATATTTTGTGGTTTGTTTGAGAATTTCCAGAAAGTTTTTTAAATACACTGTTTCTGTCTTAATGCGTGCTGCAGCATGCATTGGGGATATACATTTTGTGGACACCTCAACCTCGAGCCAACTTCAAACCTCATTATCGTGCCTGTGTGGAACCTATAATCCCTCACCAATGGCCATAATTAGGTTATGGTGATGGCAGTTGTAGGCTAAACATCTGGAGGGCGATTGCTGCCCATCCATGATAACATCTGGACCCACTGTTGAAGATCAAAGGAAAGTCTCTTGCCAATACTCCTCTCAAATTCTGAGCAAATTTGTAGATATACCAAATTAGTAGGCATACATAATTCAGTTGTAGAACAATGCTTTGCATCTATGTGGTCTTATATCCACGTGTATCCTTTATTTCCATCCTTTGCATCCTTCCTTTCTATACTTCAGTGTATCACATCAACTCACAATTGAAATCACATCTTACATTATGAGATCATAAATATAAAAGTCAAAAGTAGCATTAAAATCAAGGAAGATATGTTAAGAGAATGCTCACTGGACTAAGAAAATAATAATAATAATAATAATAATAATAATAATAATAATAATCAAATGATTCATTGGAACGTATGCCTCAAGTACCACCTCCCAGCAGTAAAGAACTGGTGGGATCACAAACCTGCAAAAGTATTGGAAAATGAGCACGCAAAGATACTGTGGAACTGACAAAGTTCTGGAACACAACACACCAGTCATCACAGTTGTGGAAAAGAAAAAGATTTGGATCATTGATGTCGCCATCCCAGGTGACAGTCGCATTGACGAAAAACAACAGGAAAAACTCAGCCGCTATCAGGACCCCAAGACTGAACTTCAAAGACTCTGGCAGAAACCAGTACAGGTGGTCCTGATGGTGATTGGCACATTGGGTGCCGTGCCAAAAGATCTCAGCTGGCATTTGAAAACAATAGGCATTGACAAAATTACGATCTGCCAACTGCAAAAGGCCACCCTACTGGGATCTGCGCGCATCATCCGAAAATACATCACACAGTCCTAGACACTTGGGAAGTGTTCGACTTGTGATTTTGTGATATGAAATCCAGCATCTCTATCTTGTTTGCTGTGTCATAATAAAATAATAATAATAATAATAATAATGATCGGCACATTGGGTGCCGTGCCAAAAGATCTCAGCCGGCATTTGGAAACAATAGGCATTGACAAAATTACGATCTGCCAGCTGCAAAAGGCCACCTTACTGGGATCTGCGCACATCATCCGAAAATACATCACAGTCCTAGACACTTGGGAAGTGTTCGACTTGTGATTTTGTGATATGAAATCCAGCATATCTATCTTGTTTGCTGTGTCATACAATAAAATAATAATAATAACAACAACAACTTTATTCGTTTACCCTGCTACTATCTCCCCAAAGGGACTCGTGGTGGCTTACAAGCGGGACAAATGTCCACAAGGCATAAAAGGAAACACAATCAATAAAACAAACGCATTAAAAGGAGTATCATAAAATACAGCAACCAAAATAAAACAGACTAAACATTACAGAGTAATACAGCTTACATTGGAGCTCCATCAGACCAGATTCCACAACAAACAAAGACCAAGATTCTAAAATGGCCATGACCGAGCTGTAAAAAGACTGGGGAAGGGATAGTGTAAATGGCACCACAGAGCTGAGGAAGTGGATGAAGTACAAAACAGAGTACTTTCTGACGAACTAGGGACTTGGCATATATTACTAGGGACTAATCAATATCAAATGCCTGCTGGAACATCCAGGTTTTCAAATCCCTATGAAAATGAGAAAGTAAAACTTTCATGTTCCAGAAGAATACTTCTGGAACATGGCCACACAGCCTGAAAGACATACAACAACCCTGTGATCCCAGCCATGAAAGCCTTCGACAACACAAGTAAAACTGTGTCTGAGAAGCACCTAAGAAGGACATCCTGCATGAGACTACCACTACACTTACCTCAGATGGCAAGAAAAGATAGAGGACAGCCTCTCATATTAATCGAAATATCAGGGCGTGTTAATGAAGACTAAAAATATTAATATGAAATTAATGTGGAAGAATATGATTAAATTAACATTTCTGGTTGTTGGGAATCATCCTGGACTCCACAAGTCTCCAGTCCCCAATGAGTAGCTAGACTAAGAAAACAGATTAGAATGAAGGATTCCTTTCTCTATCCCTGTGCATGCCTTCTTAGAAGGGGCTTTCTGTCTCTACTCCTCTCTTCCAATTTGATGCTATCTCCTCTCAATTTGTTGATGTAGCAATGTGATCTCTTTGAGGTATGAGGTGACTTCCTCTCTATTGCCATTTTGATTGGGCCTAGGCTTTGACCACATGGTCAGCCTCCACTTTCCTTCTCTTCTGCCTTTTGTCTCCTCCTGTGAGGATGCATCTTGTCATTCTCCAGGCAAGATGTAGCTGCATGCATATTTTTTCTGATATCTTTACCTTTTGCCTTCCTTAGAATATGAGATTTAGAAAGTTAGTTAACTCCAAGAACTTTCCTATCCAGAATGTATTTCTTTTATTTTAATAAATGCTTTTGAACTTATATTTTGGATCTGCAATCCTGTGCCATCCTAAGCAACAGAAGCTTATCCCAGCTCACCACATGTAAGTTTCTGCTGGTTGTGAAGTGTATTTCTGGCACTCTGCTACATTTTTGGTGAAATCACCCCAAGAGAGGGTTATTTTGAGTCTAACCACTTAATAGATTCCCAACACTGGTAAAGCAGAATGTATCTCAGATAGGTAAAGGTAAAGATTTCCCCTGATGTTAAGTCCAGTCATGTCTGACTCTGGGGGTTGGTGCTCATCTCCATTTCTAAGCCGAGGAGCCAGCGTTGTCCGTAGATACCTCCAAGGTCATGTAGCTGGCATGACTGCATGGAGCGCCGTTGCCTTCACACCGGAGCGGTACCTATTGATAATAATAATAATAAAACTTCATTTATACCCCGCCACCATCTCCCCGTGGGGACTCGGGGCGGCTTACATAGGGCAGAGGTCCAAACAACATAGAACAAAACATAGGCAACATAATACAAATCACACTATAAAAAGATAAAACAGTAATACAATGGGCTCGGGCTGTGGCGCAGGCTGGAGAGCAAGCCAGCTGTAACCAGCTGCAATGAATCACTCTGACCAGGAGGTCATGAGTTCGAGGCCTGCTCGGAGCCTACGTTTGTCTTGTCTTTGTTCTATGTTAAAAGGCATTGAATGTTTGCCTATATGTGTAATGTGATCCGCCCTGAGTCCCCTTCGGGGTGAGAAGGGTGGAATATAAATGCTGTAAATAAATAAATAAAATAAATATATCAATTAAAACAAAAATACAGGATAAAAAATTGCATTTAAAACACATAAATGGTAAAATCATAATAGAATCATAGAATCATAGAATAGTAGAGTTGGAAGAGACCTCATTGGCCATCCAGTCCAACCCCCTGCCAAGAAGCAGGAAATCGCATTCAAAGCACCCCCGACAGATGGCCATCCAGCCTCTGCTTAAAAGCCTCCAAGGAAGGAGCCTCCACCACAGCCCGGGGGAGAGAGTTCCACTGTCGAACAGCCCTCACAGTGAGGAAGTTCTTCACTAATAAAAACGGGATAGATTATTAAAAACCCTCTGGGGCTGATTAATTAATGACTGTATCTCCAAAGGCCTGCCGAAACATCCAAGTCTTCAGTTGTTTCCTGAAGGAAGGTAGAGAGGGAGCCAACCTAATCTCACTGGGGAGGGAGTTCCAGAGTCGGGGAGCCACGGCCGAGAAGGCCCTCTCCTAAGGCTCTGTATCTCAGATAGCTGGATAGATTTGAAAGGCTTGTACTTGGAGGCATACTAGCAGTCAGTGGCCAGTTGAATAGTTTGGCTTACTATAACGTAATTTGACAAAGAAAAGAAATGGTAAGGAAATTGAAATAGCGTACATAAGCAGGTAATATAGAATCAACATGGTGTAATGTTTTGAACATTGGACTACAGCTCTGGACAACAGAGTTCAAATCCCCGCTGGGTCATGAAAATCCACTGGTTAACTTCGGGCAAGTCATACACTTTTAGCCTCAAAAAAAGAAAGCCCTACGATAAACCATAAATCAGAGTTGATTTGAAGGCACATTAAAACAACAGCAACAACAACAAACAGCAGAATTGCAACAGAACCTTACCAATAAACTGAAAAAGTAAACTTAAGTTTATATTCCCTTATATCCCAGAGTTAGCCTGAGGCTCATTAGGGTCATATATCTCTATGAACAGAAGAATATTGTTTCCCAGATCTATTTCTATTAGCTTGAATCATATCTGTCATTTTCCTTCAGTACATATTAATATGTAATGATTTCAGATAACAATTCCAAATAAGAAACAGGGTCGGTGTATCCCATAAGGTTTAGGTCATTCCAAATCATACAACTACAAAGCCAGAAGAATGTCCTCTGCAGATGGCACAGAATACTATTCAGTTCCAAAGCATCCTTTATACCAGGCATGGGCAAATTTGGGCCCTCCCTGCAGGTGTTTTGGACTGCAACTCCCATCATTCCTAACAGCCCCAGACCCCTTCCTTTTCTCCCTCAGCCGCTTAAGCGGCTGAGGGGGGAAAGGAAAGGGCCTGAGGCTGTTAGGAATGATGGGAGTTGAAGTCCAAAACACCTGCAGGGAGGACCCAAATTTGCCCATAACTGCTTTATACCCAGGTCTCTATCAAGGCTAAGTAAAATATGTAGAAACAAATTAGAAACCGAATCTGGACACATAACAATATGTTTGTTGTGTGTCTTGTGTGATGTCTCGAGATGTTTTGAACTACAACCTTTGCTGTCAGGTCCTTTGTGGAAGGCAGAGTCTAAAACATCTGGAGGGCCCAATTACATCAAATCCTGTCTGATCCAATGTTTTCTTTAGACACAAAGTGCCACCATACTTTAGACACTATACTAAAATAGCCAAAATATGTTGATAGGGATAAAGAAATAGGGCAGTGAATGAAGTGAGTGGGATTGTCGCATTCAGATTTTTAAATATAGTTACTTTTGAGAAACAGAAAAGTTAAAAGTGACATTTCAAATGTGCAAATATAATAGTAACTTCCTTTTAAAGACTGATAACTATAACTGTCCACTAATTCTTTTTGAAAAGTAACTTTCCAAGCTCGGGGAATGATTCTAAGGCCAGCTGGCTTGCCAGTCATTTCAGCATAGAAACATCACATTGCATTAGCACAAACTGGCCCTGTTAATTCATACAGAGTGCAAAGAGACCTGACTATTCATGATGCTGTGTGTAGGGTGCTCTGAGATCTCTGGGAGTTGTCACCATGCTTTCCACCTGTGTTATCTTCAGGCTAGAATCCCAAAATCAAGGAAGAGGCCTGCTAATTTGTGCGGCTGGATTCCCAAGGGAAAGAGCAGAGCTTCTCCTACAGCTGCAGAGAATGGGAATGCTATGGTTTCTCAACCTGCGACAGATTAATTGGATTTATATTTGCATCCTGGCAATTTTTAGACATAAAAGTTTTGGAGCCTACCTTTATATCAGTTACTGAGTTTATCAAGTGCCTTTGTGTTATGTAGGTCCTTGCATTGTGCAGTGAAAACTGGAGAGAGCTCATGTACCTTAAATGGCTGTGTAGAAAAGGGAATTTCAGCATGTTCTGCTTATTATAAGACAAGCAACATCTGCTGAAAATCCCTCTTCTCCTCAGTCATTAAAGGTATAGCAGTACTCTCCAGCCTGCGGGCTGTGGCGCAGGCTGGAGAGCAGCCAGTTGCATCCAACTGCAATGAATCACTCTGACCAGGAGGTCATGAGTTCGAGGCCCGCTCGGAGCCTATGTTTGTCTTGTCTTTGTTCTATGTTAAAGGCATTGAATGTTTGCCTATATGTGTAATGTGATCCGCCCTGAGTCCCCTTCGGGGTGAGAAGAGCGGAATATAAATGCTGTAAATAAATAAATAAATAAATACTCTGCCATTTCAATCTGGCATCCTTACTACAGCTCTACATATAGATTTATGTGAATGTCTATCATTTGTTTCCTTTGACACTTACAGGTCTGTCTTGCAAAGCTTGGGGCTCTTATAGGGACCTCATCACTAGAGCATAGATTAGGCATGGGCAAATTTTGGCCCTCCAGGTGTTTTGGACTTCAACTTCCAGAAATCCTAGCCAGCTTACCAGCTGATAGGAATTGTGGTTGTTGAAGTCCAAAACTCCTGGAAGGCCGAAGTTTGTGCATACTTGGCATAGATCCACTGTAAATCTGGTTACTACCTCCTGCAGAATTCTGGGGCTTGTAGTTTGGGGGACGGCCCTTTAAACTGCTCAGCCAAGCAGGTCCTGGGCCTCACTAAACTACAAACCCTAGAATTCAGCAGGAGACCGAAACATTATTAAAAGTGGATCCATGCTCTACTGTGATGAGGCACTTATTATGCATTTTTACAGATGGGAAGGCACCAGAACTTGGAGGATTGGTTTTTGCCTTGAAGATCGTCTTTTTGAGGCTGGGGGAACTGGAAAGATTCCATTTTGAGTAGAGATATTTCAGGTCAAATTTAAGAAGATTAAGGACTTTATCACATAAAGCCACTATTTCACAGCGGTCACATGATCACAGATGGTGGCAACATACTGAGATTATCACCTTTGCTATCACACCTCTTGACATTTGCACAACTGTGTAATTTCATGGCCCTTCCACTTAGCCTTCTAATTCTGTTCTCGTACAGATCTGTTGCTCCATAATTTTTTAAAAAAAATAACACTATGTAACACAATTTCTGTTCCTAGGTTATAAATGCTATTTCCTAATTGGTTCTATCATTAAAAAATTGAAAAAATTATTTATTAAACAAAAGGTTAAAAATGGCATCAGAAAGGTTAAAAATGGCAGCCACAAAAACAAAGTTTCTAGAATATAACAACTACTTTCAAAGTAAGTACCACACAATTAAACAGGTAATAATACTTTCAAAACAGGAACAAAATTTATTTTCAAATTTTATTACATAGTGTAATTGCAATTTTGCAATTCCAGCGAAGGTTACTAAAATTCATACATAACATTTCAAATCAGTTAATTAATATCTGGGTAACACCAAAGGAGAGTGGGAAAGGAAAAGGAGTCTTCTGTCTGATATGACTTTGGAGCTGGCATGCCAGCACAGAAGAGGAATGGGCCATTGGACCAGAGAATGATGGTGCAATCTACAACTATTGCTGGCTTTTCCATCAATAGCAGGAGACAGATTCATCACAGAGAAGCAGAAGACCAGAAATGAGATGTCCATGACATAAGATAGGAACCATCAACAAAGGTGACTGTACTGCTTCAGTGCCAGTTTCCCATATCTGTGCAATAAAGTCCTAAAAGTGTATATATTATAGTTTGCAGAGTTCAGGAAAGAAATGGTTCCTTTATACACAGGCCATTTCAAATCTTTCTCCACGGAGAGCCCTGCGGTGCCTCTGTTAGAGCTGAAAGTGTCCATATTTGTGGTTATTGGCATGGAGAAGAGGAAAAGCAGATCAAGAGGATGGGTGGGGAAAATGGGGTGGGGGTGGTTCATGAATTTATGCTTCCACATGATCTCTTCAGTTGTTTTCAAAAGTACTGCTGAAACACACACATACATGCACACACACTCACATCCCCATGTGATCTTTGATTTACGAAAGCAAAGACGTCATCAGACGCACTCAGCATCTGCCTGTCACCCCCCTCAACCCACGTGTCCCCGGAACATCCACCGGCATTCAGTGTTCTTACTTTAAGGGCATTGGAGACATGGAGACAGCTGACCCTGGGATGCTCCTGAGGGTTGGGAGGAGAGGTCTCTATTCTGGTCACTGCCTATCTTCATGGTCCCTTGATGCAAGTCAGGTTATTTACAGGAACAGCATTGCTACCCAGGAAATAATGCCTTGGTAGTTCAATTTCCTGTAAACATTAAAATGCAGAGAGTTTGGTTTGGCCTGCTTCCCTCCTAGTGGTAAGAATACTCATCTCTATCACATGTCTCCTGTCTTTCTTCCTGGCTCTTCTCATTGCTCCAGACTATGGAAGCTTTTCTTCTGGTTTTAGGGCAAGAATAAAGTTCAATAGGGACTTTGAATATACCTTCAGATGTTTTCATACCTTTGGATTGTATGATTGCTCTCCCACATAAATTGCGAGTGAGCCTTAAATAGCAAGAATTCGACTTCCGGTGAGGCAAGATGGCGGTAGGACGGACCTGCTGAGTGCTCTCAGCAAGCCACCGAGTGCGAAGGTCTGGTAGAGCATTTTTGCTCCCTCTCTACCCGCGGAGTGAGTTGGGTGGAGACGCAAGACCTCTGAGTACTCCGAAGACCCCAAAGCCCACTCTTCCCTCAAGGAGGAGGGGCGAGAGGGTCCGGAGAAACCGAGGTTGGCGGACCGTGCACCGGGAAGCGGTGGAAACACTGCAAGGACTACCACCATTACTCACTGCAGAACTTAAGAAACAATAACAAGAACGCTGAGGGAACCCAGCAACGGAGAACGTAAGTCTCCAAGGGGAATTCTTCTTTTTGACTCCGTGGCATTCCTCTAATGGGCTCATAGAAGACAGACGTGAGAGATATTAAATATAATAGACAGAAATTGGAAATATAAAGGTAAAAGGGAGTAAAGAGACAAACTGAAAAGAACTGACTAATCCAAACGCTAAAAGGAACGGATTGAAAGGAGACACCATCTAGCAAACATCAGAAGGCGGCTGGAAGCAGATAACCATTGCAACAATACCCGGTAAGGGAGGAAGGACGGGCTCGGCGGAGGAGAGGAGAGAGGTACGGTGGGAAGGCTCTCTCTTCTTTCCGAGCAGGAGCGAGCTCTTTTTCCCTCTTTGTGTGGAAAAGCCGTGGTGAATGAGCTCTGTGGACTAGCGTCGGTTGCAAGCTGCCAGCGAGGGAGGGTTGTGTGATAGTCACCCACCCACGCTGCCTCAGCCCGGAGGGAAAAGATAGTGACACTAGCCATAGAAAGCTCAGAACAGAGAGGAACAATATTTTACCAGGAAGAGGGTACAGGAAATACCCGGGGGGAAACATACGGGGAGCGGACCTGGCGGAGTAAAATCATAGAAAATAAACGACCCAGAGAGGAAACTACTGTATGAGTGGTCTGCGAGAAACGGAGCGAAGCGGAGAAGGAGAAGGAGATCCGGAGCAGGCTAACGGTGGATTATTCGGACTAGAGGAGTGAAGGAAACGAGGAGGCGACGCAGAATGAAAAGACATTGGAAAAGGGATGGTAAGAGATGAATTAGGAAAGGAAAAATGAGAACCTTCAGAATTAACCTCTAAGTAACTATAGATTAATTCTCAGTAGACAATCATTAACTAGCTTGCACTTGGAGCAACTAGGAAATTATTAATCAAATTAAATTACAATAAATCAAATAAATAATAGCAACACTAACTAATAAATAAACATATAAATTAACAATAATAAAAGCATTTAATAAGAGAATAGCAACCCCACTCCCGCCACCACTAGAGTAATCTGGAAAGAGTAAATAGAGGGAGGATGTGTAAATAAAAACCATACAAGAAATAAACGTATATAAACAGAGGCAGGGAAAAGTAAGTGGGGGACAAAAAGAAGAATAAAACAATTATATTATCAAATTAAAAAATCAAAGATGGCTAACTTAAAAGGCAAGCTAGAGACAAAAGAACTTAAAGGCCCAGTAAGGAGGGGCTCCGTAGCGGAAGAAATTAGCATGAAAGATATTTGGTTGGAAATCCAGAGACTATCTGAGAAACAAGATAATCTCCAAAATACTATACAGAAAGAACTCCAGGCATTAACAATAAAACAGGAACTACAACAAAAAGCTATACATGAAGAAATGTTGCAACTGAAAAAAGATATTAAAGAAGACTTAGGTTCTATGAAAATGGAATTAAATAAAGCACTAAATGACATCAAAGATTTAAAGATGGAAGAGGGAAAACGTGAAAAAACTCAAACAAAGATACTGAAGAAAGTAGAAAACCTGGAAAAGAAAAACGAAAAGTTTGAAAATGCACAAGAAAGGTTAGAACTTAACGAGATGGAGTACCAACTAAGAATCAGAAATATTGCGGAGGACTTGAAAGAAAACACAAGAGAATTAATGGTGGAGTTAATGGCAAAAATATTAGAGGTTCCAAACCAGGAGATGGATAGAGAGATAGATCGGGCATTTAGAATACACACGCAGTATGCCATAAAAAATAAGGTCCCAAGAGATATTATAGTTAACTTTGTAAGGAAAAAAATAAGGGATGAGGTCCTAAAAAATAATAGTAAAAATCCAACCTTGTACAGAAATAGTAGGGTGATCATTATGAAAGAATACCCTCTATCAGTTTTGAATAGGAGAAGAAAATACTTTTTCCTGACGGAAGAGCTTAAACGTAAACATATAAAGTTTAGATGGGAAAAATACGAGGGAATAATGGTATCCTACAAGGGGGAAAAAATATGGATCACGTCCGAAGACAAAGCAAAGGACTTTTATAAAAAACTAAAGATAGATAAAGAAGCTAAAGAGACACAAGATTCCCTGGAGAAAAAGAAAAAAACAAAAAGGAAAAGACTCCACTCCCCATCAGAAATTGGAGCGACCTCGGATCCACAAGCGACAAATGAAGAAGAAGGAGAGGAAGAAGAGCAGGAAGAGTTAGAAGAAGAAGAAATAAATGAGCAAGATGTTTGATTTAACACAACAAATAAAGTTTTTTTCAAATAATGTGAATGGTCTTAACTCTCCAATTAAACGAAGGCGTGTATATAATCAGATAATTAGAGGGAAATACAATGTAATTGCCCTTCAGGAAACCCATATTAACCAAAAGCAGGTAGCACATCTAACTCAAAAGAAACTAGGTAAAGAATATTACTCATCAGCAAAGGAAAAAAAGAGGGGAGTGATCCTTTACATCGATGAAAAAATACATTCAGAATTACAATTTAAAGACCAAGAGGGGCGGATGGTGGCAGTTAAACTAAAAGTGGAGGGAGTAAGCATACTGGTGTGCAATATATACGCACCAAATGGCCCAAAAGCAAAATTTGTTAAAATATTAAGAGAAAAACTATCAGAAGGAAAATTCGACCACATCGTCATTCTTGGAGACTTTAACGGAGTAGTGGACCAAAAAATAGATAAGAAAAAGACGTGGAAAAGGGGGAAAAAAGACGATACAGGAGTACTACCAAGAAACTTCCTGACACTAATGGACGAATTTGATTTAAATGATACCTGGAGAATGCACAATCAGGAGGAAAGGGACTACACATTCTACTCTGGTCGACATCAGACATGGTCAAGGATCGACATGATCTGGACCACTAAATCATTGACTTCAAAAGTGGGAAAGGTGAAAATACTCCCTAGGGACATCTCTGACCATAATCCACTAGAAATGACTATAAACTATAGAAAAATAGCAAGAAAATGGAGACTTAATGACAACCTTTTAAAAGCAGAAGCAGACATAAACAAAAATAAGGCCCTGACAAGAGAATTCTTTGTAAATAATGATAAACCTGGGATGAAAGTACAAACGGTGTGGGATGCTTATAAAGCGACAATGAGAGGATATCTAATTCAACAAAACTCAATAAGAAATAGGAAAAAAAATCAAGAAATGAACGAGATTAAAATGGAGATAGAGAAAAAAGAAAAAGAGCTAAAGGAAAAACCAGATAACAATACAACTAGAAGGGAATTAGACCTCCTAAAACATAAAAAGCACAGTCTAGAGATGGATCAAATGGCAAAACAATTAAAATATATAAAACAGGACTTCTTCGAGAATGCAAACAAAATAGGAAAATGGCTAGCAAGGAAGATAAGAAAGAAGAAACAAGCCCAACAGATAGTAAAGATTAAACAGGGTCCCAAAATACTTACAAAGGAAAATGAAATTATGGAGGAATTTATGAAATTTTATAAACAATTGTATAAGAAGGAGAATATAGACAAAGGAAATATTGGGAAATTTCTGAGTAAGCTAAAATTGGAGAAAATAAATGATGAACAAAGACTTAGTCTGAATAAAGAAATAACAACGGAAGAAATTGAAAAAGCTATTAAAAACCTACATAACAATAAATCGCCGGGCCCAGATGGGTATACGGCCGTACTATATAAAACATTGCAGGAGGAACTAATTCCTGTTCTTAGAAGAATAATGAATAAAGCATTAATGAACGAAGAATTACCGGAATCTTGGAAACAAGGGGAGATCATACTAATCCAGAAAGAGAACACAAACCCAGAGGAGATTAAGAACTACCGTCCAATTACACTACTAAATACTGACTATAAAATCTTCGCAAGTATCTTGGCAAATAGATTTAAAGGCTTCCTAAAAGAATGGGTAAAAGATGACCAAAATGGTTTTTTACCAAATAGAAGCATTAAAGATAATATGAGGGTGATCCTAGACACGCTGGAATTTTATGAGACCCATCATCAGAGAGAATTAGCTCTGCTATCAATCGACGCGGAGAAGGCTTTCGATAAGGTAAATTGGGAATTCTTCAAAGCACTCTTCAAAGAAATAGATATTGGGCACCAGTTCCAGAACGCAATAAATGCTATTTATGGAAATCAGAGAGCAAGACTAATAATTAATAATAACCCATCCCAAGAAATAACTATTGAGAAGGGAACACGACAGGGATGCCCCCTGTCACCATTAATTTTCATTTTTGCCCTAGAAACTTTGTTAAAAAACATAAGAGAAGATCCGGAACTAGTGGGGCTAAAAATTAACAAACAAGAATTTAAAATAAAAGCATATGCGGACGACGTTATATGCATTGTTGAAAATCCGAGGAAAAACATAACTAAATGGCTCTCCAAAATTGAGGAATATGGAGAAATAGCGGGATTTAAAATAAACAAAACAAAAAGCAAGATACTGACCAAAAATATATCAAAGAAAAACCAAGAAAGTTTGGAAGAATTGTCAAACATAAAGATTGTAGGGAAAATTAAATATCTAGGCATTTGGATTACATCAAGGAATATGCATTTGTTAAAGAACAACTATGGGGAAAGATGGAAAGGAATAAGCAAAGATTTAAAAAACTGGAGACATCTAAATCTATCCTTATTAGGACGGATAGCGGCAGTAAAAATGAATATTCTTCCCAAAATGCTTTTTCTTTTCCAAAATCTACCAATAATAAGAAACGAAAAAATCTTTAAGGATTGGAAAAAAGAAATAATGAAATTTATTTGGAATAACAAAAGACCTAGAATAAAATATACAATAATGATAGATTCAAAAAAGAGGGGAGGATTTGGCCTCCCTGACTTGAAATTATACTATGAATCGTGCGCTTTAATGTGGATTAAAGACTGGGCAAATCTTAAAAACGAAAAAACACTTCTATTGGAAGGGTTCGACCTCTACAAAGGCTGGCACTCATACCTATGGTATGACAGGGCAAAGCGGGAGAAGAATTTTGGAAACCATTTCATTCGCTCCTCACTCCTCAAAGTTTGGATGAAATACAAAAGGTTACTACACATTAAAACACCTATGTGGGTTTCTCCTTTGGAGGCAAACCAAAGGAGGTTGTTGGGGTGGAATAAATGGCCAACTTATAATGACATCTTGATCAAAAAGGAGGAATCTTTTCAGATAAAATCACAAGAGGAAATAAGACAACGCTTTAACAACGTGTCTTGGTACCAATATAGACAAATTCAGGAATACTTCAATATAGATAAACAAATGGGATTTTCAGATAAAAGAGAATTTTGGGACGCTATTTTAACATCCGATAGGAAGGTGATCACCAGAGTGTATGAAAAATTGAACGAGTGGGCTACGCAAACAGAACAGATTAAAAACACAATGATCAGTTGGGCAAGGAATATCGGACGCCCGATCTATTTGAAGGAATGGGAGCAAATTTGGACCAAACGTTTAAAATATACATATGCAATAGATTTAAAAGAGAACTGGATTAAGATGCTGCATCGCTGGTACATTACCCCAAAAAAAATAGGTATAATGTACAAAAACGCAGACCAGAAATGTTGGAAATGTAAGCTGCAGGATGGCACCTTCTACCACATGTGGTGGTCGTGCGATAAAACCGCCACATTTTGGAGATTAGTGTATTAGTTACACATACTGAGTGTAAAAAAATACTTAAAACAGATTTTCCAATGAGACCTGAAATTTACTTATTAGGTATGTTCGATTTGGATTTTTTCAAAGATACAAATATAGATAAGTTATTCACCTTTTTAGCGACAGCGGCCAGATTGGTATTTGCCAAAGTTTGGAAACAAGAGACAATTCCTACTAAGGAAAGCTGGCTCGATAAAGTCATGGAAATAAGAAATATGGACAAATTGACTTACCTGATGAGGCAGAGTAACGGAAAAGGAATTAAAAAGACGGACTGGAGTATGGTTGATAACTACTTAAAAGAGGGAAATAAAACAAGATGCAGTGTTGCAGATAGATAGAGGAAACTGTAAGCGTTACATAAAAATTAAGATATATGAACAAATAAGACTTGGAGGAAAGAAAGAAGAATGGAAGTCAACAAATATATATGTTTTATTACTATTATTTTTATTTTTTTTATTTTTTATTTTTTTTATTTTTTTTTATTATTTTTTTTTCTGTTGTCTTTATCTTTGCTTTTTTGATATATTTTCCTTCTCTCTCTTTTACTTTCATGTATACTATGTTCTCACACTTTCGTTGTAAAGTTTCGAAAACCACAATAAAAAATTATTTAAAAAAAAAAATAGCAAGAATTCAATTTTAACTGTGAAGAATGAAGTTGCTATTCCTTTATGAAATGCTGGAACTTATCTAAATGCCACAGAACAAAAAAAATGCTCAGATTAGCCTTGCTTTATGTGTTTCTAATATTCAGAGAAGAACCTGGATTTTAGTAGCAATGATCATACAGTGTGACATGGCCATCTCCACCCAGATGCCTTTCAGGCACATTACTCTACAACTTGTACCATCTCTCAGCCGATGCAGCCAGATGTTGGCTCCAGATATTTCAGTCAAGGTAGATAGAACCAGAGCCCAAAATGTTACTTGTTGAATTACAGCTTCGAAAATCCCTAAACTAGATCCTGGCCAGTGGCAACAACTGTCAGTCAGGGAGCTATAATCTAAGAAGTAACTTTCCTAAGTTTAGCTTGGTACAAACACATGATGGTGTGGTGTATCCCACATAGAGTCACAGGGAGAGGTGGATAATAAATTCATCATCTTCATTATTATTATATAGACTGGATGTAACATATTTGGTTTCATTGGTGGGAAACTCAAAAGCTAACTTTATGTACAGAACATACTTCCAGGAATGAAAGCTACATTGCTATATTGGTAGAAAAATCTCACTTCATTCTTTCCTGGGGAAAACAGAAAATACGCTTGGCACATAGAAAATATTCCCAGAATGGATAGAGTACATTGCAGATGCTGACAGAAGTTCCAAAACTAGTATCTAAAAATATCATGACACTTTAATAAACTTTTAATTAATAAACTTTATTTGTATCCCTCTACTATCTCCCCGAAGGGACTCACAGGTGGCTTAGAAAGGCCCCACGAGATATAGCATACAATATAAAATGGTATATGAATATAAAACTATATATAAAAATATAGAAATTATTAATAAAAATAAATAACCACAGTCAACGCATAACAAGATAAAAATGGCACAATTTAAAAACACTGAACATCTACGGAAACTAGATGTCAACCATTCTTAATTAATGTGTCAAAGTGTCAGTCTCAGAAGTCTGCTTAAACATCCATGTTTTTCAAAGTCTTTCTATATAATGGAACTGATGGGTTTTGAAAAATCAGTATGACAAACATTCAAGATGGGTTTTTAGAATAGTCTGCTAACATAGATAGTTCTCAAATAACACCCAGTGAACTCAGTTTGTCCAGTAAGTCATGTGCAGATAAAGCAATTTTAAAGAAATCCTAAGGCGCCAAGTCCAACAGGGAAACATCGGGAGATGTGGGTGACTCCTGACTTAGCTGAGAGAGCAAGCAAAGGCTAAATATTAGAGCAGACATGGGCAAACTTCAGCCCTCCAGGTGTTTGGGTTTCCAACTCCCACAGCTCCTAACAGCCAGTAGGCTGTTAGGAATTGTGGGAGTTGAAGTCCAAAACACTTGCAGGGCCAGAGTTTGCCCATGCTTGTATTAGATGTAGCATAGTTTTTCTGTAAGAGGGGCATTGTGAAGTTGCATCTGAAAAGTAAAATGCACAGGAACAATGTTACTCATGCTCTCTTTCTTTCTTTGATGAGTAACATTTACTTTTGTACCATGCGCCCAAAATCCCCAAAAGCCAAGTTGGTCACTAGTAGAAAAAAGAACATTTCCAGGCTCTGAGTAGAGCTGAGGTTTGTTGACAAGCAAGATCACTATTCTTTGGCATGAGTAACACCATTGTTGCTCTGAAGAGAAGAAAATTCAAACTGTTGCCATATTAACTGGAACTTGGTTACGAAAAGGAGAAAACTTCCACCAACAATCCAAACAACCAGGAAATGCTGAGCTGTTTTTTCTTATGTTTAATTATTGTTTACATTTAAATAAATCCATCACGTGAAAACTTTGTTGGAACAAGTTTTTCCAATAACTGGCCTACCTCAGTTCATGTCTAGAAGGTTTGCAGCGTCTACATACAAATAATGTATGCTGAAATCCGCAGATTATCCAATGACTAGAAACAATATGGAAGTCTGGACTTCAGACTTCAGCCACACAAAAACACGGGAGCCAACATCTTCAGAGGTCATGTGAATTGGCTTTAAGACTTTCCCTAATAGAGCTTCTTCTTTAAACTTGAAGTCAGCCTTGGCGAGACTAGCCAACGCTGCCTTTCCTCATTCTGAAATAAACATTTTCAATCATAAAAATGTGGAAAGTCTAGGACTATGGCGCCTTTTTCCTCTGTGTCGTTGAGTTGCCTCCGTGAAGGGTTAATTCAGCCAGGCTCTTTTTGCTCCCGAGTTGTTTTTTAGGAATCAGAGATAATAGTTCTCTTGTTACAAACATGGCTTCTGGGCATTTGGTGATGCTTTCACTTTTTTCCTCTCTCCCTGTACCACAAAGACATCTTTTGTTCCCTCCTCCCTGTCTCCTCTCCTCCCTCCACCCTCCAGTTCCCGCCTCTTCCCCTTGGTGGCTGCCAACTGACGACGGAATGGCAAAAATTGACCAGAGCAGAGTCATGGCAAATATTTCTCTGGTTACGATCCAAGTGGGGGTCTTGTGGGCTTCTGCAATGGGAGCATCTCGGGAGCTGGTACAGTCATGTCTGAGACATATTGACTCATCCCAAGGTGGGCATAGAGGTCTTTCCCACAAAATGGCATGATTTCTAAGGAAAACAACAGCATTCAGAAATGATGGAGAATACAGAGCCAATATGGAGGGCAGCTGGCCCCCCATATTCATGGATTCTGTAGCTATGGATTCAACCATCCATGGCTTAAAAATATCCACACAGACAAATACTAAAGGACAGCCCTTGATTTTGCCATTTTATATGAGGGGCAAAATTTTAACATGCCATGTTATGTAATGACACTTGAGCATCCACAGATTTTGGTACCTACAAGTGGTACTGGAACCAAATCCCAGTGGATACCAAGGGAGCACAAAGTATTGGGTGTGTAGATGTAACACTAAATTCAGGTTTCTCCTAATCCATGATGGAGGGGAATTGTTTTGGCCAATATCACTGTTTCGCAAAATCTCTTTCACACCATGACAAGCAAGATCAAATGAAACAAATTATCCCAGCATACATTTTTCATATAACACTTGGGTGGACAATTGTTATGGATCTAGTGGTCCATTGATAGCTGTGTATTTTACAAATACAAAAGGAGGAAGACAAGTCCCTTCACAGGACTGGGCCTGCCATGAGGAATGGTGAAGCAGTTGCTGGCAAGATGCTGGAAAAGACAGCTGTGTATCATATGGTGTGTCCTACATCTCTTCAGTTATCTTGGTATTTCAAGTGAGAACATTACTCACCACTTTCTTTCTGTTGAAGGAAGAGAAACTGACATTTCAGCTAGCTTTTCTATATGGAATAAGATGAAGGTGTTATCGTCTTCAAAAAATTTTGAGCCAGCCATGCCCATCCACCAGCACCACATAAGTTCCTTCTTAAGCACAAATTGATTTCTAGCAACCCGCTTTCTCATTTTGGAGATTTGGTTTAGGTGTATCCTAATATCCCTCTTCTAAAATGGCAGGGGCGTATATCAACACTAACTCCAAGTTTTTATCATCTGGCACTGTTGAAGAATGGCAATAGGTATGGGTCAGAAGGCTGTATGACAAAGTTTAGCTGTGATAGGTCATAGCTTAGGGTATAGATTCTTAAAAACCAAAACATGAAGTAATTTCCCATTACATAATTATTCCCTTTAGCTGCACTAGCAACATCTATGGGATCCTAGAATAGTGGTTTAGGGAGCAGCATTTAGAATATGAAGCTGAGTGCGAATGTCTCACCAAACTGCAATCTCCAGGACTCCATAAAATGGAATCTTAGCATTATAATTGTATAGTGTGAACAGGACCTCGGTAAGTCTAGTTTATCTGTAGAGTTCATCGATTAAATTATTCCTTTCCCCACCCCACATCTGTAATACCCTAAAAAAATGTAATTATGGCCTGTCTAGGATAGCCAAATTTAAAAATTGTACCTTTAATGATTCCATAGAAGTAGCCATTGTATATCATGCAACCAAATAACAAGTAACAGCCACTGAAATTTCTTCTTCTGAACAATCATTAAAGATATGGAGGCCTTTTCCAGTTTTCATTCAAGCAATCCTAGACCTGTCCATTAGGTGGAGTGAAGGGTATGGCATAGGATGTGAAGCTCCTGAAGTGGTGAACTGGGCTAGCCCTTATAAATTCAATTAAAAAAATATAAACTTCCAACCACCATCACCAACAATACGTGGCTCATTTCTACCCACATTTGGCGCCTGCTAGTTCTGTTGAGATAATAGTTCATTTACTCTGCTTTCCATAAAAGGCAGGTGGGATGAGGTAAGACATAGCAGTAAAGGCGGGGAGGAAGCGAGATGGGTTGTGCAGAAGGCATACCAGCATTGATGACAGGAGGAGTCTAAGGCCACTTCTACACTGTCCCTATATCCCAGGATCTGATCTCAGATTATCTGTTTATCCCAGATTATATGGCAGTGGACACTCATATAATCCAGTTCAAAGAAGATAACCTGGAATCAGATCCTTGGATATAAGGACAGTGTAGAATCCCTAAGGGTCCTAGATCTCAGCGACTGGTCCTTCTTCTCAGGTTTGGAGAGAGGAGTCTTAGAGTGCGGGCACATGCATTAATGTATGTATGCATATATACCCTCATTTGTTAGACTTGGTGTTTTATGTTTGACATTTTCTGTGCAACTATGGCCAATGCTCAGTGCCTTATACTTAATGACATTACCAGGATCTGCCACCAGTGACATCACTCATGTACCATCAACAGGACCCACTTATTGAGGCATAAGAGAGTCTTTCTTCGATCTCAGGTTTGAGAATCCAGATATTAATCCATTTCAGGCAGCAGGAGGGCATGGGCGAGTATTGGATGTTGTGCTCTAGCAACACGTTAACATGCCTTGGGTCTGAGTAGGCAATGAAGACATGTTGACCTTATAAAAAGACTTGATCCTTACACAGGTAAACATTGCTTAATCTGGTTGGTTGATTAAGATTAACAAAACCTTCTGCACTGTTGGATTTAGATGGTGAAAGCATTTTATATACCCTATGAGCCATGCTATCTATCTTGCTGTGTATTTCTGAGGGTGTGAATATAAGTAGCATGATTGACTTTAGTAAAAATCTGGGGAAATAGGAGGGATTGTCAAACACCTGGAAAGCCATAGCAGATGGCCTGGGAGCTCAATGCAGCTTGCTGGGTCACATTGGGCAGACCTTTTCCACAGTAACATGTCACAGGGATCCTTTGGTTTTCCAAAGCAATAAAGCCTCTGTAATTTCCCCAGATGCAGAGACATAACCCCCCCCCCCCTTTCCCCATCTTAAGAAGGAGCAGCTCAATAGCTTCATTAGCTCTGGGAGGGTTTTTTTTCTTCTTCCTGAAATACTCTACCACAATCTAGAATTACAAGCCATTGCAAAAAAAAAAAAAAAAAAAAAAGCAGCAGCAGCAAACAGATAACCTAGTCTTCTCTTTTTGTGATCCAACTTGAGGAATGTATTATGGACTAATACTATGCCAAAAAATACTATCAGAAGTAAATCAGGACCATAATAAAGTTTTAAAATATAAAAACCTAGGTACCAGCTTGAATAGCCTAACTTAACAAACGTTAACAAACAAAAGGTGTTGATACTTTGTCATGGATTAAATAGGATGTCTCAAATTGTTCAATGGAAACCTGTTTTCTGTTTCTTTGTAAACACAAGAATTTGGGGTAGTATTGCCATGTGTCCTATTTTACAAAGACAGTCCTCTGTTTGAAGGTGTCTTCCTCTATTTGAAGCACTGTCTAATCTGAATCTGTTTTAGAGATAAAGAATCTAAGAAAAGAGAACAGCGAAAGAATTCTGAAGTTTATAGAATCATAGTCTTAGAATTGGAAGGGATTGCAAGAGCCCTCTAAACCAGCTCCGCCTGCCCAGGAATACATAACTCAAGCACTCCTAAAAATTGCCTATCCAACCTCTGTTTTAAAATCTCCAAAGAAGAAATATCCAAGGCAGCCCATCCCACTGCTGAACAACTCTTGCAGTAAAGAAAGTGCTCATTAACAGTGGATATCTTGTGAACAAACTAAGTATGTACATAGAACAACTAATCACAATATTCACTTCTATGTTGGAAGGTATTGAAATTAAATTATAGGATTCCCCCCCCCCCCCCAAATTTGGATCTAGGCAACATGTGCAGTTTTGTTTTTGTTTTTTTGTTTTTTGTTTTTGTTTTTACAAAATAGCATCTTCTTTTATCTTTTTTTTTAGTGATGTGCAAGTGGCTGTCTTGTCTGGATAAGTTAGCTATTTATTTAGACAGAAAAAGTAAAGGTGCACCCACACTGTAGAATGAATGCTGGCTGATACCACTTTAACTGCCATGGAATCCTGGGAGCTAGAATTTTAGTCTTTGGCCTTCTTTGCCAAAGAGTTGCAGGTGCCTCACTAACCTACAAACCACAGGATTCCATAGAACTGAGCTGAAATTACTTCTGCTAGATTGTTCCTGGGTATCAGTTTTGCTTTCTTGGTTTGTTTGTTTTCACTTTATTGGTTGTGTGTTGTAGTTTCAGAAATACCTACTGCAAATCCATGAGTTTTGAGTTCTGGCTTTGTGGGTCTTATTAGCCAATGTGGTTGTACCAAAGGGCTTGATTATAAACAATATAGGCAGTTCACTTGATGAACCAACCTGGACACAGCATATTATTTGAAAACACAGAAATGCTGGACCGCTCCAACAACCACCATGTCAGATTGCACAGAGAAGCTACTGAAATTCACAATCATGTAGACAATTTTAACAGAAAGGAGGAAACCATGAAAATAAACAAAATCTGGCTACCAGTATTTAAAAAAACTCTAAAATCAGGACAGTAAATAAAGAACAACACTCAGAAAACAGGGAAATTCCAGACATGAAACAATCAGGACCAGCTAACACTTCCCAACAAAGCATTCCCTAAGGCAGGAAGGAGCCAAGCTTTGAAGCTGCTAGGCTCCTCAGTGCTAATCAAGGTGGCCAAGCCTTCTGTGTTGTAGTGACCCCACCTGCGTTGTTTGATGGGAGCTGGTGGACTCTGTGGATTACCAGGTCTTAAGCGGTGTATGTTGCCAGAATTAGCCCTGTATGATGAGGTCAACATGCACACACTGGTTTTAGATAGCACTAGCTGTGCCCGGCCACGCGTTGCTGTGGCATTGTCTGGTGCTGTTGGTGAGAAATCGTTGAGGTAGTGGTGGTATTGAATGTCTGTTGTATGGTTGTCTTTATGCACACTGAAGTGGATTATATGGCAGTGTGGAGTCAAAATAATCCAGTTCAAAGCAGATAATATAAGATTCTAAATGGGTTATATAGCTGTGTGGAAGGGCCTTGAGTCTACACTGCCATATAATCCAGTTCAAATCTGATAATCTATGGAAGAGGCCTAAGTGAGGCCTAACTGTGCCTGTCCCCTGGGCTGAGGAGGTTGCTAGGAGACCAAGTGGGCGGATCTTAGCCTTCAAACTGGCAGCAACTGGATAAAAACTATTATTCCTCTCCCTGTAATTAGGACTTTATTTTTCTTTTCTTTTTGTTGTATCAACCTAGAGCCGTGGATGATGGGTTGTGTTGTCAAATTTCGAGGTTGGGGGGCCTGTAGTTTTGTTGTTTTGTCCAATGCCCTGATGCCATAACTCTTTTATATATATAGATGGGGAAGGGTTAACATGCCTGTGGTGTTTGATTTGCTGTCTGTGCCTTGTTCAGAAGATTTCACCTCCCTTTCTGTCCCTGTGATAATTGGATTTTGGAGAAAAAAAATAGCTTGTTGTGGAAACAAGGATTGGTGACAAGACTTCAGCTGAGACACCATTTCCCCATGATAACTCTTTCAGGAATGAATTTCTCTTCTGATGGGTAAATTTCTCTCACTTTCTGTTATCACACCTCTGGAGACATATGTATAGGAATTAGTGGATCTTTGAAACAGCCAGGTGTTGAGATGGCTATTGTGTAATAACCCAATTGTGTCCTGGATTATTCCAATATCATCTTTTTTGCATACATAAGACTGAGAGATTGTGACTAACACAGGGTCACCTAGTGAGCTTCAGAGATCCAGGTTTCTCAAAATTTGGCTCTCTAAATGCTATTCTGCAGTGACTTGCTAGGGATGAAGGGAGTTGTCGACTAACACATACAGTAGGTAGTAGGTTGGGGAAGGAACATAGAAAAATTATACACTTTGGCTTTGTAATTGTTAATTAGTGTGATAGGAAATAATGTCTGCTTTTTATTCCTTTATCTGCTGAGCATTTAAATCAGATAAATTTCCTTTATAATTTCTTTAGAGCAAAAAAGAAGGCAAATTATAGATTCTTATTTATATGACTGTACATGGATCACGACGGGCGGGGCATGGGGGGGCTAAATAAAGCCAATGAGATCACATGTTCTGCCTTTTTATCTGGTTCTCTCATTCCCCTTTTGGATAACAAGGCCTCCATTGATGCTGAGCAGGAAAGGGGTAGGGAGGGCATAGGAAAGGGGGTGTCACTGTCACCCCAATGGCCCCCGGTCACTTCTCCACGCTCCTTGATGCGATGTTCCCACCGACAAAAACGAGAGACAGAAAAACAGAGTGATCTCATGATTCCACGACTGACTCATGCAAACAATACCGAGGGAGAGAGGTGGAGATGAAATGACAAGGGCAAAGAGTAAAGGAAGGGGAAGCGGGGCTGGGGGCGGATGGGTGGGAAGGGACAGGTGCACAGATGGGGAGGCGAGGGGGCAGGAACCATGGCAGGTAGATCACAGGGACTGGGAGGGCAGCCGGGAACAAAAAGAGGAGCTTCTTGATGACAAACAGGAAGAAGGAGATAAGAGAGAGGAGATTTTGGTTGCAATCCTGCTTCCATCTACCTGAGAGTCGGCCTCTTTGCATTTAGTGGGATGTAATTTTGTGTAGAAATAAATCGACAGCTTACTCACAATGGGAAGTAAGGATGGTGAGAGTTAGCCAACAAGAAGATACAGTAGACTCTCAGATAACCAGAATGCAAGTTATCATAATTTTCACCCAAGCAGCAAAAAAAATAATAACTAAAAGTGCATACTACATTCACAAAGCTTCCTACTAAAACTGTGTTATATTGTTACGTTTGTCTTGATTTGCTTTTATTTACTGTGTTTCAATATTACTATCAAGTCAATGTAGAGCTTTAAAAAAAGGTAAAGGTTTCCCCTGACGTAAAGTCCAGTCATGTCTGATTCTGGGGTTTGGTGTTCATCTCCATTTCTAAGCCAAACAGCCGGCGTTGTTCATAGACACCTCCAAGGTCATGTGGCCAGCATGACTGCATGGAATGCCGTTACCTTCCCGCTGGAGCAGTACCTATTGATCTACTCACATTTGCATATTTTCAAACTGCTAGGTTGGCAGAAACTGGAGCTAACAGCGGGCGCTCAAGCCACTCCCGGGATTTGAACCTGGGACCTTTCGGTCTGCTAGTTCAGCAGCTCAGCGCTTTAACACACTTCGCCACCGGGGCTCCTATATGTAGAGCTTATGGAATGGTAAATTATGCGTTATAGTATTAGTTAGGCCTATTTTAATAGTAATCTTCAAGCAACTAGAAATTAAATTTATCTGGCATCTACCAATCCCATTGCGTGCCAGTTAACTGAGAGTCTACTGTACTACTACTTTCTTGTTAGCACTGATATAGATCCATCTTGCAGTAGCAGTGTCCAATGTCTTACATCCATCACATAGTTAATAGACCAGTCTATATTCATGACTGATACTCTGAAAAATGTGAGAAATGTAAAATAGGCAGGGAAATTAAACAGCCCTTCAGCTAAATCGTTTTTTTTAAAAATAGAAGGAAGGATCTAGGAAGAAAAGGATGTTCACCCACTTTTTCATTATTTTGCAACAGGAGTCATATTAAAATGCTTGGGGTGAAATGGTGCAACTGATTTAATCAATTATATCAAGTAAATATGTTAGAGAATTACCAAATGGCACACACAGTGGTACATGTGACACATTCCTACTGAAAAACACGATGGTACTTTAGACCCATAACAAATTTCGTTTTCTGGAATAAGAAGAAAATATTCCCAAGGCTTCAGGATAAAGATGGATTTATCTTGTCTTATACTTGGAGTGATAGCATACCATAGATCAGTGGTGGCAAATCTGTGGCACACACGACACTTGCCACTTTGCCTGCCACTTGCCCACTCACCTGCTTGGCCCTACCCCGCTCAGCCACCCCCCACTCACCCCCACTTGCTCACCACCCCGTCTGCCACCCTCGACTCCTCTCCCTTGCTTGCCCCCCATTTGCTCGCCACCACCCACTCACCACTACTGAGTGCCCAACCTCCCCTGCTCCTGATTTGGGCACTTGGTCCCTAAAAGGTTCGCCATTCCTGCCCTAGACTCACAGATGCCTGCAAACACTTCCGGGTGGTGGTGTTATTTTGGAGTTTTGTTAAATGAAACCACTGATATTGAATTGTGGATAAGAGGAGCAATTTCAGAACTGGCTTGGCTGTTAGCAGTCTGAAGCAATCTTCAGACAGAAGATCCTGGAGAACTGGGAATTAAATCTTATTTCAACAGTTGATGATAGAGTAATGAACCCATTCTACTTCAGGGAAGCAGGCTAGTTTGTGAGGTGCAGGCCACACTAAATGGCCAGTTAATAAAATGCACCCAGGCCAAGAAGTGGCTCCATCAATTCATATATTTTATTTTTTTTATCGTTTGTGATGTTTACACTATTTGCACAAAGTGAAGCCACACTTCATCAGTTCTTATACAAAATGCATGACATCATAATGGAAACTGCAAAAAAGCCACATATTACTTCAAAGCTAATTTGGCTTTATGATCAGTTCTGTACAGCTTTAGAGTCCCCCCCCCCTACACACACACACACATGCACATGCACATAAAACCATCAGGCTGCAGACAAAATACGTGACAAATACTGAGTTCAGTACGATGCCAGAGGGAAGCACCCAACTTGCCCAACCCTGAGGATAATGCTGTACGAGAGATATGCACTTCTGCCCTCTCCCTAGCCTCCAGCATCCGCTGCCTGACTCATGTAGCCTAATCCTACAACCATCTGAAGATTCAGGACTCCAACAGTTTGTTCCTACTCTATTCTTCTACTTTGTGGGTTATATCATGCTTTATAGACTGAGAATACTGGAAAAGAGAGCTGGTTTGCAAAACGATATGGGTGCACCTACATTGTAGAATTAATGCAGTTGGACACTATAATAACTATCAATACTCAATGTTATGGAATCATGGGAGTTGTACTTGGTTGAGGCACCAACACTCTTTGGCAGAGAAGGCTGAAGATCTTGTAAAACTTGTTAAAATGGTGTCAAACTGCATTAATTCTACAATGAGTAGATGCACCCTATGTTATCACTGTTGGAAATTTTAAAAAGAGCTTGGAAAAGTAACTTTTCCCCATGACAATCCCTATAGATGTAGTTTTTTAAAAAAAATTCCAGCCTCTATGACCATCTCAGAATTAAACTTACCTGCTTTGTCTGCCTTTTTTGGTTAGCCTAATAAAGGTATTACACCAGTACTGATAGGCTTCTGAAGACCCAATTATTATATTCAAAGGTAAAAGGTAAAGGTTTCCCTGATGTTAAGTCCAGTCATGTCTGACTCTGGGGGTTGGTGCTCATCTCCATTTCTAAGCCGAAGAGCCGGCGTTGTCCATAGATACCTCCAAGGTCATGTGGCCGACATGACTGCATGGAGTGGTACCTATTGATCTACTCACATTGGCATGTTTTTGAACTGCTAGGTTGGCAGAAGCTGGAGCTAACAGCGGGTGCTCACCGCGCTCCCGGGATTTGAACCTGCGACCTTTCAGTCTGCAAGTTCAGCAGCTCAGTGCTTTAACACACTTCACCACCGGGACTCCATGTAGCCTATATTCAAACTATATTCAAACTGGGTATGAATTATATTCAAACTGGGTATGAATTATATTCAAACTGGGTATGAATTATATTCAAACTGGGTATGAAAATGTTAATGTTGTCATGGGTTTTTTTCCTGAAGATTTTGCTCCATATAGCAACTTTTTTTGGATAATATGCTATAAAAATATATTATTATATAACACATTCTGCACTCTCCATGGAGAATGAGGGAAGATATAGATCTCTGTTTGTCTAGTCATAGGGTACAAATATAAAGCATTTCCTGCTCTAAGCAATGCCTGGGGAAGTAAGGAACTGTGATCAAGTCAGAGGTTGAATGTTCAATGTACTGAAGTCTTTTTCTTTCCTGTTCTCTCCAACATGAAAGGAACACATTTCTCCACAGCGTGAAACCCACTTCCCTGTAGAGCGCACCAACCATGAGGTGACCTGACAATGTGGTCCTATCATTCACGGCACAATAGAGCACAATGGCGTAATTAAGCTCTGACCCTTTGCTCTTTAGATCCGTATCCTCAATGCAGTCACACCCCCATTATACGAGAGCGAGACTGGTTTTAAACTGCTGCCATTTAATTAAGATAGAGACTGCAAGAAGGAAGGAAGAAAAACACAAAAGGAAGCAAAAAGCTACAAGGATGGAGAACAATGTGGCAGAAACTATAGACCTTCCAACCGTACAACTGCACTCACAAAGTATATCAGTTCCTCTCTGCCCTTGTTTTTCCAGCAATTCCAGTTCTGAGGTGTGCTTGCTCCGACTCCAGTTTTAAAACAAGTTTGCTACAATTTACCAACTAAAACAGAAAATGTAAATGTTAAGCCATCTCTAACAGGATTTCCTCACATTCCAGGGGGCTTTTCACAATACATGATTTACAGTACTACGCTTTCATTTTAAGTGCTTGTGTATGCTTTCACGTTGCCTGTTGACAGCAACCCCATGAATTTAGCATAGCGTTTTCTTAAGCAAGGAATCCTAAGAAGTGGTTTTTCCAGCTTCATCCTTTGAAATATAGCCTATAACACCTGGTATTCATTGGTAGCCTCCCATTCAACTGGAAACCAAGGTTGTCCTGCTTAGCTCTAGAATACAGACAGGAACTGGATTTAGGACTTACTTCTTGGTTCCATCTTATAAAATCTTGAGATTTGTACTTGAAAAATTTGAATTCTCAAACAGAGACTTCTGATGCCTCATCAAAGCACAAAACCCAGGATTCCATTAGATGTTACCATGGCAAGTTAGGTTGGAATCATATAGTGTATATAGTGTAAAGAGCTCCGGGTCTCCCTCTATGAGCCTGCCTAAGTCTTCAGAGCCAGGAGATCTTCGCTCGATCCCTCCCTTGCAACAAATTCATTTGATGAGGATGTACTCGTATTTAATCCCAGGCTTTAGAAATCTCTGCCTTCAGTAAAGACCTTTAAAAAAAAGTATTCTGCAATTAAGTGGTTATGCAAAAGAGTGTTTTAATGGAGGTTGATGTTCTTTGATTTTATATTTATTTTTGTGTTTTTGATATACTGTTACATTGTTTTAAATTGATGGTTTTCTACTACAATAGCTTATTGAATTGCATTTTATGTTTTGTGTTATACAAGTTGAAAATTCCTTGTCCAAAACTGCAAAATCCAAAATTGTCCAGATATTTGTCAACATTGTGGACAATGATATTGGCTGTGATCATTGCTACAGAGGATGACTGCAACAATGGTGAAGCAACAGTTACACTTAAACTGTTCTGATTTGTAAGGGAAAGTGCCAAATTTTCAGCTGCTTTTAAAATGTCCCTGTTTCTCTCTCCTCTTCTCGCTTTCCTCTTTTGTTCTCAGCTTACCTCAGTTGCTGCAAACTAAGTTTGAAGTACAGAAGTAGTTTGCAGTGAGTGGACAGGAGGAGGCAGAATCATGCTCTTCTGCTGCAGCTTCTCATAACTTGTGTGTTCTCCCTCATTAATAACTTTTTCCTTCTTGACTCTGATAGGGGCCATGGTGGCATAGTGGGTTAAACTGCTAGCTGCAGGAAATCTGCTGACTGGAGGGTTAGCAGTTTGAAACTGCGAGTCAAGGTGAGCTCCCGACTGTTAGCCCTAGCTTCTGCCAACCTAGCAGTTCAAAAGCATGGAATGCGAGTAGATCAGTAGGTACCGCCTTGGCTGGGCGGTAAAAAGGGCACCCCATGCAGACATGTCGGCAACACGATTGGAGATGTATATGGACAACAGGCTCCTCAGCATAGAAAATGGAACAAGAGCACCTCCCCATGGCTGGAGTTGAGCATCGCTTCCAGATGCCGGAGATGGAGGGAAAGGCCTTTACCTTTGTCTGTGTATTGTATGTCATTGTTCATTGTGTAAAAGAAATTGAATGTTTACCTTATACAGTGTTCCCTCACTACTTCGCGGTTCGCTTTTTGCAGAGTCGCTGTTTCATGATTTTTCAATAAACTCTAAAAGAATATTATAAATCATAAAAATTTACAATTTATAGCCCAAGGAAGGGAGGACAGAGAAGCTGGAGGGAGAGAAAAGGAGCCCAAGCAGCAATGGGAGGAGGAGGAGGCGATTTATCAACACACAATTGGTTGATAAAGACTTAAAATAGTGTATAACTACTAAAATAATGTATATATATATAGCGTCCCTACTTCACATATTTTCACTTATTGCGGGTGGTCCTGGAACCTAGCCCCGCGATAAGTGAGGGAACACTGTATGTGTATACTGTAATCTCTAGGAAGATAAAGCAGAATATAAATAAAGTGTCTTATTATTGTATTATTATTATTTGCTTGGCCACATGTCCAAGTTTGTATCTATGAAATATTGGAAAGTTTGTGACAGTGCAGTTCTCTTCCAGCATCAGGTGGCAGGAGAATCTGTGCCGCTGTTGGGTAGGATTGAAATATCAGTGCTACTGTATTTCCCAAGTGAGACACATTGCTGATATGAGCCCATAAACTGAACAGGAAGGTAAAGAGACAACAAACAATAAGGTTGGCCAAAAGAGCTACTAAGTCCCAACACTACTTTCAGTCCAGCCTACGCACACCATTGGTCAAGATAGATAAAATGTAATCCGAGCAACAGTATTTTATAGAACTTCAGAATTTACAGACAATGGCAAACTGTGCATGAGCAATATCTAATGCATATGCGATCATCCTTTTTTGAGGCCTATGTTTCCAGCACAGCATGTATCCAAAGCATATTTGTTGTTTGCAGGGATGTTCTCGGGGTCTGGCACTGTAGCCATAACATCAGATGAGGTGACCCTGGGCACATACTACTGCAGTTACAGCCTTTCAAGCACATCACAAATGGCAGAGCTCAGCAAACAATACAGGCCATGGGGAGACATCCGCTATTGTCAAAATGAAGTTGATCAGGCTCACTTAAACAGATCAGCATACAGCTGAATTCTAGATTGTTATTTATGTAATCATCTGATTTCTAATTCCAGGAGCAGACTGGTGCATTAGACAAGCCTTTCTTTTAATCCAGTAAAATTCTTAGGAGAGCTGCTCCTAATCATGGCCAGCCACATTGTTCTAGATAGAGCAGTTGGTCTCAATCTCAATCCATATCAGGCAGCATCTTCTTGTATTTCTTCCTGTGTGGGGTTATCAACAGAAGATACAGATATGCAGGAGAAAATATGAGGTGCTCTCACTGTTGTTTCTGATATGGTGACCATTTAAGACCATCTTGGACCATGAATGAAGAACAGTTGGATTTTATTTTTGTGTAAGTTTGGCTTGTATCTCACCGTTTGACAAATCATTTGAAACTACAAAGAAGAGAATTTCCTTCTTAGCGGGGCCAGAAAGCCTGCCCCTTTCCTACGCAGGACCAAGTGGGTGTGCGTGTGCGGCCACTGAGTGAAATCTATGAGGGACAGAGCAATGCCTTTGAACAATTGAGCACTGTCCCCAAGCACTGCACACCCGACTCTTCTGAACAAAAGGCTCACACACAAGGGACTTGACTGTGAAGCTTCCATCTGCTTTCATCAGTGACCCCTGGGGGCAACCAGGTCACAAGGTCATCCCACTTAAACTCAAAATTTTCAGCCAGAAATAGAGCCGGGAAGTTGGAAGGGGTAGCCCAGTGCAGGGGTCCCTACGTCTTTGACTCAATCACTTCATTCGGTTTTCTTCAGACATGTTCCCCCCTTTCCACAAGTTAATAAAAGAGGGTGTCATTATGAATTACAGCCACTCTTAACAATAATCTTTTACATTCTGAAGGTGAAAATGTGATGCATTGAGTGGACAGTCTGGACCCATGAGTAATGAGAGTGGGCATTGGTTCTCCTTCTCATCCTTCTACTTTGGCAGTCCACAAATCTTGTCAAGGGGGTGGTTTGACCCACAGTACCCCCAACAAATCCCTTTGGGGCTTCTGGATCACACAGATCAATCTTGGCTCCCAGTTCTGATTCCTACAACAACTCACAGTAGTAATGATAGGCGTATGGATCAAAGACCAGACATCAGAAAAGCCATTCTGGCTCGGGATTCTTGCAACTGTAACTTTCTCTAGTATATGATTAGGTAGCCAGTGCTAGGAAGGTCTTCAATCTGCCAAAGATCCTTGAGAGCTGGTGGCAATGACTAGAGAATACTGGACTAGATAGATAGATAAATAGATAGATAGATTGACAGAACAAAGTTTAGAAAAGTTCATTTTTGGGACTACAGCTTGTGATCCATACTGATCAGTAGAATATATGTTTGAATCTACGCCCTGCAAAATACAATTTATTTATATCTCAATCCTGCTCAAATAAATGACTTTTTCTGGCATTGAAGTGAATGCACTTCTTTTGGACTTAAAATTATAGAATCATAGAGTTGGAAGAGACCTAGTGGGCCATCCACTCCAACCCACTGCCAAGAAGCAGGAAAATTGCATTCAAAGCACCCCCGGTGACGGAGCTGCTTACAGGGAGCGTTCAACCCTCCTGTTTAAGCAGCTCCACTGGCTGCCGATCACATTCTGGCCCCAATTCAAGGTGCAGGTTATTACCGATAAAGCTCTAAACAGTTTGGTACCTGCCTGTCTTCATGACCGCGTCGTCCCCTATGAACCTACATGATCTCTGAGATCCTGTGGGGAGGCCCTCCTCTCGCTTCCGCCATCCTCACAATTGCGTTTGGTGGGGACGAGAGAGAGGGCCTTCTCGGCCGTGGCCCCCTGACTCTGGAACTCCCTCCACAGGGAGGTTAGGTTGGCTCCCTCTCTAGCCTCCTTCAGGAAACAACTGAAGACTTGGATGTTTCGGTTGGCCTTTGGTTAGACAGTCACTGGATGACCAGCCTCAGATGGCTTTATAATTCTATTCTGAATTTTATTAGGTCCCCATCATCTGTGTATTTTTAACTTGTTATGTTGTTCTTGCATGGCTGCTGTAGTTCCTCCACCGATGTAGTCAACAGGACTGTACCTGGTGGTTGTTTGTTTTATTAACTGTTGTAAAAATTTTGTTTTATTGTACTACTGTTTTATCTTTTGTATATTGTAAATTGTATTTATGCTGCTGTTTTACTCATTTATGCTGTTTCAGGTTTTGCCCCATGTGAGCTGCCCCGAGTGGCGGGGTATAAATAAAGTTATTATTATTATTATTTTATTATGACACAGCAAACAAGATAGATATGCTGGATTTCATATCACAAAATCACAAGTCGAACACTTCCCAAGTGTCTAGGACTGTGTGATGTATTATTATTATAATTATTATAATTATTATAATTATTATAGCGATCCAGCCTCTGTTTAAAAGCCTCCAAATAAGGAGCCTTCACCACACTGCAGGGCAGAGAGTTCTACTGCCGAACAGCTTGCACAGTGAGGAAGTTCTTCCTAATGTGCAGGTGGAATCTCCTTTCCTGAAGTTTCAAGCCATTGTTCCATGTCCTAGTCTCCAGGGTAGCAGAAAACCTCCCTCCGCCCTATGACTTCCCCTTACATATTTATACATGGCCATCATGTCTCCTTTCAGCCTTCTCTTTTGCAGGGTAAACATGTCCAGCTCTTTAAGCTTCTCCTCATAGGGCTTGTTCTCCAGACCCTTGATCATTTTAGTTGCCCTCCTCTGGACGCTTTCCAGGTTGTCAGCATCTCCCTTCTATTGTGATGTCCACAATTGCACACAATATTCCAGGTGTGTTTTGACCAAGGCAGAATAGAGGGGTAGCATGTCTTCCCTGGATCAAGACACTATACTCCTTATGTGTATTATAAGAGTATATTATGTGAGAACTTCAACGCAACTTTTAAAAGATGTGTGTCCTGCATCCGAAATCAGTATTGGGGTGGAAATGGAAGACAGGATAGGTAGGTAGGTGGTTACCTTTTCATCCTTGTTTGTGAAGTGTTGCCTTTAAAAAAATGTTCACTGTATGTATACAGCTATCCACATATTTGAATATGCAATTCTCTGCATATTCTCTCTGGGATGTGTCAAGGATTATTTAAGACTGTCCTTGTCAAGTCAGAACAGTTGGATGGTATAACCTTATGAAGTTACATTGCTGTACCTGCAAATACAAGTGTTGCAAAAAAAGTCACTTTACACATGAGAGAAGAACTGAGTAAGGAAGAAAATAACCTCTGGACCCTTCTCATCAACTGAATAATTGCACTGGAGACCTATATTACTGATGGATTCACCAATGTGAAAGTAGTGTTTGGACAAAAATAAATCTTGCCAATAATCCTGTTGTGCATAATATTCTGCATCACATTTTCCTGTATCAATACAGTTCCCATTTTATTTCCTGCGATAAAAACTGTATAGTCAAAAGAAGTCCATTAACTAGGTGTGCCCGCGAGAGGGTGGTGTTGAGCTACAAATGTTTAGTTCCTTTCCATTTAGTCTGTAGAGACTGAAGGAACTAATAGAAAGGGTCGGGAAGCTATAGTGAATCTATGTGTGGGTATTTCTACATTGACTCTGTAGCCCTCTTCTCACCAAATCTTTGTCCTGTGTTTTTAATATGTATTTTATAGAATAGGTGTATATGTTTTAATATGTGTGTTTATAGGATTTTTGCAATGTTTGTTAGTTTTGACTATGCTGTGACCCGCCTCAAGACACAAAAGGGGCTGGCAAGTAATACACTTATTGTTGCTGTTATTATTATTAAATGAAGTATATGTTGCCTGTTGCCTAATGGTGACTCCATGAATTGGATAAGGTTTGCTTACGAAAGGAACATTCAGAGGTGGTTTTGACAGTTGTTATTGGGTGTGCCTTCAAGTTACCGTATTTCTGACTTATAGTTATTTCTGACTTATTTCTGACTAAGGCAAACTTATCACAGGGTTTTCTTGGAAAGATTTGTTTAAAATGCTTTTGCCTTTGCCTTCCTCCGAAGATGACAGTGTGTAAATTGTGCACCCACAAAAATGGAAAAAATTTAATATAAAATTTTATTTACATACATTAACAGCTTACAGTGTAAACAGAACACAAAACAATGAACATTTTACAAACACATAACCCCACCACCAAGGCCTGAACAAGTATTATTTCCTTTGCCATTCATTTATGAGTCAACCAGTAAACAAATGTCATTTCCAAAAGTCCTGGTCAACAAGGTTGTATTGTTTTCCCTTATCACTCTCTAAAATATATTTAATGAAAACTGACCAATATGAATCAAATTCTGATCTATTAATTTCCCCCTGAACACCCTCATTTCTATTGGTAGGTTATCATTTAACTCTACGTTCCATACCTCCTCATACCATGCTTCCATTGTGAGATTGCATTTAAAATGTTTTATTTTAGAATGAGAAATAAAATGTATAGTATGTAATTAGTATGCAAAAAGGATCTTGTAGCACCTTTGAGATTAACTGAGATGAAGCTGGTAGCTTCTTTGGTCGTTTTCCATCAGATGAAGTAGACTTCAGTCTATGAAGGCTATGTAGTCAACTTTTTTCTTTCACAAAAGTCTCAACAGTGCTACAAGATCTCGTTGCATACTGATCTGGATTAATATGGCTATATCTTCCAATTCTACATAGGGGAAGTGGGGGTTTCTCTTACCAAGCAGTGATACTTCAGACCCCAATAAGCTGTCTCCTGTAGGGCATTTGTTTCCCAATTAGCATGTACCAACAATCAATCAATAAAAGAAACTGCCTTATTCCCAGTTGGACTGTTCTTTCTTCCAGCCCAGGAACAGAGCTTGAAAAAATATGCATTTTATGGCAAATCCCAGAACGCAACCACAAACTCAACCCCAAACCATGCAGGCTGCTTAATCTTATTCGGAAAAAGTATTTTTTCCAACGTTTGCTCAAGATTGGCGACTTGGGGTGGGCCTACACTGTAGAACTGGTGCAATTTAACACCCATTTTAACTGCAATTGCTCAACGCTATGGGATTCTGGGATTTATAGTTTCATGAGTCACCAGCACTCTTCGGCAGAGAAGACCTGATACCTTGTAAGACTATAACTTTCATTTTGTGTGTGTGTGTGTGTCAGGAGCAACTTGAGAAACTGCAAGTCGCTTCTGGTGTGAGAGAATTGGCCGTCTGCAAGGACATTGCCTAGGGGACTCCCGGATGTTTGGATGTTTTTATCATCCTTGTGGGAGGCTTCTCTCATGTTCCTGCATGGGGAGCTGGAGCTGATAGAGGGAGCTCATCCGCGCTCTCCCCATTTGGAATCGAACCGGCAACCTCCAAGTTTGCAACCTAACCTTCAAGTCATCAGTCTTGGGTTTAACCCACTGCGCCACCAGGGCTCCTTTCAACTTCCATGATTCCATAGCGTTGAATCATGATGGTTAAAATAGTGTCAGGTCGCATTATTTCTACAATGCAGATGAGCCCTGGGACTTGCAGAGCTCTTCAAGGGTCTTTACTGACACTTGACAATTGATTCTATAAAGAAAAGATGCCGGAACTGAACCCAGTACCACTTTGATGCAAAAAAAACCCTCTGACATTGAAGTCCATGTTCTGTCTTTATAGTATCTCAGCTTATAATAGACCCTGCCATGTAACCCAGTTTCTTCGAAGAATAAACTA